>NC_136362.1:0-622500 GCF_037039965.1 Doryrhamphus excisus
CTTCCGGAGTCCCACAAGCCATCAATGCTGGATAGGACTCCTTCTTCAGCTTGACGGCGGCCCTGACTTCTGGTGTCCACCATCGGGTTCGGGGCCTGCCGCCACGACTGGCACCGACGGCCTTGCAGCTGCAACTCCGGTCAGCCGCCTCAGCAATGGAGGCACGGAATATGGCCCATTCGGACTCAATATCCCGGTCCTCCCCCGGGATGCAGGTGAAGCTCTGCCAGAGGTGAGAGTTGAAGACTCGACGAACGGGAGACTCTGCCAGACGTTCCCAGCACACCCTCACTACTCATTTGGGTCTACCAGGTCTGTATCACCAAAAGATGTGGGGCTCGAACCCACGACCCTGATATTAAGAGTCTCATGCTCTCCCGACTGAGCTAACCGGACCTTTTTCGGCCAGGATATCACTTTTTAATTATTTTTTTAATTGATGTGGACTTCTTGATGTTTAATCAATTCCACAGCCAACCTAGTTTCTCAGGGAAAAAAGGAGCGAGAGGTTCAGTCATAGCTGAGAACTTTGGAAGTGTAGTCATCTTAACCCTCCCGTTATGTTCATTTGTCAGGAACAGCCATGATGTTCCCGGGTCAGTTTGCATGCTTATTTATCTGAAAGATGTCCAAAACCAAAAAAAAATCCCCACAAGCATTGTTAGTTATTCACTACTAACTCCATTACTAACTATTCTAACAATGTTTAGTGCAATGGTGTAACTTACCGCTCACAGGTAATGGTTTAATTAAAAAAATGGATTCAAGCACCTTCTGGCGTAATGGGATCCACAACAATCACGTCAGCTGTGGATGCAACGTCAATTCGTTCTTGAAGGGCAAGTGACAAAAAGAAGTACATGGTTCAGAAATCACCTGCCAAAGTTTCACTGACCAAGCACCCAGGCACTGCTGGGATTTGAACCCAGGATCTCCTGTTTACTAGACAGGCACTTTGACCAGCTTAGCCACAGTGCCAGCAGTGCAGCTGGCACCAACACAAAAACAGTTCGCCAATGGGGAAAAATGTACATACAAGCGAGGGAGTCCAAAGTCCAACACATGTGTGAATTGAGAGTCCCTGGGTGGGATCGAACCACCAACCTCTCAGTTAACAGCCAAACGTGCTGAGCAATTGTGCGACAGAGACTACAACAGCATGACTGCAGTCAGGTTTCACAAAGTGCTGTCCACCTTAACTCTCGGGTGGTCCGGTCTGTTACGTTTCAGGTGTCATTCTGAATACTGCACTTTCGCAGGAAAAGAGCCTTTGTACTTTTTCAACATGAGCTCTAAAGAAAGGTATAAGCTGAGATATACTGCATTGGCCGGGAATCGGACCCGGGCCTCCCGCTTGGCAAGCGAGAATTCTACCACTGAACCACCAATGCCACATTGTGAAACACTGTCGGAGAACAAATTAAATTGTCGAGTGGATGTGCCTCTGCAAAGTGGCGCTGAATGACAAAACATCACAACACACGCAAGGGATGCCAGGGGAGGCCGAGTACTAACAGAGCTGAGCGAGAGGGCATACGAAAAAAATTAGTGACCTTTTGGTGGTTTCCCGACAGCACCAAGGATATGGTGCACGTCTGATGCGTAATGCATGCCAGGTGATGTTCATCTAGCGAGCAGACATTCTTGTGGGGGACAAGCTCAACAGTAGGAATGTTAAGAGAACTGACCAGTCCGCTATCAATGAAGTTCTCGTCCACCCCAGAGTCAATTAATGCTGTGGTAGGAGAAGCTTCCCCCGCCCAGGGTATCGTACCTTCCACCTGAAGTCGGCCCACCAAAGCGGATGACGCAGCCGGTGTGGTTGGAGCGGGCAGTGCCAGCAGCTGGGGAATATCCCTGGCGGAGGAAGAGCGTTGGCGTGCTGGGCGAACTGGACAGCGGGAAATTGTGTGTAGGACTCCCACAGTACAGGCGTAGAGAGGGAAAGTGGGAGCGTGAGGTCGACAGACGGATCGGCGCAGCCTCGGCAGTAATGCGGTCGCTGTAACGGACCGTCGTGGTTAAAAAAGCTCCCAATTTACCGGTCGATCTATGTTCCCACCCTCACCTATGGTCATGAGCTTTGGGTCATGACCGAAATAATGACATCTCGGATACAGGCGGCTGAAATGAGTTTCCTCCGTAGGGTAGCTGGACTCACCCTAAGAGATAGGGTGAGGAGCTCAGTCATCCGGGAGGGCTCAGAGTAGAGCCGCTTCTCCTTCACATCGAGAGGAGTCAGTTGAGGTAGCTCGGGCATCTAGTCCGGATGCCTCCCGGACGCCTCCCTGGTGAGGTGTTGCGGGCATACCCAGCCGGGAAAAGGCCCCGGGGCAGACCTAGGACATGCTGGAGGGATTATGTCTCACAGCTGGCCTGGGAACACCTTGGTGTCCTCCCGGTGGAGCTGGAGGAGGTGGCCGGGGACCGGGAAATCTTGGCTTCCCTACTAAGACTGCTGCCCCCCGCGACCTGGACCTGGATAAGTGGAGGAAAATGGATGGATGGATGGACTTGTATACTAAAATGAGATGGAGATAATTGCAATATTTGTCGGAATAGTTCTGGAACAAATGGTGGAAGGAGTATCTGACCAACATTGCTCTGAGACAAAGATGGCATACGCCAAGAAGAAACATGCAAGTTGGAGATGTGGTGATCGTCAAAGAGGAGGAGGTTCCCCGAAACGAACGGAAACTGGCTGGGATTCTTCAAGTCCATAAGAGTGACAATGGACGAGTGAGGACAGTTGCGGTGTTTCGCGATGCTTCAATGTCCCGCAATGGCGTGTGAATGCACTCAAGAGCAATAAATGCATCGAGAACAGCAGTAAAGGAAGCGTGAACTCTTTACTGGACCAGGTCAGCTAAGTAACAAAGACAATACATCTGCAAGCTCTTCAAAGGACACGTAAAGAGCACAGCCATAGCAGAGGATGGTTTCGATCCATCGACCTCTGGGTTATGGGCCCAGCACGCTACCGCTGCGCCACTCTGCTGCCGACATCTGTACAAGTACCCTGCTTTGTGCGGCTCCTTTTGAGTGTCCTCTGTTGTCAGTGAACCTCACAAGGTCACAGTTTTTTTTTCCTGATCAGGGCACCGTTTTAGGTTGGGTGGATGAGTGATCGAAGGCGCCAGATTAAGGTTCCTTACGCTCAGGAGGCTCTGGTTGAAATCCCACAGCTGGCATTTTCCTGGTCAGCTTCATTATCCACGCCTGGAATGATTTGGCAGCAAAAGACTGTCAGATTGTAAAAGACACCTGAACACCGTGAGAAGAAGATTAAGAGAGGTTTTGTTCTAATGAGAAAGGTTTGTTTAACCGGACTGGTTGTTGCAACCGCAACCCGACTCAAGGTTCAACGTGACATTGTGACATACAAAAGAGGAACTCCCCATCGGGGAATCGAACCACGGTCTTCCACGTGACAGGCGGAGATACTGTCCACTATATTAACGGGGACTGCTGCTGAGTTGATGTGGTGTCGATTGGCCAAAGGGTAATTCAGAATAGGTTCGTGGCCCATGACCGTTTTCATGGTAGCTGGAGACTTTAACCACTGAAATCCATCCCGCTTATCCTCATCAACGGACTGTATTCCCCACCCGTTACCAGCATGGGGACATTCCAACCCAAGATGGGAACACACTGGACCAGGGACACAGCAACATAGTAGGTGGCACAGACACAGCTTCACATTGCCCCCACTTTTAGACCCGACTGAAAAAGGACTCTCTTGCTTGGCGCTAACATGATGACCATTAGCATGTTAGCATTTAAGCTAATTTACTCATGTCTCAAGGCAAATAGACACATGGCATGATGTGGGGACACTATGGGACTGCCTTAACACTTTTGGACCTTGAGGCTGTCTTGATAGTTTTTTTTTTTTTACCCTGGACACAGTCTCTTTGAGAGGAGGCTGCGGTCCATCAGGACCAAAACCTCACGCCACAAAAACAAGTTTCTTCCTGTCTGCTGTCAGCCTCATCAACAAGGCCCGGAACCCCCCCTGACACTGTTCACACCCCACCTCTGCCTCACCCTGCCACTTTGACACTCTATATGCGTTAAATTAACGCTCAGTTTGGACTCTTGGGAAAAACAATCAGACTGCACTTTTGGAATAACAAACAAAAAACAGACTGCGTACATATATTTATACTGCATTCTGTATATTTTGTATTTTCATTTTTTAATAGATGTGTCTGCACCTACTTCACCAAAACAAATCCCCAGTCGAGGTCAGGAGGCCCCGTCTCCACTGTAAACAGTGTGGACTGGGCTCTGCTTCCCTTTTCGGAGGCGCCGGACGGTTTGCCAGAACCCCTTCGAGGCCGACCGAAAGTCGTGCTCCATGGCCTCACCGAATTCCTCCCACACCCGAGTTTTTGCCTGGACAACCGCCGAAGCCGCGAACCGTTTGGCCTGACAGTACCTGTCAGCTGCTTCCGGAGTCCCACAAACCATCAATGCTGGATAGGACTCCTTCTTCAGCTTGACGGCGGCCCTGACTTCTGGTGTCCACCATCGGGTTCGGGGCCTGCCGCCACGACTGGCACCGACGGCCTTGCAGCTGCAACTCCGGTCAGCCGCCTCAGCAATGGAGGCACGGAATATGGCCCATTCGGACTCAATATCCCGGTCCTCCCCCGGGATGCAGGTGAAGCTCTGCCAGAGGTGAGAGTTGAAGACTCGACGAACGGGAGACTCTGCCAGACGTTCCCAGCACACCCTCACTACTCATTTGGGTCTACCAGGTCTGTATCACCAAAAGATGTGGGGCTCGAACCCACGACCCTGATATTAAGAGTCTCATGCTCTCCCGACTGAGCTAACCGGACCTTTTTCGGCCAGGATATCACTTTTTAATTATTTTTTTAATTGATGTGGACTTCTTGATGTTTAATCAATTCCACAGCCAACCTTGTTTCTCAGGGAAAAAAGGAGCGAGAGGTTCAGTCATAGCTGAGAACGTTGGAAGTGTAGTCATCTTAACCCTCCCGTTATGTTCATTTGTCAGGAACAGCCATGATGTTCCCGGGTCAGTTTGCATGCTTATTTATCTGAAAGATGTCCAAAACCAAAAAAAAATCCCCACAAGCATTGTTAGTTATTCACTACTAACACCATTACTAACTATTCTAACAATGTTTAGTGCAATGGTGTAACTTACCGCTCACAGGTAATGGTTTAATTAAAAAAATGGATTCAAGCACCTTCTGGCGTAATGGGATCCACAACAATCACGTCAGCTGTGGATGCAACGTCAATTCGTTCTTGAAGGGCAAGTGACAAAAAGAAGTACATGGTTCAGAAATCAGCTGCCAAAGTTTCACTGACCAAGCACCCAGGCACTGCTGGGATTTGAACCCAGGATCTCCTGTTTACTAGACAGGCACTTTGACCAGCTTAGCCACAGTGCCAGCAGTGCATCTGGCACCAACACAAAAACAGTTCGCCAATGGGGAAAAATGTTCATACAAGGGATGGAGTCCAAAGTCCAACACATGTGTGAATTGAGAGTCCCTGGGTGGGATCGAACCACCAACCTCTCAGTTAACAGCCAAACGTGCTGAGCAATTGTGCGACAGAGACTACAACAGCATGACTGCAGTCAGGTTTCACAAAGTGCTGTCCACCTTAACTCTCGGGTGGTCCGGTCTGTTACGTTTCAGGTGTCATTCTGAATACTGCACTTTCGCAGGAAAAGAGCCTTTGTACTTTTTCAACATGAGCTCTAAAGAAAGGTATAAGCTGAGATATACTGCATTGGCCGGGAATCGGACCCGGGCCTCCCGCTTGGCAAGCGAGAATTCTACCACTGAACCACCAATGCCACATTGTGAAACACTGTCGGAGAACAAATTAAATTGTCGAGTGGATGTGCCTCTGCAAAGTGGCGCTGAATGACAAAACATCACAACACACGCAAGGGATGCCAGGGGAGGCCGAGTACTAACAGAGCTGAGCGAGAGGGCATAAGAAAAAAATTTGTGACCTTTTGGTGGTTTCCCGACAGCACCAAGGATATGGTGCACGTCTGATGCGTAATGCATGCCAGGTGATGTTCATCTAGCGAGCAGACATTCTTGTGGGGGACAAGCTCAACAGTAGGAATGTTAAGAGAACTGACCAGTCCGCTATCAATGAAGTTCTCGTCCGCCCCAGAGTCAATTAATGCTGTGGTAGGAGAAGCTTCCCCCGCCCAGGATATCGTACCTTCCACCTGAAGTCGGCCCACCAAAGCGGATGACGCAGCCGGTGTGGTTGGGGCGGGCAGTGCCAGCAGCTGGGGAATATCCCTGGCGGAGGAAGAGCGTTGGCGTGCTGGGCGAACTGGACAGCGGGAAATTGTGTGTAGGACTCCCACAGTATAGGCGTAGAGAGGGAAAGTGGGAGCGTGAGGTCGACAGACGGATCGGCGCAGCCTCGGCAGTAATGCGGTCGCTGTAACGGACCGTCGTGGTTAAAAAAGCTCTCAATTTAACGGTCAATCTATGTTCCCACCCTCACCTATGGTCATGAGCTTTGGGTCATGACCGAAAGAATGACATCTCGGATACAGGCGGCTGAAATGAGTTTCCTCCGTAGGGTAGCTGGACTCACCCTAAGAGATAGGGTGAGGAGCTCAGTCATCCGGGAGGGCTCAGAGTAGAGCCGCTTCTCCTTCACATCGAGAGGAGTCAGTTGAGGTAGCTCGGGCATCTAGTCCGGATGCCTCCCGGATGCCTCCCTGGTGAGGTGTTCCGGGCATACCCAGCCGGGAAAAGGCCCCGGGGCAGACCTAGGACACGCTGGAGGGATTATGTCTCACAGCTGGCCTGGGAACACCTTGGTGTCCTCCCGGTGGAGCTGGAGGAGGTGGCCGGGGACCGGGAAATCTTGGCTTCCCTACTAAGACTGCTGCCCCCCGCGACCTGGACCTGGATAAGTGGAGGAAAATGGATGGATGGATGGACTTGTATACTAAAATGAGATGGAGATAATTGCAATATTTGTCGGAATAGTTCTGGAACAAATGGTGGAAGGAGTATCTGACCAACATTGCTCTGAGACAAAGATGGCATACGCCAAGAAGAAACATGCAAGTTGGAGATGTGGTGATCGTCAAAGAGGAGGAGGTTCCCCGAAACGAACGGAAACTGGCTGGGATTCTTCAAGTCCATAAGAGTGACAATGGACGAGTGAGGACAGTTGCGGTGTTTCGCGATGCTTCAATGTCCCGCAATGGCGTGTGAATGCACTCAAGAGCAATAAATGCATCGAGAACAGCAGTAAAGGAAGCGTGAACTCTTTACTGGACCAGGTCAGCTAAGTAACAAAGACAATACATCTGCAAGCTCTTCAAAGGACACGTAAAGAGCACAGCCATAGCAGAGGATGGTTTCGATCCATCGACCTCTGGGTTATGGGCCCAGCACGCTACCGCTGCGCCACTCTGCTGCCGACATCTGTACAAGTACCCTGCTTTGTGCGGCTCCTTTTGAGTGTCCTCTGTTGTCAGTGAACCTCACAAGGTCACAGTTTTTTTTTCCTGATCAGGGCACCGTTTTAGGTTGGGTGGATGAGTGATCGAAGGCGCCAGATTAAGGTTCCTTACACTCAGGAGGCTCTGGTTGAAATCCCACAGCTGGCATTTTCCTGGTCAGCTTCATTATCCACGCCTGGAATGATTTGGCAGCAAAAGACTGTCAGATTGTAAAAGACACCTGAACACCGTGAGAAGAAGATTAAGAGAGGTTTTGTTCTAATGAGAAAGGTTTGTTTAACCGGACTGGTTGTTGCAACCGCAACCCGACTCAAGGTTCAACGTGACATTGTGACATACAAAAGAGGAACTCCCCATCGGGGAATCGAACCACGGTCTTCCACGTGACAGGCGGAGATACTGTCCACTATACTAACGAGGACTGCTGCTGAGTTGATGTGGTGTCGATTGGCCAAAGGGTAATTCAGAATAGGCTCGTGGCCCATGACCGTTTTCATGGTAGCTGGAGACTTTAACCACTGAAATCCATCCCGCTTATCCTCATCAACGGACTGTATTCCCCACCCGTTACCAGCATGGGGACATTCCAACCCAAGATGGGAACACACTGGACCAGGGACACAGCAACATAGTAGGTGGCACAGACACAGCTTCACATTGCCCCCACTTTTAGACCCGACTGAAAAAGGACTCTCTTGCTTGGCGCTAACATGATGACCATTAGCATGTTAGCATTTAAGCTAATTTACTCATGTCTCAAGGCAAATAGACACATGGCATGATGTGGGGACACTATGGGACTGCCTTAACACTTTTGGACCTTGAGGCTGTCTTGATAGTTTTTTTTTTTTTACCCCGGACACAGTCTCTTTGAGAGGAGGCTGCGGTCCATCAGGACCAAAACCTCACGCCACAAAAACAAGTTTGTTCCTGTCTGCTGTCAGCCTCATCAACAAGGCCCGGAACCCCCCCTGACACTGTTCACACCCCACCTCTGCCTCACCCTGCCACTTTGACACTCTATATGCGTTAAATTAACGCTCAGTTTGGACTCTTAGGAAAAACAATCAGACTGCACTTTCGGAATAACAAACAAAAACAGACTGCGTACATATATTTATACTGCATTCTGTATATTTTGTATTTTCATTTTTTAATAGATGTGTCTGCACCTACTTCACCAAAACAAATCCCCAGTCGAGGTCAGGAGGCCCCGTCTCCACTGTAAACAGTGTGGACTGGGCTCTGCTTCCCTTTTCGGAGGCGCCGGACGGTTTGCCAGAACCCCTTCGAGGCCGACCGAAAGTCGTGCTCCATGGCCTCACCGAATTCCTCCCACACCCGAGTTTTTGCCTGGACAACCGCCGAAGCCGCGAACCGTTTGGCCTGACAATACCTGTCAGCTGCTTCCGGAGTCCCACAAGCCATCAATGCTGGATAGGACTCCTTCTTCAGCTTGACGGCGGCCCTGACTTCTGGTGTCCACCATCGGGTTCGGGGCCTGCCGCCACGACTGGCACCGACGGCCTTGCAGCTGCAACTCCGGTCAGCCGCCTCAGCAATGGAGGCACGGAATATGGCCCATTCGGACTCAATATCCCGGTCCTCCCCCGGGATGCAGGTGAAGCTCTGCCAGAGGTGAGAGTTGAAGACTCGACAAACGGGAGACTCTGCCAGACGTTCCCAGCACACCCTCACTACTCATTTGGGTCTACCAGGTCTGTATCACCAAAAGATGTGGGGCTCGAACCCACGACCCTGATATTAAGAGTCTCATGCTCTCCCGACTGAGCTAACCGGACCTTTTTCGGCCAGGATATCACTTTTTAATTATTTTTTTAATTGATGTGGACTTCTTGATGTTTAATCAATTCCACAGCCAACCTAGTTTCTCAGGAAAAAAAGGAGCGAGAGGTTCAGTCATAGCTGAGAACTTTGGAAGTGTAGTCATCTTAACCCTCCCGTTATGTTCATTTGTCAGGAACAGCCATGATGTTCCCGGGTCAGTTTGCATGCTTATTTATCTGAAAGATGTCCAAAACCAAAAAAAAATCCCCACAAGCATTGTTAGTTATTCACTACTAACTCCATTACTAACTATTCTAACAATGTTTAGTGCAATGGTGTAACTTACCGCTCACAGGTAATGGTTTAATTAAAAAAATGGATTCAAGCACCTTCTGGCGTAATGGGATCCACAACAATCACGTCAGCTGTGGATGCAACGTCAATTCGTTCTTGAAGGGCAAGTGACAAAAAGAAGTACATGGTTCAGAAATCAGCTGCCAAAGTTTCACTGACCAAGCACCGCTGGGATTTGAACCCAGGATCGCCTGTTTACTAGACAGGCACTTTGACCAGCTTAGCCACAGTGCCAGCAGTGCATCTGGCACCAACACAAAAACAGTTCGCCAATGGGGAAAAATGTTCATACAAGGGAGGGAGTCCAAAGTCCAACAATTGTGTGAATTGAGAGTCCCTGGGTGGGATCGAACCACCAACCTCTCAGTTAACAGCCAAACGTGCTGAGCAATTGCGCGACAGAGACTACAACAGCATGACTGCAGTCAGGTTTCACAAAGTGCTGTCCACCTTAACTCTCGGGTGGTCCGGTCTGTTACGTTTCAGGTGTCAGTCTGAATACTGCACTTTCGCAGGAAAAGAGCCTTTGTACTTTTTCAACATGAGCTCTAAAGAAAGGTATAAGCTGAGATATACTGCATTGGCCGGGAATCGGACCCGGGCCTCCCGCTTGGCAAGCGAGAATTCTACCACTGAACCACCATTGCCACATTGGGAAACACTGTCGGAGAACAAATTAAATTGTCGAGTGGATGTGCCTCTGCAAAGTGGCGCTGAATGACAAAACATCACAACACACGCAAGGGATGCCAGGGGAGGCCGAGTACTAACAGAGCTGAGCGAGAGGGCATAAGAAAAAAATTAGTGACCTTGTGGTGGTTTCCCGACAGCACCAAGGATATGGTGCACGTCTGATGCGTAATGCATGCCAGGTGATGTTCATCTAGCGAGCAGACATTCTTGTGGGGGACAAGCTCAACAGTAGGAATGTTAAGAGAACTGACCAGTCCGCTATCAATGAAGTTCTCGTCCGCCCCAGAGTCAATTAATGCTGTGGTAGGAGAAGCTTCCCCCGCCCAGGATATCGTACCTTCCACCTGAAGTCGGCCCACCAAAGCGGATGACGCAGCCGGTGTGGTTGGAGCGGGCAGTGCCAGCAGCTGGGGAATATCCCTGGCGGAGGAAGAGCATTGGCGTGCTGGGCGAACTGGACAGCGGGAAATTGTGTGTAGGACTCCCACAGTACAGGCACAGCCACAGGCGTAGACGGTGACTCCTCTCCGCTGGCGAAGGGCGACTGGCTCCCAGTTGCATGGGGACGACACTCCCGATGTCGTCAGACGGCGCTCCGCTGCTGGAGCAGGGAGAGAGGAGTGGTGCTGGAAGAGCCCCAGGAGGTGGGATTTGGAGCCGACGTGTGGGTCGGAGAGGCTCCGCCCGATATGCGTTTCGTAGCGCCTTGTCATTCCAGCAGCTCTCTGCCGCTATCCCGGTTAGCTCAGTTGGTCGGCGTGTGGTGCTAATAACGCCACGGGTTCAACCCCCCGTACTGGCCACTCTTCTTTATGTGCTCCAGGAACAACAAAACGGCGACCACCCACCGGCCCCCATACCAAACATCACACCACCCACCTGTGAAACACCCTCGACAAGGCCGCTGAGAGGTACAGGGGAGAGGTACAGAAAACAGCATGTCAAAGCAGAGTGGCAACAAACCTCTCGGCCACCGAGACTGCAAGCAGCAGATCAATGGGGACAGTGGACCCCATTAACCTGTACCCAAAATCCAGACCACCAGTGTAGAGAATGCGGACCGCGAAAGGACAACACCCCGGCCCTCATAACCAACAGTACTCCACCACAAGGTAAACAGCATGGCGGCAACAAATGCCCAACCAAAGCGTCACAGACAGGATTCGAACCTGTGCGGGGAAACCCCATTGGATTTCGAGTCCAACGCCTTCACCTCTCGGCCACCGTGACCGCTTGGAAAAGACCAATGGGGGCAGGTGACCCCATTGTCCTAGAACCAAAATTTTGCTGATGTCAAGGATCAGCTGGCAACATGTGCATGGGAGGAAGACACATGGTTTGTGTGAGGGGCTACACAAGTCTTTCCACTTCTAGTTAAAAGCCAGGCACCTCACATCGTTTCCATAAAGTACCAAGGGATTGTCCTGTTGCCCTTGTATTTTGTGGGCAAAAAGGAGGCGTTTGCAAGTGGACCTCAGACCCTATCACTGGTCACCTGAACAGGGACTTGAATCCCGGACACTCAGATCAAAAGTCTAATGTTCAGGTGACTGGCTCAAACTTTGTCTTGTCTGACCACTCAGACAAGACAAAGATATTTGGCTGATGTGGTCTGTCTGTTTTCTTAAACCTGCAAATGTCCAAATACACAAGGGTATTGTCTTTGTAGGGAGCATTGCAGTACATGTGACAGGTATACTACATATGACATCAGAAATGATGGGTATTTATTCAACAGAACAAGAACAACATTTATTTTAAATAACAGCATAGGAGCTGCTGAAACACAGAGAAGGCACTGCTGGGATTTGAACCCAGGATCTCCTGTTTACTAGACATGTCTGTCAAAAAATCACAACAGTGTACAGTGTCTTCTCTTAAGGGCCCCTGCTTACCAGTTGATGGGGTTTGACTTGATTCCTTTTAACATAAAAGCATTCCGTCATCTCTTAATCTATAATCCTGGCTGGCGCTTTTGCAAAAGCTAATGTTTTCAAGCAGAGCTTCTGTGTTTCACCAGACCTGTGCAGAAACAAACTGAAATCTGTGACTTGATCAACCTATCTTCTGATCAAATGTGTTAGACCATGGAAGCTGTAATGTGCTTTTGAAAAGTCATTGACACACAGTTTGCCAATTGGGAACCACACAAGTGCTGTGCAAGAGTGGAGCGCAAACACGAATGAACAGTGACACTGATGCATCCAGAGAACGTCCCTGGGTGGGCTCGAACCACCAGCCTCCCGGTTAACAGCCGAGCGCGCTGACCGATTGCGCCACAGAGACTCACACCCTGCCAACTTCTGTTCAGTTGAAGCCATACTAACGCATGCTATGCTTCCAGCATGCCCTTTGTTTTGGATGTGACTCGCACCTTCTGGCGTAACAATCGAGGCATTGCAAACCAGGACTCTTTACTCTTTGATGAACGCAAAGTATTTTTGGGTACAATCCAGGGGTCTTGTGCTCTCACGGAAATGGCTCTGTCCTTTTTCAACATGAGTTGAGACGAAATGTATTAAAATGGACAGACTGCATTGGTCACTCAATCAGAATTTCTCAGTTTGCCAATTTCAGACTGCGTGACAAAGAATCAAGTCAAACTCCATCGACAGGATGGAAAAGACACCTGAACACCGTGAGAAGAAGATTAAGAGAGGTTTTGTTCTAATGAGAAAGGTTTGTTTAACCGGACTGGTTGTTGCAACCGCAACCCGACTCAAGGTTCAACGTGACATTGTGACATACAAAAGAGGAACTCCCCGTCGGGGAATCGAACCCCGGTCTTCCACGTGACAGGCGGAGATACTGTCCACCACTGAAATCCATCCCACTTATCCTCATCAACGGACTGTATTCCCCACCCGTTACCAGCATGGGGACATTCCAACCCAAGATGGGAACACACTGGACCGGGGACACAGCAACATAGTAGGTGGCACAGACACAGCTTCACATTGCCCCCACTTTTAGACCCGACTGAAAAAGGACTCTCTTGCTTGGCGCTAACATGATGACCATTAGCATGTTAGCATTTAAGCTAATTTACTCATGTCTCAAGGCAAATAGACACATGGCATGATGTGGGGACACTATGGGACTGCCTTAACACTTTTGGACCTTGAGGCTGTCTTGATAGTTTTTTTTTTTTTTTACCCCGGACACAGTCTCTTTGAGAGGAGGCTGCGGTCCATCAGGACCAAAACCTCACGCCACAAAAACAAGTTTCTTCCTGTCTGCTGTCAGCCTCATCAACAAGGCCCGGAACCCCCCCTGACACTGTTCACACCCCACCTCTGCCTCACCCTGCCACTTTGACACTCTATATGCGTTAAATTAACGCTCAGTTTGGACTCTTAGGAAAAACAATCAGACTGCACTTTCGGAGTAACAAACAAAAAACAGACTGCGTACATATATTTATACTGCATTCTGTATATTTTGTATTTTCATTTTTTAATAGATGTGTCTGCACCTACTTCACCAAAACAAATCCCCAGTCGAGGTCAGCAGGCCCCGTCTCCACTGTAAACAGTGTGGACTGGGCTCTGCTTCCCTTTTCGGAGGCGCCGGACGGTTTGCCAGAACCCCTTCGAGGCCGACCGAAAGTCGTGCTCCATGGCCTCACCGAATTCCTCCCACACCCGAGTTTTTGCCTGGACAACCGCCGAAGCCGCGAACCGTTTGGCCTGACAGCTGCTTCCGGAGTCCCACAAGCCATCAATGCTGGATAGGACTCCTTCTTCAGCTTGACGGCGGCCCTGACTTCTGGTGTCCACCATCGGGTTCGGGGCCTGCAGCCACGACTGGCACCGACGGCCTTGCAGCTGCAACTCCGGTCAGCCGCCTCAGCAATGGAGGCACGGAATATGGCCCATTCGGACTCAATATCCCGGTCCTCCCCCGGGATGCAGGTGAAGCTCTGCCAGAGGTGAGAGTTGAAGACTCGACGAACGGGAGACTCTGCCAGACGTTCCCAGCACACCCTCACTACTCATTTGGGTCTACCAGGTCTGTATCACCAAAAGATGTGGGGCTCGAACCCACGACCCTGATATTAAGAGTCTCATGCTCTCCCGACTGAGCTAACCGGACCTTTTTCGGCCAGGATATCACTTTTTAATTATTTTTTTAATTGATGTGGACTTCTTGATGTTTAATCAATTCCACAGCCAACCTAGTTTCTCAGGGAAAAAATTGTGATGCGTAATGCATGCCAGGTGATGTTCATCTAGCGAGCAGACATTCTTGTGGGGGACAAGCTCAACAGTAGGAATGTTAAGAGAACTGACCAGTCCGCTATCAATGAAGTTCTCGTCCGCCCCAGAGTCAATTAATGCTGTGGTAGGAGAAGCTTCCCCCGCCCAGGATATCGTACCTTCCACCTGAAGTCGGCCCACCAAAGCGGATGACGCAGCCGGTGTGGTTGGAGCGGGCAGTGCCAGCAGCTGGGGAATATCCCTGGCGGAGGAAGAGCGTTGGCGTGCTGGGCGAACTGGACAGCGGGAAATTGTGTGTAGGACTCCCACAGTACAGGCGTCGAGAGGGAAAGTGGGAGCGTGAGGTCGACAGACGGATCGGCGCAGCCTCGGCAGTAATGCGGTCGCTGTAACGGACCGTCGTGGTTAAAAAAGCTCTCAATTTACCGGTCGATCTATGTTCCCACCCTCACCTATGGTCATGAGCTTTGGGTCATGACCGAAAGAATGACATCTCGGATACAGGCGGCTGAAATGAGTTTCCTCCGTAAGGTAGCTGGACTCACCCTAAGAGATAGGGTGAGGAGCTCAGTCATCCGGGAGGGCTCAGAGTAGAGCCGCTTCTCCTTCACATCGAGAGGAGTCAGTTGAGGTAGCTCGGGCATCTAGTCCGGATGCCTCCCGGACGCCTCCCTGGTGAGGTGTTCCGGGCATACCCAGCCGGGAAAAGGCCCCGGGGCAGACCTAGGACACGCTGGAGGGATTATGTCTCACAGCTGGCCTGGGAACACCTTGGTGTCCTCCCGGTGGAGCTGGAGGAGGTGGCCGGGGACCGGGAAATCTTGGCTTCCCTACTAAGACTGCTGCCCCCCGCGACCTGGACCTGGATAAGTGGAGGAAAATGGATGGATGGATGGACTTGTATACTAAAATGAGATGGAGATAATTGCAATATTTGTCGGAATAGTTCTGGAACAAATGGTGGAAGGAGTATCTGACCAACATTGCTCTGAGACAAAGATGGCATACGCCAAGAAGAAACATGCAAGTTGGAGATGTGGTGATCGTCAAAGAGGAGGAGGTTCCCCGAAACGAACGGAAACTGGCTGGGATTCTTCAAGTCCATAAGAGTGACAATGGACGAGTGAGGACAGTTGCGGTGTTTCGCGATGCTTCAATGTCCCGCAATGGCGTGTGAATGCACTCAAGAGCAATAAATGCATCGAGAACAGCAGTAAAGGAAGCGTGAACTCTTTACTGGACCAGGTCAGCTAAGTAACAAAGACAATACATCTGCAAGATCTTCAAAGGACACGTAAAGAGCACAGCCATAGCAGAGGATGGTTTCGATCCATCGACCTCTGGGTTATGGGCCCAGCACGCTACCGCTGCGCCACTCTGCTGCCGACATCTGTACAAGTACCCTGCTTTGTGCGGCTCCTTTTGAGTGTCCTCTGTTGTCAGTGAACCTCACAAGGTCACAGTTTTTTTTTCCTGATCAGGGCACCGTTTTAGGTTGGGTGGATGAGTGATCGAAGGCGCCAGATTAAGGTTCCTTACGCTCAGGAGGCTCTGGTTGAAATCCCACAGCTGTCATTTTCCTGGTCAGCTTCATTATCCACGCCTGGAATGATTTGGCAGCAAAAGACTGTCAGATTGTAAAAGACACCTGAACACCGTGAGAAGAAGATTAAGAGAGGTTTTGTTCTAATGAGAAAGGTTTGTTTAACCGGACTGGTTGTTGCAACCGCAACCCGACTCAAGGTTCAACGTGACATTGTGACATACAAAAGAGGAACTCCCCGTCGGGGAATCGAACCCCGGTCTTCCACGTGACAGGCGGAGAGACTGTCCACTATACTAACGAGGACTGCTGCTGAGTTGATGTGGTGTCGATTGGCCAAAGGGTAATTCAGAATAGGCTCATGGCCCATGACCGTTTTCATGGTAGCTGGAGACTTTAACCACTGAAATCCATCCCACTTATCCTCATCAACGGACTGTATTCCCCACCCGTTACCAGCATGGGGACATTCCAACCCAAGATGGGAACACACTGGACCGGGGACACAGCAACATAGTAGGTGGCACAGACACAGCTTCACATTGCCCCCACTTTTAGACCCGACTGAAAAAGGACTCTCTTGCTTGGCGCTAACATGATGACCATTAGCATGTTAGCATTTAAGCTAATTTACTCATGTCTCAAGGCAAATAGACACATGGCATGATGTGGGGACACTATGGGACTGCCTTAACACTTTTGGACCTTGAGGCTGTCTTGATAGTTTTTTTTTTTTTTACCCCGGACACAGTCTCTTTGAGAGGAGGCTGCGGTCCATCAGGACCAAAACCTCACGCCACAAAAACAAGTTTCTTCCTGTCTGCTGTCAGCCTCATCAACAAGGCCCGGAACCCCCCCTGACACTGTTCACACCCCACCTCTGCCTCACCCTGCCACTTTGACACTCTATATGCGTTAAATTAACGCTCAGTTTGGACTCTTAGGAAAAACAATCAGACTGCACTTTCGGAATAACAAACAAAAAACAGACTGCGTACATATATTTATACTGCATTCTGTATATTTTGTATTTTCATTTTTTAATAGATGTGTCTGCACCTACTTCACCAAAACAAATCCCCAGTCGAGGTCAGCAGGCCCCGTCTCCACTGTAAACAGTGTGGACTGGGCTCTGCTTCCCTTTTCGGAGGCGCCGGACGGTTTGCCAGAACCCCTTCGAGGCCGACCGAAAGTCGTGCTCCATGGCCTCACCGAATTCCTCCCACACCCGAGTTTTTGCCTGGACAACCGCCGAAGCCGCGAACCGTTTGGCCTGACAGTACCTGTCAGCTGCTTCCGGAGTCCCACAAGCCATCAATGCTGGATAGGACTCCTTCTTCAGCTTGACGGCGGCCCTGACTTCTGGTGTCCACCATCGGGTTCGGGGCCTGCAGCCACGACTGGCACCGACGGCCTTGCAGCTGCAACTCCGGTCAGCCGCCTCAGCAATGGAGGCACGGAATATGGCCCATTCGGACTCAATATCCCGGTCCTCCCCCGGGATGCAGGTGAAGCTCTGCCAGAGGTGAGAGTTGAAGACTCGACGAACGGGAGACTCTGCCAGACGTTCCCAGCACACCCTCACTACTCATTTGGGTCTACCAGGTCTGTATCACCAAAAGATGTGGGGCTCGAACCCACGACCCTGATATTAAGAGTCTCATGCTCTCCCGACTGAGCTAACCGGACCTTTTTCGGCCAGGATATCACTTTTTAATTATTTTTTTAATTGATGTGGACTTCTTGATGTTTAATCAATTCCACAGCCAACCTAGTTTCTCAGGGAAAAAATTGTGATGCGTAATGCATGCCAGGTGATGTTCATCTAGCGAGCAGACATTCTTGTGGGGGACAAGCTCAACAGTAGGAATGTTAAGAGAACTGACCAGTCCGCTATCAATGAAGTTCTCGTCCGCCCCAGAGTCAATTAATGCTGTGGTAGGAGAAGCTTCCCCCGCCCAGGATATCGTACCTTCCACCTGAAGTCGGCCCACCAAAGCGGATGACGCAGCCGGTGTGGTTGGAGCGGACAGTGCCAGCAGCTGGGGAATATCCCTGGCGGAGGAAGAGCGTTGGCATGCTGGGCGAACTGGACAGCGGGAAATTGTGTGTAGGACTCCCACAGTACAGGCGTAGAGAGGGAAAGTGGGAGCGTGAGGTCGACAGACGGATCGGCGCAGCCTCGGCAGTAATGCGGTCGCTGTAACGGACCGTTGTGGTTAAAAAAGCTCTCAATTTACCGGTCGATCTATGTTCCCACCCTCACCTATGGTCATGAGCTTTGGGTCATGACCGAAAGAATGACATCTCGGATACAGGCGGCTGAAATGAGTTTCCTCCGTAAGGTAGCTGGACTCACCCTAAGAGATAGGGTGAGGAGCTCAGTCATCCGGGAGGGCTCAGAGTAGAGCCGCTTCTCCTTCACATCGAGAGGAGTCAGTTGAGGTAGCTCGGGCATCTAGTCCGGATGCCTCCCGGACGCCTCCCTGGTGAGGTGTTCCGGGCATACCCAGCCGGGAAAAGGCCCCGGGGCAGACCTAGGACACGCTGGAGGGATTATGTCTCACAGCTGGCCTGGGAACACCTTGGTGTCCTCCCGGTGGAGCTGGAGGAGGTGGCCGGGGACCGGGAAATCTTGGCTTCCCTACTAAGACTGCTGCCCCCCGCGACCTGGACCTGGATAAGTGGAGGAAAATGGATGGATGGATGGACTTGTATACTAAAATGAGATGGAGATAATTGCAATATTTGTCGGAATAGTTCTGGAACAAATGGTGGAAGGAGTATCTGACCAACATTGCTCTGAGACAAAGATGGCATACGCCAAGAAGAAACATGCAAGTTGGAGATGTGGTGATCGTCAAAGAGGAGGAGGTTCCCCGAAACGAACGGAAACTGGCTGGGATTCTTCAAGTCCATAAGAGTGACAATGGACGAGTGAGGACAGTTGCGGTGTTTCGCGATGCTTCAATGTCCCGCAATGGCGTGTGAATGCACTCAAGAGCAATAAATGCATCGAGAACAGCAGTAAAGGAAGCGTGAACTCTTTACTGGACCAGGTCAGCTAAGTAACAAAGACAATACATCTGCAAGCTCTTCAAAGGACACGTAAAGAGCACAGCCATAGCAGAGGATGGTTTCGATCCATCGACCTCTGGGTTATGGGCCCAGCACGCTACCGCTGCGCCACTCTGCTGCCGACATCTGTACAAGTACCCTGCTTTGTGCGGCTCCTTTTGAGTGTCCTCTGTTGTCAGTGAACCTCACAAGGTCACAGTTTTTTTTTCCTGATCAGGGCACCGTTTTAGGTTGGGTGGATGAGTGATCGAAGGCGCCAGATTAAGGTTCCTTACGCTCAGGAGGCTCTGGTTGAAATCCCACAGCTGGCATTTTCCTGGTCAGCTTCATTATCCACGCCTGGAATGATTTGGCAGCAAAAGACTGTCAGATTGTAAAAGACACCTGAACACCGTGAGAAGAAGATTAAGAGAGGTTTTGTTCTAATGAGAAAGGTTTGTTTAACCGGACTGGTTGTTGCAACCGCAACCCGACTCAAGGTTCAATGTGACATTGTGACATACAAAAGAGGAACTCCCCGTCGGGGAATCGAACCCCGGTCTTCCACGTGACAGGCGGAGATACTGTCCACTATACTAACGAGGACTGCTGCTGAGTTGATGTGGTGTCGATTGGCCAAAGGGTAATTCAGAATAGGCTCGTGGCCCATGACCGTTTTCATGGTAGCTGGAGACTTTAACCACTGAAATCCATCCCGCTTATCCTCATCAACGGACTGTATTCCCCACCCGTTACCAGCATGGGGACATTCCAACCCAAGATGGGGACACACTGGACCGGGGACACAGCAACATAGTAGGTGGCACAGACACAGCTTCACATTGCCCCCACTTTTAGACCCGACTGAAAAAGGACTCTCTTGCTTGGCGCTAACATGATGACCATTAGCATGTTAGCATTTAAGCTAATTTACTCATGTCTCAAGGCAAATAGACACATGGCATGATGTGGGGACACTATGGGACTGCCTTAACACTTTTGGACCTTGAGGCTGTCTTGATAGTTTTGTTTTTTTACCCCGGACACAGTCTCTTTGAGAGGAGGCTGCGGTCCATCAGGACCAAAACCTCACGCCGCAAAAACAGTTTCTTCCTGTCTGCTGTCAGCCTCATCAACAAGGCCCGGAACCCCCCCTGACACTGTTCACACCCCACCTCTGCCTCACCCTGCCACTTTGACACTCTATATGCGTTAAATTAAAGCTCAGTTTGGACTCTTAGGAAAAACAATCAGACTGCACTTTCGGAATAACAAACAAAAAACAGACTGCGTACATATATTTATACTGCATTCTGTATATTTTGTATTTTCATTTTTTAATAGATGTGTCTGCACCTACTTCACCAAAACAAATCCCCAGTCGAGGTCAGCAGGCCCCGTCTCCACTGTAAACGGTGTGGACTGGGCTCTGCTTCCCTTTTCGGAGGCGCCGGACGGTTTGCCAGAACCCCTTCGAGGCCGACCGAAAGTCGTGCTCCATGGCCTCACCGAATTCCTCCCACACCCGAGTTTTTGCTTGGACAACCGCCGAAGCCGCGAACCGTTTGGCCTGACAGTACCTGTCAGCTGCTTCCGGAGTCCCACAAGCCATCAATGCTGGATAGGACTCCTTCTTCAGCTTGACGGCGGCCCTGACTTCTGGTGTCCACCATCGGGTTCGGGGCCTGCCGCCACGACTGGCACCGACGGCCTTGCAGCTGCAACTCCGGTCAGCCGCCTCAGCAATGGAGGCACGGAATATGGCCCATTCGGACTCAATATCCCGGTCCTCCCCCGGGATGCAGGTGAAGCTCTGCCAGAGGTGAGAGTTGAAGACTCGACGAACGGGAGACTCTGCCAGACGTTCCCAGCACACCCTCACTACTCATTTGGGTCTACCAGGTCTGTATCACCAAAAGATGTGGGGCTCGAACCCACGACCCTGATATTAAGAGTCTCATGCTCTCCCGACTGAGCTAACCGGACCTTTTTCGGCCAGGATATCACTTTTTAATTATTTTTTTAATTGATGTGGACTTCTTGATGTTTAATCAATTCCACAGCCAACCTAGTTTCTCAGGGAAAAAAGGAGCGAGAGGTTCAGTCATAGCTGAGAACTTTGGAAGTGTAGTCATCTTAACCCTCCCGTTATGTTCATTTGTCAGGAACAGCCATGATGTTCCCGGGTCAGTTTGCATGCTTATTTATCTGAAAGATGTCCAAAACCAAAAAAAAATCCCCACAAGCATTGTTAGTTATTCACTACTAACTCCATTACTAACTATTCTAACAATGTTTAGTGCAATGGTGTAACTTACCGCTCACAGGTAATGGTTTAATTAAAAAAATGGATTCAAGCACCTTCTGGCGTAATGGGATCCACAACAATCACGTCAGCTGTGGATGCAACGTCAATTCGTTCTTGAAGGGCAAGTGACAAAAAGAAGTACATGGTTCAGAAATCAGCTGCCAAAGTTTCACTGACCAAGCACCGCTGGGATTTGAACCCAGGATCGCCTGTTTACTAGACAGGCACTTTGACCAGCTTAGCCACAGTGCCAGCAGTGCATCTGGCACCAACACAAAAACAGTTCGCCAATGGGGAAAAATGTTCATACAAGGGAGGGAGTCCAAAGTCCAACAATTGTGTGAATTGAGAGTCCCTGGGTGGGATCGAACCACCAACCTCTCAGTTAACAGCCAAACGTGCTGAGCAATTGCGCGACAGAGACTACAACAGCATGACTGCAGTCAGGTTTCACAAAGTGCTGTCCACCTTAACTCTCGGGTGGTCCGGTCTGTTACGTTTCAGGTGTCAGTCTGAATACTGCACTTTCGCAGGAAAAGAGCCTTTGTACTTTTTCAACATGAGCTCTAAAGAAAGGTATAAGCTGAGATATACTGCATTGGCCGGGAATCGGACCCGGGCCTCCCGCTTGGCAAGCGAGAATTCTACCACTGAACCACCATTGCCACATTGGGAAACACTGTCGGAGAACAAATTAAATTGTCGAGTGGATGTGCCTCTGCAAAGTGGCGCTGAATGACAAAACATCACAACACACGCAAGGGATGCCAGGGGAGGCCGAGTACTAACAGAGCTGAGCGAGAGGGCATAAGAAAAAAATTAGTGACCTTGTGGTGGTTTCCCGACAGCACCAAGGATATGGTGCACGTCTGATGCGTAATGCATGCCAGGTGATGTTCATCTAGCGAGCAGACATTCTTGTGGGGGACAAGCTCAACAGTAGGAATGTTAAGAGAACTGACCAGTCCGCTATCAATGAAGTTCTCGTCCGCCCCAGAGTCAATTAATGCTGTGGTAGGAGAAGCTTCCCCCGCCCAGGATATCGTACCTTCCACCTGAAGTCGGCCCACCAAAGCGGATGACGCAGCCGGTGTGGTTGGAGCGGGCAGTGCCAGCAGCTGGGGAATATCCCTGGCGGAGGAAGAGCATTGGCGTGCTGGGCGAACTGGACAGCGGGAAATTGTGTGTAGGACTCCCACAGTACAGGCACAGCCACAGGCGTAGACGGTGACTCCTCTCCGCTGGCGAAGGGCGACTGGCTCCCAGTTGCATGGGGACGACACTCCCGATGTCGTCAGACGGCGCTCCGCTGCTGGAGCAGGGAGAGAGGAGTGGTGCTGGAAGAGCCCCAGGAGGTGGGATTTGGAGCCGACGTGTGGGTCGGAGAGGCTCCGCCCGATATGCGTTTCGTAGCGCCTTGTCATTCCAGCAGCTCTCTGCCGCTATCCCGGTTAGCTCAGTTGGTCGGCGTGTGGTGCTAATAACGCCACGGGTTCAACCCCCCGTACTGGCCACTCTTCTTTATGTGCTCCAGGAACAACAAAACGGCGACCACCCACCGGCCCCCATACCAAACATCACACCACCCACCTGTGAAACACCCTCGACAAGGCCGCTGAGAGGTACAGGGGAGAGGTACAGAAAACAGCATGTCAAAGCAGAGTGGCAACAAACCTCTCGGCCACCGAGACTGCAAGCAGCAGATCAATGGGGACAGTGGACCCCATTAACCTGTACCCAAAATCCAGACCACCAGTGTAGAGAATGCGGACCGCGAAAGGACAACACCCCGGCCCTCATAACCAACAGTACTCCACCACAAGGTAAACAGCATGGCGGCAACAAATGCCCAACCAAAGCGTCACAGACAGGATTCGAACCTGTGCGGGGAAACCCCATTGGATTTCGAGTCCAACGCCTTCACCTCTCGGCCACCGTGACCGCTTGGAAAAGACCAATGGGGGCAGGTGACCCCATTGTCCTAGAACCAAAATTTTGCTGATGTCAAGGATCAGCTGGCAACATGTGCATGGGAGGAAGACACATGGTTTGTGTGAGGGGCTACACAAGTCTTTCCACTTCTAGTTAAAAGCCAGGCACCTCACATCGTTTCCATAAAGTACCAAGGGATTGTCCTGTTGCCCTTGTATTTTGTGGGCAAAAAGGAGGCGTTTGCAAGTGGACCTCAGACCCTATCACTGGTCACCTGAACAGGGACTTGAATCCCGGACACTCAGATCAAAAGTCTAATGTTCAGGTGACTGGCTCAAACTTTGTCTTGTCTGACCACTCAGACAAGACAAAGATATTTGGCTGATGTGGTCTGTCTGTTTTCTTAAACCTGCAAATGTCCAAATACACAAGGGTATTGTCTTTGTAGGGAGCATTGCAGTACATGTGACAGGTATACTACATATGACATCAGAAATGATGGGTATTTATTCAACAGAACAAGAACAACATTTATTTTAAATAACAGCATAGGAGCTGCTGAAACACAGAGAAGGCACTGCTGGGATTTGAACCCAGGATCTCCTGTTTACTAGACATGTCTGTCAAAAAATCACAACAGTGTACAGTGTCTTCTCTTAAGGGCCCCTGCTTACCAGTTGATGGGGTTTGACTTGATTCCTTTTAACATAAAAGCATTCCGTCATCTCTTAATCTATAATCCTGGCTGGCGCTTTTGCAAAAGCTAATGTTTTCAAGCAGAGCTTCTGTGTTTCACCAGACCTGTGCAGAAACAAACTGAAATCTGTGACTTGATCAACCTATCTTCTGATCAAATGTGTTAGACCATGGAAGCTGTAATGTGCTTTTGAAAAGTCATTGACACACAGTTTGCCAATTGGGAACCACACAAGTGCTGTGCAAGAGTGGAGCGCAAACACGAATGAACAGTGACACTGATGCATCCAGAGAACGTCCCTGGGTGGGCTCGAACCACCAGCCTCCCGGTTAACAGCCGAGCGCGCTGACCGATTGCGCCACAGAGACTCACACCCTGCCAACTTCTGTTCAGTTGAAGCCATACTAACGCATGCTATGCTTCCAGCATGCCCTTTGTTTTGGATGTGACTCGCACCTTCTGGCGTAACAATCGAGGCATTGCAAACCAGGACTCTTTACTCTTTGATGAACGCAAAGTATTTTTGGGTACAATCCAGGGGTCTTGTGCTCTCACGGAAATGGCTCTGTCCTTTTTCAACATGAGTTGAGACGAAATGTATTAAAATGGACAGACTGCATTGGTCACTCAATCAGAATTTCTCAGTTTGCCAATTTCAGACTGCGTGACAAAGAATCAAGTCAAACTCCATCGACAGGATGGAAAAGACACCTGAACACCGTGAGAAGAAGATTAAGAGAGGTTTTGTTCTAATGAGAAAGGTTTGTTTAACCGGACTGGTTGTTGCAACCGCAACCCGACTCAAGGTTCAACGTGACATTGTGACATACAAAAGAGGAACTCCCCGTCGGGGAATCGAACCCCGGTCTTCCACGTGACAGGCGGAGATACTGTCCACCACTGAAATCCATCCCACTTATCCTCATCAACGGACTGTATTCCCCACCCGTTACCAGCATGGGGACATTCCAACCCAAGATGGGAACACACTGGACCGGGGACACAGCAACATAGTAGGTGGCACAGACACAGCTTCACATTGCCCCCACTTTTAGACCCGACTGAAAAAGGACTCTCTTGCTTGGCGCTAACATGATGACCATTAGCATGTTAGCATTTAAGCTAATTTACTCATGTCTCAAGGCAAATAGACACATGGCATGATGTGGGGACACTATGGGACTGCCTTAACACTTTTGGACCTTGAGGCTGTCTTGATAGTTTTTTTTTTTTTTACCCCGGACACAGTCTCTTTGAGAGGAGGCTGCGGTCCATCAGGACCAAAACCTCACGCCACAAAAACAAGTTTCTTCCTGTCTGCTGTCAGCCTCATCAACAAGGCCCGGAACCCCCCCTGACACTGTTCACACCCCACCTCTGCCTCACCCTGCCACTTTGACACTCTATATGCGTTAAATTAACGCTCAGTTTGGACTCTTAGGAAAAACAATCAGACTGCACTTTCGGAGTAACAAACAAAAAACAGACTGCGTACATATATTTATACTGCATTCTGTATATTTTGTATTTTCATTTTTTAATAGATGTGTCTGCACCTACTTCACCAAAACAAATCCCCAGTCGAGGTCAGCAGGCCCCGTCTCCACTGTAAACAGTGTGGACTGGGCTCTGCTTCCCTTTTCGGAGGCGCCGGACGGTTTGCCAGAACCCCTTCGAGGCCGACCGAAAGTCGTGCTCCATGGCCTCACCGAATTCCTCCCACACCCGAGTTTTTGCCTGGACAACCGCCGAAGCCGCGAACCGTTTGGCCTGACAGCTGCTTCCGGAGTCCCACAAGCCATCAATGCTGGATAGGACTCCTTCTTCAGCTTGACGGCGGCCCTGACTTCTGGTGTCCACCATCGGGTTCGGGGCCTGCAGCCACGACTGGCACCGACGGCCTTGCAGCTGCAACTCCGGTCAGCCGCCTCAGCAATGGAGGCACGGAATATGGCCCATTCGGACTCAATATCCCGGTCCTCCCCCGGGATGCAGGTGAAGCTCTGCCAGAGGTGAGAGTTGAAGACTCGACGAACGGGAGACTCTGCCAGACGTTCCCAGCACACCCTCACTACTCATTTGGGTCTACCAGGTCTGTATCACCAAAAGATGTGGGGCTCGAACCCACGACCCTGATATTAAGAGTCTCATGCTCTCCCGACTGAGCTAACCGGACCTTTTTCGGCCAGGATATCACTTTTTAATTATTTTTTTAATTGATGTGGACTTCTTGATGTTTAATCAATTCCACAGCCAACCTAGTTTCTCAGGGAAAAAATTGTGATGCGTAATGCAAGCCAGGTGATGTTCATCTAGCGAGCAGACATTCTTGTGGGGGACAAGCTCAACAGTAGGAATGTTAAGAGAACTGACCAGTCCGCTATCAATGAAGTTCTCGTCCGCCCCAGAGTCAATTAATGCTGTGGTAGGAGAAGCTTCCCCCGCCCAGGATATCGTACCTTCCACCTGAAGTCGGCCCACCAAAGCGGATGACGCAGCCGGTGTGGTTGGAGCGGGCAGTGCCAGCAGCTGGGGAATATCCCTGGCGGAGGAAGAGCGTTGGCGTGCTGGGCGAACTGGACAGCGGGAAATTGTGTGTAGGACTCCCACAGTACAGGCGTCGAGAGGGAAAGTGGGAGCGTGAGGTCGACAGACGGATCGGCGCAGCCTCGGCAGTAATGCGGTCGCTGTAACGGACCGTCGTGGTTAAAAAAGCTCTCAATTTACCGGTCGATCTATGTTCCCACCCTCACCTATGGTCATGAGCTTTGGGTCATGACCGAAAGAATGACATCTCGGATACAGGCGGCTGAAATGAGTTTCCTCCGTAAGGTAGCTGGACTCACCCTAAGAGATAGGGTGAGGAGCTCAGTCATCCGGGAGGGCTCAGAGTAGAGCCGCTTCTCCTTCACATCGAGAGGAGTCAGTTGAGGTAGCTCGGGCATCTAGTCCGGATGCCTCCCGGACGCCTCCCTGGTGAGGTGTTCCGGGCATACCCAGCCGGGAAAAGGCCCCGGGGCAGACCTAGGACACGCTGGAGGGATTATGTCTCACAGCTGGCCTGGGAACACCTTGGTGTCCTCCCGGTGGAGCTGGAGGAGGTGGCCGGGGACCGGGAAATCTTGGCTTCCCTACTAAGACTGCTGCCCCCCGCGACCTGGACCTGGATAAGTGGAGGAAAATGGATGGATGGATGGACTTGTATACTAAAATGAGATGGAGATAATTGCAATATTTGTCGGAATAGTTCTGGAACAAATGGTGGAAGGAGTATCTGACCAACATTGCTCTGAGACAAAGATGGCATACGCCAAGAAGAAACATGCAAGTTGGAGATGTGGTGATCGTCAAAGAGGAGGAGGTTCCCCGAAACGAACGGAAACTGGCTGGGATTCTTCAAGTCCATAAGAGTGACAATGGACGAGTGAGGACAGTTGCGGTGTTTCGCGATGCTTCAATGTCCCGCAATGGCGTGTGAATGCACTCAAGAGCAATAAATGCATCGAGAACAGCAGTAAAGGAAGCGTGAACTCTTTACTGGACCAGGTCAGCTAAGTAACAAAGACAATACATCTGCAAGATCTTCAAAGGACACGTAAAGAGCACAGCCATAGCAGAGGATGGTTTCGATCCATCGACCTCTGGGTTATGGGCCCAGCACGCTACCGCTGCGCCACTCTGCTGCCGACATCTGTACAAGTACCCTGCTTTGTGCGGCTCCTTTTGAGTGTCCTCTGTTGTCAGTGAACCTCACAAGGTCACAGTTTTTTTTTCCTGATCAGGGCACCGTTTTAGGTTGGGTGGATGAGTGATCGAAGGCGCCAGATTAAGGTTCCTTACGCTCAGGAGGCTCTGGTTGAAATCCCACAGCTGTCATTTTCCTGGTCAGCTTCATTATCCACGCCTGGAATGATTTGGCAGCAAAAGACTGTCAGATTGTAAAAGACACCTGAACACCGTGAGAAGAAGATTAAGAGAGGTTTTGTTCTAATGAGAAAGGTTTGTTTAACCGGACTGGTTGTTGCAACCGCAACCCGACTCAAGGTTCAACGTGACATTGTGACATACAAAAGAGGAACTCCCCGTCGGGGAATCGAACCCCGGTCTTCCACGTGACAGGCGGAGAGACTGTCCACTATACTAACGAGGACTGCTGCTGAGTTGATGTGGTGTCGATTGGCCAAAGGGTAATTCAGAATAGGCTCATGGCCCATGACCGTTTTCATGGTAGCTGGAGACTTTAACCACTGAAATCCATCCCACTTATCCTCATCAACGGACTGTATTCCCCACCCGTTACCAGCATGGGGACATTCCAACCCAAGATGGGAACACACTGGACCGGGGACACAGCAACATAGTAGGTGGCACAGACACAGCTTCACATTGCCCCCACTTTTAGACCCGACTGAAAAAGGACTCTCTTGCTTGGCGCTAACATGATGACCATTAGCATGTTAGCATTTAAGCTAATTTACTCATGTCTCAAGGCAAATAGACACATGGCATGATGTGGGGACACTATGGGACTGCCTTAACACTTTTGGACCTTGAGGCTGTCTTGATAGTTTTTTTTTTTTTTTACCCCGGACACAGTCTCTTTGAGAGGAGGCTGCGGTCCATCAGGACCAAAACCTCACGCCACAAAAACAAGTTTCTTCCTGTCTGCTGTCAGCCTCATCAACAAGGCCCGGAACCCCCCCTGACACTGTTCACACCCCACCTCTGCCTCACCCTGCCACTTTGACACTCTATATGCGTTAAATTAACGCTCAGTTTGGACTCTTAGGAAAAACAATCAGACTGCACTTTCGGAATAACAAACAAAAAACAGACTGCGTACATATATTTATACTGCATTCTGTATATTTTGTATTTTCATTTTTTAATAGATGTGTCTGCACCTACTTCACCAAAACAAATCCCCAGTCGAGGTCAGCAGGCCCCGTCTCCACTGTAAACAGTGTGGACTGGGCTCTGCTTCCCTTTTCGGAGGCGCCGGACGGTTTGCCAGAACCCCTTCGAGGCCGACCGAAAGTCGTGCTCCATGGCCTCACCGAATTCCTCCCACACCCGAGTTTTTGCCTGGACAACCGCCGAAGCCGCGAACCGTTTGGCCTGACAGTACCTGTCAGCTGCTTCCGGAGTCCCACAAGCCATCAATGCTGGATAGGACTCCTTCTTCAGCTTGACGGCGGCCCTGACTTCTGGTGTCCACCATCGGGTTCGGGGCCTGCAGCCACGACTGGCACCGACGGCCTTGCAGCTGCAACTCCGGTCAGCCGCCTCAGCAATGGAGGCACGGAATATGGCCCATTCGGACTCAATATCCCGGTCCTCCCCCGGGATGCAGGTGAAGCTCTGCCAGAGGTGAGAGTTGAAGACTCGACGAACGGGAGACTCTGCCAGACGTTCCCAGCACACCCTCACTACTCATTTGGGTCTACCAGGTCTGTATCACCAAAAGATGTGGGGCTCGAACCCACGACCCTGATATTAAGAGTCTCATGCTCTCCCGACTGAGCTAACCGGACCTTTTTCGGCCAGGATATCACTTTTTAATTATTTTTTTAATTGATGTGGACTTCTTGATGTTTAATCAATTCCACAGCCAACCTAGTTTCTCAGGGAAAAAATTGTGATGCGTAATGCATGCCAGGTGATGTTCATCTAGCGAGCAGACATTCTTGTGGGGGACAAGCTCAACAGTAGGAATGTTAAGAGAACTGACCAGTCCGCTATCAATGAAGTTCTCGTCCGCCCCAGAGTCAATTAATGCTGTGGTAGGAGAAGCTTCCCCCGCCCAGGATATCGTACCTTCCACCTGAAGTCGGCCCACCAAAGCGGATGACGCAGCCGGTGTGGTTGGAGCGGACAGTGCCAGCAGCTGGGGAATATCCCTGGCGGAGGAAGAGCGTTGGCATGCTGGGCGAACTGGACAGCGGGAAATTGTGTGTAGGACTCCCACAGTACAGGCGTAGAGAGGGAAAGTGGGAGCGTGAGGTCGACAGACGGATCGGCGCAGCCTCGGCAGTAATGCGGTCGCTGTAACGGACCGTTGTGGTTAAAAAAGCTCTCAATTTACCGGTCGATCTATGTTCCCACCCTCACCTATGGTCATGAGCTTTGGGTCATGACCGAAAGAATGACATCTCGGATACAGGCGGCTGAAATGAGTTTCCTCCGTAAGGTAGCTGGACTCACCCTAAGAGATAGGGTGAGGAGCTCAGTCATCCGGGAGGGCTCAGAGTAGAGCCGCTTCTCCTTCACATCGAGAGGAGTCAGTTGAGGTAGCTCGGGCATCTAGTCCGGATGCCTCCCGGACGCCTCCCTGGTGAGGTGTTCCGGGCATACCCAGCCGGGAAAAGGCCCCGGGGCAGACCTAGGACACGCTGGAGGGATTATGTCTCACAGCTGGCCTGGGAACACCTTGGTGTCCTCCCGGTGGAGCTGGAGGAGGTGGCCGGGGACCGGGAAATCTTGGCTTCCCTACTAAGACTGCTGCCCCCCGCGACCTGGACCTGGATAAGTGGAGGAAAATGGATGGATGGATGGACTTGTATACTAAAATGAGATGGAGATAATTGCAATATTTGTCGGAATAGTTCTGGAACAAATGGTGGAAGGAGTATCTGACCAACATTGCTCTGAGACAAAGATGGCATACGCCAAGAAGAAACATGCAAGTTGGAGATGTGGTGATCGTCAAAGAGGAGGAGGTTCCCCGAAACGAACGGAAACTGGCTGGGATTCTTCAAGTCCATAAGAGTGACAATGGACGAGTGAGGACAGTTGCGGTGTTTCGCGATGCTTCAATGTCCCGCAATGGCGTGTGAATGCACTCAAGAGCAATAAATGCATCGAGAACAGCAGTAAAGGAAGCGTGAACTCTTTACTGGACCAGGTCAGCTAAGTAACAAAGACAATACATCTGCAAGCTCTTCAAAGGACACGTAAAGAGCACAGCCATAGCAGAGGATGGTTTCGATCCATCGACCTCTGGGTTATGGGCCCAGCACGCTACCGCTGCGCCACTCTGCTGCCGACATCTGTACAAGTACCCTGCTTTGTGCGGCTCCTTTTGAGTGTCCTCTGTTGTCAGTGAACCTCACAAGGTCACAGTTTTTTTTTCCTGATCAGGGCACCGTTTTAGGTTGGGTGGATGAGTGATCGAAGGCGCCAGATTAAGGTTCCTTACGCTCAGGAGGCTCTGGTTGAAATCCCACAGCTGGCATTTTCCTGGTCAGCTTCATTATCCACGCCTGGAATGATTTGGCAGCAAAAGACTGTCAGATTGTAAAAGACACCTGAACACCGTGAGAAGAAGATTAAGAGAGGTTTTGTTCTAATGAGAAAGGTTTGTTTAACCGGACTGGTTGTTGCAACCGCAACCCGACTCAAGGTTCAACGTGACATTGTGACATACAAAAGAGGAACTCCCCATCGGGGAATCGAACCACGGTCTTCCACGTGACAGGCGGAGATACTGTCCACTATACTAACGAGGACTGCTGCTGAGTTGATGTGGTGTCGATTGGCCAAAGGGTAATTCAGAATAGGCTCGTGGCCCATGACCGTTTTCATGGTAGCTGGAGACTTTAACCACTGAAATCCATCCCGCTTATCCTCATCAACGGACTGTATTCCCCACCCGTTACCAGCATGGGGACATTCCAACCCAAGATGGGGACACACTGGACCGGGGACACAGCAACATAGTAGGTGGCACAGACACAGCTTCACATTGCCCCCACTTTTAGACCCGACTGAAAAAGGACTCTCTTGCTTGGCGCTAACATGATGACCATTAGCATGTTAGCATTTAAGCTAATTTACTCATGTCTCAAGGCAAATAGACACATGGCATGATGTGGGGACACTATGGGACTGCCTTAACACTTTTGGACCTTGAGGCTGTCTTGATAGTTTTGTTTTTTTACCCCAGACACAGTCTCTTTGAGAGGAGGCTGCGGTCCATCAGGACCAAAACCTCACGCCGCAAAAACAGTTTCTTCCTGTCTGCTGTCAGCCTCATCAACAAGGCCCGGAACCCCCCCTGACACTGTTCACACCCCACCTCTGCCTCACCCTGCCACTTTGACACTCTATATGCGTTAAATTAAAGCTCAGTTTGGACTCTTAGGAAAAACAATCAGACTGCACTTTCGGAATAACAAACAAAAAACAGACTGCGTACATATATTTATACTGCATTCTGTATATTTTGTATTTTCATTTTTTAATAGATGTGTCTGCACCTACTTCACCAAAACAAATCCCCAGTCGAGGTCAGCAGGCCCCGTCTCCACTGTAAACGGTGTGGACTGGGCTCTGCTTCCCTTTTCGGAGGCGCCGGACGGTTTGCCAGAACCCCTTCGAGGCCGACCGAAAGTCGTGCTCCATGGCCTCACCGAATTCCTCCCACACCCGAGTTTTTGCTTGGACAACCGCCGAAGCCGCGAACCGTTTGGCCTGACAGTACCTGTCAGCTGCTTCCGGAGTCCCACAAGCCATCAATGCTGGATAGGACTCCTTCTTCAGCTTGACGGCGGCCCTGACTTCTGGTGTCCACCATCGGGTTCGGGGCCTGCCGCCACGACTGGCACCGACGGCCTTGCAGCTGCAACTCCGGTCAGCCGCCTCAGCAATGGAGGCACGGAATATGGCCCATTCGGACTCAATATCCCGGTCCTCCCCCGGGATGCAGGTGAAGCTCTGCCAGAGGTGAGAGTTGAAGACTCGACGAACGGGAGACTCTGCCAGACGTTCCCAGCACACCCTCACTACTCATTTGGGTCTACCAGGTCTGTATCACCAAAAGATGTGGGGCTCGAACCCACGACCCTGATATTAAGAGTCTCATGCTCTCCCGACTGAGCTAACCGGACCTTTTTCGGCCAGGATATCACTTTTTAATTATTTTTTTAATTGATGTGGACTTCTTGATGTTTAATCAATTCCACAGCCAACCTAGTTTCTCAGGGAAAAAAGGAGCGAGAGGTTCAGTCATAGCTGAGAACTTTGGAAGTGTAGTCATCTTAACCCTCCCGTTATGTTCATTTGTCAGGAACAGCCATGATGTTCCCGGGTCAGTTTGCATGCTTATTTATCTGAAAGATGTCCAAAACCAAAAAAAAATCCCCACAAGCATTGTTAGTTATTCACTACTAACTCCATTACTAACTATTCTAACAATGTTTAGTGCAATGGTGTAACTTACCGCTCACAGGTAATGGTTTAATTAAAAAAATGGATTCAAGCACCTTCTGGCGTAATGGGATCCACAACAATCACGTCAGCTGTGGATGCAACGTCAATTCGTTCTTGAAGGGCAAGTGACAAAAAGAAGTACATGGTTCAGAAATCAGCTGCCAAAGTTTCACTGACCAAGCACCCAGGCACTGCTGGGATTTGAACCCAGGATCTCCTGTTTACTAGACAGGCACTTTGACCAGCTTAGCCACAGTGCCAGCAGTGCAGCTGGCACCAACACAAAAACAGTTCGCCAATGGGGAAAAATGTACATACAAGCGAGGGAGTCCAAAGTCCAACACATGTGTGAATTGAGAGTCCCTGGGTGGGATCGAACCACCAACCTCTCAGTTAACAGCCAAACGTGCTGAGCAATTGTGCGACAGAGACTACAACAGCATGACTGCAGTCAGGTTTCACAAAGTGCTGTCCACCTTAACTCTCGGGTGGTCCGGTCTGTTACGTTTCAGGTGTCATTCTGAATACTGCACTTTCGCAGGAAAAGAGCCTTTGTACTTTTTCAACATGAGCTCTAAAGAAAGGTATAAGCTGAGATATACTGCATTGGCCGGGAATCGGACCCGGGCCTCCCGCTTGGCAAGCGAGAATTCTACCACTGAACCACATTGTGAAACACTGTCGGAGAACAAATTAAATTGTCGAGTGGATGTGCCTCTGCAAAGTGGTGCTGAATAACAAAACATCACAACACACGCAAGGGATGCCAGGGGAGGCCGAGTACTAACAGAGCTGAGCGAGAGGGCATACGAAAAAAATTAGTGACCTTTTGGTGGTTTCCCGACAGCACCAAGGATATGGTGCACGTCTGATGCGTAATGCATGCCAGGTGATGTTCATCTAGCGAGCAGACATTCTTGTGGGGGACAAGCTCAACAGTAGGAATGTTAAGAGAACTGACCAGTCCGCTATCAATGAAGTTCTCGTCCACCCCAGAGTCAATTAATGCTGTGGTAGGAGAAGCTTCCCCCGCCCAGGGTATCGTACCTTCCACCTGAAGTCGGCCCACCAAAGCGGATGACGCAGCCGGTGTGGTTGGAGCGGGCAGTGCCAGCAGCTGGGGAATATCCCTGGCGGAGGAAGAGCGTTGGCGTGCTGGGCGAACTGGACAGCGGGAAATTGTGTGTAGGACTCCCACAGTACAGGCGTAGAGAGGGAAAGTGGGAGCGTGAGGTCGACAGACGGATCGGCGCAGCCTCGGCAGTAATGCGGTCGCTGTAACGGACCGTCGTGGTTAAAAAAGCTCCCAATTTACCGGTCGATCTATGTTCCCACCCTCACCTATGGTCATGAGCTTTGGGTCATGACCGAAATAATGACATCTCGGATACAGGCGGCTGAAATGAGTTTCCTCCGTAGGGTAGCTGGACTCACCCTAAGAGATAGGGTGAGGAGCTCAGTCATCCGGGAGGGCTCAGAGTAGAGCCGCTTCTCCTTCACATCGAGAGGAGTCAGTTGAGGTAGCTCGGGCATCTAGTCCGGATGCCTCCCGGACGCCTCCCTGGTGAGGTGTTGCGGGCATACCCAGCCGGGAAAAGGCCCCGGGGCAGACCTAGGACACGCTGGAGGGATTATGTCTCACAGCTGGCCTGGGAACACCTTGGTGTCCTCCCGGTGGAGCTGGAGGAGGTGGCCGGGGACCGGGAAATCTTGGCTTCCCTACTAAGACTGCTGCCCCCCGCGACCTGGACCTGGATAAGTGGAGGAAAATGGATGGATGGATGGACTTGTATACTAAAATGAGATGGAGATAATTGCAATATTTGTCGGAATAGTTCTGGAACAAATGGTGGAAGGAGTATCTGACCAACATTGCTCTGAGACAAAGATGGCATACGCCAAGAAGAAACATGCAAGTTGGAGATGTGGTGATCGTCAAAGAGGAGGAGGTTCCCCGAAACGAACGGAAACTGGCTGGGATTCTTCAAGTCCATAAGAGTGACAATGGACGAGTGAGGACAGTTGCGGTGTTTCGCGATGCTTCAATGTCCCGCAATGGCGTGTGAATGCACTCAAGAGCAATAAATGCATCGAGAACAGCAGTAAAGGAAGCGTGAACTCTTTACTGGACCAGGTCAGCTAAGTAACAAAGACAATACATCTGCAAGCTCTTCAAAGGACACGTAAAGAGCACAGCCATAGCAGAGGATGGTTTCGATCCATCGACCTGTGGGTTATGGGCCCAGCACGCTACCGCTGCGCCACTCTGCTGCCGACATCTGTACAAGTACCCTGCTTTGTGCGGCTCCTTTTGAGTGTCCTCTGTTGTCAGTGAACCTCACAAGGTCACCGTTTTTTTTTCCTGATCAGGGCACCGTTTTAGGTTGGGTGGATGAGTGATCGAAGGCGCCAGATTAAGGTTCCTTACGCTCAGGAGGCTCTGGTTGAAATCCCACAGCTGGCATTTTCCTGGTCAGCTTCATTATCCACGCCTGGAATGATTTGGCAGCAAAAGACTGTCAGATTGTAAAAGACACCTGAACACCGTGAGAAGAAGATTAAGAGAGGTTTTGTTCTAATGAGAAAGGTTTGTTTAACCGGACTGGTTGTTGCAACCGCAACCCGACTCAAGGTTCAACGTGACATTGTGACATACAAAAGAGGAACTCCCCATCGGGGAATCGAACCACGGTCTTCCACGTGACAGGCGGAGATACTGTCCACTATACTAACGAGGACTGCTGCTGAGTTGATGTGGTGTCGATTGGCCAAAGGGTAATTCAGAATAGGCTCGTGGCCCATGACCGTTTTCATGGTAGCTGGAGACTTTAACCACTGAAATCCATCCCGCTTATCCTCATCAACGGACTGTATTCCCCACCCGTTACCAGCATGGGGACATTCCAACCCAAGATGGGAACACACTGGACCAGGGACACAGCAACATAGTAGGTGGCACAGACACAGCTTCACATTGCCCCCACTTTTAGACCCGACTGAAAAAGGACTCTCTTGCTTGGCGCTAACATGATGACCATTAGCATGTTAGCATTTAAGCTAATTTACTCATGTCTCAAGGCAAATAGACACATGGCATGATGTGGGGACACTATGGGACTGCCTTAACACTTTTGGACCTTGAGGCTGTCTTGATAGTTTTTTTTTTTTTTTACCCCGGACACAGTCTCTTTGAGAGGAGGCTGCGGTCCATCAGGACCAAAACCTCACGCCACAAAAACAAGTTTGTTCCTGTCTGCTGTCAGCCTCATCAACAAGGCCCGGAACCCCCCCTGACACTGTTCACACCCCACCTCTGCCTCACCCTGCCACTTTGACACTCTATATGCGTTAAATTAACGCTCAGTTTGGACTCTTAGGAAAAACAATCAGACTGCACTTTCGGAATAACAAACAAAAACAGACTGCGTACATATATTTATACTGCATTCTGTATATTTTGTATTTTCATTTTTTAATAGATGTGTCTGCACCTACTTCACCAAAACAAATCCCCAGTCGAGGTCAGGAGGCCCCGTCTCCACTGTAAACAGTGTGGACTGGGCTCTGCTTCCCTTTTCGGAGGCGCCGGACGGTTTGCCAGAACCCCTTCGAGGCCGACCGAAAGTCGTGCTCCATGGCCTCACCGAATTCCTCCCACACCCGAGTTTTTGCCTGGACAACCGCCGAAGCCGCGAACCGTTTGGCCTGACAATACCTGTCAGCTGCTTCCGGAGTCCCACAAGCCATCAATGCTGGATAGGACTCCTTCTTCAGCTTGACGGCGGCCCTGACTTCTGGTGTCCACCATCGGGTTCGGGGCCTGCCGCCACGACTGGCACCGACGGCCTTGCAGCTGCAACTCCGGTCAGCCGCCTCAGCAATGGAGGCACGGAATATGGCCCATTCGGACTCAATATCCCGGTCCTCCCCCGGGATGCAGGTGAAGCTCTGCCAGAGGTGAGAGTTGAAGACTCGACGAACGGGAGACTCTGCCAGACGTTCCCAGCACACCCTCACTACTCATTTGGGTCTACCAGGTCTGTATCACCAAAAGATGTGGGGCTCGAACCCACGACCCTGATATTAAGAGTCTCATGCTCTCCCGACTGAGCTAACCGGACCTTTTTCGGCCAGGATATCACTTTTTAATTATTTTTTTAATTGATGTGGACTTCTTGATGTTTAATCAATTCCACAGCCAACCTAGTTTCTCAGGAAAAAAAGGAGCGAGAGGTTCAGTCATAGCTGAGAACTTTGGAAGTGTAGTCATCTTAACCCTCCCGTTATGTTCATTTGTCAGGAACAGCCATGATGTTCCCGGGTCAGTTTGCATGCTTATTTATCTGAAAGATGTCCAAAACCAAAAAAAAATCCCCACAAGCATTGTTAGTTATTCACTACTAACTCCATTACTAACTATTCTAACAATGTTTAGTGCAATGGTGTAACTTACCGCTCACAGGTAATGGTTTAATTAAAAAAATGGATTCAAGCACCTTCTGGCGTAATGGGATCCACAACAATCACGTCAGCTGTGGATGCAACGTCAATTCGTTCTTGAAGGGCAAGTGACAAAAAGAAGTACATGGTTCAGAAATCAGCTGCCAAAGTTTCACTGACCAAGCACCGCTGGGATTTGAACCCAGGATCTCCTGTTTACTAGACAGGCACTTTGACCAGCTTAGCCACAGTGCCAGCAGTGCATCTGGCACCAACACAAAAACAGTTCGCCAATGGGGAAAAATGTTCATACAAGGGAGGGAGTCCAAAGTCCAACAATTGTGTGAATTGAGAGTCCCTGGGTGGGATCGAACCACCAACCTCTCAGTTAACAGCCAAACGTGCTGAGCAATTGCGCGACAGAGACTACAACAGCATGACTGCAGTCAGGTTTCACAAAGTGCTGTCCACCTTAACTCTCGGGTGGTCCGGTCTGTTACGTTTCAGGTGTCAGTCTGAATACTGCACTTTCGCAGGAAAAGAGCCTTTGTACTTTTTCAACATGAGCTCTAAAGAAAGGTATAAGCTGAGATATACTGCATTGGCCGGGAATCGGACCCGGGCCTCCCGCTTGGCAAGCGAGAATTCTACCACTGAACCACCATTGCCACATTGGGAAACACTGTCGGAGAACAAATTAAATTGTCGAGTGGATGTGCCTCTGCAAAGTGGCGCTGAATGACAAAACATCACAACACACGCAAGGGATGCCAGGGGAGGCCGAGTACTAACAGAGCTGAGCGAGAGGGCATAAGAAAAAAATTAGTGACCTTGTGGTGGTTTCCCGACAGCACCAAGGATATGGTGCACGTCTGATGCGTAATGCATGCCAGGTGATGTTCATCTAGCGAGCAGACATTCTTGTGGGGGACAAGCTCAACAGTAGGAATGTTAAGAGAACTGACCAGTCCGCTATCAATGAAGTTCTCGTCCGCCCCAGAGTCAATTAATGCTGTGGTAGGAGAAGCTTCCCCCGCCCAGGATATCGTACCTTCCACCTGAAGTCGGCCCACCAAAGCGGATGACGCAGCCGGTGTGGTTGGGGCGGGCAGTGCCAGCAGCTGGGGAATATCCCTGGCGGAGGAAGAGCGTTGGCGTGCTGGGCGAACTGGACAGCGGGAAATTGTGTGTAGGACTCCCACAGTATAGGCGTAGAGAGGGAAAGTGGGAGCGTGAGGTCGACAGACGGATCGGCGCAGCCTCGGCAGTAATGCGGTCGCTGTAACGGACCGTCGTGGTTAAAAAAGCTCTCAATTTACCGGTCAATCTATGTTCCCACCCTCACCTATGGTCATGAGCTTTGGGTCATGACCGAAAGAATGACATCTCGGATACAGGCGGCTGAAATGAGTTTCCTCCGTAGGGTAGCTGGACTCACCCTAAGAGATAGGGTGAGGAGCTCAGTCATCCGGGAGGGCTCAGAGTAGAGCCGCTTCTCCTTCACATCGAGAGGAGTCAGTTGAGGTAGCTCGGGCATCTAGTCCGGATGCCTCCCGGACGCCTCCCTGGTGAGGTGTTCCGGGCATACCCAGCCGGGAAAAGGCCCCGGGGCAGACCTAGGACACGCTGGAGGGATTATGTCTCACAGCTGGCCTGGGAACACCTTGGTGTCCTCCCGGTGGAGCTGGAGGAGGTGGCCGGGGACCGGGAAATCTTGGCTTCCCTACTAAGACTGCTGCCCCCCGCGACCTGGACCTGGATAAGTGGAGGAAAATGGATGGATGGATGGACTTGTATACTAAAATGAGATGGAGATAATTGCAATATTTGTCGGAATAGTTCTGGAACAAATGGTGGAAGGAGTATCTGACCAACATTGCTCTGAGACAAAGATGGCATACGCCAAGAAGAAACATGCAAGTTGGAGATGTGGTGATCGTCAAAGAGGAGGAGGTTCCCCGAAACGAACGGAAACTGGCTGGGATTCTTCAAGTCCATAAGAGTGACAATGGACGAGTGAGGACAGTTGCGGTGTTTCGCGATGCTTCAATGTCCCGCAATGGCGTGTGAATGCACTCAAGAGCAATAAATGCATCGAGAACAGCAGTAAAGGAAGCGTGAACTCTTTACTGGACCAGGTCAGCTAAGTAACAAAGACAATACATCTGCAAGCTCTTCAAAGGACACGTAAAGAGCACAGCCATAGCAGAGGATGGTTTCGATCCATCGACCTCTGGGTTATGGGCCCAGCACGCTACCGCTGCGCCACTCTGCTGCCGACATCTGTACAAGTACCCTGCTTTGTGCGGCTCCTTTTGAGTGTCCTCTGTTGTCAGTGAACCTCACAAGGTCACAGGTTTTTTTTCCTGATCAGGGCACCGCTTTAGGTTGGGTGGATGAGTGATCGAAGGCGCCAGATTAAGGTTCCTTACGCTCAGGAGGCTCTGGTTGAAATCCCACAGCTGGCATTTTCCTGGTCAGCTTCATTATCCACGCCTGGAATGATTTGGCAGCAAAAGACTGTCAGATTGTAAAAGACACCTGAACACCGTGAGAAGAAGATTAAGAGAGGTTTTGTTCTAATGAGAAAGGTTTGTTTAACCGGACTGGTTGTTGCAACCGCAACCCGACTCAAGGTTCAACGTGACATTGTGACATACAAAAGAGGAACTCCCCGTCGGGGAATCGAACCCCGGTCTTCCACGTGACAGGCGGAGATACTGTCCACTATACTAACGAGGACTGCTGCTGAGTTGATGTGGTGTCGATTGGCCAAAGGGTAATTCAGAATAGGCTCGTGCCCATGACCGTTTTCATGGTAGCTGGAGACTTTAACCACTGAAATCCATCCCGCTTATCCTCATCAACGGACTGTATTCCCCACCCGTTACCAGCATGGGGACATTCCAACCCAAGATGGGAACACACTGGACCAGGGACACAGCAACATAGTAGGTGGCACAGACACAGCTTCACATTGCCCCCACTTTTAGACCCGACTGAAAAAGGACTCTCTTGCTTGGCGCTAACATGATGACCATTAGCATGTTAGCATTTAAGCTAATTTACTCATGTCTCAAGGCAAATAGACACATGGCATGATGTGGGGACACTATGGGACTGCCTTAACACTTTTGGACCTTGATGCTGTCTTGATAGTTTTTTTTTTTACCCCGGACACAGTCTCTTTGAGAGGAGGCTGCGGTCCATCAGGACCAAAACCTCACGCCACAAAAACAGTTTCTTCCTGTCTGCTGTCAGCCTCATCAACAAGGCCCGGAACCCCCCCTGACACTGTTCACACCCCACCTCTGCCTCACCCTGCCACTTTGACACTCTATATGCGTTAAATTAACGCTCAGTTTGGACTCTTAGGAAAAACAATCAGACTGCACTTTCGGAATAACAAACAAAAAACAGACTGCGTACATATATTTATACTGCATTCTGTATATTTTGTATTTTCATTTTTTAATAGATGTGTCTGCACCTACTTCACCAAAACAAATCCCCAGTCGAGGTCAGCAGGCCCCGTCTCCACTGTAAACAGTGTGGACTGGGCTCTGCTTCCCTTTTCGGAGGCGCCGGACGGTTTGCCAGAACCCCTTCGAGGCCGACCGAAAGTCGTGCTCCATGGCCTCACCGAATTCCTCCCACACCCGAGTTTTTGCCTGGACAACCGCCGAAGCCGCGAACCGTTTGGCCTGACAGTACCTGTCAGCTGCTTCCGGAGTCCCACAAGCCATCAATGCTGGATAGGACTCCTTCTTCAGCTTGACGGCGGCCCTGACTTCTGGTGTCCACCATCGGGTTCGGGGCCTGCAGCCACGACTGGCACCGACGGCCTTGCAGCTGCAACTCCGGTCAGCCGCCTCAGCAATGGAGGCACGGAATATGGCCCATTCGGACTCAATATCCCGGTCCTCCCCCGGGATGCAGGTGAAGCTCTGCCAGAGGTGAGAGTTGAAGACTCGACGAACGGGAGACTCTGCCAGACGTTCCCAGCACACCCTCACTACTCATTTGGGTCTACCAGGTCTGTATCACCAAAAGATGTGGGGCTCGAACCCACGACCCTGATATTAAGAGTCTCATGCTCTCCCGACTGAGCTAACCGGACCTTTTTCGGCCAGGATATCACTTTTTAATTATTTTTTTAATTGATGTGGACTTCTTGATGTTTAATCAATTCCACAGCCAACCTAGTTTCTCAGGGAAAAAATTGTGATGCGTAATGCATGCCAGGTGATGTTCATCTAGCGAGCAGACATTCTTGTGGGGACAAGCTCAACAGTAGGAATGTTAAGAGAACTGACCAGTCCGCTATCAATGAAGTTCTCGTCCGCCCCAGAGTCAATTAATGCTGTGGTAGGAGAAGCTTCCCCCGCCCAGGATATCGTACCTTCCACCTGAAGTCGGCCCACCAAAGCGGATGACGCAGCCGGTGTGGTTGGAGCGGGCAGTGCCAGCAGCTGGGGAATATCCCTGGTGGAGGAATAGCGTTGGCGTGCTGGGCGAACTGGACAGCGGGAAATTGTGTGTAGGACTCCCACAGTACAGGCGTCGAGAGGGAAAGTGGGAGCGTGAGGTCGACAGACGGATCGGCGCAGCCTCGGCAGTAATGCGGTCGCTGTAACGGACCGTCGTGGTTAAAAAAGCTCTCAATTTACCGGTCGATCTATGTTCCCACCCTCACCTATGGTCATGAGCTTTGGGTCATGACCGAAAGAATGACATCTCGGATACAGGCGGCTGAAATGAGTTTCCTCCGTAAGGTAGCTGGACTCACCCTAAGAGATAGGGTGAGGAGCTCAGTCATCCGGGAGGGCTCAGAGTAGAGCCGCTTCTCCTTCACATCGAGAGGAGTCAGTTGAGGTAGCTCGGGCATCTAGTCCGGATGCCTCCCGGACGCCTCCCTGGTGAGGTGTTCCGGGCATACCCAGCCGGGAAAAGGCCCCGGGGCAGACCTAGGACACGCTGGAGGGATTATGTCTCACAGCTGGCCTGGGAACACCTTGGTGTCCTCCCGGTGGAGCTGGAGGAGGTGGCCGGGGACCGGGAAATCTTGGCTTCCCTACTAAGACTGCTGCCCCCCGCGACCTGGACCTGGATAAGTGGAGGAAAATGGATGGATGGATGGACTTGTATACTAAAATGAGATGGAGATAATTGCAATATTTGTCGGAATAGTTCTGGAACAAATGGTGGAAGGAGTATCTGACCAACATTGCTCTGAGACAAAGATGGCATACGCCAAGAAGAAACATGCAAGTTGGAGATGTGGTGATCGTCAAAGAGGAGGAGGTTCCCCGAAACGAACGGAAACTGGCTGGGATTCTTCAAGTCCATAAGAGTGACAATGGACGAGTGAGGACAGTTGCGGTGTTTCGCGATGCTTCAATGTCCCGCAATGGCGTGTGAATGCACTCAAGAGCAATAAATGCATCGAGAACAGCAGTAAAGGAAGCGTGAACTCTTTACTGGACCAGGTCAGCTAAGTAACAAAGACAATACATCTGCAAGCTCTTCAAAGGACACGTAAAGAGCACAGCCATAGCAGAGGATGGTTTCGATCCATCGACCTCTGGGTTATGGGCCCAGCACGCTACCGCTGCGCCACTCTGCTGCCGACATCTGTACAAGTACCCTGCTTTGTGCGGCTCCTTTTGAGTGTCCTCTGTTGTCAGTGAACCTCACAAGGTCACAGGTTTTTTTTCCTGATCAGGGCACCGCTTTAGGTTGGGTGGATGAGTGATCGAAGGCGCCAGATTAAGGTTCCTTACGCTCAGGAGGCTCTGGTTGAAATCCCACAGCTGGCATTTTCCTGGTCAGCTTCATTATCCACGCCTGGAATGATTTGGCAGCAAAAGACTGTCAGATTGTAAAAGACACCTGAACACCGTGAGAAGAAGATTAAGAGAGGTTTTGTTCTAATGAGAAAGGTTTGTTTAACCGGACTGGTTGTTGCAACCGCAACCCGACTCAAGGTTCAACGTGACATTGTGACATACAAAAGAGGAACTCCCCGTCGGGGAATCGAACCCCGGTCTTCCACGTGACAGGCGGAGATACTGTCCACTATACTAACGAGGACTGCTGCTGAGTTGATGTGGTGTCGATTGGCCAAAGGGTAATTCAGAATAGGCTCGTGCCCATGACCGTTTTCATGGTAGCTGGAGACTTTAACCACTGAAATCCATCCCGCTTATCCTCATCAACGGACTGTATTCCCCACCCGTTACCAGCATGGGGACATTCCAACCCAAGATGGGAACACACTGGACCAGGGACACAGCAACATAGTAGGTGGCACAGACACAGCTTCACATTGCCCCCACTTTTAGACCCGACTGAAAAAGGACTCTCTTGCTTGGCGCTAACATGATGACCATTAGCATGTTAGCATTTAAGCTAATTTACTCATGTCTCAAGGCAAATAGACACATGGCATGATGTGGGGACACTATGGGACTGCCTTAACACTTTTGGACCTTGATGCTGTCTTGATAGTTTTTTTTTTTACCCCGGACACAGTCTCTTTGAGAGGAGGCTGCGGTCCATCAGGACCAAAACCTCACGCCACAAAAACAGTTTCTTCCTGTCTGCTGTCAGCCTCATCAACAAGGCCCGGAACCCCCCCTGACACTGTTCACACCCCACCTCTGCCTCACCCTGCCACTTTGACACTCTATATGCGTTAAATTAACGCTCAGTTTGGACTCTTAGGAAAAACAATCAGACTGCACTTTCGGAATAACAAACAAAAAACAGACTGCGTACATATATTTATACTGCATTCTGTATATTTTGTATTTTCATTTTTTAATAGATGTGTCTGCACCTACTTCACCAAAACAAATCCCCAGTCGAGGTCAGCAGGCCCCGTCTCCACTGTAAACAGTGTGGACTGGGCTCTGCTTCCCTTTTCGGAGGCGCCGGACGGTTTGCCAGAACCCCTTCGAGGCCGACCGAAAGTCGTGCTCCATGGCCTCACCGAATTCCTCCCACACCCGAGTTTTTGCCTGGACAACCGCCGAAGCCGCGAACCGTTTGGCCTGACAGTACCTGTCAGCTGCTTCCGGAGTCCCACAAGCCATCAATGCTGGATAGGACTCCTTCTTCAGCTTGACGGCGGCCCTGACTTCTGGTGTCCACCATCGGGTTCGGGGCCTGCAGCCACGACTGGCACCGACGGCCTTGCAGCTGCAACTCCGGTCAGCCGCCTCAGCAATGGAGGCACGGAATATGGCCCATTCGGACTCAATATCCCGGTCCTCCCCCGGGATGCAGGTGAAGCTCTGCCAGAGGTGAGAGTTGAAGACTCGACGAACGGGAGACTCTGCCAGACGTTCCCAGCACACCCTCACTACTCATTTGGGTCTACCAGGTCTGTATCACCAAAAGATGTGGGGCTCGAACCCACGACCCTGATATTAAGAGTCTCATGCTCTCCCGACTGAGCTAACCGGACCTTTTTCGGCCAGGATATCACTTTTTAATTATTTTTTTAATTGATGTGGACTTCTTGATGTTTAATCAATTCCACAGCCAACCTAGTTTCTCAGGGAAAAAATTGTGATGCGTAATGCATGCCAGGTGATGTTCATCTAGCGAGCAGACATTCTTGTGGGGACAAGCTCAACAGTAGGAATGTTAAGAGAACTGACCAGTCCGCTATCAATGAAGTTCTCGTCCGCCCCAGAGTCAATTAATGCTGTGGTAGGAGAAGCTTCCCCCGCCCAGGATATCGTACCTTCCACCTGAAGTCGGCCCACCAAAGCGGATGACGCAGCCGGTGTGGTTGGAGCGGGCAGTGCCAGCAGCTGGGGAATATCCCTGGTGGAGGAATAGCGTTGGCGTGCTGGGCGAACTGGACAGCGGGAAATTGTGTGTAGGACTCCCACAGTACAGGCGTCGAGAGGGAAAGTGGGAGCGTGAGGTCGACAGACGGATCGGCGCAGCCTCGGCAGTAATGCGGTCGCTGTAACGGACCGTCGTGGTTAAAAAAGCTCTCAATTTACCGGTCGATCTATGTTCCCACCCTCACCTATGGTCATGAGCTTTGGGTCATGACCGAAAGAATGACATCTCGGATACAGGCGGCTGAAATGAGTTTCCTCCGTAAGGTAGCTGGACTCACCCTAAGAGATAGGGTGAGGAGCTCAGTCATCCGGGAGGGCTCAGAGTAGAGCCGCTTCTCCTTCACATCGAGAGGAGTCAGTTGAGGTAGCTCGGGCATCTAGTCCGGATGCCTCCCGGACGCCTCCCTGGTGAGGTGTTCCGGGCATACCCAGCCGGGAAAAGGCCCCGGGGCAGACCTAGGACACGCTGGAGGGATTATGTCTCACAGCTGGCCTGGGAACACCTTGGTGTCCTCCCGGTGGAGCTGGAGGAGGTGGCCGGGGACCGGGAAATCTTGGCTTCCCTACTAAGACTGCTGCCCCCCGCGACCTGGACCTGGATAAGTGGAGGAAAATGGATGGATGGATGGACTTGTATACTAAAATGAGATGGAGATAATTGCAATATTTGTCGGAATAGTTCTGGAACAAATGGTGGAAGGAGTATCTGACCAACATTGCTCTCAGACAAAGATGGCATACGCCAAGAAGAAACATGCAAGTTGGAGATGTGGTGATCGTCAAAGAGGAGGAGGTTCCCCGAAACGAACGGAAACTGGCTGGGATTCTTCAAGTCCATAAGAGTGACAATGGACGAGTGAGGACAGTTGCGGTGTTTCGCGATGCTTCAATGTCCCGCAATGGCGTGTGAATGCACTCAAGAGCAATAAATGCATCGAGAACAGCAGTAAAGGAAGCATGAACTCTTTACTGGACCAGGTCAGCTAAGTAACATCTGCAAGCTCTTCAAAGGACACGTGAAGAGCACAGCCATAGCAGAGGATGGTTTCGATCCATCGACCTCTGGGTTATGGGCCCAGCACGCTACCGCTGCGCCACTCTGCTGCCGACATCTGTACAAGTACCCTGCTTTGAGCGGCTCCTTTTGAGTGTCCTCTGTTGTCAGTGAACCTCACAAGGTCACAGTTTTTTTTTCCTGATCAGGGCACCGTTTTAGGTTGGGTGGATGAGTGATCGAAGGCGCCAGATTAAGGTTCCTTACGCTCAGGAGGCTCTGGTTGAAATCCCACAGCTGTCATTTTCCTGGTCAGCTTCATTATCCACGCCTGGAATGATTTGGCAGCAAAAGACTGTCAGATTGTAAAAGACACCTGAACACCGTGAGAAGAAGATTAAGAGAGGTTTTGTTTAACCGGACTGGTTGTTGCAACCGCAACCCGACTCAAGGTTCAACGTGACATTGTGACATACAAAAGAGGAACTCCCCGTCGGGGAATCGAACCCCGGTCTTCCACGTGACAGGCGGAGATACTGTCCACTATACTAACAAGGACTGCTGCTGAGTTGATGTGGTGTCGATTGGCCAAAGGGTAATTCAGAATAGGCTCGTGCCCATGACCGTTTTCATGGTAGCTGGAGACTTTAACCACTGAAATCCATCCCGCTTATCCTCATCAACGGACTGTATTCCCCACCCGTTACCAGCATGGGGACATTCCAACCCAAGATGGGAACACACTGGACCGGGGACACAGCAACATAGTAGGTGGCACAGACACAGCTTCACATTGCCCCCACTTTTAGACCCGACTGAAAAAGGACTCTCTTGCTTGGCGCTAACATGATGACCATTAGCATGTTAGCATTTAAGCTAATTTACTCATGTCTCAAGGCAAATAGACACATGGCATGATGTGGGGACACTATGGGACTGCCTTAACACTTTTGGACCTTGAGGCTGTCTTGATAGTTTTTTTTTTTACCCCGGACACAGTCTCTTTGAGAGGAGTCTGCGGTCCATCAGGACCAAAACCTCACGCCACAAAAACAAGTTTCTTCCTGTCTGCTGTCAGCCTCATCAACAAGGCCCGGAACCCCCCCTGACACTGTTCACACCCCACCTCTGCCTCACCCTGCCACTTTGACACTCTATATGCGTTAAATTAACGCTCAGTTTGGACTCTTAGGAAAAACAATCAGACTGCACTTTCGGAATAACAAACAAAAAACAGACTGCGTACATATACGTATTTATACTGCATTCTGTATATTTTGTATTTTCATTTTTTAATAGATGTGTCTGCACCTACTTCACCAAAACAAATCCCCAGTCGAGGTCAGCAGGCCCCGTCTCCACTGTAAACAGTGTGGACTGGGCTCTGCTTCCCTTTTCGGAGGCGCCGGACGGTTTGCCAGAACCCCTTCGAGGCCGACCGAAAGTCGTGCTCCATGGCCTCACCGAATTCCTCCCACACCCGAGTTTTTGCCTGGACAACCGCCGAAGCCGCGAACCGTTTGGCCTGACAGTACCTGTCAGCTGCTTCCGGAGTCCCACAAGCCATCAATGCTGGATAGGACTCCTTCTTCAGCTTGACGGCGGCCCTGACTTCTGGTGTCCACCATCGGGTTCGGGGCCTGCAGCCACGACTGGCACCGACGGCCTTGCAGCTGCAACTCCGGTCAGCCGCCTCAGCAATGGAGGCACGGAATATGGCCCATTCGGACTCAATATCCCGGTCCTCCCCCGGGATGCAGGTGAAGCTCTGCCAGAGGTGAGAGTTGAAGACTCGACGAACGGGAGACTCTGCCAGACGTTCCCAGCACACCCTCACTACTCATTTGGGTCTACCAGGTCTGTATCACCAAAAGATGTGGGGCTCGAACCCACGACCCTGATATTAAGAGTCTCATGCTCTCCCGACTGAGCTAACCGGACCTTTTTCGGCCAGGATATCACTTTTTAATTATTTTTTTAATTGATGTGGACTTCTTGATGTTTAATCAATTCCACAGCCAACCTAGTTTCTCAGGGAAAAAATTGTGATGCGTAATGCATGCCAGGTGATGTTCATCTAGCGAGCAGACATTCTTGTGGGGACAAGCTCAACAGTAGGAATGTTAAGAGAACTGACCAGTCCGCTATCAATGAAGTTCTCGTCCGCCCCAGAGTCAATTAATGCTGTGGTAGGAGAAGCTTCCCCCGCCCAGGATATCGTACCTTCCACCTGAAGTCGGCCCACCAAAGCGGATGACGCAGCCGGTGTGGTTGGAGCGGGCAGTGCCAGCAGCTGGGGAATATCCCTGGTGGAGGAATAGCGTTGGCGTGCTGGGCGAACTGGACAGCGGGAAATTGTGTGTAGGACTCCCACAGTACAGGCGTCGAGAGGGAAAGTGGGAGCGTGAGGTCGACAGACGGATCGGCGCAGCCTCGGCAGTAATGCGGTCGCTGTAACGGACCGTCGTGGTTAAAAAAGCTCTCAATTTACCGGTCGATCTATGTTCCCACCCTCACCTATGGTCATGAGCTTTGGGTCATGACCGAAAGAATGACATCTCGGATACAGGCGGCTGAAATGAGTTTCCTCCGTAAGGTAGCTGGACTCACCCTAAGAGATAGGGTGAGGAGCTCAGTCATCCGGGAGGGCTCAGAGTAGAGCCGCTTCTCCTTCACATCGAGAGGAGTCAGTTGAGGTAGCTCGGGCATCTAGTCCGGATGCCTCCCGGACGCCTCCCTGGTGAGGTGTTCCGGGCATACCCAGCCGGGAAAAGGCCCCGGGGCAGACCTAGGACACGCTGGAGGGATTATGTCTCACAGCTGGCCTGGGAACACCTTGGTGTCCTCCCGGTGGAGCTGGAGGAGGTGGCCGGGGACCGGGAAATCTTGGCTTCCCTACTAAGACTGCTGCCCCCCGCGACCTGGACCTGGATAAGTGGAGGAAAATGGATGGATGGATGGACTTGTATACTAAAATGAGATGGAGATAATTGCAATATTTGTCGGAATAGTTCTGGAACAAATGGTGGAAGGAGTATCTGACCAACATTGCTCTGAGACAAAGATGGCATACGCCAAGAAGAAACATGCAAGTTGGAGATGTGGTGATCGTCAAAGAGGAGGAGGTTCCCCGAAACGAACGGAAACTGGCTGGGATTCTTCAAGTCCATAAGAGTGACAATGGACGAGTGAGGACAGTTGCGGTGTTTCGCGATGCTTCAATGTCCCGCAATGGCGTGTGAATGCACTCAAGAGCAATAAATGCATCGAGAACAGCAGTAAAGGAAGCGTGAACTCTTTACTGGACCAGGTCAGCTAAGTAACAAAGACAATACATCTGCAAGCTCTTCAAAGGACACGTAAAGAGCACAGCCATAGCAGAGGATGGTTTCGATCCATCGACCTCTGGGTTATAGGCCCAGCACGCTACCGCTGCGCCACTCTGCTGCCGACATCTGTACAAGTACCCTGCTTTGTGCGGCTCCTTTTGAGTGTCCTCTGTTGTCAGTGAACCTCACAAGGTCACAGTTTTTTTTTCCTGATCAGGGCACCGTTTTAGGTTGGGTGGATGAGTGATCGAAGGCGCCAGATTAAGGTTCCTTACGCTCAGGAGGCTCTGGTTGAAATCCCACAGCTGTCATTTTCCTGGTCAGCTTCATTATCCACGCCTGGAATGATTTGGCAGCAAAAGACTGTCAGATTGTAAAAGACACCTGAACACCGTGAGAAGAAGATTAAGAGAGGTTTTGTTCTAATGAGAAAGGTTTGTTTAACCGGACTGGTTGTTGCAACCGCAACCCGACTCAAGGTTCAACGTGACATACAAAAGAGGAACTCCCCGTCGGGGAATCGAACCCCGGTCTTCCACATGACAGGCGGAGATCCTGTCCACTATACTAACGAGGACTGCTGCTGAGTTGATGTGGTGTCGATTGGCCAAAGGGTAATTCAGAATAGGCTCATGGCCCATGACCGTTTTCATGGTAGCTGGAGACTTTAACCACTGAAATCCATCCCACTTATCCTCATCAACGGACTGTATTCCCCACCCGTTACCAGCATGGGGACATTCCAACCCAAGATGGGAACACACTGGACCGGGGACACAGCAACATAGTAGGTGGCACAGACACAGCTTCACATTGCCCCCACTTTTAGACCCGACTGAAAAAGGACTCTCTTGCTTGGCGCTAACATGATGACCATTAGCATGTTAGCATTTAAGCTAATTTACTCATGTCTCAAGGCAAATAGACACATGGCATGATGTGGGGACACTATGGGACTGCCTTAACACTTTTGGACCTTGAGGCTGTCTTGATAGTTTTTTTTTTTTTTTACCCCGGACACAGTCTCTTTGAGAGGAGGCTGCGGTCCATCAGGACCAAAACCTCACGCCACAAAAACAAGTTTCTTCCTGTCTGCTGTCAGCCTCATCAACAAGGCCCGGAACCCCCCCTGACACTGTTCACACCCCACCTCTGCCTCACCCTGCCACTTTGACACTCTATATGCGTTAAATTAACGCTCAGTTTGGACTCTTAGGAAAAACAATCAGACTGCACTTTCGGAATAACAAACAAAAAACAGACTGCGTACATATATTTATACTGCATTCTGTATATTTTGTATTTTCATTTTTTAATAGATGTGTCTGCACCTACTTCACCAAAACAAATCCCCAGTCGAGGTCAGCAGGCCCCGTCTCCACTGTAAACAGTGTGGACTGGGCTCTGCTTCCCTTTTCGGAGGCGCCGGACGGTTTGCCAGAACCCCTTCGAGGCCGACCGAAAGTCGTGCTCCATGGCCTCACCGAATTCCTCCCACACCCGAGTTTTTGCCTGGACAACCGCCGAAGCCGCGAACCGTTTGGCCTGACAGTACCTGTCAGCTGCTTCCGGAGTCCCACAAGCCATCAATGCTGGATAGGACTCCTTCTTCAGCTTGACGGCGGCCCTGACTTCTGGTGTCCACCATCGGGTTCGGGGCCTGCCGCCACGACTGGCACCGACGGCCTTGCAGCTGCAACTCCGGTCAGCCGCCTCAGCAATGGAGGCACGGAATATGGCCCATTCGGACTCAATATCCCGGTCCTCCCCCGGGATGCAGGTGAAGCTCTGCCAGAGGTGAGAGTTGAAGACTCGACGAACGGGAGACTCTGCCAGACGTTCCCAGCACACCCTCACTACTCATTTGGGTCTACCAGGTCTGTATCACCAAAAGATGTGGGGCTCGAACCCACGACCCTGATATTAAGAGTCTCATGCTCTCCCGACTGAGCTAACCGGACCTTTTTCGGCCAGGATATCACTTTTTAATTATTTTTTTAATTGATGTGGACTTCTTGATGTTTAATCAATTCCACAGCCAACCTAGTTTCTCAGGGAAAAAAGGAGCGAGAGGTTCAGTCATAGCTGAGAACTTTGGAAGTGTAGTCATCTTAACCCTCCCGTTATGTTCATTTGTCAGGAACAGCCATGATGTTCCCGGGTCAGTTTGCATGCTTATTTATCTGAAAGATGTCCAAAACCAAAAAAAAATCCCCACAAGCATTGTTAGTTATTCACTACTAACTCCATTACTAACTATTCTAACAATGTTTAGTGCAATGGTGTAACTTACCGCTCACAGGTAATGGTTTAATTTAAAAAATGGATTCAAGCACCTTCTGGCGTAATGGGATCCACAACAATCACGTCAGCTGTGGATGCAACGTCAATTCGTTCTTGAAGGGCAAGTGACAAAAAGAAGTACATGGTTCAGAAATCAGCTGCCAAAGTACCCAGGCACTGCTGGGATTTGAACCCAGGATCTCCTGTTTACTAGACAGGCACTTTGACCAGCTTAGCCACAGTGCCAGCAGTGCATCTGGCACCAACACAAAAACAGTTCGCCAATGGGGAAAAATGTTCATACAAGGGAGGGAGTCCAAAGTCCAACACATGTGTGAATTGAGAGTCCCTGGGTGGGATCGAACCACCAACCTCTCAGTTAACAGCCAAACGTGCTGAGCAATTGTGCGACAGAGACTACAACAGCATGACTGCAGTCAGGTTTCACAAAGTGCTGTCCACCTTAACTCTCGGGTGGTCCGGTCTGTTACGTTTCAGGTGTCATTCTGAATACTGCACTTTCGCAGGAAAAGAGCCTTTGTACTTTTTCAACATGAGCTCTAAAGAAAGGTATAAGCTGAGATATACTGCATTGGCCGGGAATCGGACCCGGGCCTCCCGCTTGGCAAGCGAGAATTCTACCACTGAACCACCAATGCCACATTGTGAAACACTGTCGGAGAACAAATTAAATTGTCGAGTGGATGTGCCTCTGCAAAGTGGCGCTGAATGACAAAACATCACAACACACGCAAGGGATGCCAGGGGAGGCCGAGTACTAACAGAGCTGAGCGAGAGGGCATAAGAAAAAAATTAGTGACCTTTTGGTGGTTTCCCGACAGCACCAAGGATATGGTGCACGTCTGATGCGTAATGCATGCCAGGTTATGTTCATCTAGCGAGCAGACATTCTTGTGGGGGACAAGCTCAACAGTAGGAATGTTAAGAGAACTGACCAGTCCACTATCAATGAAGTTCTCGTCCGCCCCAGAGTCAATTAATGCTGTGGTAGGAGAAGCTTCCCCCGCCCAGGATATCGTACCTTCCACCTGAAGTCGGCCCACCAAAGCGGATGACGCAGCCGGTGTGGTTGGAGCGGGCAGTGCCAGCAGCTGGGGAATATCCCTGGCGGAGGAAGAGCGTTGGCGTGCTGGGCGAACTGGACAGCGGGAAATTGTGTGTAGGACTCCCACAGTACAGGCGTAGAGAGGGAAAGTGGGAGCGTGAGGTCGACAGACGGATCGGCGCAGCCTCGGCAGTAATGCGGTCGCTGTAACGGACCGTCGTGGTTGAAAAAGCTCTCAATTTACCGGTCGATCTATGTTCCCACCCTCACCTATGGTCATGAGCTTTGGGTCATGACCGAAATAATGACATCTCGGATACAGGCGGCTGAAATGAGTTTCCTCCGTAGGGTAGCTGGACTCACCCTAAGAGATAGGGTGAGGAGCTCAGTCATCCGGGAGGGCTCAGAGTAGAGCCGCTTCTCCTTCACATCGAGAGGAGTCAGTTGAGGTAGCTCGGGCATCTAGTCCGGATGCCTCCCGGACGCCTCCCTGGTGAGGTGTTGCGGGCATACCCAGCCGGGAAAAGGCCCCGGGGCAGACCTAGGACACGCTGGAGGGATTATGTCTCACAGCTGGCCTGGGAACACCTTGGTGTCCTCCCGGTGGAGCTGGAGGAGGTGGCCGGGGACCGGAAAATCTTGGCTTCCCTACTAAGACTGCTGCCCCCCGCGACCTGGACCTGGATAAGTGGAGGAAAATGGATGGATGGATGGACTTGTATACTAAAATGAGATGGAGATAATTGCAATATTTGTCGGAATAGTTCTGGAACAAATGGTGGAAGGAGTATCTGACCAACATTGCTCTGAGACAAAGATGGCATACGCCAAGAAGAAACATGCAAGTTGGAGATGTGGTGATCGTCAAAGAGGAGGAGGTTCCCCGAAACGAACGGAAACTGGCTGGGATTCTTCAAGTTCATAAGAGTGACAATGGGCGAGTGAGGACAGTTGCGGTGTTTCGCGATGCTTCAATGTCCCGCAATGGCGTGTGAATGCACTCAAGAGCAATAAATGCATCGAGAACAGCAGTAAAGGAAGCGTGAACTCTTTACTGGACCAGGTCAGCTAAGTAACAAAGACAATACATCTGCAAGCTCTTCAAAGGACACGTAAAGAGCACAGCCATAGCAGAGGATGGTTTCGATCCATCGACCTCTGGGTTATGGGCCCAGCACGCTACCGCTGCGCCACTCTGCTGCCGACATCTGTACAAGTACCCTGCTTTGTGCGGCTCCTTTTGAGTGTCCTCTGTTGTCAGTGAACCTCACAAGGTCACAGTTTTTTTTTCCTGATCAGGGCACCGTTTTAGGTTGGGTGGATGAGTGATCGAAGGCGCCAGATTAAGGTTCCTTACGCTCAGGAGGCTCTGGTTGAAATCCCACAGCTGGCATTTTCCTGGTCAGCTTCATTATCCACGCCTGGAATGATTTGGCAGCAAAAGACTGTCAGATTGTAAAAGACACCTGAACACCGTGAGAAGAAGATTAAGAGAGGTTTTGTTCTAATGAGAAAGGTTTGTTTAACCGGACTGGTTGTTGCAACCGCAACCCGACTCAAGGTTCAACGTGACATTGTGACATACAAAAGAGGAACTCCCCGTCGGGGAATCGAACCACGGTCTTCCACGTGACAGGCGGAGATACTGTCCACTATACTAACGGGGTCTGCTGCTGAGTTGATGTGGTGTCGATTGGCCAAAGGGTAATTCAGAATAGGCTCGTGGCTCATGACCGTTTTCATGGTAGCTGGAGACTTTAACCACTGAAATCCATCCCGCTTATCCTCATCAACGGACTGTATTCCCCACCCGTTACCAGCATGGGGACATTCCAACCCAAGATGGGAACACACTGGACCAGGGACACAGCAACATAGTAGGTGGCACAGACATAGCTTCACATTGCCCCCACTTTTAGACCCGACTGAAAAAGGACTCTCTTGCTTGGCGCTAACATGATGACCATTAGCATGTTAGCATTTAAGCTAATTTACTCATGTCTCAAGGCAAATAGACACATGGCATGATGTGGGGACACTATGGGACTGCCTTAACACTTTTGGACCTTGAGGCTGTCTTGATAGTTTTTTTTTTTACCCTGGACACAGTCTCTTTGAGAGGAGGCTGCGGTCCATCAGGACCAAAACCTCACGCCACAAAAACAAGTTTCTTCCTGTCTGCTGTCAGCCTCATCAACAAGGCCCGGAACCCCCCCTGACACTGTTCACACCCCACCTCTGCCTCACCCTGCCACTTTGACACTCTATATGCGTTAAATTAACGCTCAGTTTGGACTCTTAGGAAAAACAATCAGACTGCACTTTCGGAATAACAAACAAAAAACAGACTGCGTACATATATTTATACTGCATTCTGTATATTTTGTATTTTCATTTTTTAATAGATGTGTCTGCACCTACTTCACCAAAACAAATCCCCAGTCGAGGTCAGGAGGCCCCGTCTCCACTGTAAACAGTGTGGACTGGGCTATGCTTCCCTTTTCGGAGGCGCCGGACGGTTTGCAAGAACCCCTTCGAGGCCGACCGAAAGTCGTGCTCCATGGCCTCACCGAATTCCTCCCACACCCGAGTTTTTGCCTGGACAACCGCCGAAGCCGCGAACCGTTTGGCCTGACAGTACCTGTCAGCTGCTTCCGGAGTCCCACAAGCCATCAATGCTGGATAGGACTCCTTCTTCAGCTTGACGGCGGCCCTGACTTCTGGTGTCCACCATCGGGTTCGGGGCCTGCCGCCACGACTGGCACCGACGGCCTTGCAGCTGCAACTCCGGTCAGCCGCCTCAGCAATGGAGGCACGGAATATGGCCCATTCGGACTCAATATCCCGGTCCTCCCCCGGGATGCAGGTGAAGCTCTGCCAGAGGTGAGAGTTGAAGACTCGACGAACGGGAGACTCTGCCAGACGTTCCCAGCACACCCTCACTACTCATTTGGGTCTACCAGGTCTGTATCACCAAAAGATGTGGGGCTCGAACCCACGACCCTGATATTAAGAGTCTCATGCTCTCCCGACTGAGCTAACCGGACCTTTTTCGGCCAGGATATCACTTTTTAATTATTTTTTTAATTGATGTGGACTTCTTGATGTTTAATCAATTCCACAGCCAACCTAGTTTCTCAGGGAAAAAAGGAGCGAGAGGTTCAGTCATAGCTGAGAATTTTGGAAGTGTAGTCATCTTAACCCTCCCGTTATGTTCATTTGTCAGGAACAGCCATGATGTTCCCGGGTCAGTTTGCATGCTTATTTATCTGAAAGATGTCCAAAACCAAAAAAAAATCCCCACAAGCATTGTTAGTTATTCACTACTAACTCCATTACTAACTATTCTAACAATGTTTAGTGCAATGGTGTAACTTACCGCTCACAGGTAATGGTTTAATTAAAAAAATGGATTCAAGCACCTTCTGGCGTAATGGGATCCACAACAATCACGTCAGCTGTGGATGCAACGTCAATTCGTTCTTGAAGGGCAAGTGACAAAAAGAAGTACATGGTTCAGAAATCACCTGCCAAAGTTTCACTGACCAAGCACCCAGGCACTGCTGGGATTTGAACCCAGGATCTCCTGTTTACTAGACAGGCACTTTGACCAGCTTAGCCACAGTGCCAGCAGTGCAGCTGGCACCAACACAAAAACAGTTCGCCAATGGGGAAAAATGTACATACAAGCGAGGGAGTCCAAAGTCCAACACATGTGTGAATTGAGAGTCCCTGGGTGGGATCGAACCACCAACCTCTCAGTTAACAGCCAAACGTGCTGAGCAATTGTGCGACAGAGACTACAACAGCATGACTGCAGTCAGGTTTCACAAAGTGCTGTCCACCTTAACTCTCGGGTGGTCCGGTCTGTTACGTTTCAGGTGTCATTCTGAATACTGCACTTTCGCAGGAAAAGAGCCTTTGTACTTTTTCAACATGAGCTCTAAAGAAAGGTATAAGCTGAGATATACTGCATTGGCCGGGAATCGGACCCGGGCCTCCCGCTTGGCAAGCGAGAATTCTACCACTGAACCACCAATGCCACATTGTGAAACACTGTCGGAGAACAAATTAAATTGTCGAGTGGATGTGCCTCTGCAAAGTGGCGCTGAATGACAAAACATCACAACACACGCAAGGGATGCCAGGGGAGGCCGAGTACTAACAGAGCTGAGCGAGAGGGCATACGAAAAAAATTAGTGACCTTTTGGTGGTTTCCCGACAGCACCAAGGATATGGTGCACGTCTGATGCGTAATGCATGCCAGGTGATGTTCATCTAGCGAGCAGACATTCTTGTGGGGGACAAGCTCAACAGTAGGAATGTTAAGAGAACTGACCAGTCCGCTATCAATGAAGTTCTCGTCCACCCCAGAGTCAATTAATGCTGTGGTAGGAGAAGCTTCCCCCGCCCAGGGTATCGTACCTTCCACCTGAAGTCGGCCCACCAAAGCGGATGACGCAGCCGGTGTGGTTGGAGCGGGCAGTGCCAGCAGCTGGGGAATATCCCTGGCGGAGGAAGAGCGTTGGCGTGCTGGGCGAACTGGACAGCGGGAAATTGTGTGTAGGACTCCCACAGTACAGGCGTAGAGAGGGAAAGTGGGAGCGTGAGGTCGACAGACGGATCGGCGCAGCCTCGGCAGTAATGCGGTCGCTGTAACGGACCGTCGTGGTTAAAAAAGCTCCCAATTTACCGGTCGATCTATGTTCCCACCCTCACCTATGGTCATGAGCTTTGGGTCATGACCGAAATAATGACATCTCGGATACAGGCGGCTGAAATGAGTTTCCTCCGTAGGGTAGCTGGACTCACCCTAAGAGATAGGGTGAGGAGCTCAGTCATCCGGGAGGGCTCAGAGTAGAGCCGCTTCTCCTTCACATCGAGAGGAGTCAGTTGAGGTAGCTCGGGCATCTAGTCCGGATGCCTCCCGGACGCCTCCCTGGTGAGGTGTTGCGGGCATACCCAGCCGGGAAAAGCCCCCGGGGCAGACCTAGGACATGCTGGAGGGATTATGTCTCACAGCTGGCCTGGGAACACCTTGGTGTCCTCCCGGTGGAGCTGGAGGAGGTGGCCGGGGACCGGGAAATCTTGGCTTCCCTACTAAGACTGCTGCCCCCCGCGACCTGGACCTGGATAAGTGGAGGAAAATGGATGGATGGATGGACTTGTATACTAAAATGAGATGGAGATAATTGCAATATTTGTCGGAATAGTTCTGGAACAAATGGTGGAAGGAGTATCTGACCAACATTGCTCTGAGACAAAGATGGCATACGCCAAGAAGAAACATGCAAGTTGGAGATGTGGTGATCGTCAAAGAGGAGGAGGTTCCCCGAAACGAACGGAAACTGGCTGGGACTCTTCAAGTCCATAAGAGTGACAATGGACGAGTGAGGACAGTTGCGGTGTTTCGCGATGCTTCAATGTCCCGCAATGGCGTGTGAATGCACTCAAGAGCAATAAATGCATCGAGAACAGCAGTAAAGGAAGCGTGAACTCTTTACTGGACCAGGTCAGCTAAGTAACAAAGACAATACATCTGCAAGCTCTTCAAAGGACACGTAAAGAGCACAGCCATAGCAGAGGATGGTTTCGATCCATCGACCTCTGGGTTATGGGCCCAGCACGCTACCGCTGCGCCACTCTGCTGCCGACATCTGTACAAGTACCCTGCTTTGTGCGGCTCCTTTTGAGTGTCCTCTGTTGTCAGTGAACCTCACAAGGTCACAGTTTTTTTTTCCTGATCAGGGCACCGTTTTAGGTTGGGTGGATGAGTGATCGAAGGCGCCAGATTAAGGTTCCTTACGCTCAGGAGGCTCTGGTTGAAATCCCACAGCTGGCATTTTCCTGGTCAGCTTCATTATCCACGCCTGGAATGATTTGGCAGCAAAAGACTGTCAGATTGTAAAAGACACCTGAACACCGTGAGAAGAAGATTAAGAGAGGTTTTGTTCTAATGAGAAAGGTTTGTTTAACCGGACTGGTTGTTGCAACCGCAACCCGACTCAAGGTTCAACGTGACATTGTGACATACAAAAGAGGAACTCCCCATCGGGGAATCGAACCACGGTCTTCCACGTGACAGGCGGAGATACTGTCCACTATATTAACGGGGACTGCTGCTGAGTTGATGTGGTGTCGATTGGCCAAAGGGTAATTCAGAATAGGTTCGTGGCCCATGACCGTTTTCATGGTAGCTGGAGACTTTAACCACTGAAATCCATCCCGCTTATCCTCATCAACGGACTGTATTCCCCACCCGTTACCAGCATGGGGACATTCCAACCCAAGATGGGAACACACTGGACCAGGGACACAGCAACATAGTAGGTGGCACAGACACAGCTTCACATTGCCCCCACTTTTAGACCCGACTGAAAAAGGACTCTCTTGCTTGGCGCTAACATGATGACCATTAGCATGTTAGCATTTAAGCTAATTTACTCATGTCTCAAGGCAAATAGACACATGGCATGATGTGGGGACACTATGGGACTGCCTTAACACTTTTGGACCTTGAGGCTGTCTTGATAGTTTTTTTTTTTTTACCCTGGACACAGTCTCTTTGAGAGGAGGCTGCGGTCCATCAGGACCAAAACCTCACGCCACAAAAACAAGTTTCTTCCTGTCTGCTGTCAGCCTCATCAACAAGGCCCGGAACCCCCCCTGACACTGTTCACACCCCACCTCTGCCTCACCCTGCCACTTTGACACTCTATATGCGTTAAATTAACGCTCAGTTTGGACTCTTGGGAAAAACAATCAGACTGCACTTTTGGAATAACAAACAAAAAACAGACTGCGTACATATATTTATACTGCATTCTGTATATTTTGTATTTTCATTTTTTAATAGATGTGTCTGCACCTACTTCACCAAAACAAATCCCCAGTCGAGGTCAGGAGGCCCCGTCTCCACTGTAAACAGTGTGGACTGGGCTCTGCTTCCCTTTTCGGAGGCGCCGGACGGTTTGCCAGAACCCCTTCGAGGCCGACCGAAAGTCGTGCTCCATGGCCTCACCGAATTCCTCCCACACCCGAGTTTTTGCCTGGACAACCGCCGAAGCCGCGAACCGTTTGGCCTGACAGTACCTGTCAGCTGCTTCCGGAGTCCCACAAACCATCAATGCTGGATAGGACTCCTTCTTCAGCTTGACGGCGGCCCTGACTTCTGGTGTCCACCATCGGGTTCGGGGCCTGCCGCCACGACTGGCACCGACGGCCTTGCAGCTGCAACTCCGGTCAGCCGCCTCAGCAATGGAGGCACGGAATATGGCCCATTCGGACTCAATATCCCGGTCCTCCCCCGGGATGCAGGTGAAGCTCTGCCAGAGGTGAGAGTTGAAGACTCGACGAACGGGAGACTCTGCCAGACGTTCCCAGCACACCCTCACTACTCATTTGGGTCTACCAGGTCTGTATCACCAAAAGATGTGGGGCTCGAACCCACGACCCTGATATTAAGAGTCTCATGCTCTCCCGACTGAGCTAACCGGACCTTTTTCGGCCAGGATATCACTTTTTAATTATTTTTTTAATTGATGTGGACTTCTTGATGTTTAATCAATTCCACAGCCAACCTTGTTTCTCAGGGAAAAAAGGAGCGAGAGGTTCAGTCATAGCTGAGAACGTTGGAAGTGTAGTCATCTTAACCCTCCCGTTATGTTCATTTGTCAGGAACAGCCATGATGTTCCCGGGTCAGTTTGCATGCTTATTTATCTGAAAGATGTCCAAAACCAAAAAAAAATCCCCACAAGCATTGTTAGTTATTCACTACTAACACCATTACTAACTATTCTAACAATGTTTAGTGCAATGGTGTAACTTACCGCTCACAGGTAATGGTTTAATTAAAAAAATGGATTCAAGCACCTTCTGGCGTAATGGGATCCACAACAATCACGTCAGCTGTGGATGCAACGTCAATTCGTTCTTGAAGGGCAAGTGACAAAAAGAAGTACATGGTTCAGAAATCAGCTGCCAAAGTTTCACTGACCAAGCACCCAGGCACTGCTGGGATTTGAACCCAGGATCTCCTGTTTACTAGACAGGCACTTTGACCAGCTTAGCCACAGTGCCAGCAGTGCATCTGGCACCAACACAAAAACAGTTCGCCAATGGGGAAAAATGTTCATACAAGGGATGGAGTCCAAAGTCCAACACATGTGTGAATTGAGAGTCCCTGGGTGGGATCGAACCACCAACCTCTCAGTTAACAGCCAAACGTGCTGAGCAATTGTGCGACAGAGACTACAACAGCATGACTGCAGTCAGGTTTCACAAAGTGCTGTCCACCTTAACTCTCGGGTGGTCCGGTCTGTTACGTTTCAGGTGTCATTCTGAATACTGCACTTTCGCAGGAAAAGAGCCTTTGTACTTTTTCAACATGAGCTCTAAAGAAAGGTATAAGCTGAGATATACTGCATTGGCCGGGAATCGGACCCGGGCCTCCCGCTTGGCAAGCGAGAATTCTACCACTGAACCACCAATGCCACATTGTGAAACACTGTCGGAGAACAAATTAAATTGTCGAGTGGATGTGCCTCTGCAAAGTGGCGCTGAATGACAAAACATCACAACACACGCAAGGGATGCCAGGGGAGGCCGAGTACTAACAGAGCTGAGCGAGAGGGCATAAGAAAAAAATTTGTGACCTTTTGGTGGTTTCCCGACAGCACCAAGGATATGGTGCACGTCTGATGCGTAATGCATGCCAGGTGATGTTCATCTAGCGAGCAGACATTCTTGTGGGGGACAAGCTCAACAGTAGGAATGTTAAGAGAACTGACCAGTCCGCTATCAATGAAGTTCTCGTCCGCCCCAGAGTCAATTAATGCTGTGGTAGGAGAAGCTTCCCCCGCCCAGGATATCGTACCTTCCACCTGAAGTCGGCCCACCAAAGCGGATGACGCAGCCGGTGTGGTTGGGGCGGGCAGTGCCAGCAGCTGGGGAATATCCCTGGCGGAGGAAGAGCGTTGGCGTGCTGGGCGAACTGGACAGCGGGAAATTGTGTGTAGGACTCCCACAGTATAGGCGTAGAGAGGGAAAGTGGGAGCGTGAGGTCGACAGACGGATCGGCGCAGCCTCGGCAGTAATGCGGTCGCTGTAACGGACCGTCGTGGTTAAAAAAGCTCTCAATTTAACGGTCAATCTATGTTCCCACCCTCACCTATGGTCATGAGCTTTGGGTCATGACCGAAAGAATGACATCTCGGATACAGGCGGCTGAAATGAGTTTCCTCCGTAGGGTAGCTGGACTCACCCTAAGAGATAGGGTGAGGAGCTCAGTCATCCGGGAGGGCTCAGAGTAGAGCCGCTTCTCCTTCACATCGAGAGGAGTCAGTTGAGGTAGCTCGGGCATCTAGTCCGGATGCCTCCCGGATGCCTCCCTGGTGAGGTGTTCCGGGCATACCCAGCCGGGAAAAGGCCCCGGGGCAGACCTAGGACACGCTGGAGGGATTATGTCTCACAGCTGGCCTGGGAACACCTTGGTGTCCTCCCGGTGGAGCTGGAGGAGGTGGCCGGGGACCGGGAAATCTTGGCTTCCCTACTAAGACTGCTGCCCCCCGCGACCTGGACCTGGATAAGTGGAGGAAAATGGATGGATGGATGGACTTGTATACTAAAATGAGATGGAGATAATTGCAATATTTGTCGGAATAGTTCTGGAACAAATGGTGGAAGGAGTATCTGACCAACATTGCTCTGAGACAAAGATGGCATACGCCAAGAAGAAACATGCAAGTTGGAGATGTGGTGATCGTCAAAGAGGAGGAGGTTCCCCGAAACGAACGGAAACTGGCTGGGATTCTTCAAGTCCATAAGAGTGACAATGGACGAGTGAGGACAGTTGCGGTGTTTCGCGATGCTTCAATGTCCCGCAATGGCGTGTGAATGCACTCAAGAGCAATAAATGCATCGAGAACAGCAGTAAAGGAAGCGTGAACTCTTTACTGGACCAGGTCAGCTAAGTAACAAAGACAATACATCTGCAAGCTCTTCAAAGGACACGTAAAGAGCACAGCCATAGCAGAGGATGGTTTCGATCCATCGACCTCTGGGTTATGGGCCCAGCACGCTACCGCTGCGCCACTCTGCTGCCGACATCTGTACAAGTACCCTGCTTTGTGCGGCTCCTTTTGAGTGTCCTCTGTTGTCAGTGAACCTCACAAGGTCACAGTTTTTTTTTCCTGATCAGGGCACCGTTTTAGGTTGGGTGGATGAGTGATCGAAGGCGCCAGATTAAGGTTCCTTACACTCAGGAGGCTCTGGTTGAAATCCCACAGCTGGCATTTTCCTGGTCAGCTTCATTATCCACGCCTGGAATGATTTGGCAGCAAAAGACTGTCAGATTGTAAAAGACACCTGAACACCGTGAGAAGAAGATTAAGAGAGGTTTTGTTCTAATGAGAAAGGTTTGTTTAACCGGACTGGTTGTTGCAACCGCAACCCGACTCAAGGTTCAACGTGACATTGTGACATACAAAAGAGGAACTCCCCATCGGGGAATCGAACCACGGTCTTCCACGTGACAGGCGGAGATACTGTCCACTATACTAACGAGGACTGCTGCTGAGTTGATGTGGTGTCGATTGGCCAAAGGGTAATTCAGAATAGGCTCGTGGCCCATGACCGTTTTCATGGTAGCTGGAGACTTTAACCACTGAAATCCATCCCGCTTATCCTCATCAACGGACTGTATTCCCCACCCGTTACCAGCATGGGGACATTCCAACCCAAGATGGGAACACACTGGACCAGGGACACAGCAACATAGTAGGTGGCACAGACACAGCTTCACATTGCCCCCACTTTTAGACCCGACTGAAAAAGGACTCTCTTGCTTGGCGCTAACATGATGACCATTAGCATGTTAGCATTTAAGCTAATTTACTCATGTCTCAAGGCAAATAGACACATGGCATGATGTGGGGACACTATGGGACTGCCTTAACACTTTTGGACCTTGAGGCTGTCTTGATAGTTTTTTTTTTTTTACCCCGGACACAGTCTCTTTGAGAGGAGGCTGCGGTCCATCAGGACCAAAACCTCACGCCACAAAAACAAGTTTGTTCCTGTCTGCTGTCAGCCTCATCAACAAGGCCCGGAACCCCCCCTGACACTGTTCACACCCCACCTCTGCCTCACCCTGCCACTTTGACACTCTATATGCGTTAAATTAACGCTCAGTTTGGACTCTTAGGAAAAACAATCAGACTGCACTTTCGGAATAACAAACAAAAACAGACTGCGTACATATATTTATACTGCATTCTGTATATTTTGTATTTTCATTTTTTAATAGATGTGTCTGCACCTACTTCACCAAAACAAATCCCCAGTCGAGGTCAGGAGGCCCCGTCTCCACTGTAAACAGTGTGGACTGGGCTCTGCTTCCCTTTTCGGAGGCGCCGGACGGTTTGCCAGAACCCCTTCGAGGCCGACCGAAAGTCGTGCTCCATGGCCTCACCGAATTCCTCCCACACCCGAGTTTTTGCCTGGACAACCGCCGAAGCCGCGAACCGTTTGGCCTGACAATACCTGTCAGCTGCTTCCGGAGTCCCACAAGCCATCAATGCTGGATAGGACTCCTTCTTCAGCTTGACGGCGGCCCTGACTTCTGGTGTCCACCATCGGGTTCGGGGCCTGCCGCCACGACTGGCACCGACGGCCTTGCAGCTGCAACTCCGGTCAGCCGCCTCAGCAATGGAGGCACGGAATATGGCCCATTCGGACTCAATATCCCGGTCCTCCCCCGGGATGCAGGTGAAGCTCTGCCAGAGGTGAGAGTTGAAGACTCGACAAACGGGAGACTCTGCCAGACGTTCCCAGCACACCCTCACTACTCATTTGGGTCTACCAGGTCTGTATCACCAAAAGATGTGGGGCTCGAACCCACGACCCTGATATTAAGAGTCTCATGCTCTCCCGACTGAGCTAACCGGACCTTTTTCGGCCAGGATATCACTTTTTAATTATTTTTTTAATTGATGTGGACTTCTTGATGTTTAATCAATTCCACAGCCAACCTAGTTTCTCAGGAAAAAAAGGAGCGAGAGGTTCAGTCATAGCTGAGAACTTTGGAAGTGTAGTCATCTTAACCCTCCCGTTATGTTCATTTGTCAGGAACAGCCATGATGTTCCCGGGTCAGTTTGCATGCTTATTTATCTGAAAGATGTCCAAAACCAAAAAAAAATCCCCACAAGCATTGTTAGTTATTCACTACTAACTCCATTACTAACTATTCTAACAATGTTTAGTGCAATGGTGTAACTTACCGCTCACAGGTAATGGTTTAATTAAAAAAATGGATTCAAGCACCTTCTGGCGTAATGGGATCCACAACAATCACGTCAGCTGTGGATGCAACGTCAATTCGTTCTTGAAGGGCAAGTGACAAAAAGAAGTACATGGTTCAGAAATCAGCTGCCAAAGTTTCACTGACCAAGCACCGCTGGGATTTGAACCCAGGATCGCCTGTTTACTAGACAGGCACTTTGACCAGCTTAGCCACAGTGCCAGCAGTGCATCTGGCACCAACACAAAAACAGTTCGCCAATGGGGAAAAATGTTCATACAAGGGAGGGAGTCCAAAGTCCAACAATTGTGTGAATTGAGAGTCCCTGGGTGGGATCGAACCACCAACCTCTCAGTTAACAGCCAAACGTGCTGAGCAATTGCGCGACAGAGACTACAACAGCATGACTGCAGTCAGGTTTCACAAAGTGCTGTCCACCTTAACTCTCGGGTGGTCCGGTCTGTTACGTTTCAGGTGTCAGTCTGAATACTGCACTTTCGCAGGAAAAGAGCCTTTGTACTTTTTCAACATGAGCTCTAAAGAAAGGTATAAGCTGAGATATACTGCATTGGCCGGGAATCGGACCCGGGCCTCCCGCTTGGCAAGCGAGAATTCTACCACTGAACCACCATTGCCACATTGGGAAACACTGTCGGAGAACAAATTAAATTGTCGAGTGGATGTGCCTCTGCAAAGTGGCGCTGAATGACAAAACATCACAACACACGCAAGGGATGCCAGGGGAGGCCGAGTACTAACAGAGCTGAGCGAGAGGGCATAAGAAAAAAATTAGTGACCTTGTGGTGGTTTCCCGACAGCACCAAGGATATGGTGCACGTCTGATGCGTAATGCATGCCAGGTGATGTTCATCTAGCGAGCAGACATTCTTGTGGGGGACAAGCTCAACAGTAGGAATGTTAAGAGAACTGACCAGTCCGCTATCAATGAAGTTCTCGTCCGCCCCAGAGTCAATTAATGCTGTGGTAGGAGAAGCTTCCCCCGCCCAGGATATCGTACCTTCCACCTGAAGTCGGCCCACCAAAGCGGATGACGCAGCCGGTGTGGTTGGGGCGGGCAGTGCCAGCAGCTGGGGAATATCCCTGGCGGAGGAAGAGCGTTGGCGTGCTGGGCGAACTGGACAGCGGGAAATTGTGTGTAGGACTCCCACAGTATAGGCGTAGAGAGGGAAAGTGGGAGCGTGAGGTCGACAGACGGATCGGCGCAGCCTCGGCAGTAATGCGGTCGCTGTAACGGACCGTCGTGGTTAAAAAAGCTCTCAATTTACCGGTCAATCTATGTTCCCACCCTCACCTATGGTCATGAGCTTTGGGTCATGACCGAAAGAATGACATCTCGGATACAGGCGGCTGAAATGAGTTTCCTCCGTAGGGTAGCTGGACTCACCCTAAGAGATAGGGTGAGGAGCTCAGTCATCCGGGAGGGCTCAGAGTAGAGCCGCTTCTCCTTCACATCGAGAGGAGTCAGTTGAGGTAGCTCGGGCATCTAGTCCGGATGCCTCCCGGACGCCTCCCTGGTGAGGTGTTCCGGGCATACCCAGCCGGGAAAAGGCCCCGGGGCAGACCTAGGACACGCTGGAGGGATTATGTCTCACAGCTGGCCTGGGAACACCTTGGTGTCCTCCCGGTGGAGCTGGAGGAGGTGGCCGGGGACCGGGAAATCTTGGCTTCCCTACTAAGACTGCTGCCCCCCGCGACCTGGACCTGGATAAGTGGAGGAAAATGGATGGATGGATGGACTTGTATACTAAAATGAGATGGAGATAATTGCAATATTTGTCGGAATAGTTCTGGAACAAATGGTGGAAGGAGTATCTGACCAACATTGCTCTGAGACAAAGATGGCATACGCCAAGAAGAAACATGCAAGTTGGAGATGTGGTGATCGTCAAAGAGGAGGAGGTTCCCCGAAACGAACGGAAACTGGCTGGGATTCTTCAAGTCCATAAGAGTGACAATGGACGAGTGAGGACAGTTGCGGTGTTTCGCGATGCTTCAATGTCCCGCAATGGCGTGTGAATGCACTCAAGAGCAATAAATGCATCGAGAACAGCAGTAAAGGAAGCGTGAACTCTTTACTGGACCAGGTCAGCTAAGTAACAAAGACAATACATCTGCAAGCTCTTCAAAGGACACGTAAAGAGCACAGCCATAGCAGAGGATGGTTTCGATCCATCGACCTCTGGGTTATGGGCCCAGCACGCTACCGCTGCGCCACTCTGCTGCCGACATCTGTACAAGTACCCTGCTTTGTGCGGCTCCTTTTGAGTGTCCTCTGTTGTCAGTGAACCTCACAAGGTCACAGGTTTTTTTTCCTGATCAGGGCACCGCTTTAGGTTGGGTGGATGAGTGATCGAAGGCGCCAGATTAAGGTTCCTTACGCTCAGGAGGCTCTGGTTGAAATCCCACAGCTGGCATTTTCCTGGTCAGCTTCATTATCCACGCCTGGAATGATTTGGCAGCAAAAGACTGTCAGATTGTAAAAGACACCTGAACACCGTGAGAAGAAGATTAAGAGAGGTTTTGTTCTAATGAGAAAGGTTTGTTTAACCGGACTGGTTGTTGCAACCGCAACCCGACTCAAGGTTCAACGTGACATTGTGACATACAAAAGAGGAACTCCCCGTCGGGGAATCGAACCCCGGTCTTCCACGTGACAGGCGGAGATACTGTCCACTATACTAACGAGGACTGCTGCTGAGTTGATGTGGTGTCGATTGGCCAAAGGGTAATTCAGAATAGGCTCGTGCCCATGACCGTTTTCATGGTAGCTGGAGACTTTAACCACTGAAATCCATCCCGCTTATCCTCATCAACGGACTGTATTCCCCACCCGTTACCAGCATGGGGACATTCCAACCCAAGATGGGAACACACTGGACCAGGGACACAGCAACATAGTAGGTGGCACAGACACAGCTTCACATTGCCCCCACTTTTAGACCCGACTGAAAAAGGACTCTCTTGCTTGGCGCTAACATGATGACCATTAGCATGTTAGCATTTAAGCTAATTTACTCATGTCTCAAGGCAAATAGACACATGGCATGATGTGGGGACACTATGGGACTGCCTTAACACTTTTGGACCTTGATGCTGTCTTGATAGTTTTTTTTTTTACCCCGGACACAGTCTCTTTGAGAGGAGGCTGCGGTCCATCAGGACCAAAACCTCACGCCACAAAAACAGTTTCTTCCTGTCTGCTGTCAGCCTCATCAACAAGGCCCGGAACCCCCCCTGACACTGTTCACACCCCACCTCTGCCTCACCCTGCCACTTTGACACTCTATATGCGTTAAATTAACGCTCAGTTTGGACTCTTAGGAAAAACAATCAGACTGCACTTTCGGAATAACAAACAAAAAACAGACTGCGTACATATATTTATACTGCATTCTGTATATTTTGTATTTTCATTTTTTAATAGATGTGTCTGCACCTACTTCACCAAAACAAATCCCCAGTCGAGGTCAGCAGGCCCCGTCTCCACTGTAAACAGTGTGGACTGGGCTCTGCTTCCCTTTTCGGAGGCGCCGGACGGTTTGCCAGAACCCCTTCGAGGCCGACCGAAAGTCGTGCTCCATGGCCTCACCGAATTCCTCCCACACCCGAGTTTTTGCCTGGACAACCGCCGAAGCCGCGAACCGTTTGGCCTGACAGTACCTGTCAGCTGCTTCCGGAGTCCCACAAGCCATCAATGCTGGATAGGACTCCTTCTTCAGCTTGACGGCGGCCCTGACTTCTGGTGTCCACCATCGGGTTCGGGGCCTGCAGCCACGACTGGCACCGACGGCCTTGCAGCTGCAACTCCGGTCAGCCGCCTCAGCAATGGAGGCACGGAATATGGCCCATTCGGACTCAATATCCCGGTCCTCCCCCGGGATGCAGGTGAAGCTCTGCCAGAGGTGAGAGTTGAAGACTCGACGAACGGGAGACTCTGCCAGACGTTCCCAGCACACCCTCACTACTCATTTGGGTCTACCAGGTCTGTATCACCAAAAGATGTGGGGCTCGAACCCACGACCCTGATATTAAGAGTCTCATGCTCTCCCGACTGAGCTAACCGGACCTTTTTCGGCCAGGATATCACTTTTTAATTATTTTTTTAATTGATGTGGACTTCTTGATGTTTAATCAATTCCACAGCCAACCTAGTTTCTCAGGGAAAAAATTGTGATGCGTAATGCATGCCAGGTGATGTTCATCTAGCGAGCAGACATTCTTGTGGGGACAAGCTCAACAGTAGGAATGTTAAGAGAACTGACCAGTCCGCTATCAATGAAGTTCTCGTCCGCCCCAGAGTCAATTAATGCTGTGGTAGGAGAAGCTTCCCCCGCCCAGGATATCGTACCTTCCACCTGAAGTCGGCCCACCAAAGCGGATGACGCAGCCGGTGTGGTTGGAGCGGGCAGTGCCAGCAGCTGGGGAATATCCCTGGTGGAGGAATAGCGTTGGCGTGCTGGGCGAACTGGACAGCGGGAAATTGTGTGTAGGACTCCCACAGTACAGGCGTCGAGAGGGAAAGTGGGAGCGTGAGGTCGACAGACGGATCGGCGCAGCCTCGGCAGTAATGCGGTCGCTGTAACGGACCGTCGTGGTTAAAAAAGCTCTCAATTTACCGGTCGATCTATGTTCCCACCCTCACCTATGGTCATGAGCTTTGGGTCATGACCGAAAGAATGACATCTCGGATACAGGCGGCTGAAATGAGTTTCCTCCGTAAGGTAGCTGGACTCACCCTAAGAGATAGGGTGAGGAGCTCAGTCATCCGGGAGGGCTCAGAGTAGAGCCGCTTCTCCTTCACATCGAGAGGAGTCAGTTGAGGTAGCTCGGGCATCTAGTCCGGATGCCTCCCGGACGCCTCCCTGGTGAGGTGTTCCGGGCATACCCAGCCGGGAAAAGGCCCCGGGGCAGACCTAGGACACGCTGGAGGGATTATGTCTCACAGCTGGCCTGGGAACACCTTGGTGTCCTCCCGGTGGAGCTGGAGGAGGTGGCCGGGGACCGGGAAATCTTGGCTTCCCTACTAAGACTGCTGCCCCCCGCGACCTGGACCTGGATAAGTGGAGGAAAATGGATGGATGGATGGACTTGTATACTAAAATGAGATGGAGATAATTGCAATATTTGTCGGAATAGTTCTGGAACAAATGGTGGAAGGAGTATCTGACCAACATTGCTCTGAGACAAAGATGGCATACGCCAAGAAGAAACATGCAAGTTGGAGATGTGGTGATCGTCAAAGAGGAGGAGGTTCCCCGAAACGAACGGAAACTGGCTGGGATTCTTCAAGTCCATAAGAGTGACAATGGACGAGTGAGGACAGTTGCGGTGTTTCGCGATGCTTCAATGTCCCGCAATGGCGTGTGAATGCACTCAAGAGCAATAAATGCATCGAGAACAGCAGTAAAGGAAGCGTGAACTCTTTACTGGACCAGGTCAGCTAAGTAACAAAGACAATACATCTGCAAGCTCTTCAAAGGACACGTAAAGAGCACAGCCATAGCAGAGGATGGTTTCGATCCATCGACCTCTGGGTTATGGGCCCAGCACGCTACCGCTGCGCCACTCTGCTGCCGACATCTGTACAAGTACCCTGCTTTGTGCGGCTCCTTTTGAGTGTCCTCTGTTGTCAGTGAACCTCACAAGGTCACAGGTTTTTTTTCCTGATCAGGGCACCGCTTTAGGTTGGGTGGATGAGTGATCGAAGGCGCCAGATTAAGGTTCCTTACGCTCAGGAGGCTCTGGTTGAAATCCCACAGCTGGCATTTTCCTGGTCAGCTTCATTATCCACGCCTGGAATGATTTGGCAGCAAAAGACTGTCAGATTGTAAAAGACACCTGAACACCGTGAGAAGAAGATTAAGAGAGGTTTTGTTCTAATGAGAAAGGTTTGTTTAACCGGACTGGTTGTTGCAACCGCAACCCGACTCAAGGTTCAACGTGACATTGTGACATACAAAAGAGGAACTCCCCGTCGGGGAATCGAACCCCGGTCTTCCACGTGACAGGCGGAGATACTGTCCACTATACTAACGAGGACTGCTGCTGAGTTGATGTGGTGTCGATTGGCCAAAGGGTAATTCAGAATAGGCTCGTGCCCATGACCGTTTTCATGGTAGCTGGAGACTTTAACCACTGAAATCCATCCCGCTTATCCTCATCAACGGACTGTATTCCCCACCCGTTACCAGCATGGGGACATTCCAACCCAAGATGGGAACACACTGGACCAGGGACACAGCAACATAGTAGGTGGCACAGACACAGCTTCACATTGCCCCCACTTTTAGACCCGACTGAAAAAGGACTCTCTTGCTTGGCGCTAACATGATGACCATTAGCATGTTAGCATTTAAGCTAATTTACTCATGTCTCAAGGCAAATAGACACATGGCATGATGTGGGGACACTATGGGACTGCCTTAACACTTTTGGACCTTGATGCTGTCTTGATAGTTTTTTTTTTTACCCCGGACACAGTCTCTTTGAGAGGAGGCTGCGGTCCATCAGGACCAAAACCTCACGCCACAAAAACAGTTTCTTCCTGTCTGCTGTCAGCCTCATCAACAAGGCCCGGAACCCCCCCTGACACTGTTCACACCCCACCTCTGCCTCACCCTGCCACTTTGACACTCTATATGCGTTAAATTAACGCTCAGTTTGGACTCTTAGGAAAAACAATCAGACTGCACTTTCGGAATAACAAACAAAAAACAGACTGCGTACATATATTTATACTGCATTCTGTATATTTTGTATTTTCATTTTTTAATAGATGTGTCTGCACCTACTTCACCAAAACAAATCCCCAGTCGAGGTCAGCAGGCCCCGTCTCCACTGTAAACAGTGTGGACTGGGCTCTGCTTCCCTTTTCGGAGGCGCCGGACGGTTTGCCAGAACCCCTTCGAGGCCGACCGAAAGTCGTGCTCCATGGCCTCACCGAATTCCTCCCACACCCGAGTTTTTGCCTGGACAACCGCCGAAGCCGCGAACCGTTTGGCCTGACAGTACCTGTCAGCTGCTTCCGGAGTCCCACAAGCCATCAATGCTGGATAGGACTCCTTCTTCAGCTTGACGGCGGCCCTGACTTCTGGTGTCCACCATCGGGTTCGGGGCCTGCAGCCACGACTGGCACCGACGGCCTTGCAGCTGCAACTCCGGTCAGCCGCCTCAGCAATGGAGGCACGGAATATGGCCCATTCGGACTCAATATCCCGGTCCTCCCCCGGGATGCAGGTGAAGCTCTGCCAGAGGTGAGAGTTGAAGACTCGACGAACGGGAGACTCTGCCAGACGTTCCCAGCACACCCTCACTACTCATTTGGGTCTACCAGGTCTGTATCACCAAAAGATGTGGGGCTCGAACCCACGACCCTGATATTAAGAGTCTCATGCTCTCCCGACTGAGCTAACCGGACCTTTTTCGGCCAGGATATCACTTTTTAATTATTTTTTTAATTGATGTGGACTTCTTGATGTTTAATCAATTCCACAGCCAACCTAGTTTCTCAGGGAAAAAATTGTGATGCGTAATGCATGCCAGGTGATGTTCATCTAGCGAGCAGACATTCTTGTGGGGACAAGCTCAACAGTAGGAATGTTAAGAGAACTGACCAGTCCGCTATCAATGAAGTTCTCGTCCGCCCCAGAGTCAATTAATGCTGTGGTAGGAGAAGCTTCCCCCGCCCAGGATATCGTACCTTCCACCTGAAGTCGGCCCACCAAAGCGGATGACGCAGCCGGTGTGGTTGGAGCGGGCAGTGCCAGCAGCTGGGGAATATCCCTGGTGGAGGAATAGCGTTGGCGTGCTGGGCGAACTGGACAGCGGGAAATTGTGTGTAGGACTCCCACAGTACAGGCGTCGAGAGGGAAAGTGGGAGCGTGAGGTCGACAGACGGATCGGCGCAGCCTCGGCAGTAATGCGGTCGCTGTAACGGACCGTCGTGGTTAAAAAAGCTCTCAATTTACCGGTCGATCTATGTTCCCACCCTCACCTATGGTCATGAGCTTTGGGTCATGACCGAAAGAATGACATCTCGGATACAGGCGGCTGAAATGAGTTTCCTCCGTAAGGTAGCTGGACTCACCCTAAGAGATAGGGTGAGGAGCTCAGTCATCCGGGAGGGCTCAGAGTAGAGCCGCTTCTCCTTCACATCGAGAGGAGTCAGTTGAGGTAGCTCGGGCATCTAGTCCGGATGCCTCCCGGACGCCTCCCTGGTGAGGTGTTCCGGGCATACCCAGCCGGGAAAAGGCCCCGGGGCAGACCTAGGACACGCTGGAGGGATTATGTCTCACAGCTGGCCTGGGAACACCTTGGTGTCCTCCCGGTGGAGCTGGAGGAGGTGGCCGGGGACCGGGAAATCTTGGCTTCCCTACTAAGACTGCTGCCCCCCGCGACCTGGACCTGGATAAGTGGAGGAAAATGGATGGATGGATGGACTTGTATACTAAAATGAGATGGAGATAATTGCAATATTTGTCGGAATAGTTCTGGAACAAATGGTGGAAGGAGTATCTGACCAACATTGCTCTCAGACAAAGATGGCATACGCCAAGAAGAAACATGCAAGTTGGAGATGTGGTGATCGTCAAAGAGGAGGAGGTTCCCCGAAACGAACGGAAACTGGCTGGGATTCTTCAAGTCCATAAGAGTGACAATGGACGAGTGAGGACAGTTGCGGTGTTTCGCGATGCTTCAATGTCCCGCAATGGCGTGTGAATGCACTCAAGAGCAATAAATGCATCGAGAACAGCAGTAAAGGAAGCATGAACTCTTTACTGGACCAGGTCAGCTAAGTAACATCTGCAAGCTCTTCAAAGGACACGTGAAGAGCACAGCCATAGCAGAGGATGGTTTCGATCCATCGACCTCTGGGTTATGGGCCCAGCACGCTACCGCTGCGCCACTCTGCTGCCGACATCTGTACAAGTACCCTGCTTTGAGCGGCTCCTTTTGAGTGTCCTCTGTTGTCAGTGAACCTCACAAGGTCACAGTTTTTTTTTCCTGATCAGGGCACCGTTTTAGGTTGGGTGGATGAGTGATCGAAGGCGCCAGATTAAGGTTCCTTACGCTCAGGAGGCTCTGGTTGAAATCCCACAGCTGTCATTTTCCTGGTCAGCTTCATTATCCACGCCTGGAATGATTTGGCAGCAAAAGACTGTCAGATTGTAAAAGACACCTGAACACCGTGAGAAGAAGATTAAGAGAGGTTTTGTTTAACCGGACTGGTTGTTGCAACCGCAACCCGACTCAAGGTTCAACGTGACATTGTGACATACAAAAGAGGAACTCCCCGTCGGGGAATCGAACCCCGGTCTTCCACGTGACAGGCGGAGATACTGTCCACTATACTAACAAGGACTGCTGCTGAGTTGATGTGGTGTCGATTGGCCAAAGGGTAATTCAGAATAGGCTCGTGCCCATGACCGTTTTCATGGTAGCTGGAGACTTTAACCACTGAAATCCATCCCGCTTATCCTCATCAACGGACTGTATTCCCCACCCGTTACCAGCATGGGGACATTCCAACCCAAGATGGGAACACACTGGACCGGGGACACAGCAACATAGTAGGTGGCACAGACACAGCTTCACATTGCCCCCACTTTTAGACCCGACTGAAAAAGGACTCTCTTGCTTGGCGCTAACATGATGACCATTAGCATGTTAGCATTTAAGCTAATTTACTCATGTCTCAAGGCAAATAGACACATGGCATGATGTGGGGACACTATGGGACTGCCTTAACACTTTTGGACCTTGAGGCTGTCTTGATAGTTTTTTTTTTTACCCCGGACACAGTCTCTTTGAGAGGAGTCTGCGGTCCATCAGGACCAAAACCTCACGCCACAAAAACAAGTTTCTTCCTGTCTGCTGTCAGCCTCATCAACAAGGCCCGGAACCCCCCCTGACACTGTTCACACCCCACCTCTGCCTCACCCTGCCACTTTGACACTCTATATGCGTTAAATTAACGCTCAGTTTGGACTCTTAGGAAAAACAATCAGACTGCACTTTCGGAATAACAAACAAAAAACAGACTGCGTACATATACGTATTTATACTGCATTCTGTATATTTTGTATTTTCATTTTTTAATAGATGTGTCTGCACCTACTTCACCAAAACAAATCCCCAGTCGAGGTCAGCAGGCCCCGTCTCCACTGTAAACAGTGTGGACTGGGCTCTGCTTCCCTTTTCGGAGGCGCCGGACGGTTTGCCAGAACCCCTTCGAGGCCGACCGAAAGTCGTGCTCCATGGCCTCACCGAATTCCTCCCACACCCGAGTTTTTGCCTGGACAACCGCCGAAGCCGCGAACCGTTTGGCCTGACAGTACCTGTCAGCTGCTTCCGGAGTCCCACAAGCCATCAATGCTGGATAGGACTCCTTCTTCAGCTTGACGGCGGCCCTGACTTCTGGTGTCCACCATCGGGTTCGGGGCCTGCAGCCACGACTGGCACCGACGGCCTTGCAGCTGCAACTCCGGTCAGCCGCCTCAGCAATGGAGGCACGGAATATGGCCCATTCGGACTCAATATCCCGGTCCTCCCCCGGGATGCAGGTGAAGCTCTGCCAGAGGTGAGAGTTGAAGACTCGACGAACGGGAGACTCTGCCAGACGTTCCCAGCACACCCTCACTACTCATTTGGGTCTACCAGGTCTGTATCACCAAAAGATGTGGGGCTCGAACCCACGACCCTGATATTAAGAGTCTCATGCTCTCCCGACTGAGCTAACCGGACCTTTTTCGGCCAGGATATCACTTTTTAATTATTTTTTTAATTGATGTGGACTTCTTGATGTTTAATCAATTCCACAGCCAACCTAGTTTCTCAGGGAAAAAATTGTGATGCGTAATGCATGCCAGGTGATGTTCATCTAGCGAGCAGACATTCTTGTGGGGACAAGCTCAACAGTAGGAATGTTAAGAGAACTGACCAGTCCGCTATCAATGAAGTTCTCGTCCGCCCCAGAGTCAATTAATGCTGTGGTAGGAGAAGCTTCCCCCGCCCAGGATATCGTACCTTCCACCTGAAGTCGGCCCACCAAAGCGGATGACGCAGCCGGTGTGGTTGGAGCGGGCAGTGCCAGCAGCTGGGGAATATCCCTGGTGGAGGAATAGCGTTGGCGTGCTGGGCGAACTGGACAGCGGGAAATTGTGTGTAGGACTCCCACAGTACAGGCGTCGAGAGGGAAAGTGGGAGCGTGAGGTCGACAGACGGATCGGCGCAGCCTCGGCAGTAATGCGGTCGCTGTAACGGACCGTCGTGGTTAAAAAAGCTCTCAATTTACCGGTCGATCTATGTTCCCACCCTCACCTATGGTCATGAGCTTTGGGTCATGACCGAAAGAATGACATCTCGGATACAGGCGGCTGAAATGAGTTTCCTCCGTAAGGTAGCTGGACTCACCCTAAGAGATAGGGTGAGGAGCTCAGTCATCCGGGAGGGCTCAGAGTAGAGCCGCTTCTCCTTCACATCGAGAGGAGTCAGTTGAGGTAGCTCGGGCATCTAGTCCGGATGCCTCCCGGACGCCTCCCTGGTGAGGTGTTCCGGGCATACCCAGCCGGGAAAAGGCCCCGGGGCAGACCTAGGACACGCTGGAGGGATTATGTCTCACAGCTGGCCTGGGAACACCTTGGTGTCCTCCCGGTGGAGCTGGAGGAGGTGGCCGGGGACCGGGAAATCTTGGCTTCCCTACTAAGACTGCTGCCCCCCGCGACCTGGACCTGGATAAGTGGAGGAAAATGGATGGATGGATGGACTTGTATACTAAAATGAGATGGAGATAATTGCAATATTTGTCGGAATAGTTCTGGAACAAATGGTGGAAGGAGTATCTGACCAACATTGCTCTGAGACAAAGATGGCATACGCCAAGAAGAAACATGCAAGTTGGAGATGTGGTGATCGTCAAAGAGGAGGAGGTTCCCCGAAACGAACGGAAACTGGCTGGGATTCTTCAAGTCCATAAGAGTGACAATGGACGAGTGAGGACAGTTGCGGTGTTTCGCGATGCTTCAATGTCCCGCAATGGCGTGTGAATGCACTCAAGAGCAATAAATGCATCGAGAACAGCAGTAAAGGAAGCGTGAACTCTTTACTGGACCAGGTCAGCTAAGTAACAAAGACAATACATCTGCAAGCTCTTCAAAGGACACGTAAAGAGCACAGCCATAGCAGAGGATGGTTTCGATCCATCGACCTCTGGGTTATAGGCCCAGCACGCTACCGCTGCGCCACTCTGCTGCCGACATCTGTACAAGTACCCTGCTTTGTGCGGCTCCTTTTGAGTGTCCTCTGTTGTCAGTGAACCTCACAAGGTCACAGTTTTTTTTTCCTGATCAGGGCACCGTTTTAGGTTGGGTGGATGAGTGATCGAAGGCGCCAGATTAAGGTTCCTTACGCTCAGGAGGCTCTGGTTGAAATCCCACAGCTGTCATTTTCCTGGTCAGCTTCATTATCCACGCCTGGAATGATTTGGCAGCAAAAGACTGTCAGATTGTAAAAGACACCTGAACACCGTGAGAAGAAGATTAAGAGAGGTTTTGTTCTAATGAGAAAGGTTTGTTTAACCGGACTGGTTGTTGCAACCGCAACCCGACTCAAGGTTCAACGTGACATACAAAAGAGGAACTCCCCGTCGGGGAATCGAACCCCGGTCTTCCACATGACAGGCGGAGATCCTGTCCACTATACTAACGAGGACTGCTGCTGAGTTGATGTGGTGTCGATTGGCCAAAGGGTAATTCAGAATAGGCTCATGGCCCATGACCGTTTTCATGGTAGCTGGAGACTTTAACCACTGAAATCCATCCCACTTATCCTCATCAACGGACTGTATTCCCCACCCGTTACCAGCATGGGGACATTCCAACCCAAGATGGGAACACACTGGACCGGGGACACAGCAACATAGTAGGTGGCACAGACACAGCTTCACATTGCCCCCACTTTTAGACCCGACTGAAAAAGGACTCTCTTGCTTGGCGCTAACATGATGACCATTAGCATGTTAGCATTTAAGCTAATTTACTCATGTCTCAAGGCAAATAGACACATGGCATGATGTGGGGACACTATGGGACTGCCTTAACACTTTTGGACCTTGAGGCTGTCTTGATAGTTTTTTTTTTTTTTTACCCCGGACACAGTCTCTTTGAGAGGAGGCTGCGGTCCATCAGGACCAAAACCTCACGCCACAAAAACAAGTTTCTTCCTGTCTGCTGTCAGCCTCATCAACAAGGCCCGGAACCCCCCCTGACACTGTTCACACCCCACCTCTGCCTCACCCTGCCACTTTGACACTCTATATGCGTTAAATTAACGCTCAGTTTGGACTCTTAGGAAAAACAATCAGACTGCACTTTCGGAATAACAAACAAAAAACAGACTGCGTACATATATTTATACTGCATTCTGTATATTTTGTATTTTCATTTTTTAATAGATGTGTCTGCACCTACTTCACCAAAACAAATCCCCAGTCGAGGTCAGCAGGCCCCGTCTCCACTGTAAACAGTGTGGACTGGGCTCTGCTTCCCTTTTCGGAGGCGCCGGACGGTTTGCCAGAACCCCTTCGAGGCCGACCGAAAGTCGTGCTCCATGGCCTCACCGAATTCCTCCCACACCCGAGTTTTTGCCTGGACAACCGCCGAAGCCGCGAACCGTTTGGCCTGACAGTACCTGTCAGCTGCTTCCGGAGTCCCACAAGCCATCAATGCTGGATAGGACTCCTTCTTCAGCTTGACGGCGGCCCTGACTTCTGGTGTCCACCATCGGGTTCGGGGCCTGCCGCCACGACTGGCACCGACGGCCTTGCAGCTGCAACTCCGGTCAGCCGCCTCAGCAATGGAGGCACGGAATATGGCCCATTCGGACTCAATATCCCGGTCCTCCCCCGGGATGCAGGTGAAGCTCTGCCAGAGGTGAGAGTTGAAGACTCGACGAACGGGAGACTCTGCCAGACGTTCCCAGCACACCCTCACTACTCATTTGGGTCTACCAGGTCTGTATCACCAAAAGATGTGGGGCTCGAACCCACGACCCTGATATTAAGAGTCTCATGCTCTCCCGACTGAGCTAACCGGACCTTTTTCGGCCAGGATATCACTTTTTAATTATTTTTTTAATTGATGTGGACTTCTTGATGTTTAATCAATTCCACAGCCAACCTAGTTTCTCAGGGAAAAAAGGAGCGAGAGGTTCAGTCATAGCTGAGAACTTTGGAAGTGTAGTCATCTTAACCCTCCCGTTATGTTCATTTGTCAGGAACAGCCATGATGTTCCCGGGTCAGTTTGCATGCTTATTTATCTGAAAGATGTCCAAAACCAAAAAAAAATCCCCACAAGCATTGTTAGTTATTCACTACTAACTCCATTACTAACTATTCTAACAATGTTTAGTGCAATGGTGTAACTTACCGCTCACAGGTAATGGTTTAATTAAAAAAATGGATTCAAGCACCTTCTGGCGTAATGGGATCCACAACAATCACGTCAGCTGTGGATGCAACGTCAATTCGTTCTTGAAGGGCAAGTGACAAAAAGAAGTACATGGTTCAGAAATCACCTGCCAAAGTTTCACTGACCAAGCACCCAGGCACTGCTGGGATTTGAACCCAGGATCTCCTGTTTACTAGACAGGCACTTTGACCAGCTTAGCCACAGTGCCAGCAGTGCAGCTGGCACCAACACAAAAACAGTTCGCCAATGGGGAAAAATGTACATACAAGCGAGGGAGTCCAAAGTCCAACACATGTGTGAATTGAGAGTCCCTGGGTGGGATCGAACCACCAACCTCTCAGTTAACAGCCAAACGTGCTGAGCAATTGTGCGACAGAGACTACAACAGCATGACTGCAGTCAGGTTTCACAAAGTGCTGTCCACCTTAACTCTCGGGTGGTCCGGTCTGTTACGTTTCAGGTGTCATTCTGAATACTGCACTTTCGCAGGAAAAGAGCCTTTGTACTTTTTCAACATGAGCTCTAAAGAAAGGTATAAGCTGAGATATACTGCATTGGCCGGGAATCGGACCCGGGCCTCCCGCTTGGCAAGCGAGAATTCTACCACTGAACCACCAATGCCACATTGTGAAACACTGTCGGAGAACAAATTAAATTGTCGAGTGGATGTGCCTCTGCAAAGTGGCGCTGAATGACAAAACATCACAACACACGCAAGGGATGCCAGGGGAGGCCGAGTACTAACAGAGCTGAGCGAGAGGGCATACGAAAAAAATTAGTGACCTTTTGGTGGTTTCCCGACAGCACCAAGGATATGGTGCACGTCTGATGCGTAATGCATGCCAGGTGATGTTCATCTAGCGAGCAGACATTCTTGTGGGGGACAAGCTCAACAGTAGGAATGTTAAGAGAACTGACCAGTCCGCTATCAATGAAGTTCTCGTCCACCCCAGAGTCAATTAATGCTGTGGTAGGAGAAGCTTCCCCCGCCCAGGGTATCGTACCTTCCACCTGAAGTCGGCCCACCAAAGCGGATGACGCAGCCGGTGTGGTTGGAGCGGGCAGTGCCAGCAGCTGGGGAATATCCCTGGCGGAGGAAGAGCGTTGGCGTGCTGGGCGAACTGGACAGCGGGAAATTGTGTGTAGGACTCCCACAGTACAGGCGTAGAGAGGGAAAGTGGGAGCGTGAGGTCGACAGACGGATCGGCGCAGCCTCGGCAGTAATGCGGTCGCTGTAACGGACCGTCGTGGTTAAAAAAGCTCCCAATTTACCGGTCGATCTATGTTCCCACCCTCACCTATGGTCATGAGCTTTGGGTCATGACCGAAATAATGACATCTCGGATACAGGCGGCTGAAATGAGTTTCCTCCGTAGGGTAGCTGGACTCACCCTAAGAGATAGGGTGAGGAGCTCAGTCATCCGGGAGGGCTCAGAGTAGAGCCGCTTCTCCTTCACATCGAGAGGAGTCAGTTGAGGTAGCTCGGGCATCTAGTCCGGATGCCTCCCGGACGCCTCCCTGGTGAGGTGTTGCGGGCATACCCAGCCGGGAAAAGGCCCCGGGGCAGACCTAGGACATGCTGGAGGGATTATGTCTCACAGCTGGCCTGGGAACACCTTGGTGTCCTCCCGGTGGAGCTGGAGGAGGTGGCCGGGGACCGGGAAATCTTGGCTTCCCTACTAAGACTGCTGCCCCCCGCGACCTGGACCTGGATAAGTGGAGGAAAATGGATGGATGGATGGACTTGTATACTAAAATGAGATGGAGATAATTGCAATATTTGTCGGAATAGTTCTGGAACAAATGGTGGAAGGAGTATCTGACCAACATTGCTCTGAGACAAAGATGGCATACGCCAAGAAGAAACATGCAAGTTGGAGATGTGGTGATCGTCAAAGAGGAGGAGGTTCCCCGAAACGAACGGAAACTGGCTGGGATTCTTCAAGTCCATAAGAGTGACAATGGACGAGTGAGGACAGTTGCGGTGTTTCGCGATGCTTCAATGTCCCGCAATGGCGTGTGAATGCACTCAAGAGCAATAAATGCATCGAGAACAGCAGTAAAGGAAGCGTGAACTCTTTACTGGACCAGGTCAGCTAAGTAACAAAGACAATACATCTGCAAGCTCTTCAAAGGACACGTAAAGAGCACAGCCATAGCAGAGGATGGTTTCGATCCATCGACCTCTGGGTTATGGGCCCAGCACGCTACCGCTGCGCCACTCTGCTGCCGACATCTGTACAAGTACCCTGCTTTGTGCGGCTCCTTTTGAGTGTCCTCTGTTGTCAGTGAACCTCACAAGGTCACAGTTTTTTTTTCCTGATCAGGGCACCGTTTTAGGTTGGGTGGATGAGTGATCGAAGGCGCCAGATTAAGGTTCCTTACGCTCAGGAGGCTCTGGTTGAAATCCCACAGCTGGCATTTTCCTGGTCAGCTTCATTATCCACGCCTGGAATGATTTGGCAGCAAAAGACTGTCAGATTGTAAAAGACACCTGAACACCGTGAGAAGAAGATTAAGAGAGGTTTTGTTCTAATGAGAAAGGTTTGTTTAACCGGACTGGTTGTTGCAACCGCAACCCGACTCAAGGTTCAACGTGACATTGTGACATACAAAAGAGGAACTCCCCATCGGGGAATCGAACCACGGTCTTCCACGTGACAGGCGGAGATACTGTCCACTATATTAACGGGGACTGCTGCTGAGTTGATGTGGTGTCGATTGGCCAAAGGGTAATTCAGAATAGGTTCGTGGCCCATGACCGTTTTCATGGTAGCTGGAGACTTTAACCACTGAAATCCATCCCGCTTATCCTCATCAACGGACTGTATTCCCCACCCGTTACCAGCATGGGGACATTCCAACCCAAGATGGGAACACACTGGACCAGGGACACAGCAACATAGTAGGTGGCACAGACACAGCTTCACATTGCCCCCACTTTTAGACCCGACTGAAAAAGGACTCTCTTGCTTGGCGCTAACATGATGACCATTAGCATGTTAGCATTTAAGCTAATTTACTCATGTCTCAAGGCAAATAGACACATGGCATGATGTGGGGACACTATGGGACTGCCTTAACACTTTTGGACCTTGAGGCTGTCTTGATAGTTTTTTTTTTTTTACCCTGGACACAGTCTCTTTGAGAGGAGGCTGCGGTCCATCAGGACCAAAACCTCACGCCACAAAAACAAGTTTCTTCCTGTCTGCTGTCAGCCTCATCAACAAGGCCCGGAACCCCCCCTGACACTGTTCACACCCCACCTCTGCCTCACCCTGCCACTTTGACACTCTATATGCGTTAAATTAACGCTCAGTTTGGACTCTTGGGAAAAACAATCAGACTGCACTTTTGGAATAACAAACAAAAAACAGACTGCGTACATATATTTATACTGCATTCTGTATATTTTGTATTTTCATTTTTTAATAGATGTGTCTGCACCTACTTCACCAAAACAAATCCCCAGTCGAGGTCAGGAGGCCCCGTCTCCACTGTAAACAGTGTGGACTGGGCTCTGCTTCCCTTTTCGGAGGCGCCGGACGGTTTGCCAGAACCCCTTCGAGGCCGACCGAAAGTCGTGCTCCATGGCCTCACCGAATTCCTCCCACACCCGAGTTTTTGCCTGGACAACCGCCGAAGCCGCGAACCGTTTGGCCTGACAGTACCTGTCAGCTGCTTCCGGAGTCCCACAAACCATCAATGCTGGATAGGACTCCTTCTTCAGCTTGACGGCGGCCCTGACTTCTGGTGTCCACCATCGGGTTCGGGGCCTGCCGCCACGACTGGCACCGACGGCCTTGCAGCTGCAACTCCGGTCAGCCGCCTCAGCAATGGAGGCACGGAATATGGCCCATTCGGACTCAATATCCCGGTCCTCCCCCGGGATGCAGGTGAAGCTCTGCCAGAGGTGAGAGTTGAAGACTCGACGAACGGGAGACTCTGCCAGACGTTCCCAGCACACCCTCACTACTCATTTGGGTCTACCAGGTCTGTATCACCAAAAGATGTGGGGCTCGAACCCACGACCCTGATATTAAGAGTCTCATGCTCTCCCGACTGAGCTAACCGGACCTTTTTCGGCCAGGATATCACTTTTTAATTATTTTTTTAATTGATGTGGACTTCTTGATGTTTAATCAATTCCACAGCCAACCTTGTTTCTCAGGGAAAAAAGGAGCGAGAGGTTCAGTCATAGCTGAGAACGTTGGAAGTGTAGTCATCTTAACCCTCCCGTTATGTTCATTTGTCAGGAACAGCCATGATGTTCCCGGGTCAGTTTGCATGCTTATTTATCTGAAAGATGTCCAAAACCAAAAAAAAATCCCCACAAGCATTGTTAGTTATTCACTACTAACACCATTACTAACTATTCTAACAATGTTTAGTGCAATGGTGTAACTTACCGCTCACAGGTAATGGTTTAATTAAAAAAATGGATTCAAGCACCTTCTGGCGTAATGGGATCCACAACAATCACGTCAGCTGTGGATGCAACGTCAATTCGTTCTTGAAGGGCAAGTGACAAAAAGAAGTACATGGTTCAGAAATCAGCTGCCAAAGTTTCACTGACCAAGCACCCAGGCACTGCTGGGATTTGAACCCAGGATCTCCTGTTTACTAGACAGGCACTTTGACCAGCTTAGCCACAGTGCCAGCAGTGCATCTGGCACCAACACAAAAACAGTTCGCCAATGGGGAAAAATGTTCATACAAGGGATGGAGTCCAAAGTCCAACACATGTGTGAATTGAGAGTCCCTGGGTGGGATCGAACCACCAACCTCTCAGTTAACAGCCAAACGTGCTGAGCAATTGTGCGACAGAGACTACAACAGCATGACTGCAGTCAGGTTTCACAAAGTGCTGTCCACCTTAACTCTCGGGTGGTCCGGTCTGTTACGTTTCAGGTGTCATTCTGAATACTGCACTTTCGCAGGAAAAGAGCCTTTGTACTTTTTCAACATGAGCTCTAAAGAAAGGTATAAGCTGAGATATACTGCATTGGCCGGGAATCGGACCCGGGCCTCCCGCTTGGCAAGCGAGAATTCTACCACTGAACCACCAATGCCACATTGTGAAACACTGTCGGAGAACAAATTAAATTGTCGAGTGGATGTGCCTCTGCAAAGTGGCGCTGAATGACAAAACATCACAACACACGCAAGGGATGCCAGGGGAGGCCGAGTACTAACAGAGCTGAGCGAGAGGGCATAAGAAAAAAATTTGTGACCTTTTGGTGGTTTCCCGACAGCACCAAGGATATGGTGCACGTCTGATGCGTAATGCATGCCAGGTGATGTTCATCTAGCGAGCAGACATTCTTGTGGGGGACAAGCTCAACAGTAGGAATGTTAAGAGAACTGACCAGTCCGCTATCAATGAAGTTCTCGTCCGCCCCAGAGTCAATTAATGCTGTGGTAGGAGAAGCTTCCCCCGCCCAGGATATCGTACCTTCCACCTGAAGTCGGCCCACCAAAGCGGATGACGCAGCCGGTGTGGTTGGGGCGGGCAGTGCCAGCAGCTGGGGAATATCCCTGGCGGAGGAAGAGCGTTGGCGTGCTGGGCGAACTGGACAGCGGGAAATTGTGTGTAGGACTCCCACAGTATAGGCGTAGAGAGGGAAAGTGGGAGCGTGAGGTCGACAGACGGATCGGCGCAGCCTCGGCAGTAATGCGGTCGCTGTAACGGACCGTCGTGGTTAAAAAAGCTCTCAATTTAACGGTCAATCTATGTTCCCACCCTCACCTATGGTCATGAGCTTTGGGTCATGACCGAAAGAATGACATCTCGGATACAGGCGGCTGAAATGAGTTTCCTCCGTAGGGTAGCTGGACTCACCCTAAGAGATAGGGTGAGGAGCTCAGTCATCCGGGAGGGCTCAGAGTAGAGCCGCTTCTCCTTCACATCGAGAGGAGTCAGTTGAGGTAGCTCGGGCATCTAGTCCGGATGCCTCCCGGATGCCTCCCTGGTGAGGTGTTCCGGGCATACCCAGCCGGGAAAAGGCCCCGGGGCAGACCTAGGACACGCTGGAGGGATTATGTCTCACAGCTGGCCTGGGAACACCTTGGTGTCCTCCCGGTGGAGCTGGAGGAGGTGGCCGGGGACCGGGAAATCTTGGCTTCCCTACTAAGACTGCTGCCCCCCGCGACCTGGACCTGGATAAGTGGAGGAAAATGGATGGATGGATGGACTTGTATACTAAAATGAGATGGAGATAATTGCAATATTTGTCGGAATAGTTCTGGAACAAATGGTGGAAGGAGTATCTGACCAACATTGCTCTGAGACAAAGATGGCATACGCCAAGAAGAAACATGCAAGTTGGAGATGTGGTGATCGTCAAAGAGGAGGAGGTTCCCCGAAACGAACGGAAACTGGCTGGGATTCTTCAAGTCCATAAGAGTGACAATGGACGAGTGAGGACAGTTGCGGTGTTTCGCGATGCTTCAATGTCCCGCAATGGCGTGTGAATGCACTCAAGAGCAATAAATGCATCGAGAACAGCAGTAAAGGAAGCGTGAACTCTTTACTGGACCAGGTCAGCTAAGTAACAAAGACAATACATCTGCAAGCTCTTCAAAGGACACGTAAAGAGCACAGCCATAGCAGAGGATGGTTTCGATCCATCGACCTCTGGGTTATGGGCCCAGCACGCTACCGCTGCGCCACTCTGCTGCCGACATCTGTACAAGTACCCTGCTTTGTGCGGCTCCTTTTGAGTGTCCTCTGTTGTCAGTGAACCTCACAAGGTCACAGTTTTTTTTTCCTGATCAGGGCACCGTTTTAGGTTGGGTGGATGAGTGATCGAAGGCGCCAGATTAAGGTTCCTTACACTCAGGAGGCTCTGGTTGAAATCCCACAGCTGGCATTTTCCTGGTCAGCTTCATTATCCACGCCTGGAATGATTTGGCAGCAAAAGACTGTCAGATTGTAAAAGACACCTGAACACCGTGAGAAGAAGATTAAGAGAGGTTTTGTTCTAATGAGAAAGGTTTGTTTAACCGGACTGGTTGTTGCAACCGCAACCCGACTCAAGGTTCAACGTGACATTGTGACATACAAAAGAGGAACTCCCCATCGGGGAATCGAACCACGGTCTTCCACGTGACAGGCGGAGATACTGTCCACTATACTAACGAGGACTGCTGCTGAGTTGATGTGGTGTCGATTGGCCAAAGGGTAATTCAGAATAGGCTCGTGGCCCATGACCGTTTTCATGGTAGCTGGAGACTTTAACCACTGAAATCCATCCCGCTTATCCTCATCAACGGACTGTATTCCCCACCCGTTACCAGCATGGGGACATTCCAACCCAAGATGGGAACACACTGGACCAGGGACACAGCAACATAGTAGGTGGCACAGACACAGCTTCACATTGCCCCCACTTTTAGACCCGACTGAAAAAGGACTCTCTTGCTTGGCGCTAACATGATGACCATTAGCATGTTAGCATTTAAGCTAATTTACTCATGTCTCAAGGCAAATAGACACATGGCATGATGTGGGGACACTATGGGACTGCCTTAACACTTTTGGACCTTGAGGCTGTCTTGATAGTTTTTTTTTTTTTACCCCGGACACAGTCTCTTTGAGAGGAGGCTGCGGTCCATCAGGACCAAAACCTCACGCCACAAAAACAAGTTTGTTCCTGTCTGCTGTCAGCCTCATCAACAAGGCCCGGAACCCCCCCTGACACTGTTCACACCCCACCTCTGCCTCACCCTGCCACTTTGACACTCTATATGCGTTAAATTAACGCTCAGTTTGGACTCTTAGGAAAAACAATCAGACTGCACTTTCGGAATAACAAACAAAAACAGACTGCGTACATATATTTATACTGCATTCTGTATATTTTGTATTTTCATTTTTTAATAGATGTGTCTGCACCTACTTCACCAAAACAAATCCCCAGTCGAGGTCAGGAGGCCCCGTCTCCACTGTAAACAGTGTGGACTGGGCTCTGCTTCCCTTTTCGGAGGCGCCGGACGGTTTGCCAGAACCCCTTCGAGGCCGACCGAAAGTCGTGCTCCATGGCCTCACCGAATTCCTCCCACACCCGAGTTTTTGCCTGGACAACCGCCGAAGCCGCGAACCGTTTGGCCTGACAATACCTGTCAGCTGCTTCCGGAGTCCCACAAGCCATCAATGCTGGATAGGACTCCTTCTTCAGCTTGACGGCGGCCCTGACTTCTGGTGTCCACCATCGGGTTCGGGGCCTGCCGCCACGACTGGCACCGACGGCCTTGCAGCTGCAACTCCGGTCAGCCGCCTCAGCAATGGAGGCACGGAATATGGCCCATTCGGACTCAATATCCCGGTCCTCCCCCGGGATGCAGGTGAAGCTCTGCCAGAGGTGAGAGTTGAAGACTCGACAAACGGGAGACTCTGCCAGACGTTCCCAGCACACCCTCACTACTCATTTGGGTCTACCAGGTCTGTATCACCAAAAGATGTGGGGCTCGAACCCACGACCCTGATATTAAGAGTCTCATGCTCTCCCGACTGAGCTAACCGGACCTTTTTCGGCCAGGATATCACTTTTTAATTATTTTTTTAATTGATGTGGACTTCTTGATGTTTAATCAATTCCACAGCCAACCTAGTTTCTCAGGAAAAAAAGGAGCGAGAGGTTCAGTCATAGCTGAGAACTTTGGAAGTGTAGTCATCTTAACCCTCCCGTTATGTTCATTTGTCAGGAACAGCCATGATGTTCCCGGGTCAGTTTGCATGCTTATTTATCTGAAAGATGTCCAAAACCAAAAAAAAATCCCCACAAGCATTGTTAGTTATTCACTACTAACTCCATTACTAACTATTCTAACAATGTTTAGTGCAATGGTGTAACTTACCGCTCACAGGTAATGGTTTAATTAAAAAAATGGATTCAAGCACCTTCTGGCGTAATGGGATCCACAACAATCACGTCAGCTGTGGATGCAACGTCAATTCGTTCTTGAAGGGCAAGTGACAAAAAGAAGTACATGGTTCAGAAATCAGCTGCCAAAGTTTCACTGACCAAGCACCGCTGGGATTTGAACCCAGGATCGCCTGTTTACTAGACAGGCACTTTGACCAGCTTAGCCACAGTGCCAGCAGTGCATCTGGCACCAACACAAAAACAGTTCGCCAATGGGGAAAAATGTTCATACAAGGGAGGGAGTCCAAAGTCCAACAATTGTGTGAATTGAGAGTCCCTGGGTGGGATCGAACCACCAACCTCTCAGTTAACAGCCAAACGTGCTGAGCAATTGCGCGACAGAGACTACAACAGCATGACTGCAGTCAGGTTTCACAAAGTGCTGTCCACCTTAACTCTCGGGTGGTCCGGTCTGTTACGTTTCAGGTGTCAGTCTGAATACTGCACTTTCGCAGGAAAAGAGCCTTTGTACTTTTTCAACATGAGCTCTAAAGAAAGGTATAAGCTGAGATATACTGCATTGGCCGGGAATCGGACCCGGGCCTCCCGCTTGGCAAGCGAGAATTCTACCACTGAACCACCATTGCCACATTGGGAAACACTGTCGGAGAACAAATTAAATTGTCGAGTGGATGTGCCTCTGCAAAGTGGCGCTGAATGACAAAACATCACAACACACGCAAGGGATGCCAGGGGAGGCCGAGTACTAACAGAGCTGAGCGAGAGGGCATAAGAAAAAAATTAGTGACCTTGTGGTGGTTTCCCGACAGCACCAAGGATATGGTGCACGTCTGATGCGTAATGCATGCCAGGTGATGTTCATCTAGCGAGCAGACATTCTTGTGGGGGACAAGCTCAACAGTAGGAATGTTAAGAGAACTGACCAGTCCGCTATCAATGAAGTTCTCGTCCGCCCCAGAGTCAATTAATGCTGTGGTAGGAGAAGCTTCCCCCGCCCAGGATATCGTACCTTCCACCTGAAGTCGGCCCACCAAAGCGGATGACGCAGCCGGTGTGGTTGGAGCGGGCAGTGCCAGCAGCTGGGGAATATCCCTGGCGGAGGAAGAGCATTGGCGTGCTGGGCGAACTGGACAGCGGGAAATTGTGTGTAGGACTCCCACAGTACAGGCACAGCCACAGGCGTAGACGGTGACTCCTCTCCGCTGGCGAAGGGCGACTGGCTCCCAGTTGCATGGGGACGACACTCCCGATGTCGTCAGACGGCGCTCCGCTGCTGGAGCAGGGAGAGAGGAGTGGTGCTGGAAGAGCCCCAGGAGGTGGGATTTGGAGCCGACGTGTGGGTCGGAGAGGCTCCGCCCGATATGCGTTTCGTAGCGCCTTGTCATTCCAGCAGCTCTCTGCCGCTATCCCGGTTAGCTCAGTTGGTCGGCGTGTGGTGCTAATAACGCCACGGGTTCAACCCCCCGTACTGGCCACTCTTCTTTATGTGCTCCAGGAACAACAAAACGGCGACCACCCACCGGCCCCCATACCAAACATCACACCACCCACCTGTGAAACACCCTCGACAAGGCCGCTGAGAGGTACAGGGGAGAGGTACAGAAAACAGCATGTCAAAGCAGAGTGGCAACAAACCTCTCGGCCACCGAGACTGCAAGCAGCAGATCAATGGGGACAGTGGACCCCATTAACCTGTACCCAAAATCCAGACCACCAGTGTAGAGAATGCGGACCGCGAAAGGACAACACCCCGGCCCTCATAACCAACAGTACTCCACCACAAGGTAAACAGCATGGCGGCAACAAATGCCCAACCAAAGCGTCACAGACAGGATTCGAACCTGTGCGGGGAAACCCCATTGGATTTCGAGTCCAACGCCTTCACCTCTCGGCCACCGTGACCGCTTGGAAAAGACCAATGGGGGCAGGTGACCCCATTGTCCTAGAACCAAAATTTTGCTGATGTCAAGGATCAGCTGGCAACATGTGCATGGGAGGAAGACACATGGTTTGTGTGAGGGGCTACACAAGTCTTTCCACTTCTAGTTAAAAGCCAGGCACCTCACATCGTTTCCATAAAGTACCAAGGGATTGTCCTGTTGCCCTTGTATTTTGTGGGCAAAAAGGAGGCGTTTGCAAGTGGACCTCAGACCCTATCACTGGTCACCTGAACAGGGACTTGAATCCCGGACACTCAGATCAAAAGTCTAATGTTCAGGTGACTGGCTCAAACTTTGTCTTGTCTGACCACTCAGACAAGACAAAGATATTTGGCTGATGTGGTCTGTCTGTTTTCTTAAACCTGCAAATGTCCAAATACACAAGGGTATTGTCTTTGTAGGGAGCATTGCAGTACATGTGACAGGTATACTACATATGACATCAGAAATGATGGGTATTTATTCAACAGAACAAGAACAACATTTATTTTAAATAACAGCATAGGAGCTGCTGAAACACAGAGAAGGCACTGCTGGGATTTGAACCCAGGATCTCCTGTTTACTAGACATGTCTGTCAAAAAATCACAACAGTGTACAGTGTCTTCTCTTAAGGGCCCCTGCTTACCAGTTGATGGGGTTTGACTTGATTCCTTTTAACATAAAAGCATTCCGTCATCTCTTAATCTATAATCCTGGCTGGCGCTTTTGCAAAAGCTAATGTTTTCAAGCAGAGCTTCTGTGTTTCACCAGACCTGTGCAGAAACAAACTGAAATCTGTGACTTGATCAACCTATCTTCTGATCAAATGTGTTAGACCATGGAAGCTGTAATGTGCTTTTGAAAAGTCATTGACACACAGTTTGCCAATTGGGAACCACACAAGTGCTGTGCAAGAGTGGAGCGCAAACACGAATGAACAGTGACACTGATGCATCCAGAGAACGTCCCTGGGTGGGCTCGAACCACCAGCCTCCCGGTTAACAGCCGAGCGCGCTGACCGATTGCGCCACAGAGACTCACACCCTGCCAACTTCTGTTCAGTTGAAGCCATACTAACGCATGCTATGCTTCCAGCATGCCCTTTGTTTTGGATGTGACTCGCACCTTCTGGCGTAACAATCGAGGCATTGCAAACCAGGACTCTTTACTCTTTGATGAACGCAAAGTATTTTTGGGTACAATCCAGGGGTCTTGTGCTCTCACGGAAATGGCTCTGTCCTTTTTCAACATGAGTTGAGACGAAATGTATTAAAATGGACAGACTGCATTGGTCACTCAATCAGAATTTCTCAGTTTGCCAATTTCAGACTGCGTGACAAAGAATCAAGTCAAACTCCATCGACAGGATGGAAAAGACACCTGAACACCGTGAGAAGAAGATTAAGAGAGGTTTTGTTCTAATGAGAAAGGTTTGTTTAACCGGACTGGTTGTTGCAACCGCAACCCGACTCAAGGTTCAACGTGACATTGTGACATACAAAAGAGGAACTCCCCGTCGGGGAATCGAACCCCGGTCTTCCACGTGACAGGCGGAGATACTGTCCACCACTGAAATCCATCCCACTTATCCTCATCAACGGACTGTATTCCCCACCCGTTACCAGCATGGGGACATTCCAACCCAAGATGGGAACACACTGGACCGGGGACACAGCAACATAGTAGGTGGCACAGACACAGCTTCACATTGCCCCCACTTTTAGACCCGACTGAAAAAGGACTCTCTTGCTTGGCGCTAACATGATGACCATTAGCATGTTAGCATTTAAGCTAATTTACTCATGTCTCAAGGCAAATAGACACATGGCATGATGTGGGGACACTATGGGACTGCCTTAACACTTTTGGACCTTGAGGCTGTCTTGATAGTTTTTTTTTTTTTTTACCCCGGACACAGTCTCTTTGAGAGGAGGCTGCGGTCCATCAGGACCAAAACCTCACGCCACAAAAACAAGTTTCTTCCTGTCTGCTGTCAGCCTCATCAACAAGGCCCGGAACCCCCCCTGACACTGTTCACACCCCACCTCTGCCTCACCCTGCCACTTTGACACTCTATATGCGTTAAATTAACGCTCAGTTTGGACTCTTAGGAAAAACAATCAGACTGCACTTTCGGAGTAACAAACAAAAAACAGACTGCGTACATATATTTATACTGCATTCTGTATATTTTGTATTTTCATTTTTTAATAGATGTGTCTGCACCTACTTCACCAAAACAAATCCCCAGTCGAGGTCAGCAGGCCCCGTCTCCACTGTAAACAGTGTGGACTGGGCTCTGCTTCCCTTTTCGGAGGCGCCGGACGGTTTGCCAGAACCCCTTCGAGGCCGACCGAAAGTCGTGCTCCATGGCCTCACCGAATTCCTCCCACACCCGAGTTTTTGCCTGGACAACCGCCGAAGCCGCGAACCGTTTGGCCTGACAGCTGCTTCCGGAGTCCCACAAGCCATCAATGCTGGATAGGACTCCTTCTTCAGCTTGACGGCGGCCCTGACTTCTGGTGTCCACCATCGGGTTCGGGGCCTGCAGCCACGACTGGCACCGACGGCCTTGCAGCTGCAACTCCGGTCAGCCGCCTCAGCAATGGAGGCACGGAATATGGCCCATTCGGACTCAATATCCCGGTCCTCCCCCGGGATGCAGGTGAAGCTCTGCCAGAGGTGAGAGTTGAAGACTCGACGAACGGGAGACTCTGCCAGACGTTCCCAGCACACCCTCACTACTCATTTGGGTCTACCAGGTCTGTATCACCAAAAGATGTGGGGCTCGAACCCACGACCCTGATATTAAGAGTCTCATGCTCTCCCGACTGAGCTAACCGGACCTTTTTCGGCCAGGATATCACTTTTTAATTATTTTTTTAATTGATGTGGACTTCTTGATGTTTAATCAATTCCACAGCCAACCTAGTTTCTCAGGGAAAAAATTGTGATGCGTAATGCATGCCAGGTGATGTTCATCTAGCGAGCAGACATTCTTGTGGGGGACAAGCTCAACAGTAGGAATGTTAAGAGAACTGACCAGTCCGCTATCAATGAAGTTCTCGTCCGCCCCAGAGTCAATTAATGCTGTGGTAGGAGAAGCTTCCCCCGCCCAGGATATCGTACCTTCCACCTGAAGTCGGCCCACCAAAGCGGATGACGCAGCCGGTGTGGTTGGAGCGGGCAGTGCCAGCAGCTGGGGAATATCCCTGGCGGAGGAAGAGCGTTGGCGTGCTGGGCGAACTGGACAGCGGGAAATTGTGTGTAGGACTCCCACAGTACAGGCGTCGAGAGGGAAAGTGGGAGCGTGAGGTCGACAGACGGATCGGCGCAGCCTCGGCAGTAATGCGGTCGCTGTAACGGACCGTCGTGGTTAAAAAAGCTCTCAATTTACCGGTCGATCTATGTTCCCACCCTCACCTATGGTCATGAGCTTTGGGTCATGACCGAAAGAATGACATCTCGGATACAGGCGGCTGAAATGAGTTTCCTCCGTAAGGTAGCTGGACTCACCCTAAGAGATAGGGTGAGGAGCTCAGTCATCCGGGAGGGCTCAGAGTAGAGCCGCTTCTCCTTCACATCGAGAGGAGTCAGTTGAGGTAGCTCGGGCATCTAGTCCGGATGCCTCCCGGACGCCTCCCTGGTGAGGTGTTCCGGGCATACCCAGCCGGGAAAAGGCCCCGGGGCAGACCTAGGACACGCTGGAGGGATTATGTCTCACAGCTGGCCTGGGAACACCTTGGTGTCCTCCCGGTGGAGCTGGAGGAGGTGGCCGGGGACCGGGAAATCTTGGCTTCCCTACTAAGACTGCTGCCCCCCGCGACCTGGACCTGGATAAGTGGAGGAAAATGGATGGATGGATGGACTTGTATACTAAAATGAGATGGAGATAATTGCAATATTTGTCGGAATAGTTCTGGAACAAATGGTGGAAGGAGTATCTGACCAACATTGCTCTGAGACAAAGATGGCATACGCCAAGAAGAAACATGCAAGTTGGAGATGTGGTGATCGTCAAAGAGGAGGAGGTTCCCCGAAACGAACGGAAACTGGCTGGGATTCTTCAAGTCCATAAGAGTGACAATGGACGAGTGAGGACAGTTGCGGTGTTTCGCGATGCTTCAATGTCCCGCAATGGCGTGTGAATGCACTCAAGAGCAATAAATGCATCGAGAACAGCAGTAAAGGAAGCGTGAACTCTTTACTGGACCAGGTCAGCTAAGTAACAAAGACAATACATCTGCAAGATCTTCAAAGGACACGTAAAGAGCACAGCCATAGCAGAGGATGGTTTCGATCCATCGACCTCTGGGTTATGGGCCCAGCACGCTACCGCTGCGCCACTCTGCTGCCGACATCTGTACAAGTACCCTGCTTTGTGCGGCTCCTTTTGAGTGTCCTCTGTTGTCAGTGAACCTCACAAGGTCACAGTTTTTTTTTCCTGATCAGGGCACCGTTTTAGGTTGGGTGGATGAGTGATCGAAGGCGCCAGATTAAGGTTCCTTACGCTCAGGAGGCTCTGGTTGAAATCCCACAGCTGTCATTTTCCTGGTCAGCTTCATTATCCACGCCTGGAATGATTTGGCAGCAAAAGACTGTCAGATTGTAAAAGACACCTGAACACCGTGAGAAGAAGATTAAGAGAGGTTTTGTTCTAATGAGAAAGGTTTGTTTAACCGGACTGGTTGTTGCAACCGCAACCCGACTCAAGGTTCAACGTGACATTGTGACATACAAAAGAGGAACTCCCCGTCGGGGAATCGAACCCCGGTCTTCCACGTGACAGGCGGAGAGACTGTCCACTATACTAACGAGGACTGCTGCTGAGTTGATGTGGTGTCGATTGGCCAAAGGGTAATTCAGAATAGGCTCATGGCCCATGACCGTTTTCATGGTAGCTGGAGACTTTAACCACTGAAATCCATCCCACTTATCCTCATCAACGGACTGTATTCCCCACCCGTTACCAGCATGGGGACATTCCAACCCAAGATGGGAACACACTGGACCGGGGACACAGCAACATAGTAGGTGGCACAGACACAGCTTCACATTGCCCCCACTTTTAGACCCGACTGAAAAAGGACTCTCTTGCTTGGCGCTAACATGATGACCATTAGCATGTTAGCATTTAAGCTAATTTACTCATGTCTCAAGGCAAATAGACACATGGCATGATGTGGGGACACTATGGGACTGCCTTAACACTTTTGGACCTTGAGGCTGTCTTGATAGTTTTTTTTTTTTTTACCCCGGACACAGTCTCTTTGAGAGGAGGCTGCGGTCCATCAGGACCAAAACCTCACGCCACAAAAACAAGTTTCTTCCTGTCTGCTGTCAGCCTCATCAACAAGGCCCGGAACCCCCCCTGACACTGTTCACACCCCACCTCTGCCTCACCCTGCCACTTTGACACTCTATATGCGTTAAATTAACGCTCAGTTTGGACTCTTAGGAAAAACAATCAGACTGCACTTTCGGAATAACAAACAAAAAACAGACTGCGTACATATATTTATACTGCATTCTGTATATTTTGTATTTTCATTTTTTAATAGATGTGTCTGCACCTACTTCACCAAAACAAATCCCCAGTCGAGGTCAGCAGGCCCCGTCTCCACTGTAAACAGTGTGGACTGGGCTCTGCTTCCCTTTTCGGAGGCGCCGGACGGTTTGCCAGAACCCCTTCGAGGCCGACCGAAAGTCGTGCTCCATGGCCTCACCGAATTCCTCCCACACCCGAGTTTTTGCCTGGACAACCGCCGAAGCCGCGAACCGTTTGGCCTGACAGTACCTGTCAGCTGCTTCCGGAGTCCCACAAGCCATCAATGCTGGATAGGACTCCTTCTTCAGCTTGACGGCGGCCCTGACTTCTGGTGTCCACCATCGGGTTCGGGGCCTGCAGCCACGACTGGCACCGACGGCCTTGCAGCTGCAACTCCGGTCAGCCGCCTCAGCAATGGAGGCACGGAATATGGCCCATTCGGACTCAATATCCCGGTCCTCCCCCGGGATGCAGGTGAAGCTCTGCCAGAGGTGAGAGTTGAAGACTCGACGAACGGGAGACTCTGCCAGACGTTCCCAGCACACCCTCACTACTCATTTGGGTCTACCAGGTCTGTATCACCAAAAGATGTGGGGCTCGAACCCACGACCCTGATATTAAGAGTCTCATGCTCTCCCGACTGAGCTAACCGGACCTTTTTCGGCCAGGATATCACTTTTTAATTATTTTTTTAATTGATGTGGACTTCTTGATGTTTAATCAATTCCACAGCCAACCTAGTTTCTCAGGGAAAAAATTGTGATGCGTAATGCATGCCAGGTGATGTTCATCTAGCGAGCAGACATTCTTGTGGGGGACAAGCTCAACAGTAGGAATGTTAAGAGAACTGACCAGTCCGCTATCAATGAAGTTCTCGTCCGCCCCAGAGTCAATTAATGCTGTGGTAGGAGAAGCTTCCCCCGCCCAGGATATCGTACCTTCCACCTGAAGTCGGCCCACCAAAGCGGATGACGCAGCCGGTGTGGTTGGAGCGGACAGTGCCAGCAGCTGGGGAATATCCCTGGCGGAGGAAGAGCGTTGGCATGCTGGGCGAACTGGACAGCGGGAAATTGTGTGTAGGACTCCCACAGTACAGGCGTAGAGAGGGAAAGTGGGAGCGTGAGGTCGACAGACGGATCGGCGCAGCCTCGGCAGTAATGCGGTCGCTGTAACGGACCGTTGTGGTTAAAAAAGCTCTCAATTTACCGGTCGATCTATGTTCCCACCCTCACCTATGGTCATGAGCTTTGGGTCATGACCGAAAGAATGACATCTCGGATACAGGCGGCTGAAATGAGTTTCCTCCGTAAGGTAGCTGGACTCACCCTAAGAGATAGGGTGAGGAGCTCAGTCATCCGGGAGGGCTCAGAGTAGAGCCGCTTCTCCTTCACATCGAGAGGAGTCAGTTGAGGTAGCTCGGGCATCTAGTCCGGATGCCTCCCGGACGCCTCCCTGGTGAGGTGTTCCGGGCATACCCAGCCGGGAAAAGGCCCCGGGGCAGACCTAGGACACGCTGGAGGGATTATGTCTCACAGCTGGCCTGGGAACACCTTGGTGTCCTCCCGGTGGAGCTGGAGGAGGTGGCCGGGGACCGGGAAATCTTGGCTTCCCTACTAAGACTGCTGCCCCCCGCGACCTGGACCTGGATAAGTGGAGGAAAATGGATGGATGGATGGACTTGTATACTAAAATGAGATGGAGATAATTGCAATATTTGTCGGAATAGTTCTGGAACAAATGGTGGAAGGAGTATCTGACCAACATTGCTCTGAGACAAAGATGGCATACGCCAAGAAGAAACATGCAAGTTGGAGATGTGGTGATCGTCAAAGAGGAGGAGGTTCCCCGAAACGAACGGAAACTGGCTGGGATTCTTCAAGTCCATAAGAGTGACAATGGACGAGTGAGGACAGTTGCGGTGTTTCGCGATGCTTCAATGTCCCGCAATGGCGTGTGAATGCACTCAAGAGCAATAAATGCATCGAGAACAGCAGTAAAGGAAGCGTGAACTCTTTACTGGACCAGGTCAGCTAAGTAACAAAGACAATACATCTGCAAGCTCTTCAAAGGACACGTAAAGAGCACAGCCATAGCAGAGGATGGTTTCGATCCATCGACCTCTGGGTTATGGGCCCAGCACGCTACCGCTGCGCCACTCTGCTGCCGACATCTGTACAAGTACCCTGCTTTGTGCGGCTCCTTTTGAGTGTCCTCTGTTGTCAGTGAACCTCACAAGGTCACAGTTTTTTTTTCCTGATCAGGGCACCGTTTTAGGTTGGGTGGATGAGTGATCGAAGGCGCCAGATTAAGGTTCCTTACGCTCAGGAGGCTCTGGTTGAAATCCCACAGCTGGCATTTTCCTGGTCAGCTTCATTATCCACGCCTGGAATGATTTGGCAGCAAAAGACTGTCAGATTGTAAAAGACACCTGAACACCGTGAGAAGAAGATTAAGAGAGGTTTTGTTCTAATGAGAAAGGTTTGTTTAACCGGACTGGTTGTTGCAACCGCAACCCGACTCAAGGTTCAATGTGACATTGTGACATACAAAAGAGGAACTCCCCGTCGGGGAATCGAACCCCGGTCTTCCACGTGACAGGCGGAGATACTGTCCACTATACTAACGAGGACTGCTGCTGAGTTGATGTGGTGTCGATTGGCCAAAGGGTAATTCAGAATAGGCTCGTGGCCCATGACCGTTTTCATGGTAGCTGGAGACTTTAACCACTGAAATCCATCCCGCTTATCCTCATCAACGGACTGTATTCCCCACCCGTTACCAGCATGGGGACATTCCAACCCAAGATGGGGACACACTGGACCGGGGACACAGCAACATAGTAGGTGGCACAGACACAGCTTCACATTGCCCCCACTTTTAGACCCGACTGAAAAAGGACTCTCTTGCTTGGCGCTAACATGATGACCATTAGCATGTTAGCATTTAAGCTAATTTACTCATGTCTCAAGGCAAATAGACACATGGCATGATGTGGGGACACTATGGGACTGCCTTAACACTTTTGGACCTTGAGGCTGTCTTGATAGTTTTGTTTTTTTACCCCGGACACAGTCTCTTTGAGAGGAGGCTGCGGTCCATCAGGACCAAAACCTCACGCCGCAAAAACAGTTTCTTCCTGTCTGCTGTCAGCCTCATCAACAAGGCCCGGAACCCCCCCTGACACTGTTCACACCCCACCTCTGCCTCACCCTGCCACTTTGACACTCTATATGCGTTAAATTAAAGCTCAGTTTGGACTCTTAGGAAAAACAATCAGACTGCACTTTCGGAATAACAAACAAAAAACAGACTGCGTACATATATTTATACTGCATTCTGTATATTTTGTATTTTCATTTTTTAATAGATGTGTCTGCACCTACTTCACCAAAACAAATCCCCAGTCGAGGTCAGCAGGCCCCGTCTCCACTGTAAACGGTGTGGACTGGGCTCTGCTTCCCTTTTCGGAGGCGCCGGACGGTTTGCCAGAACCCCTTCGAGGCCGACCGAAAGTCGTGCTCCATGGCCTCACCGAATTCCTCCCACACCCGAGTTTTTGCTTGGACAACCGCCGAAGCCGCGAACCGTTTGGCCTGACAGTACCTGTCAGCTGCTTCCGGAGTCCCACAAGCCATCAATGCTGGATAGGACTCCTTCTTCAGCTTGACGGCGGCCCTGACTTCTGGTGTCCACCATCGGGTTCGGGGCCTGCCGCCACGACTGGCACCGACGGCCTTGCAGCTGCAACTCCGGTCAGCCGCCTCAGCAATGGAGGCACGGAATATGGCCCATTCGGACTCAATATCCCGGTCCTCCCCCGGGATGCAGGTGAAGCTCTGCCAGAGGTGAGAGTTGAAGACTCGACGAACGGGAGACTCTGCCAGACGTTCCCAGCACACCCTCACTACTCATTTGGGTCTACCAGGTCTGTATCACCAAAAGATGTGGGGCTCGAACCCACGACCCTGATATTAAGAGTCTCATGCTCTCCCGACTGAGCTAACCGGACCTTTTTCGGCCAGGATATCACTTTTTAATTATTTTTTTAATTGATGTGGACTTCTTGATGTTTAATCAATTCCACAGCCAACCTAGTTTCTCAGGGAAAAAAGGAGCGAGAGGTTCAGTCATAGCTGAGAACTTTGGAAGTGTAGTCATCTTAACCCTCCCGTTATGTTCATTTGTCAGGAACAGCCATGATGTTCCCGGGTCAGTTTGCATGCTTATTTATCTGAAAGATGTCCAAAACCAAAAAAAAATCCCCACAAGCATTGTTAGTTATTCACTACTAACTCCATTACTAACTATTCTAACAATGTTTAGTGCAATGGTGTAACTTACCGCTCACAGGTAATGGTTTAATTAAAAAAATGGATTCAAGCACCTTCTGGCGTAATGGGATCCACAACAATCACGTCAGCTGTGGATGCAACGTCAATTCGTTCTTGAAGGGCAAGTGACAAAAAGAAGTACATGGTTCAGAAATCAGCTGCCAAAGTTTCACTGACCAAGCACCCAGGCACTGCTGGGATTTGAACCCAGGATCTCCTGTTTACTAGACAGGCACTTTGACCAGCTTAGCCACAGTGCCAGCAGTGCAGCTGGCACCAACACAAAAACAGTTCGCCAATGGGGAAAAATGTACATACAAGCGAGGGAGTCCAAAGTCCAACACATGTGTGAATTGAGAGTCCCTGGGTGGGATCGAACCACCAACCTCTCAGTTAACAGCCAAACGTGCTGAGCAATTGTGCGACAGAGACTACAACAGCATGACTGCAGTCAGGTTTCACAAAGTGCTGTCCACCTTAACTCTCGGGTGGTCCGGTCTGTTACGTTTCAGGTGTCATTCTGAATACTGCACTTTCGCAGGAAAAGAGCCTTTGTACTTTTTCAACATGAGCTCTAAAGAAAGGTATAAGCTGAGATATACTGCATTGGCCGGGAATCGGACCCGGGCCTCCCGCTTGGCAAGCGAGAATTCTACCACTGAACCACATTGTGAAACACTGTCGGAGAACAAATTAAATTGTCGAGTGGATGTGCCTCTGCAAAGTGGTGCTGAATAACAAAACATCACAACACACGCAAGGGATGCCAGGGGAGGCCGAGTACTAACAGAGCTGAGCGAGAGGGCATACGAAAAAAATTAGTGACCTTTTGGTGGTTTCCCGACAGCACCAAGGATATGGTGCACGTCTGATGCGTAATGCATGCCAGGTGATGTTCATCTAGCGAGCAGACATTCTTGTGGGGGACAAGCTCAACAGTAGGAATGTTAAGAGAACTGACCAGTCCGCTATCAATGAAGTTCTCGTCCACCCCAGAGTCAATTAATGCTGTGGTAGGAGAAGCTTCCCCCGCCCAGGGTATCGTACCTTCCACCTGAAGTCGGCCCACCAAAGCGGATGACGCAGCCGGTGTGGTTGGAGCGGGCAGTGCCAGCAGCTGGGGAATATCCCTGGCGGAGGAAGAGCGTTGGCGTGCTGGGCGAACTGGACAGCGGGAAATTGTGTGTAGGACTCCCACAGTACAGGCGTAGAGAGGGAAAGTGGGAGCGTGAGGTCGACAGACGGATCGGCGCAGCCTCGGCAGTAATGCGGTCGCTGTAACGGACCGTCGTGGTTAAAAAAGCTCCCAATTTACCGGTCGATCTATGTTCCCACCCTCACCTATGGTCATGAGCTTTGGGTCATGACCGAAATAATGACATCTCGGATACAGGCGGCTGAAATGAGTTTCCTCCGTAGGGTAGCTGGACTCACCCTAAGAGATAGGGTGAGGAGCTCAGTCATCCGGGAGGGCTCAGAGTAGAGCCGCTTCTCCTTCACATCGAGAGGAGTCAGTTGAGGTAGCTCGGGCATCTAGTCCGGATGCCTCCCGGACGCCTCCCTGGTGAGGTGTTGCGGGCATACCCAGCCGGGAAAAGGCCCCGGGGCAGACCTAGGACACGCTGGAGGGATTATGTCTCACAGCTGGCCTGGGAACACCTTGGTGTCCTCCCGGTGGAGCTGGAGGAGGTGGCCGGGGACCGGGAAATCTTGGCTTCCCTACTAAGACTGCTGCCCCCCGCGACCTGGACCTGGATAAGTGGAGGAAAATGGATGGATGGATGGACTTGTATACTAAAATGAGATGGAGATAATTGCAATATTTGTCGGAATAGTTCTGGAACAAATGGTGGAAGGAGTATCTGACCAACATTGCTCTGAGACAAAGATGGCATACGCCAAGAAGAAACATGCAAGTTGGAGATGTGGTGATCGTCAAAGAGGAGGAGGTTCCCCGAAACGAACGGAAACTGGCTGGGATTCTTCAAGTCCATAAGAGTGACAATGGACGAGTGAGGACAGTTGCGGTGTTTCGCGATGCTTCAATGTCCCGCAATGGCGTGTGAATGCACTCAAGAGCAATAAATGCATCGAGAACAGCAGTAAAGGAAGCGTGAACTCTTTACTGGACCAGGTCAGCTAAGTAACAAAGACAATACATCTGCAAGCTCTTCAAAGGACACGTAAAGAGCACAGCCATAGCAGAGGATGGTTTCGATCCATCGACCTGTGGGTTATGGGCCCAGCATGCTACCGCTGCGCCACTCTGCTGCCGACATCTGTACAAGTACCCTGCTTTGTGCGGCTCCTTTTGAGTGTCCTCTGTTGTCAGTGAACCTCACAAGGTCACCGTTTTTTTTTCCTGATCAGGGCACCGTTTTAGGTTGGGTGGATGAGTGATCGAAGGCGCCAGATTAAGGTTCCTTACGCTCAGGAGGCTCTGGTTGAAATCCCACAGCTGGCATTTTCCTGGTCAGCTTCATTATCCACGCCTGGAATGATTTGGCAGCAAAAGACTGTCAGATTGTAAAAGACACCTGAACACCGTGAGAAGAAGATTAAGAGAGGTTTTGTTCTAATGAGAAAGGTTTGTTTAACCGGACTGGTTGTTGCAACCGCAACCCGACTCAAGGTTCAACGTGACATTGTGACATACAAAAGAGGAACTCCCCATCGGGGAATCGAACCACGGTCTTCCACGTGACAGGCGGAGATACTGTCCACTATACTAACGAGGACTGCTGCTGAGTTGATGTGGTGTCGATTGGCCAAAGGGTAATTCAGAATAGGCTCGTGGCCCATGACCGTTTTCATGGTAGCTGGAGACTTTAACCACTGAAATCCATCCCGCTTATCCTCATCAACGGACTGTATTCCCCACCCGTTACCAGCATGGGGACATTCCAACCCAAGATGGGAACACACTGGACCAGGGACACAGCAACATAGTAGGTGGCACAGACACAGCTTCACATTGCCCCCACTTTTAGACCCGACTGAAAAAGGACTCTCTTGCTTGGCGCTAACATGATGACCATTAGCATGTTAGCATTTAAGCTAATTTACTCATGTCTCAAGGCAAATAGACACATGGCATGATGTGGGGACACTATGGGACTGCCTTAACACTTTTGGACCTTGAGGCTGTCTTGATAGTTTTTTTTTTTTTTTACCCCGGACACAGTCTCTTTGAGAGGAGGCTGCGGTCCATCAGGACCAAAACCTCACGCCACAAAAACAAGTTTGTTCCTGTCTGCTGTCAGCCTCATCAACAAGGCCCGGAACCCCCCCTGACACTGTTCACACCCCACCTCTGCCTCACCCTGCCACTTTGACACTCTATATGCGTTAAATTAACGCTCAGTTTGGACTCTTAGGAAAAACAATCAGACTGCACTTTCGGAATAACAAACAAAAACAGACTGCGTACATATATTTATACTGCATTCTGTATATTTTGTATTTTCATTTTTTAATAGATGTGTCTGCACCTACTTCACCAAAACAAATCCCCAGTCGAGGTCAGGAGGCCCCGTCTCCACTGTAAACAGTGTGGACTGGGCTCTGCTTCCCTTTTCGGAGGCGCCGGACGGTTTGCCAGAACCCCTTCGAGGCCGACCGAAAGTCGTGCTCCATGGCCTCACCGAATTCCTCCCACACCCGAGTTTTTGCCTGGACAACCGCCGAAGCCGCGAACCGTTTGGCCTGACAATACCTGTCAGCTGCTTCCGGAGTCCCACAAGCCATCAATGCTGGATAGGACTCCTTCTTCAGCTTGACGGCGGCCCTGACTTCTGGTGTCCACCATCGGGTTCGGGGCCTGCCGCCACGACTGGCACCGACGGCCTTGCAGCTGCAACTCCGGTCAGCCGCCTCAGCAATGGAGGCACGGAATATGGCCCATTCGGACTCAATATCCCGGTCCTCCCCCGGGATGCAGGTGAAGCTCTGCCAGAGGTGAGAGTTGAAGACTCGACGAACGGGAGACTCTGCCAGACGTTCCCAGCACACCCTCACTACTCATTTGGGTCTACCAGGTCTGTATCACCAAAAGATGTGGGGCTCGAACCCACGACCCTGATATTAAGAGTCTCATGCTCTCCCGACTGAGCTAACCGGACCTTTTTCGGCCAGGATATCACTTTTTAATTATTTTTTTAATTGATGTGGACTTCTTGATGTTTAATCAATTCCACAGCCAACCTAGTTTCTCAGGAAAAAAAGGAGCGAGAGGTTCAGTCATAGCTGAGAACTTTGGAAGTGTAGTCATCTTAACCCTCCCGTTATGTTCATTTGTCAGGAACAGCCATGATGTTCCCGGGTCAGTTTGCATGCTTATTTATCTGAAAGATGTCCAAAACCAAAAAAAAATCCCCACAAGCATTGTTAGTTATTCACTACTAACTCCATTACTAACTATTCTAACAATGTTTAGTGCAATGGTGTAACTTACCGCTCACAGGTAATGGTTTAATTAAAAAAATGGATTCAAGCACCTTCTGGCGTAATGGGATCCACAACAATCACGTCAGCTGTGGATGCAACGTCAATTCGTTCTTGAAGGGCAAGTGACAAAAAGAAGTACATGGTTCAGAAATCAGCTGCCAAAGTTTCACTGACCAAGCACCGCTGGGATTTGAACCCAGGATCTCCTGTTTACTAGACAGGCACTTTGACCAGCTTAGCCACAGTGCCAGCAGTGCATCTGGCACCAACACAAAAACAGTTCGCCAATGGGGAAAAATGTTCATACAAGGGAGGGAGTCCAAAGTCCAACAATTGTGTGAATTGAGAGTCCCTGGGTGGGATCGAACCACCAACCTCTCAGTTAACAGCCAAACGTGCTGAGCAATTGCGCGACAGAGACTACAACAGCATGACTGCAGTCAGGTTTCACAAAGTGCTGTCCACCTTAACTCTCGGGTGGTCCGGTCTGTTACGTTTCAGGTGTCAGTCTGAATACTGCACTTTCGCAGGAAAAGAGCCTTTGTACTTTTTCAACATGAGCTCTAAAGAAAGGTATAAGCTGAGATATACTGCATTGGCCGGGAATCGGACCCGGGCCTCCCGCTTGGCAAGCGAGAATTCTACCACTGAACCACCATTGCCACATTGGGAAACACTGTCGGAGAACAAATTAAATTGTCGAGTGGATGTGCCTCTGCAAAGTGGCGCTGAATGACAAAACATCACAACACACGCAAGGGATGCCAGGGGAGGCCGAGTACTAACAGAGCTGAGCGAGAGGGCATAAGAAAAAAATTAGTGACCTTGTGGTGGTTTCCCGACAGCACCAAGGATATGGTGCACGTCTGATGCGTAATGCATGCCAGGTGATGTTCATCTAGCGAGCAGACATTCTTGTGGGGGACAAGCTCAACAGTAGGAATGTTAAGAGAACTGACCAGTCCGCTATCAATGAAGTTCTCGTCCGCCCCAGAGTCAATTAATGCTGTGGTAGGAGAAGCTTCCCCCGCCCAGGATATCGTACCTTCCACCTGAAGTCGGCCCACCAAAGCGGATGACGCAGCCGGTGTGGTTGGAGCGGGCAGTGCCAGCAGCTGGGGAATATCCCTGGCGGAGGAAGAGCATTGGCGTGCTGGGCGAACTGGACAGCGGGAAATTGTGTGTAGGACTCCCACAGTACAGGCACAGCCACAGGCGTAGACGGTGACTCCTCTCCGCTGGCGAAGGGCGACTGGCTCCCAGTTGCATGGGGACGACACTCCCGATGTCGTCAGACGGCGCTCCGCTGCTGGAGCAGGGAGAGAGGAGTGGTGCTGGAAGAGCCCCAGGAGGTGGGATTTGGAGCCGACGTGTGGGTCGGAGAGGCTCCGCCCGATATGCATTTCGTAGCGCCTTGTCATTCCAGCAGCTCTCTGCCGCTATCCCGGTTAGCTCAGTTGGTCGGCGTGTGGTGCTAATAACGCCACGGGTTCAACCCCCCGTACTGGCCACTCTTCTTTATGTGCTCCAGGAACAACAAAACGGCGACCACCCACCGGCCCCCATACCAAACATCACACCACCCACCTGTGAAACACCCTCGACAAGGCCGCTGAGAGGTACAGGGGAGAGGTACAGAAAACAGCATGTCAAAGCAGAGTGGCAACAAACCTCTCGGCCACCGAGACTGCAAGCAGCAGATCAATGGGGACAGTGGACCCCATTAACCTGTACCCAAAATCCAGACCACCAGTGCAGAGAATGCGGACCGTGAAAGGACAACACCCCGGCCCTCATAACCAACAGTACTCCACCACAAGGTAAACAGCATGGCGGCAACAAATGCCCAACCAAAGCGTCACATACAGGATTCGAACCTGTGCGGGGAAACCCCATTGGATTTCGAGTCCAACGCCTTCACCTCTCGGCCACCGTGACCGCTTGGAAAAGACCAATGGGGGCAGGTGACCCCATTGTCCTAGAACCAAAATTTTGCTGATGTCAAGGATCAGCTGGCAACATGTGCATGGGAGGAAGACACATGGTTTGTGTGAGGGGCTACACAAGTCTTTCCACTTCTAGTTAAAAGCCAGGCACCTCACATCGTTTCCATAAAGTACCAAGGGATTGTCCTGTTGCCCTTGTATTTTGTGGGCAAAAAGGAGGCGTTTGCAAGTGGACCTCAGACCCTATCACTGGTCACCTGAACAGGGACTTGAATCCCGGACACTCAGATCAAAAGTCTAATGTTCAGGTGACTGGCTCAAACTTTGTCTTGTCTGACCACTCAGACAAGACAAAGATATTTGGCTGATGTGGTCTGTCTGTTTTCTTAAACCTGCAAATGTCCAAATACACAAGGGTATTGTCTTTGTAGGGAGCATTGCAGTACATGTGACAGGTATACTACATATGACATCAGAAATGATGGGTATTTATTCAACAGAACAAGAACAACATTTATTTTAAATAACAGCATAGGAGCTGCTGAAACACAGAGAAGGCACTGCTGGGATTTGAACCCAGGATCTCCTGTTTACTAGACATGTCTGTCAAAAAATCACAACAGTGTACAGTGTCTTCTCTTAAGGGCCCCTGCTTACCAGTTGATGGGGTTTGACTTGATTCCTTTTAACATAAAAGCATTCCGTCATCTCTTAATCTATAATCCTGGCTGGCGCTTTTGCAAAAGCTTCTGTGTTTCACCAGACCTGTGCAGAAACAAACTGAAATCTGTGACTTGATCAACCTATCTTCTGATCAAATGTGTTAGACCATGGAAGCTGTAATGTGCTTTTGAAAAGTCATTGACACACAGTTTGCCAATTGGGAACCACACAAGTGCTGTGCAAGAGTGGAGCGCAAACACGAATGAACAGTGACACTGATGCATCCAGAGAACGTCCCTGGGTGGGCTCGAACCACCAGCCTCCCGGTTAACAGCCGAGCGCGCTGACCGATTGCGCCACAGAGACTCACACCCTGTCAACTTCTGTTCAGTTGAAGCCATACTAACGCATGCTATGCTTCCAGCATGCCCTTTGTTTTGGATGTGACTCGCACCTTCTGGCGTAACAATCGAGGCATTGCAAACCAGGACTCTTTACTCTTTGATGAACGCAAAGTATTTTTGGGTACAATCCAGGGGTCTTGTGCTCTCACGGAAATGGCTCTGTCCTTTTTCAACATGAGTTGAGACGAAATGTATTAAAATGGACAGACTGCATTGGTCACTCAATCAGAATTTCTCAGTTTGCCAATTTCAGACTGCGTGACAAAAAATCAAGTCAAACTCCATCGACAGGATGGACAGGGACAACAAAGCAGGGAAGATAAGGGATAGGGAGGAGAGGGGAAAGATTTGACCGCCTTTGTTGAGAAGAAGCTCTCACCTCTGCAAGGTCAAGTACAGTATGCCAGAAGATTTTACCTTGTGAGTTGTCCTCAGTCAACAAAGGTCTGGATAGCTCAGTTGGTAGAGCATCAGACTTTTAATCTGAGGGTCCAGTGTTCAAGTCCCTGTTCAGGCGGTGAAGGTAGGCCCCTTCCCTGAAATGTTAAACCTACTTCCTTTATCCTCCTTCTGTGGTCAAGTACAGTATGCCAGAAGATTTCTGCTCCTTCATCCTCAACACCGAGAAGGCCAAGGAGATGACCGTGCACACAAGGAATAACTTGTTTAAGTAAACCTTTTCGACCTAGCACCTTTGCGATCTTCCAGGACTGTGGGTAAACACCATTCTCAATAATCGGCTCCTGAATCAACTTTGCTGCCGCCCTCAGTAACCTCCCAACCAAATTATAAATACCACATGGCTCATCGCTTTTAATGGAATGCAACAGTTTTACTACCTCATCTACACTTACCCTCTTAAATTGAAAACTAGGCAGTTTATCCTACATTGTCTTGTTCTTTATAATAGAATCTGACAGTCTACCATCAACATCTATCATCTAATCTCTAATCAAATTTACTTTATTGATAAAAAATTGAGAAATATTTGCCAATTTGGACAATTGTCAATCTGCCCCCACTTTGGACACATCGTCGTGATTCATTGTTTGGCAACTGCTTTGTGACTTCGCCTGTCCCCTTAAAAGCCCCTTCCTTCAGGTTTCCATAGTGTCGTGGTTGTCACGTTTGCCAAACACGCAAAAGGTCCCTAGTTAATTTCACAGGCGACCAAGTTAGGAATTGTGGTCATACAAGAAGGGGGTTTGTTTTTTTGTATTTGGAATACAATGTTTTCTGCATTTTGAACAATTTTCCACAGGAAAGACATCTTTCAGATGTATCAACAAAAGAGTTGAACCGCCCAATGTGGGGCTCGAACCCAGGACCCTGAGAGTGAGAGTCTCATGCGGTACCGACTGAGCAAAACGGGCCTTTTTCTGCTGTAGATATAATTTTTTGTTTTTCTTTTTTATCAATGTGGCCACCTTGATGTTTGATCAATTCCACAGACAGCCTTGTTTCTCAGGGAACAGAAGGAGCGATACTTTCAGTCATCAGTAGTTCTACAAACTCTGACTCAGGCCACATCTTTGTACCCGACATTTCCAATTTATTTATATATATATTTATACATCATGTCCCCACCCCGAGGTTATCAAACTCGCTCCCAAGGAAATGTTGGAACTTGGGAAAGCATGAAGAATGCCTAAAAAAAGCCTACCCTATGGTAGAAGATAAGTTCCGCAACAGCAGGGGGAGTACCTCAGTATGTTTACAGACCATGGACTCCTCCTAAATTTAGATACATAGCCTTATCCATGCCAAAACCACACAACAACCTTGACCAAATCCTGACTGACAAAACTGACTTGGTACATAATCACCGTCTCAACGGAACTGAATTAGCCCAACTGTTGACATTGACCACAGGCTCCAAGTATGGTGCTTTTTGTACGGCCATTTAGCCAATTTGGCCAAAGGGGAATTCAGAACACCCTCGTGAGCCATTACCATTTTTATGGTACCTGGCGACTTCAACCCGCGAACTCCACTGTACCGCTTATCCTCATCAACGGACTGTATTCCCCACCCTTTACCAGCATGGGGACATTCCAACCCAAGATGAGAACACACTGGACCAGGTACACAGCAACATAGTACGTGGCACAGACACAGCTTCACCCTACCCCCACTTTTAGCCCAGACTGAAAAAGCAGAAAAACCCCTTTGCAGCTGAAATTGCTCAGTTGGGAGCACGTTGGATTGAATCTCTAAAGGTCCCTGGTTCAATCCCAGTTTTCAGCACAATTGCTGTTTACATCGTGAGTTGGCAAATAGTTTGTAAAGGGGTGACTTTGTTCTCCTGATTTCATCAACATCGATCACGACAACACAGCCAATTACATATTAAGACCAGACAAGTGCAGTTGGGAGGTGACATACAGAATCCTGATGCATATCATGTTACAATCAGACACAAACAGGATGTAGGACCCGACCTTGAGTTCGCGCAAATGTTCACAGCATTAGGTCTGCAAAGTGTTCAGCTGATGCACATTTACTGGAGAGGAAAATGGGCTTTTGTCACGGTAGCCATGCCCACACAAGCTAAAATGTTTCTCCCGCCAGGACAACACCAACATGAAATTCAAGCTTTGCTCGCAGACGAAAAAGAACCAGCTGGAATGAGCAATCTGCACCTCCAAGTCTGAGTTTATGGTTCTTGCCCAGAAAAGCATAGCTCACAGCCGTAATCGTATAGTGGTTCCTACTCTGTGTTGTGGCCGCAGCAACCCCGGCCGATTCAGGGTCATGGCAGGTGTGTGTTGCTTTTGTAATTGTATTGTCTGAAAAGACAAGATTGTCTGTCCACTTGAAGTGTGGTGATGTAAAAATACACTAGTTTTGACCACACCTGTATTTTTAGTCAACATTATTAGCATGCAATGAATCAAAGTATAAGCAACGATGTCAGAGATCAAGAACGCTTTTGATAGGGAAAAAAAGCCATAACATATCATTTCGACAATACGGGTATCAAACCCGCTATTTCTTGCATGTAGAGCAAGAGCTCTAGCCTTTGAGTTAAATCCCCCCGCTGCACAAGAAGGCTGCCACAATTTCTGCAACACCAAAACACTAATTAAGATGTGTCATTTTGAGTCCACAAGACCATGCCCTCAAAGGAGATGAGGTGACCGAGAGGTTAAGGTGATGGACTGCTAATCCATTGTGTTCTGCACGCATGGGTTCGAATCCCATCCTCATCGGACTATACTAATGCACCAGTTTTGACACCACCTGTGTTTTTAGGAAACATCATTAGAATGCAATTAATCCAAGTATCCGGTACGATGTGGGAGATTGAGAATGCTTTTTTGGCTAGAAAAAGGCATAATATACCATTTGGAGAATGCAGGCATCAATTCCACTTCATCTCACATGCGAAGTGAGCGCTCTACCATTTGTGGTCATACAAGAATGGGATTTGTTTTTGTGTACTTCAAATGAAATGTTTTCCGCATGTTGCAGAATTTTCCACAGGAAAGAAATCTTTAAGATGTATCACCAAAAGAGTTGAACCGCCCAATGTGGGGCTCGAACCCACGACCCTGAGATTAAGAGTCTCATGCTCTCCCGACTGAGCTAACCAGGCCTTTTTCGGCCAAGATATCTCTTTTTAATTTTTTTTTTAATTGATGTGGTCTTCTTGATGTTTGATCAATTCCACAGCCAACCTAGTTTCTCAGGGAACAAAGGAGCGAGAGGTTCAGTCATAGCTGAGAACTTTGGAAGTGTAGTCATCTTAACGTCTCCCGTTATGGTCATTTGTCATTTGTCATTCTCCAAACTCCTCCCATGTCAGAGTTTTTGCCTCAGCGAATGCCAAAGCCGCGGACCGCTTGGCCTGTCGGTTCCTGTCAGCTGAAGTCCCATGAGCCAAAAAGGCCCGATAGAACTCCTTCAGCTTGACAGCATTCCTCACCAATGGTATCCACCAACGGGTTTTAGGATTACCGCCACGACAGGCCCTGACCACCTTAGGGCCACAGCCGCCTCGACAATGGAGGCACAGATCATCCCTGCCTCCCTCTGGATCTTGCAGGTCACTGGGAAGCTATTCGGCTCGAAGGACCATTTGGTCCCGAACATGAAACTTTTTATCTGAGTGTCCCGGATTCAAGTCCCTGTTCAGGTGACCAGGTCTGAGGTCCACTTGCAAGGCCTCCTTTTGCCCTCAAAATACAAGGACAATACCTTGGTACTTTATGGAAACTACATGAGTAGCCGGGCTTTTAACTGGAACTGGAAAGACTTGCGGCCCCGCACTGTCAGAAGTGGGGTTTGAACAGACGCCTCATTAGAGACTGCAACCTGAATGCAGCGCCTTCGACCGCTCGGCCATCCTGACCCACCAGGTCTCGCTCCTTGTGTTCCCTGAGAAACTAGGTCAGCTGTGGAATTGATCAAACATCAGGATGGCCACATCAATAAAAACAGAACAAAAAATTATATCTAGAGCAGCCAAAGGCCGGATTAGCTCAGTCGGTAGAGCATGAGACTCTTAATCTCATGGTTGTGGGTTCGAGCCCAATATTGGGCGATTCAGCAGTTTTATTGATACATGTGAAAGATATCTTTCCTGTTGAAAACTGTTCAACATGCAGAAAACATTTCATTCCAAATACACAAAAACAAGTCTTTAGACCAAAGGCCTGGGGGCTCACTTCGTAGGGCATCAGACTTTAAATCTGAGTGTCAAGAGTTCAAGTCCCTTCAGAGATCAAGCACATGTCCTTGTTCCTATTTGTCACCTTAACTTTTTTGTAAAAAAATGACTTGAATGGCCATGTTTCCACCCAGTTTCGAACTGGGGACCTTTTGCGTGTTAGGCAAACATGATAACCACTACAATATGGAAACCTGAAGGAAGGGGCTTTTAAGGGGACTGAGCTCAATTTTATTCCACATATTAAAAATGTCACAAAAACAGGATTTTATTTTTTATTTATTTTTTTTATTTTATTTTTTTATTATGTTGTTCATATTCTATCTATTTATTCTCCACATTATTGTTATTATTATTATTTTTTATTACTTATCTTCTTTTGTGTCTGTTATTAAATGGGAGCCAGGCAACGACATTTCGTTGGCAATTTCACTACTGTGTTTTTGTGCAATGACAATAAAGGGAGTCTATGTCTATGTCTATTTTTCATTTAAAGAATATAGCCAGAGTGCGCCCGTTCCTCTCTCGGGCAAATAGAGAGATGCTGATGCATGCTTTTATTTCCAGTCATATTGACTATTGCAATGCCCTGCTTTCTGGTCTTCCTAAAAGAAACATCACAAGTCTACAACTTTTACAGAACAACTTCTGCTGCACGTGTGCTGACGAGGACCAGAAGGCAGGCGCATATTACACCGCTTCTAAAATCACTGCATTGGCTCCCTGTATGTTTCAGGATCCATTTGAAGGTTCTCTTAATGGTTTTTCAATGCCTTGGGGGTTGTGGGCCTTCTTATTTTTCTGAATTTCTTTTACGTTATGAACCCTCGCCCATCCTTAACGGGGGGATACTGTCACGTCCGGTTGCCCTTGTTTTGTGCCTCTGTCTCCCTCCTGTCCTTTTCTGTTGCTCCAGATCTCTTGCACCTGGCTGGAGGCGGAGCTGTTGAACGCACCTGAAGCTGATGACCCTTGTCCTGTACTTAAGCTTACACAGGACTTTGTGGATTGGTGCCAGCGGAACTTCCTCCAGATCAACACGGGGATAACCAGAGAGCTGGTGGTGGATTTCCGCAGGCGCATCCACTCTCCTCCAACACCAGTGAACATTCAGGGAATGGGCATTGAGATGGTGACATCTTACAAGTACCTGGGTGTTCATCTCAACAATAGACTGGACTGGACTCATCACACGGAAGCACTTTACAGGAAGGGCATGAGCAGACTCTATCTGCTCAAGAGACTGAGGTCTTTTGGAGTGCAAGGGACACTCCTCAAGACGTTCTATGACTCTGTTGTGGCTTCAGCCATTTTCCAGGGAGTGGTCTGCTGGGCAGCAGCATTTCGGCTGCGGATAGGAAGAGACTGGATAAGATCATCAGGAAGGCCAGCTCTGCACTGGGTTGCCCTCTTGACCCAGTGGAGGTGGTGGGAGAGAGGAGGATGTTGGCTAAGCTATCATCCATGTTGGAGAACGACTCCTACCCCCTGCAGGACACTTTGACAGCACTTGAGAGCTCCTTCAGCGATAGACTGCTTCACCCCAGTTGTGTGAAGGAGCGATATCGCAGGTCCTTTCTTCCTGCAGCTGTCAGGCTGTACAACAGCACCGCTCCCAATAGACTTCTACACTGCTATGTACATCTGTGTAATACTTGCTTTTATAGTCAGTATAGTTACTCCAGACCCCATTCACTGTGCAATATCTGATCAACCTCCATGTGCAATATTAAGGGCTCTAAATGCAATATACTAAGTTATATGGGAAGTATTTCCATAATGCCTCATATTAACTCTCTAACAAGATCTCAGTGTATAGACTGGTCATATATCTCATCTCGTCTCATATTATCTACATACTGTATTGTATATAACTGGGTGGAAACATGGCCTTTCAAGTCCTGCTTTTACAAAAAATCAAGGTGACAAATCGGCACAAGGATATGTGTTTGATGTCTGAAGGTGTGTACACAAGCATCCATCCCCAATTTGGACACACAATCCGTATTTCCCGGATGACTGATGGGCTGGGAATACATAACAGGCCGGTGTTGGAGGACCTGAGGAACCGCGATGATTCATAACGTAAAAGAAATTCAGAAAGATAAGGCCCACAAGCCCTAAGAATTTAAAAACCTATAAGAGATAAGAAAGAAAGATATATACCATTAAGAAAAATAAGAAGGCCCACAACCCCTAAGACATATAAAAACCATTAAGAGAACCTTCAAATGGATCCTGAAACATACTGGGAGCCAATGCAGTGATTTTAGAAGCGGTGTAATATGCGCCTGCCTTCTGGTCCTCGTCAGCACACATGCAGCAAAAGTTGTTGTGTAAAAGTTGTAGACTTGTGATGTTTCTTTTCGGAAGACCAAAAAGCAGGGCATTGTGATGTTTCTTTTCGGAAGACCAAAAAGCAGGGCATTGCAATAGTCCATACGACTGGATATAAAAGCATGCATCAGCATCTCTCTATTTGCCCGAGAGAGAATCAGAATCAGAATCAGAAAAGGTTTATTGCCATGTATGATCAAACACATACTAGGAATTTGTTTTGGTATAGTAGGTGCATACACATCTATTAAAAAAGAATGAAAAATACAAAATATGAAATACAAAATATGAAAATACAAAATATACAGAATAAAAGTATAAATATATGTACACAGTCTGTTTTTCTTTGTTATTCCGGAAGTGCAGTCTGATTGTTTTTCCTCAGAGTCCAAACTGAGAGTTAATGTAACGCATATAATGAAAGTGTCAAAGTGGCAGGATGAGGCAGAGGTGGGGTGCGAGGAGTGTCAGGTGGGGTTGCGGGCCTTGTTGATGAGGCTGACAGCAGACGGGAAGAAACTATTCTTGTGGCGTGAGGTTTTGGTCCTGATGGACCGCAGCCTCCTGCCAGAGGGGAGCGTCTCGAAGAGTGAGAGGTGAGAGGGATCGGCGGACTCTGGCTATATTCTTTAAATGAAAAATAAAATCCTGTTTTTGTAACATTTTTAATATGTGGAATAAAATTGAGCTCAGTCCCCTTAAAAGCCCCATCCTTCAGGTTTTCATAGTGTAGTGGTTATCACGTTTGCCTTACACGCAAAAGGTCCCCAGTTCGAAACTGGGTGGAAACATGGCCTTTCAAGTCCTCCTTTTACAAAAAAATCAAGGTGACAAATAGGAACAAGGACATGTGCTTGATCTTTGAAGGGACTTGAACTCTTGACCCTCAGATTAAAAGTCTGATGCCCTAATAACTGAGCCCCCAGGCCTTTGGTCATAAGACTTGTTTTTGTGTATTTGGAATGAAATGTTTTCTGCATGTTGAACAATTTTCAACAGGAAAGATATCTTCCAGATGTATCAATAAAAGTTATGAATCATCAAATGTGGGGCTCGAACCCAATCATGAGCTTAGGAATCTCATGCTCTACCGACTGAGCTAATCGGGCCTTTTTCTGCTCTAGATATCATTTTTTGTTCTGTTTTTATTGATGTGGCCATCCTGATGTTTGATCAATTCCACAGCTGACCTCGTTTCTCAGGGAACAGAAGGAGCGAGACGTTCAGTCATCGCTGAGAACTTTGGAAGTGGAGTCACCTTAAGTATGGTCTGCTTTGGTGAACTTCAGAGACATCATGACCAGTCTGCATCAAAGCATTGTCTTGTAATGGCCACTGAAGTCCATCAGCAGAGGTAGTGGGGTCCGTAAGCGCGTCACTAGACTCAGCTGTCGGAAAAGTGCTGTCATGGTCTTTGTATAGGGGAACAATTACAGGAGTTTTTCAGGGTCAGGATGGCCGAGCGGTCGAAGACGCTGTATTCAGGTTGCAGTCACTTCTGACAGCGTCTTGAATCTTGAAGTAAACCAGTAAACCAGGGGTGCTTTTCAACATGACCGCTGCTGAAAAGTGAGTTTCTCCAGAAAAGTCCTTGTACTTCAATGGATGAAAAGTATCAGAGTCATGGAAATACCAGAAGAGGACTGCTGGAATTGAACAAACGTGCCCCTCTTTCTCCATCTTTCACCCTCCTCTGCTGAGTGTCCACTTAATGTGGGTGGGTGTTCTTGCGGGAACATAAATTAGTTAAATTAGTTGTATCACTGGTTGAAATGCCACAGCTGGCATTTTCCTGGTCAGGTCCATTATCCACGACTGGAATGATTTGGCAGCAAAGGACTGTCAGATTGTACAACACAGCTGAGCACTTGGAAACGAAAATTGAGAGAGGTCTTGTTCTCGTGAGAAGGGTTTGCTCTACCCGAATCGTAACCCTACTCAAGGTTCAACGTGACATTGTGACATACAAAACAGGAACTCCCTGTCTGGGAATTGTACCCCAGGGGGTGATACTGTCTACTATACAATATATCTGGGGACGTCAACCAATGAAATCCATCCATTTTCTGTACCTTTTCTGTATCCTCATCAACGGACTGTATTCCCCACCCGTTACCAGCATGGGGACATTCCAACCCAAGATGAGAACACACTGGACCAGGTACACAGCAACATATGTGGCACAGACACAGCTTCACACTGCCCCCACTTTTAGCCACGACTGAAAAAGCAGAACGCCACCTTAGAAGCTGAAATACTCACTTGGGAGAGTGTTAGACTGACGTTCTAAGGTCCCTGATTCAAGCCTGGGTTTCAGCACAATCCCTGTTTATGTTGCAACTTGGCAAACAGTTTGAAAAGGCTCATTGGCTGGCTTCATTCTTCAAAAGGCCAGAGATGAGGTTACAAGACAAACCAGTGACCTCAAGGGCACACGTTGAGTCCACCTGGTCGTGTTCTCTAGACGAGTCTCTTGTCATGTAATAGTGAAGAAACCCAGTCCGTGATTTATTGTTCCCATGTACCAAACACTAATCTGATCCCAAGTCCCGATTTCTATGCCAAAAAAAGCCTTAGGTCTAACCCTAAACCCAGTCCTAACTGCCTTCTCCAGTCGAGCACCTTATCTTGTTGTGTAGTACTTACAAGAAACTCAAGTCTATCATTTATGGACGTGTTTTATTCGTTTTTCTGTCGTCAGTCGCTTCAGGATGACAGCAGTTCGCAGATAACGCTTAAAGATGACCCTAACCGTTCGACCGAGGACCAAGACAAATCCTCTTTGTAAAATCACAAATACTTACGTAAACTTGCTGATATAGTTCATCTTCAAACAGCTAAAATAATGCATCAGGCTAAAAATAAGCAAATAGCTAAAAATGTCATCCAATACTTCTCTACAAGAGAGGAGAAATATGATCTCAGGGAAGAAGTACATTTGAAACACTTCTATTCTAGTACTTATATGCACCCAGACAAGGTTAGAGGAGGTTACAAGCCAAACCATTGTCTCCAAGGGCACAAGTTGAGTCCACAGAGATGTCAAGGTGAGCCCGAGGGTGGCTAATGTGTTTCTTTCAAGCCGTGATTGTGATTTCTTGTTTTGTTGAAGAAAAGCCCATTATTTCTGGAACAATTTTCCCTACAAAGGAGAAATCTTTGTCAATTTGGACAATTGTCAATCTGCCCCCACTTTGGACACATCGTCATGTTTCATTGTTTGGCAACTGCTTTGTGACTTCGCCAGTCCCCTTAAGAGCCCCTTCCTTTGGGTTTCCATAGTGTAGTGGTTATCACGTTTTCCTCACACGCAAAAGGTCCCCAGTTTGAAACTGGGTGGAAACATGGCCTTTCAAGTCCTTCTTTAACAAAAAAAAATCAAGATGACAAATGGGAATAAGGATTTGTGCTTGGTCTCTGAAGGGAATTGAACTCTTGACCCTCAGATTAAAAGTCTGATGCCCTACAAAGTGAGCCGCCAGGGCTTTTGGTCAGAAGACTTGTTTTTGTGCATTTGGAATGAAATGTTTTCTGCATGTTGAACAATTTTCAACATGAAAGATATCTTTCAGATGTATAAATAAAAGTGCTGAATCGCCCAACGTGGGGCTCTAACCCATGACAATGAGATGAAGAGTCTCATGCTCTACCGACTGAGCTAACCGGGCCTTTTTCTGCTCTAGATATGATTTTTTGTTCTGTTTTTATTGATGTGGCCATCCTGATGTTTGATCAATTCCACAACTGACCTAGTTTCTTAGGGAACAGAAGGAGCAAAACCTGAAGGGTCAAAGGCGCTGCATTCAGGTTGCAGTCTCTAATGAGGCGTGGGTTCGAATCCCACTTCTGACACCTTCTTGCATTGTGAAGTGGCCAGGACCACATGACCGCTGCTGAAAAGTGTACAAAGCTATTGCATCCTGGGGTCTTGCGTTTCTCCGGAAAACACTCTTTGTACTTCAACATGACCTCGGATGAAAAGTATGAAAACCAGAGTCATGGAAATACCAGAAGAGGACAAGCCCCTCTTTGCTAGGCTTGTAATTTGACCAACTATCTTTTCCCCTACTCTGCTGAGTGTCCACTGAATGTAGGTGGCTTTTCTCGCAGGGACATCAATTAGTTAAATTAGTTGTATCACTGGTTGAAATCCCACAGCTGGCATTTTCCTGGTCAGATCCATTATCCACGACTGGAATGACTTGGCAGCAAAGGACTGTCAGATTTTACAACACAGCTGAGCACTTGGAGAAAAAGATTGAGAGAGGTCTTGCTCTAGTGAGAAGGGTTTGCTCTACCCGAATCGTAAGCCTACAGAATTGATACCCACATTCTCCAAGGAATCCTTTTCCGAAATCCGTTTTTTGTCAAAGAGATGACAGAATTGATTCCAGGATCTATCCATCAGCATCAGACAAATACCCCAAACCTAATCCTGGCCGTGTTCTCCAGACCAGTCTCTTGTCCTGTAATAGTGAAGAAACCCAGTCTGTGATGTATTGTTCCCATGTACCAAACACTAATCTGAGCCCCAATACCGATTTCTATGCCAAATACAGCCTTAGGCCTCACCCTAAACCCAGTCCTAACTGCCTTCTCCAGTCCAGCACCTTATCTTGTTGTGTAGTACTTACTGTTACTGTTACACAAAAACTCTCTGCCAATGCTGCAACAGCAGGGGAATTAGCTCAAATGGTAGAGTGCTCACTTCGCATGTGAGAGGTAGCGGGATCAATGCCCGCATTCTCCAAGGAATACTTTTCCGGAATAGTTTTTTTGTTGAAGAGATGACAGAATTGAGTCCAGGATCTATCTATCAGAGTCAGACAAATACCCCAATTTATTGTTATTGTTCCCAAGTACCAAACACTAATCTGAGCCCCAATACTGATTTCTATGCCAAATACAGCCTTAGGCCTAACCCTAAACCCAGTCCTAACTGCCTTCTCCAGTCCAGCACCTTATCTTGTTGTGTAGTACTTACCAGAAACTCAAGTCTATCATTTATTGATGTGTTTTATTCGTATTTCTGTCGTCAGTCGCTTCAGGATGACAGCAGTTCACAGATAGCGCTTAAAGATGACCCGAACTGTTTGACTGAGGACCAACCCAAATCCGCCACTAGACCACCAGGGACTGCATCGTGGCTGCACTCTGAAAGGCAGAGACTGTGTCGCTTTGACGTAGTCCAGCAAAGGAACCAAAATAGTTATGAGACTGGACCTTCTCTGCCCACGCTGCATCAGCAGGGGAATAGAGTGGTAGAGTGCTATGCTTAGCATGTGAGAGGTAGTGGGATCAATGCCCGCATTCTCTAACCCTAACCCAGTCCTAACTGCATTCTCCTGTCTAGTACCTTGTCTTGTCTTGTTGTGGAATCAATGCCTGCAGTCTTGTAGGAGTCCGATTCCCGGCCAATGCAACAGGGCTGTTTTCATACCTTTAATCGTGTAAAAAAGTGCCAAGACCATTTTCGGGACCAACTGATGACCTCTGAATACGATCAGAAACGTCACACCTCTCCACCTGAGACTTTCCACCCCAAGACTTGATTATCTAATCCAAATCCTGTCCATAGTGGCATTCTCAGCCACAGCGTGTTCGAGCCCGCAACCCCAATGAGACGCCGTCAAACGCTCAGCCGTACTCACCGCCCCAAAACAACAGACCTTTGATAGCTCGTTGATGTTTTTCTTCAACAAAATGTGCTCCATTGGTCCGCCACGGTGATGTGGGAGCTGAACCCAAAGGCAGAGCTCTGATCCGATGGTCCTGAGCTTTGAGTCAGCACAGAAAGGATAAGATCGTGGGTAAAAGCAGCTGACATGACTTTGTTTTGTGGTGCAGCTGGACTTTCTCTTAGGGAGAGAAGCTGTGTCATCCGCGAGGAAATTGGACAAAAGCCACTGCGGAAATTGCACGTCAGTGTGAAGAATGTAGAAAGTCTGTGAGGTGAGGATTAGTATATGGCAGCTCAAATTCAAATCATACTTTGATTCAGTACATGCTAATGATGTTTCCTAAAAACACAGGTGGTGCATTTGAATAGCACAACTCAAGGGCGATGAGGATGGGATTGGAAACCGTGCATGCAGAACACAATGGATGAGCAGTCCATCACCTTAACCTCCCGGTCACCTCATCCCTTTGTGACCTTTGACCCTGGTCTTGTTTACTCCAAATGACACATCTAAAGCAGTGTAGTGTTTTGGTGTTGCGGAAACTGTGGGGGCCTTCTTGCTCACCAGGGGGGATTAGCTCAAAGGGTAGAGCGCTAGCTTTGCATGCAAGAGGTAATGGGATTGAACAAGTTATTCCTTGTATGCACATTGTTAATGCTGTGTAGGAAATACAGTCAGATCAAATGTATACAATCTGGGGTTACAACAGTAACTTTCCCATAACTTTATAGAATCAAACCAAAACCAACCTCAATTGAATTGGCTTGACCAAAGGAGCCATGCAAAAAGGGAAACAATCTCGAGGTATATTACACCGAAGTTGTTGCTATTGTGAGCCATACATTCATGTACTCTTAGACTATTCTTAAACCAAAGGAGAGTTTTGAACCGGAGTTCTCTTGATCTGCAGTCAAATGCTCTACCACTGAGCTATACCTCCTCAAGCGCACCAAACATGGTTCCATAGGGGGCCTTATGTGTGTGAGGCAAACGGGATAACCACTAATCTATGGAAACCCGGAGTGGAGGAGGGGGGGTTATAAGAGTACTGGCGAAACTCAGAAAGCAGTGGCCAAACAATGAAACATGATGATGTGTCCAAAGTGGGGGCAAATTGACAATTGTCCAAACGGACCAAGATCTCTCCTTTGTAGGGAGAATTGTAGTTCACATGAGATGTTCCAGAAATAATGGGCTTTTCTTCAACAAAATGTTTTTGAATCAGAAGTCTTGTTGTGTTGAAGAAATTCCCATCCTTTCTAATGTCATGTGTAGTACACATGTGACATGTACTACAATGCTCCCTACAGAGGCAAAACCCTTGTGATTTTGGACACTTGGGCTAACAAAACAGACCACATTAGCGGGACAAAAGAGGTTGTCTTGACATTTCAATGAAATTGTCTATGTGTTGGGGAAGAGATCCGACCCCCACTGGAGGAGTTCAAGGTACCTTGGCGTCTTGTTCTTGGCATCTAACATGACAGTTTACCAGTTGATCTACGTTGGATGCTCCACTGGTCCGCCACAGTGTGGGAGCTGAACCCAAAGGCAGAGCTCTGGTCCGATGGTCCTGAGCTTTGAGTCAGCACGGAATGACTTTGTTTTTTGGTGCAGCTGGACTTTCTCTTAGACGTAGGGGGGGGGGGGGGGGGGGGGGGCTGTGTCATCCGCGAGGAAATTGGACAAAAGCCACTGCAGAAATTTCATGTCAGTGTGAAGAATGTAGAAAGGAGCCATGCAAAAAGGGAAACAATCTCGAGTTATATTACACCAAAGTTGTTGCTATTATGAGCATTGCATTCATGTACTCTTAGACTATTATTAAAACGAAGGAGTGCATCAGGATTTGAACCTGAAACCTCTTGATCTGCAGTCAATTGCTCTACCACTGAGCTATACCCCCTCAAACACACCAAGCATGATTACACGATGGGAACTAAGTTCTGCATATGCACTAAACCAGCACACATCCTCATGGTGAATGGGAGAATTGAACCAACAAAGGTTGACTTCTTGATGGGTCAGCAAGGTCCGGAAGGTTTACTTAAACAAGTTATTCCTTGTGTGCTAGTTTGAGCCCCACATTTGGCGGTTCAGCACTTTTGGTGATACATCGTCAAGATTTCTTTCCTGTGGAAAATTGTGCAACATGCGGAAAATATTTTATTCGAAGTACACAAAAACAAACCCCATTTTTGTATGACCACAAATGGTAGAGCGCACGCTTCGCGTGTGAGATGAAGTGGAATCGATGCCTGCATTCTCCAAATGGTATATTATGCCTTTTTCCTGCTAAAAAAGCGTTCTCCATCTCCAACTTCGTACCTGATACTTTGATTAATTGCATTCTAATGATGTTTCCTAAAAACACAGGTGGTGTCAAAACTACCATGAGGATGGGATTCAAACCAATGCGGGCAGAACACAATGGATTAGCAGTCCAGCACCTTAACCTCTCAGTCACCTCATCTCCTGCAGGACCTTTGTTGATGTAGCCAATTGCGCCAGCAGGGGCCGCTGTGGTTTGTCTGCAACACGTTTTGTTCCTTTGGCCCCTCTTGGTTGCCTTTCTCAATGAGTATCCCCCGTTTGTTTGCTGTCTGAACTTCAGTTTTGTTTCCTGTATGTGAAGGTAGGCAGCATGGCGGTTTTCTCTTGAGTAATGGCTTTATTTAGGCCTCATATGATTGTTTTGTGTAAATCGTTTATTTGCTATCCCTTTATTATATTTTTGCAAAGTAATTTTTGTCTGTAATGTCGAGTAGTTTATTTGATTATTAACAGAGTTTTGTTTCCTGTATGTGAAGTGGGAATAAAGAGACTGTCAGCACCACAATCGCTCCCTGCTTCGTGGTCATCTCCGTTCGCCACACCTAATAAAAAAAACACAACGCAGAGCCACGGAGGTGCAGCAGCCACGCCAACGAGCGGAATGGGTTACATCTTTGGTGCCGTGACCCGGATTGTGGTGTCCCAAGACGGTTGACAAGGGAGTCCTCACTGCCCTTTCAATTAATTTGAACATTTGGTGACATATCCTTTTATTGTGGAAATAACACAATTAATGTTTCATTTTCATATGTGACTATATGGTGTAACCGTGAACAGTAGAGAGTATTGGTTCCATTTGAAAGTTGCTTTTTCTGGTTGTTCAAGTACAAATCTTGAATTTTCGATATTACTGTGACATAAGTTTACATTTACCAAGCTGTTTACAAACGATCAAAGTTGAAGAAAAAAAAAATACAGGAGGAAGAGTAGTAACATGTTTGCCCACACGCATGCACCATTATGGGTTTCATCAAGACAAGATAAAGGCTAACTCTGCATTATCAGATTTGATGGAAGCAGTTAATAAATTAGCTCTGAACCAGGAAGAGCAGATGGCCAAGTTGTCTCAACTTGAGTCAAGACTTGCCTCCTCGACCCCTGTGATCCCAGTTAGGACACGGACCCCTGCTAGGAACACTACATCGAGCCCAGGTGTCGTTTGCTACAGGTGTGGGATGTCAGGGCATACAGCTAGGGTTTGTAGAGAAATTCTCCCTGACACAGACCAAGCAGTGTCTCTTCAAATCCACTCAACGGGCTCAGAAGAGAACACTCCCCACAGTGCGGTCTTTAAACGCCTAGGCCCCATGGTCGCTGGGGCAACCATGGGTGAACACCAAGACCCCCCACGACAGAGTGACAACAATGTTGTAGTGGACACACCCCTTGTGTGACCCAGAAATGAGGCAGAGGTAGAGGTCAATGGAGTTGAGTGTCGGGCCCTCTTTGACACAGGCTCTCAGGTCACGAGCATTACACACAAGTACTGGCGTACCCATCCTGTCCTTAAAAAATCCAAACTCAGACCCTCTAAAATTCCCATAGAGGGTGCAGCCGGTCAGAAGGTTTCACACTATGGTGTCCTGAATATAAAAGTTAAGATGTTTGGAAAGGAGTTTAATAAGGTGCCAGCTTTTGTTGTTCCAGACTCGCAATACCGTTCCTCTGTCCCTCTGCTGATTGGAACTAATGTTCTTCGGGCGTCCGGAGACCACCTTCAAGCAGCCCATGGCAGCCAATTCCTCCAGTGGGTAAAGAAAAGCTACCCAGAATGGTACGCTGCTTTGTCGGAGGTGGAGAACACTCAACCTGAGCAAAATCAGTGTGTGGTGGGTCCTGTTGTGTATGCTGGACAAAGAATACGCGTTCCAGGTGGACATGAGCTAAATTTAAAGTGCAAGATCAAGGGGGGCCCAAAAAGAAAAACATATACCGCCCTCCTGGAAACAGTTTCCGTCCCAAAGCTCCCTCAAGACCTTCTGGTGGCTAAAGTCCTTGCTAATGTCAGCAGAGGTTACGCTCCCATCCGAGTTATGAACCTATCCCAGCAGGCCATTGTGATAAAACCAAACACTCATCTGGCAGATGCTGTTCTGGTGGACAGGGTGGTGGAGTTTAGTGACAGCCAGGAGGATGACTCCGTCAAGGGGGGAGCCATAAGCCTTGAGCAGGTTGTGTCGGCTTGCGGGGTGGACCTAAGTGAAGCTGCAGTTGAAAGTGACCACCAGCGCACTGTTCTCAAAGACCTGATTGAGAGAAATAAAAGTGTGTTTTCCCAGCACCCCCTGGACTATGGCCACACAAAAACAATGCAGCATGAGATCCCTTTGGTGGACTGTAAGCCATTTCGGCTCCCATATCGCAAAATCCCCGCCTCTCAGTGGCAGGATGTACGGAAGTTGTAGAGTTGTGGAGTCGACAGGAGTTATTAGGCCGAGTAAGAGTCCATATGCTTCGCCTGTGGTGATAGTGACCAAGAAGGATGGCACTCCAAGGCTCTGCATCGATTATAGGAAGCTTAACTCCTGCAGCACTAGGGATGCGTTCCCTTTGCCTCGTATAGAGGAAGCACTGGAGGCTCTTGGTCAAGCAAGGTATTTTTCGACACTCGACCTCACAGCAGGGTACTGGCAAGTAGAAGTATTTGCCCGAGAGAGGAACGGGCAGACTCTGGCTATATTCTTTAAATGAAAAATAAAATCCTGTTTTGTAACATTTTTAATATGTGGAATAAAATTGAGCTCAGTCCCCTTAAAAGACCCTTCCTTCAGGTTTCCTTAGTGTAGTGGTTATCACGTTTGCCTTACACGCAAAAGGTCCCCAGTTTGAAACTGGGTGGAAACATGGCCTTTCAAGTCCTCCTTTTACAAAAAAATCAAGGTGACAAATAGGAACAAGGACATGTGCTTGATCTTTGAAGGGACTTGAACTCTTGACCCTCAGATTAAAAGTCTGATGCCCTACAAATGCCTTTGGTCATAAGACTTGTTTTTGTGTATTTGGAATGACATGTTTTCTGCATGTTGAACAATTTTCAACAGGAAAGATATCTTCCAGATGTATCAATAAAAGTTATGAATCACCAAATGTGGGGCTCCAACCCACAATCATGAGCTTAAGAGTCTCATGCTCTACCGACTGAGCTTCTTCTGCTCTAGATATCATTTTTTTGTTCTGTTTTTATGAACAAACGTGCCCCCTCTTTGCTAGGCTTTTACCCTCCTCTGCTGTGTGCTGAATTTAAATTAGTTAAACAGGAGTTTTTGAGGGTCAGGATGGCCGAGTGGTGCTGCATTCAGGTTGCAGTCTCTAATGAGGCGTGGGTTCGAATCCCACTTCTGACAACGTCTTGCATCTTGAAGTGGCGTCACCCAGTAAACCAGGGGTGCTTTTCAACATGACCGCCGCATCCCGGGGTCCTGCGTTTCTCCAGAAAATAGTCTTTGTACTTCAACATGACCGCGAAGGAAAAGTATCAGAGTCATGGAAACACCAGAAGAGGACTGCTGGAATTGAACAAACGTGCCCCTCATCTTTTACCCTCCTCTGCTGTGTGCTGAATTTAAATTAGTTAAATTAGTTGTATCACTGGTTGAAATGCCAAAGCTGGCATTTTCCTGGTCAGGTCCATTATCCACGACTGGAATGATTTGGCAGCAAAGGACTGTCAGATTGTACAACACAGCTGAGCACTTGGAAACGAAAATTGAGAGAGGTCTTGTGACCGAGCACCGAATCCTAGCCACTAGACCACCAGTTACTTTGTAAAAGAAGGAATAGAAAGCCCATGTTTCCACCCAGTTTTAAACAGGGGGCCTTATGACCTGGTCACCTGAACAGGGACTTGAATCCCGGAAACTCAGATCAAAAGTTTCATGTTCAGGTGACCGGCTCAACCTTTGTCTTGTCTGACCACAAACTCTTTTTGTCCAGAAGATATTTGGATTGTCCATGTGGGTAGTTTAAGACCTCAGTCCAATTTGGGGGTGGACATTTTGGGACCGGGGGCTCTTCATCTCTGCAAGTACAAGTACAGTATGCCAGATTTTGTCTTCATTGAGTTGTCCTTATTTATCAAGGGCCTGGGTAGCTCAGTTGGTACAGCATCAGACTTTTAATCTCAGGGTCTAGGGTTCAAGTCCCTGTTCAGGTGGTGAGGAGAAGTATTAAATGTGAAACCAATCTATTTTATCCTCCTCCTGTGGTCAAGTCCAAAATGCCAGAAGACTTCTGCTCCCTCATCCTCAACACCGAGAAGGCCAAAGAGAAGCGACAAGGTCTCTGCCTTTTTGAGTGCAGATCAAAAGCAGTCCCTGGTGGTCTAGTGGTACTGGGTTTCTTCACTATTCCATGATAAGAGACTAATCTAGAGAACGCGGCCAGGATTAGGTTTGGGGTATTTGTCTGACGCTGAGGGATAGATCCTGGACTCATTTCTGATCCCACATCTCTTTTACAAAATACAAAGGATTCCTTGGAGAATGCGGGTATCGACTCTGCTACTTCTCGCATGCTAAGCAAGCACTTTACCATTTGAGGTAATTCCCCTGGTTTGGGGTATTTGTCGGAGGCTAAGGGGTAGATCCAATCCCAACATCTCTTCTACAAAAGGCAAATAACTCCTTTTTAATGTGTGGAATAAAATTGAGCTCAGTCCCCTTAAAAGCCCCTTCCTTCAGTTTTCCATAGTGTAGTGGTCATCACGTTTGCCTAACACGCAAAAGGTCCCCATTTCGAAACTGGGTGGAAACATGGCCATTCAAGTCCTTCCTTTACAAAAAAAAGTTAAGGTGACAAATCGGAACAAGGACATGTGCTTGATCTCTGAAGGGACTTGAACTCTTGACACTCAGATTTAAAGTCTGATGCCCTAGGAAGTGAGCCCCCAGACCTTTGTTCAAAAGACTTGTTTTTGTGTATTTGGAATGAAATGTTTTCTGCATGTTGAACAGTTTTCAACAGGAAAGATATCTTTCAGATTTATCAATAAAAATGCTGAATCGCCCATCATGGGGCGGGAACCCATGTCCATGAGATTAAGAGTCTCATACTCTACTGACTGAGCTAATCAGGACTTTTGCTGTCCATCTTGGAGGTGGACATTTCGTCCCTCTTCATCGCTGCAAGGACAAGTACAGTATGCCAGAAGATTTCTCTGCCAACACTGCAGCAGGGGAATTAGCTCAACTGGTAGAGCGCTCGCTTTGCATGTGAGAGGTAGTGGGGTCAATGCCCGCATTCTCCAAAACCCTTTTGTTTTTTGTGATTAAATGTTCCCAAGTACCAAACACTAATCCGGGCCAATTACAGCCATAGGTATCACCCTAAACCCAGTCCTAACTGCATTCTCCTGTCTAGCACCTTGTCTTGTCTTGTTTGGGATCAATGCCCACAGTCTCTAAGGAGTTCTTCACCTTTTGTAGAAGAGATGTTGGGATTGGATCTACCCCTTAGCATCCGACAAATACCCCAAACCAGGGGAATTACCTCAAATGGTAAAGTGCTTGCTTAGCATGCGAGAAGTAGCAGAATCACATTCTCCAAGGAATCCTTTGTATTTTATAAAAGAGATGTGGGATCGGAAATGAGTCCAGGATCTATCCATCAGCTTCAGACAAATACCCCAAACCTAATCCTGGCCGTGTTCTCTAGACCAGTCTCTTGTCATGTAATAGTGAAGAAACCGAGTCCGTGAGTTATTGTTCCCAAATAGCGCTTCAAGATGACCCCAACCATTCCACCGAGGCTGAAGACAAATCCTCTCTCCAGTAAAAACCTATCCAATTGTCAATTCCCTGACCGGGAATCGAAACCGGGCCGCGGCGGTGAGAGCACCGAATCCTAGCCACTAGACCAGCAGTTACTTTGTAAAAGAAGGAATAGAAAGCCCATGTTTCCACCCAGTTTTAAACAGGTTGCCTTATGTGTGTGAGGCAAACGGGATAACCACTAATCTATGGAAACCCGGAGTGGAGGAGGGGGGGTTATAAGAGTACTGGCGAAACTCAGAAAGCAGTGGCCAAACAATGAAACATGATGATGTGTCCAAAGTGGGGGCAGATTGACAATTGTCCAAACGGACCAAGATCTCTCCTTTGTAGGGAGAATTGTAGTTCACATGAGATGTTCCAGAAATAATGGGCTTTTCTTCAACAAAATGTTTTTGAATCAGAAGTCTTGTTGTGTTGAAGAAATTCCCATCCTTTCTAATGTCATGTGTAGTACACATGTGACATGTACTACAATGCTCCCTACAAAGGCAAAACCCTTGTGATTTTGGACATTTGGGCTAACAAAACAGACCACATTAGCAGGACAAAAGAGGTTGTCTTGTGTTGGGGAAGAGATCCGACCCCCACTGGAGGAGTTCAAGGTACCTTGGCGTCTTGTTCTTGGCATCTAACATGACAGTTTACCAGTTGATCTACGTTGGATGCTCCACTGGTCCGGGAGCTGAACCCAAAGGCAGAGCTCTGGTCCGATGAGTCAGCACGGAAAGGATAAGATCGTGGGTAAAAGCAGCTGAAATGACTTTGTTTTGCTTTGTTTTGTGGTGCGGCTGGACTTTCTGTTACACACACCCGTGAGGAAATTGGACAAAAGCCACTGCAGAAATTTCATGTCAGTGTGAAGAATGTAGAAAGGAGCCATGCAAAAAGGGAAACAATCTCAGCAGAGTTTATGGAGAATGCGGGCATTGATCCCGCTACCGCTCACATGCTAAGCTAGCGCTCTACCATTTGAGCTAATTCCCCTGCTGATGCAGTGCTGGCAGAGAAGGTCTCATAACAGTCTCATAACTATTTTCCTTTGCTGGAGTACGTCAAAGCGACACAGTCTCTGCCTTTCAGAGTGCAGCCATGATGCAGTCCCTGGTTGTCTAGTGGCTGGGACTTGGTGCGCTCACCCCCGCGGCCGTTGTTCGATTCCCAGTCAGGGAACTGACATTTGGTTAGGTTTTGACTGGAGATAGGATTTGTCTTGGTCCTCGGTCGAACGGTTCGGGTAATTTTTCAGCGCTGTCTGTGAACTGCTGTCACTGCACATAAGAAAAATTTCAAGTCCGCCAATTGAATCCCGGTCTACCTGGTCAACGGACACGTAAACAGTGCAGGTACCCTCCTTTGTGCGGCTCCATTTCAGTGTCCTCCATTGTCAGCAAACCTCACAAGGTCACAGTTTTTTCCTGATCAGGGCACCGTTTTGGGTTGTGTGGATGAGTGGTCTAAAGCACCAGATTAAGGCTCCTTTCGCTCAGGAGCCACTGGTTGAAATCCCACAGCTGTCATTTTCCTGGTCAGGTCCTGGAATGATTTGGTAGCAAAGGACTGTCAGATTGTACAACACAGCTGAGCACTTGGAGAAGAAGATGAATAGAGGTCTTGTTCTCCCGGACTGGTTGTTGCAACCGCAACCCTGCTCAAGGTTCAACGTGACATACAAAACAGGAACTCCCTGTCTGGGAATCGAACCGCGTAATGAAATACTCACTTAGGAGAACGTTAGACTGAAGTTCTAAAGGTCTCTGGTTCAAGCCCGGTTTTCAGAACAATCCCTGTTTATGTTGTGACTTGGCAAATAGTTTGAAAGGGCTTATTGGCTGGCTGAAAGGACCTTAACTTCATTCTTCAAAAGGCCAGCCATCCAGACAGGTTAGAGGAGGTTACAAGCCTATTTACAAACCATTGACTCCAAGGGCACAAGTTGAGTCCACGGAGATATCAAGGTGACCCAGAGGGTGGCGAAGGTGTTTCTTTCAAGCCGCAATTATGATGTCTTGTTTTGTTGAAGAAAAGCCCATTATTTCTGGAACAATTTTCCCTACAAAGGAGACATCTTTGTCTATTTGGACAATTGTCAATCTGCCCCCACTTTGGACACATCGTCGTGTTTCATTGTTTGGCAACTGCTTTGTGACTTCACCAGTCCCCTTAAAAGCCCCTTCCTACAGGTTTCCATAGTGTAGTGGTTATCATGTTTGCCTCACATGCAAAAGGTCCCCAGTTCGAAACTGGGTGGAAACATGGCTTTTCAAGACCTCCTTTTACAAAAAAAATCAAGATGACAAATAGGAACAAGGATATGTTCTTGATGTCTGAAGGTGTGTACACGAGCATCCATCCCCATGTAATGATGTAATGGTTAGCACTCTGGACTCTGAATCCAGTGGTCCAAGTTCAAGTCTTGGTGGAACCTACTTGCCCTGCAGCAATTGAGTGTTTGGACTGAGTCTTCCTGTAAGAGTATGATGACTTATTGACTTACTCTACAAATCAGTGGTAACCGTGGATCAGGATGAGGTCCCCAAACGACGCCAATGTCTGTGACAGCTGATGTCAAGGATCAGCTGATCAGAAGATACTTGGTTTGTGTGCGGGGCCGCAAGTCTTTCCAGTTCCAGTTAAAAGCCAGTCTCCTCATGTAGTTTCCATAGAGTACCCAGGGATTGTCCTGTTGCCCTCGTAGTTTGAGGGAAAAAAGGAGGCGTGTGCAAGTGGACCTCAGACCTGGTCACCTGAACAGGGACTTGAATCCCAGACACTCAGATCAAAAGTTTCATGTTCAGGTGACCGGTTCAACCTTTGTCTCGTCTGACAACAGACTCTTTTTGTCCAGAAGATATTTGGATTGTACATGTGGGTAGTTTAAGACCTCAGTCCATCCTGGGGGTGGATATTTCGGGACCTGGGCCTCTTCATCTCTGCAAGGACAAGTACAGAAGATTTTGTCTTCATTGAGTTGTCCTTACTTATCAAGGGCCTGGATAGCTCGGTTGGTAGAGCATCAGACTTTCTATCCTCCTCCTGTGGTCAAGTCCAAAATGCCAGAAGACTTCTGCTTCCTCATCCTTAACACCGAGAAGGCCAAAGAGAAGGGACACAGTCTCTGCCTTTCTGAGTGCAGACCAAAAGCAGTCCCAGGTGGTCTAGTATCCTAGAATCTAGGATTCGATTCCCAGACGGGGAGTGCCTGTTTTGTATGTCACATTGAACCTTGAGCAGGGTTGCGGTTGCAACAACCAGTCCGGGAGAACAAGACCTCTATTCATCTTCTTCTCCAAGTGCTCAGCTGTGTCGTACAATCTGACAGTCCTTTGCTACCAAATCATTCCAGCCGTGGATAATGGACCTGACCAGGAAAATGACAGCTGTGGGATTTCAACCAGTGGCTCCTGAGCGAAAGGAGCCTTAATCTGGTGCTTTAGACCACTCATCCACACAACCCAATACGGTGCCCTGATCAGGAAAAAACTGTGACCTTGTTAGGTTCGCTGACAACGGAGGACACTGAAATGGAGCCGCACAAAGGAGGGTACCTGCACTGTTTACGTGTCCGTTGACCAGGTTGCAGATGGATTGTCTTTGTTCCTTTTGAAAATCCACATTTTAACACCCCATTTATGATGGATGTTAACGACCATCAGGAGGTAGACCGGGATTCGATTGGCGGACTTGGAATTGTTTTTATGTGCAGTGACAGCAGTTCACAGATAGCGCTGAAAGATGACCCGAACCGTTCGACCGAGGACCAAGACAAATCCTATCTCCACTCAAAACCTAACCAAATGTCAGTTCCCTGACCGGGAATCGAACAACCGCCGCGGTGGCGAGAGCACCAAGTCCCATCCACTAGACAACCAGGGACTGCATCATGGCTGCACTCCGAAAGGCAGAGACTGTGTCGCTTTGACGTACTCCAGCAAAGGAACCAAAATAGTTATGAGACTGGACCTTCTCTACCAACGCTGCATCAGCAGGGGAATTAGCTCAAATGGTAGAGCGCTCGCTTAAATGTGAGAGGTAGCAGGATCAATGCCCGCATTCTCCATAAACTCCTTTGTTTTTTTGATGACATGTTCCCAAGTAGCGAATACTAATCCCGGCCCCAATCCCGATATCTAGGCCAAATACAGCCATAGGTATCACCCCAAACCCAGTCCTAACCTAAACCCAGTCCTAATTGCATTCTCCCCTCTAGCACCTTGTCTTGTCTTGTCTTGTTGTGGGATCAATGCCCACAGTCCAAGGAGTTCTTTGCCTTTTGTAGAAGAGATGTTGGGATTGGATCACCCCTTAGCATCCGACAAATACCCCAAACCAGGGGAATTACCTCAAATGGTAAAGTGCTTGCTTAGCATGCGAGAAGTAGCAGAGTCGGTACCCGCATTCTCCAAGGAATCCTTTGTATTTTGTAAAAGAGATGTGGGATCGGAAATGAGTCCAGGATCTATCCCTCAGCGTCAGACAAATACCCCAAACCTAATCCTGGCCGCGTTCTCTAGATTAGTCTCTTATCTCGGAATAGTGAAGAAACCCAGTATGTGATTTATTGTTCTCAAGTAGCGCATCAAGGTGACCCCAACCATTCCACCGAGGCCGAAGACAAATCCTACCTCCAGTCAAAACCTATCCAAATGTCAATTCCCTGAACGGAAATCAAACCCGGACCACAGCGGTGAGAGCACCGAATCCTAGCCACTAGACCACCAGGGACTGCTTTTGATCTGCACTCAGAAAGGCAGAGACTGTGTCGCTTCTCTTTGGCCTTCTCGGTGTTGAGGATGAGGGAGCAGAAGTCTTCTGGCATTTTGGACTTGACCACAGGAGGAGGATAAAAGAGATTGGTTTCACATTTAATACTTCTCCTCACCACCTGAACAAGGACTTAAACCCTGGACCCTCAGATTAAAAGTCTGATGCTCTACCAACTGAGCTATCCAGGCCCTTGATAAATAAGGACAACTCAAGGAAGACAAAATCTTCTGGCATACTGTACTTGTCCTTGCAGAGATGAAAAGGCCCCGGTCCCGAAATGTCCACCCCCGACGACGAGTTCGCCTACAGGTGGGAGGTTGACCATCTGGCGACTCTATCTCCAGTCAAAACCTATCCAAATGTCAATTCCCTGACCAGGAATCCAACCCGGGCCGCAGCGGTGAAAGCGCAGAATCCTAGCCACTAGACCACCAGGGACTGCTTTAGGTCTGCACTCTGAAAGGCAGAGACTGTGTTGCCTTGACGTAGTCCAGCAAAGGAACCAAAATAGTTATAAGACTGGACCTTCTCTGCCAATGCTGCAACAGCAGGGGAATTAGCTCAAATGGTAGAGCGCTTGCTTCGCATGGGAGAGGAAGCCGGAGCAATGCCCGCAGTCTTCTCGGACTTCTTTGCCTTTTGTAAAAAAGATGTTAGGATCGGAAATGAGTCCAGGATCAATCCACATGGTAGACCCGGATCAGATTCTCGGCCAATGCAACAGGGCTGTTTTCATACCTTTCATCGTGACCGCAATGAGACGCCGTTGAACGCTTGGCCGTACTCACTAGCCTCAAAGCAAAAAGACCTTCGATAGCTCAGTTGGAAGAGCGGAGGACTGTAGTGGTTCAAGCTGGCATCCTTAGGTCGCTGGTTCAAGTCCGGCTCGAAGGACAAGCCTTTTGCTTATGTTATGTCTGCCAGGAAAGAATGGCAATGCCGTCTTGTCTGAAGGACCTCCGCTTCCCTGTCGATGGAGTTGGACTTGAAATTGGCAAATGGAGAAATTCTGATTGAGTGATCAATGCAGTTTGTCTATTTGAATACATTTCATCTCAACTCCTGTTGGAAAAGGACAGCCATTTCCGTGAGAGCACAAGACCCCTGGATTGTACCCCAAAATACTTTGCGCTCATCAAAGAGTAAAGTTGGTGTCCTGGTTTGCAAAGCCTCCATTGTTACGCCAGAAGGTGCCAGTCACATCCAAAACAAAGGGTTCCATGCTGTAATGGTTAGCACTCTGGACTCGGAATCCAGTGATCCAAGTTCAAGTACTTGCCCTGCAGCAATCAAGTGTTTGGACTGTGTCTTCCTTTAACAGTAAGAGTATGATGACTTATTGACTTACTCTACGAATCAGTGGTAACCGTGGATCAGGATGAGGTCCCCAAACGACGCCAATGTCTGTGACAGCTGATGTCAATGATCAGCTGATCAGAAGATACTTGGTTTGTGTGCGGGGCCACAAGTCTTTCCAGTTCCAGTTAAAAGCCAGGCTCCTCATGTAGTTTCCATAGAGTACCAAGGGATTGTCCTGTTGCCCTCGTATATTGAGGGCAAAAAGGAGGCGTTTGCAAGTGGACCTCAGACCTGGTCACCTGAACAGGGACTTGAATCCCGGACACTCAGATCCCAACAACTTCAATAACCTCCGCCCTATCTCCAACTTACCCTTCATTTCCAAAATTCTTGAAAAAATAGTCTCCTCCCAACTTCACGCACATCTCACCCTTAACAATCTGTATGAACCCTTCCAGTCCGGCTTCCGTCCCCGTCACAGCACCGAAACTGCACTCATCAAAATCACCAATGATCTCCTCACTGCAGCTGACACCGGTTCACTTTCTATTCTCATCCTCCTTGACCTGAGTGCGGCCTTTTACACCATCTCACACCCCATCCTCCTCAGCAGACTCTCCGAAATTGGCATCACCCACACCCCCCTCCACTGGTCCCACTCCTATCTCACAGACCGCACTCAGTTCATTCAGCTTTAATCTTTCTCCGACCCCTCCCCAGTCACCACAGGTGTGCCCCAGGGCTCTGTCCTGGGTCCCCTTCTTTTCATAACCTACCTTCTCCCCCTCGGCCATATCTTCCGTAAATTTAACATTCACTTTCACTGCTTCGCGGATGACACCCAGCTCTACCTCTCTTCCAAACCTAACTCTACACTCCCACCCCCCTCCCTCACCTCCTGTCTCTGAAATAAAATCATGGTTCACCTCCAACTTTCTGAAACTTAATAGCAATAAAACTGAATTCTTACTCATTGGCACCAAATCCACCCTATCTAAAGTTGACTCCTTCTCTCTCTCCATCGACAGCTCCTTAGTCTCCCCCTCCCCTCAGGTCAAGAGTCTGGGTGTCATCCTCGACAGCACACTATCTTTCCAATCCCACATCAATAACGTCACCAGGTCAGCTTACTTCCATTTGCGCTCCATTAATCGTCTACGCCCCTCCCTCAACCCCCACACCACCGCCATCCTTGTCCATAGCCTTGTCACTTCCCGCATCGACTATTGTAGCGCTCTCCTCTTCGGCCTCCCTCACAAATCCCTCCATAAACTTCAACTGGTTCAGAACTCTGCTGCCCGGATCATCACCAGGACCCCCTCATTCCACCACATCACCCCCATCCTGCAGCAACTCCACTGGCTCCCCGTGACACAAAGAATCAACTACAAAATCCTTCTGTTCACCTACAAGTCCATCCATAACCTTGCCCCCCCTTACCTCTCTGACCTCATCCACATTCTTAAGCCATCCCGTTCCCTCAGATCTTCCGCGTCCCTCCATCTCACTTTTCCCTCTGTACGTCTTAGCACTATGGGGAGCAGAGCTTTCAGCCGCTCTGCTCCCCAACTCTGGAACTCTCTGCCACCAGACCTCCGTAACTCTGCCACCCTTCCCATTTTCAAATCTAACCTCAAAACCCTGTTCTGTTGCCTAATCTGTTCAAACTTGCCTATTCCCTTTAACTGGTTCACATGGTCCCCCCTGTCCCGATTTATTGTATGCTCTTATTTATTGTTTGTTGTCTTTTATCTTGTATTTTATATTGGTGTTTTTATCTCCTGTACAGCGACCTTGGGTGTCCTGAAAGGCGCTTTTAAATAAAATGTATTATTATTATTATTAAACACTAATCCGGGCCCCAATCCCAATATCTAGGCCAAATACAACCTAAGGTATCACCCTAAACCCAGTCCTAACTGCATTCTCCTGTCGAGCACCTTGTCTTGTCTTATTTGGGATCAATTCCCACAGTCTCCAAGGAGTGCTTCACCTTTTGTAGAAGAGATGTTGGGATTGGATCTACCCCTTAGCATCCGACAAATACCCCAAACCAGGGGAATTACCTCAAATGGTAAAGTGCTTGCTTAGCATGCGAGATGCAGCAGGATCGATACCCGCATTCCCGCATTGAGTTATTGTTACCAAATAGCGCTTCAAGATGACCCCAACCATTCCACCGAGGCCGAAGACAAATCCTCTCTTCAGTAAAAACCTATCCAAATGTCAATTCCCTGACCGGGAATCGAACACCGAGAGCACCGAATCCTAGCCACTAGACCACCAGTTATTTTGTAAAAGAGGGAATAGAAAGTCCATGTTTCCACCCAGTTTTAAACAGGGGGCCTTATGCGAGCGAAGGGGACACGGGGGATTATGTGGATGGAGGAGGTCTGTGAGATATGGGGGGGTCAGATCGTGGAGGGCTTTGTAGGTGATGAGAAGAATTTTGAAGTGAATGCGTTGGGGGACGGGAAGCCAGTGGAGGTTTTGGAGGACAGGGGTAATGTGTTGACGGGAGTGGGTGGAGGTGAGGAGGCGGGCAGCGGAGTTCTGAATATATTGTAGTTTGTTGAGGGTTTTGGATGGTGTACCGTAGAGAATGCTGTTGCAGTAGTCGATTATGGAGGTGATGAATGCATGGATTAGGGATTCAGCGGCAGAGAATGTAAGTGATGGACGGAGTCGGGCTATGTTCTTAAGATGGAAGAATGCAGTCCGGGTTAACTGTTTGATGTGGGGTGACATGTGACATGTACTACAATGCTCCCTACAAAGGCAAAACCCTTGTGATTTTGGACATTTGGGCTAACAAAACAGACCACATTAGCAGGACAAAAGAGGTTGTCTTGACATTTCAATGAAATTGTCTATGTGTTGGGGAAGAGATCCGACCCCCACTGGAGGAGTTCAAGGTACCTTGGCGTCTTGTTCTTGGCATCTAACATGACAGTTTATCAGTTGATTTACGTTGGATGCTCCACTGGTCCGGGAGCTGAACCCAAAGGCAGAGCTCTGGTCCGATGAGTCAGCACGGAAAGGATAAGATCGTGGGTAAAAGCAGCTGAAATGACTTTGTTTTGCTTTGTTTTGTGGTGCGGCTGGACTTTCTGTTACACATGGGGGGGGGGGGGGGGGGCTGTGTCACCCGCGAGGAAATTGGACAAAAGCCACTGCAGAAATTTCATGTCAGTGTGAAGAATGTAGAAAGGAGCCATGCAAAAAGGGAAACAATCTCAGCAGAGTTTATGGTGAATGCGGGCATTGATCTCGCTACCGCTCACATGCTAAGCGAGCGCTCTACCATTTGAGCTAATTCCCCTGCTGATGCAGTGTTGGCAGAGAAGGTCTCATAACAGTCTCATAACTATTTTCCTTTGCTGGAGTACGTCAAAGCGACACAGTCTCTGCCTTTCAGAGTGCAGCCATGATGCAGTCCCTGGTTGTCTAGTGGCTGGGACTTGGTGCGCTCACCCCTGCGGCCGTTGTTCGATTTGGTTAGGTTTTGACTGGAGATAGGATTTGTCTTGGTCCTCGGTCGAACGGTTCGGGTCATTTTTCAGCGCTGTCTGTGAACTGCTGTCACTGCACATAAGAAAAATTTCAAGTCCGCCAATTGAATCCCGGTCTACCTGGTCAACGGACACGTAAACAGTGCAGGTACCCTCCTTTGTGCGGCTCCATTTCAGTGTCCTCCATTGTCAGCAAACCTCACAAGGTCACAGTTTTTTCCTGATCAGGGCACCGTTTTGGGTTGTGTGGATGAGTGGTCTAAAGCACCAGATTAAGGCTCCTTTCGCTCAGGAGCCACTGGTTGAAATCCCACAGCTGTCATTTTCCTGGTCAGGTCCTGGAATGATTTGGTAGCAAAGGACTGTCAGATTGTACAACACAGCTGAGCACTTGGAGAAGAAGATGAATAGAGGTCTTGTTCTCCCGGACTGGTTGTTGCAACCGCAACCCTGCTCAAGGTTCAACGTGACATACAAAACAGGAACTCCCTGCCTGGGAATCGAACCGCGTAATGAAATACTCACTTAGGAGAACGTTAGACTGAAGTTCTAAAGGTCTCTGGTTCAAGCCCGGTTTTCAGAACAATCCCTGTTTATGTTGTGACTTGGCAAATAGTTTGAAAAGGCTTATTGGCTGGCTGAAAGGACCTTAACTTCATTCTTCAAAAGGCCAGACATCCAGCCATCCAGACAAGGTTAGAGGAGGCTACAAGCCTATTTACAAACCATTGACTCCAAGGGCACAAGTTGAGTCCACCGAGATATCAAAGTGACCCCGAGGGTGACTAAGGTGTTTCTTTCAAGCCGCGATTGTGATGTCTTGTTTTGTTGAAGAAAAGCCCATAATTTCTGGAACAAGTTTCCCTACAAAGGAGACATCTTTGTCTATTTGGACAATTGTCAATCTGCCCCCACTTTGGACACATCGTCGTGTTTCATTGTTTGGCAACTGCTTTGTGACTTCACCAGTCCCCTTAAAAGCCCCTTCCTACGGGTTTCCATAGTGTAGTGGTTATCACGTTTGCCTAACACGCAAAAGGTCCCCAGTTCGAAACTGGGTGGAAACATGGCATTTGAAGTCCTTCTTTTACAAAAAAAGTCAAGGTGACGAATAGGATCAAGGACATGTGCTTGATCTCTGAAGGGACTTGAACACTCAGATTTAAAGTCTGATGCCCTACGAAGTGAGTCCCCAGGCCTTTGGTCAAAAGACTTGTTTTTATGTATTTGGAATGAAATGTTTTCTGCATGTTGAACACTTTTCAACAGGAAAGATATCTTTCAGATGTATCAATAAAACTGCTGAATCGCCCAACATGGGGCTCGAACCCACGACCATGAGATTAAGAGTCTCATGCTCTTCCGACTGAGCTAATCGGGCCTTTTGCTGCTCTAGATATCAGTTTTTATTGATGTGGCCATCCTGATGTTTGATCAATTCCACAGCTGACCTAGTTTCTCATGGAACAGAAGGAGTGAGACCTGGAGGGTCAGGATGGCCGAGCGGTCGAAGGCGCTGCATTCAGGTTGCAGTCTCTAATGAGGCGTGGGTTCAAATCCCACTTCTGACAGTGCGGGGACACAAGTCTTTCTAGTTCCAGTTAAAAGCCCGGCTCCTCATGTATTTTCCATAAAGTACCAAGGTGTTGTCCTGTTGTCCTGGTATTTTGAGGGCAAAATGAGGCGTTTGCAAGTGGACCTCAGACCTTGTCACCTGAACAGGGACTTGAATCCCGGACACTCAGATCAAAAGTTTCATGTTCGGGACCAAATGGTCCTTTGAGCCGAATATCTTCCCAGTGACCTGCAAGATCCAGAAGGAGGCAGGGATGTTCTGTGCCTCCATTGTCGAGGCGGCTGCGGCCCTAAGGTGGATGCCATTGGTGAGGGATGCCGTCAAGCTGAAGGAGTTCTATTGGGCCTTTTTGGCTCATGGGACTTCAGCTGACAGGAACCGGCAAGCCAAGCGGTCCGCGGCTTTGGCATTCGCTGAGGCAATAACTCTGACATGGGAGGAGTTTGGAGAAGCCATGGAGAAGGACTTCCGGACGGCTTCGAAGAGATTCTGGACCACCATCCGGCATCTCAGGAAAGGAAAGCAGTACACAGTGAAGACGCCGTCAAACGCTTGGCTGTACTCATTTGCCCCAACACAACAAGACCTTCGATAGCTCAGTTGGAAGCGCGGAGGACTGTAGAGGTTCAAGTTGGCATCCTTAGGTAGCTGGTTCAAGTCCCGCTCGAAGGACAAGCTGTTTCTTACGTTATGTCTGCCAGGAAAGAATGGCAATACCGTCTTGTCTGAAGGACTTCCGCTTCCCTGTCAATGGAGTTGGACTTGAGTCTTTGTCACGCAGTCTGGAATTGGCAAACGGAGTCATTCTGATTGAGTGATCATTTGAGTGTCTATTTGAATACGTTTCATCTCAACTCCTGTTGGAAAAGGACAGCCATTTCCGTGAGAGCACAAGACCCCTGGATTGTACCCGAAAATACTTAGCGCTCATAAAAGAGTAAAGTTGTTGTCCTGGTTTGCAAAGCCTCCATTGTTACGCCAGAAGGTGCCAGTCACATCCAAAACAAAGGGTTCCATGGTGTAATTGTTAGCACTCTGGACTCTGAATCCAGTGGTCCAAGTTCAAGTCTTGGTGGAACCTACTTGCCCTGCAGCAATTGAGTGTTTGGACTGAGTCTTCCTGTAAGAGTATGATGACTTATTGACTTACTCTACAAATCAGTGGTAACCGTGGATCAGGATGAGGTCCCCAAACGACGCCAATGTCTGTGACAGCTGATGTTAAGGATCAGCTGATCAGAAGATACTTGGTTTGTGTGCGGGGCCACAAGCCTTTCCAGTTCCAGTTAAAAGCCAGGCTCCTCATGTAGTTTCCATAGAGTACCAAGGGATTGTCCTGTTGCCCTCGTATTTTGAGGGCAAAAAGGAGGCGTTTGCAAGTGGACCTCAGACCTGGTCACCTGAACAGGGACTTGAATCCCGGACACTCAGATCAAACGTTTCATGTTCAGGTGACCGGCTCAACCTTTGTCTTGTCTGACCACAAACTCTTTTTGTCCAGAAGATATTTGGATTGTCCATGTGGGTAGTTTAAGACCTCAGTTCATCTTGGGGGTGGACATTTCGGGGCCTCTTCATCTCTGCAAGGCTTCGGTGGAATGGTTGGGGTCACCTTGATGCGCTACTTGGGAACAATAAATCACGTACTGGGCTTCTTCACTATTCCATGATAAGAGACTAATCTAGAGAACGCGGCCAGGATTAGGTTTGGGGTATTTGTCTGACGCTGAGGGATAGATCCTGGACTCATTTCCGATCCCACATCTCTTTTACAAAATACAAAGGATTCCTTGGAGAATGCGGGTATCGACTCTGCTACTTCTCGCATGCTAAGCAAGCACTTTACCATTTGAGGTAATTCCCCTGGTTTGGGGTATTTGTCGGATGCTAAGGGGTAGATCCAATCCCAACATCTCTTCTACAAAAGGCAAAGAACTCCTTGAAGATTGCGGGCATTGATCCCACAACAAGACAAGACAAGGTGCTAGAGGGGAGAATGCAGTTAGGACTGGGTTTAGGGTGATACCTATGGCTGTGTTTGGCCTAGATATCGGGATTGGGGCCCGGATTAGTATTCGCTACGTGGGAACATTTCATCAAAAAAACAAAGGAGTTTATGGAGAATGCGGGCATTGATCCCGCTACCTCTCACATGCTAAGCGAGCGCTCTACCATTTGAGCTAATTCCCCTGCTGATGCAGCGTTGGCAGAGAAGGTCCAGTCTCATAACTATTTTGGTTCCTTTGCTGGAGTACGTCAAAGCGACACAGTCTCTGCCTTTCGGAGTGCAGCCATGATGCAGTCCCTGGTTGTCTAGTGGCTGGGACTTGGTGCTCTCACCACCGCGGCTGTTGTTCGATTCCCGGTCAGGGAACTGACATTTGGTTAGGTTTTGAGTGGAGATAGGATTTGTCTTGGTCCTCGGTCGAACGGTTCGGGTCATCTTTCAGCGCTATCTGTGAACTGCTGTCACTGCACATAAAAACATGGGGACATGGGGACATTCCAACCCAAGATGAGAACACACTGGACCAGGTACACAGCAACATACGTGGCACAGACACAGCTTCACCCTGCCCCCACTTTTACCCACGACTGAAAAAGCAGAACACCACCTCAGAAGCTGAAATACTCACTTAGGAGAAAGTTAGACTGAAGTTCTAAAGGTCCCTGGTTCAAGCCCGGTTTTCAGAACAATCCCTATTTATGTTGCGACTTGGCAAATAGTTTGAAAAGGCTTATTGGCTGGCTGAAAGGACCTTAACTTCATTCTTCAAAAGGCCAGACATCCAGCCATCCAGACAAGGTTAGAGGAGGCTACAAGCCTATTTACAAACCATTGACTCCAAGGGCACAAGTTGAGTCCACCGAGATATCAAAGTGACCCCGAGGGTGACTAAGGTGTTTCTTTCAAGCCGCGATTGTGATGTCTTGTTTTGTTGAAGAAAAGCCCATAATTTCTGGAACAAGTTTCCCTACAAAGGAGACATCTTTGTCTATTTGGACAATTGTCAATCTGCCCCCACTTTGGACACATCGTCGTGTTTCATTGTTTGGCAACTGCTTTGTGACTTCACCAGTCCCCTTAAAAGCCCCTTCCTACGGGTTTCCATAGTGTAGTGGTTATCACGTTTGCCTAACACGCAAAAGGTCCCCAGTTCGAAACTGGGTGGAAACATGGCCTTTGAAGTCCTTCTTTCACAAAAAAAAGTCAAGGTGACGAATAGGATCAAGGACATGTGCTTGATCTCTGAAGGGACTTGAACACTCAGATTTAAAGTCTGATGCCCTACGAAGTGAGTCCCCAGGCCTTTGGTCAAAAGACTTGTTTTTATGTATTTGGAATGAAATGTTTTCTGCATGTTGAACACTTTTCAACAGGAAAGATATCTTTCAGATGTATCAATAAAACTGCTGAATCGCCCAACATGGGGCTCGAACCCACGACCATGAGATTAAGAGTCTCATGCTCTTCCGACTGAGCTAATCGGGCCTTTTGCTGCTCTAGATATCAGTTTTTATTGATGTGGCCATCCTCCTGATGTTTGATCAATTCCACAGCTGACCTAGTTTCTCATGGAACAGAAGGAGTGAGACCTGGAGGGTCAGGATGGCCGAGCGGTCGAAGGCGCTGCATTCAGGTTGCAGTCTCTAATGAGGCGTGGGTTCAAATCCCACTTCTGACAGTGCGGGGACACAAGTCTTTCTAGTTCCAGTTAAAAGCCCGGCTCCTCATGTATTTTCCATAAAGTACCAAGGTGTTGTCCTGGTATTTTGAGGGCAAAATGAGGCGTTTGCAAGTGGACCTCAGACCTTGTCACCTGAACAGGGACTTGAATCCCGGACACTCAGATCAAAAGTTTCATGTTCGGGACCAAATGGTCCTTTGAGCCGAATATCTTCCCAGTGACCTGCAAGATCCATAAGGAGGCAGGGATGTTCTGTGCCTCCATTGTCGAGGCGGCTGTGGCCCTAAGGTGGATGCCATTGGTGAGGGATGCCGTCAAGCTGAAGGAGTTCTATTGGGCCTTTTTGGCTCATGGGACTTCAGCTGACAGGAACCGACAAGCCAAGCGGTCCGCGGCTTTGGCATTCGCTGAGGCAATAACTCTGACATGGGAGGAGTTTGGAGAAGCCATGGAGAAGGACTTCCGGACGGCTTCGAAGAGATTCTGGACCACCATCCGGCATCTCAGGAAAGGAAAGCAGTACACAGTGAAGACGCCGTCAAACGCTTGGCTGTACTCATTTGCCCCAACACAACAAGACCTTCGATAGCTCAGTTGGAAGCGCGGAGGACTGTAGAGGTTCAAGTTGGCATCCTTAGGTAGCTGGTTCAAGTCCGGCTCGAAGGACAAGCTGTTTCTTACGTTATGTCTGCCAGGAAAGAATGGCAATACCGTCTTGTCTGAAGGACTTCCGCTTCCCTGTCAATGGAGTTGGACTTGAGTCTTTGTCACGCAGTCTGGAATTGGCAAACGGAGTCATTCTGATTGAGTGATCATTTGAGTGTCTATTTGAATACGTTTCATCTCAACTCCTGTTGGAAAAGGACAGCCATTTCCGTGAGCGCACAAGACCCCTGGATTGTACCCGAAAATACTTAGCGCTCATAAAAGAGTAAAGTTGTTGTCCTGGTTTGCAAAGCCTCCATTGTTACGCCAGAAGGTGCCAGTCACATCCAAAACAAAGGGTTCCATGGTGTAATTGTTAGCACTCTGGACTCTGAATCCAGTGGTCCAAGTTCAAGTCTTGGTGGAACCTACTTGCCCTGCAGCAATTGAGTGTTTGGACTGAGTCTTCCTGTAAGAGTATGATGACTTATTGACTTACTCTACAAATCAGTGGTAACCGTGGATCAGGATGAGGTCCCCAAACGACGCCAATGTCTGTGACAGCTGATGTTAAGGATCAGCTGATCAGAAGATACTTGGTTTGTGTGCGGGGCCACAAGCCTTTCCAGTTCCAGTTAAAAGCCAGGCTCCTCATGTAGTTTCCATAGAGTACCAAGGGATTGTCCTGTTGCCCTCGTATTTTGAGGGCAAAAAGGAGGCGTTTGCAAGTGGACCTCAGACCTGGTCACCTGAACAGGGACTTGAATCCCGGACACTCAGATCAAACGTTTCATGTTCAGGTGACCGGCTCAACCTTTGTCTTGTCTGACCACAAACTCTTTTTGTCCAGAAGATATTTGGATTGTCCATGTGGGTAGTTTAAGACCTCAGTTCATCTTGGGGGTGGACATTTCGGGGCCTCTTCATCTCTGCAAGGCTTCGGTGGAATGGTTGGGGTCACCTTGATGCGCTACTTGGGAACAATAAATCACGTACTGGGCTTCTTCACTATTCCATGATAAGAGACTAATCTAGAGAACGCGGCCAGGATTAGGTTTGGGGTATTTGTCTGACGCTGAGGGATAGATCCTGGACTCATTTCCGATCCCACATCTCTTTTACAAAATACAAAGGATTCCTTGGAGAATGCGGGTATCGACTCTGCTACTTCTCGCATGCTAAGCAAGCACTTTACCATTTGAGGTAATTCCCCTGGTTTGGGGTATTTGTCGGATGCTAAGGGGTAGATCCAATCCCAACATCTCTTCTACAAAAGGCAAAGAACTCCTTGAAGATTGCGGGCATTGATCCCACAACAAGACAAGACAAGGTGCTAGAGGGGAGAATGCAGTTAGGACTGGGTTTAGGGTGATACCTATGGCTGTGTTTGGCCTAGATATCGGGATTGGGGCCCGGATTAGTATTCGCTACGTGGGAACATTTCATCAAAAAAACAAAGGAGTTTATGGAGAATGCGGGCATTGATCCCGCTACCTCTCACATGCTAAGCGAGCGCTCTACCATTTGAGCTAATTCCCCTGCTGATGCAGCGTTGGCAGAGAAGGTCCAGTCTCATAACTATTTTGGTTCCTTTGCTGGAGTACGTCAAAGCGACACAGTCTCTGCCTTTCGGAGTGCAGCCATGATGCAGTCCCTGGTTGTCTAGTGGCTGGGACTTGGTGCTCTCACCACCGCGGCTGTTGTTCGATTCCCGGTCAGGGAACTGACATTTGGTTAGGTTTTGAGTGGAGATAGGATTTGTCTTGGTCCTCGGTCGAACGGTTCGGGTCATCTTTCAGCGCTATCTGTGAACTGCTGTCACTGCACATAAAAACATGGGGACATGGGGACATTCCAACCCAAGATGAGAACACACTGGACCAGGTACACAGCAACATACGTGGCACAGACACAGCTTCACCCTGCCCCCACTTTTACCCACGACTGAAAAAGCAGAACACCACCTCAGAAGCTGAAATACTCACTTAGGAGAAAGTTAGACTGAAGTTCTAAAGGTCCCTGGTTCAAGCCCGGTTTTCAGAACAATCCCTATTTATGTTGCGACTTGGCAAATAGTTTGAAAAGGCTTATTGGCTGGCTGAAAGGACCTTAACTTCATTCTTCAAAAGGCCAGACATCCAGCCATCCAGACAAGGTTAGAGGAGGCTACAAGCCTATTTACAAACCATTGACTCCAAGGGCACAAGTTGAGTCCACCGAGATATCAAAGTGACCCCGAGGGTGACTAAGGTGTTTCTTTCAAGCCGCGATTGTGATGTCTTGTTTTGTTGAAGAAAAGCCCATAATTTCTGGAACAAGTTTCCCTACAAAGGAGACATCTTTGTCTATTTGGACAATTGTCAATCTGCCCCCACTTTGGACACATCGTCGTGTTTCATTGTTTGGCAACTGCTTTGTGACTTCACCAGTCCCCTTAAAAGCCCCTTCCTACGGGTTTCCATAGTGTAGTGGTTATCACGTTTGCCTAACACGCAAAAGGTCCCCAGTTCGAAACTGGGTGGAAACATGGCCTTTGAAGTCCTTCTTTCACAAAAAAAAGTCAAGGTGACGAATAGGATCAAGGACATGTGCTTGATCTCTGAAGGGACTTGAACACTCAGATTTAAAGTCTGATGCCCTACGAAGTGAGTCCCCAGGCCTTTGGTCAAAAGACTTGTTTTTATGTATTTGGAATGAAATGTTTTCTGCATGTTGAACACTTTTCAACAGGAAAGATATCTTTCAGATGTATCAATAAAACTGCTGAATCGCCCAACATGGGGCTCGAACCCACGACCATGAGATTAAGAGTCTCATGCTCTTCCGACTGAGCTAATCGGGCCTTTTGCTGCTCTAGATATCAGTTTTTATTGATGTGGCCATCCTCCTGATGTTTGATCAATTCCACAGCTGACCTAGTTTCTCATGGAACAGAAGGAGTGAGACCTGGAGGGTCAGGATGGCCGAGCGGTCGAAGGCGCTGCATTCAGGTTGCAGTCTCTAATGAGGCGTGGGTTCAAATCCCACTTCTGACAGTGCGGGGACACAAGTCTTTCTAGTTCCAGTTAAAAGCCCGGCTCCTCATGTATTTTCCATAAAGTACCAAGGTGTTGTCCTGGTATTTTGAGGGCAAAATGAGGCGTTTGCAAGTGGACCTCAGACCTTGTCACCTGAACAGGGACTTGAATCCCGGACACTCAGATCAAAAGTTTCATGTTCGGGACCAAATGGTCCTTTGAGCCGAATATCTTCCCAGTGACCTGCAAGATCCATAAGGAGGCAGGGATGTTCTGTGCCTCCATTGTCGAGGCGGCTGTGGCCCTAAGGTGGATGCCATTGGTGAGGGATGCCGTCAAGCTGAAGGAGTTCTATTGGGCCTTTTTGGCTCATGGGACTTCAGCTGACAGGAACCGACAAGCCAAGCGGTCCGCGGCTTTGGCATTCGCTGAGGCAATAACTCTGACATGGGAGGAGTTTGGAGAAGCCATGGAGAAGGACTTCCGGACGGCTTCGAAGAGATTCTGGACCACCATCCGGCATCTCAGGAAAGGAAAGCAGTACACAGTGAAGACGCCGTCAAACGCTTGGCTGTACTCATTTGCCCCAACACAACAAGACCTTCGATAGCTCAGTTGGAAGCGCGGAGGACTGTAGAGGTTCAAGTTGGCATCCTTAGGTAGCTGGTTCAAGTCCGGCTCGAAGGACAAGCTGTTTCTTACGTTATGTCTGCCAGGAAAGAATGGCAATACCGTCTTGTCTGAAGGACTTCCGCTTCCCTGTCAATGGAGTTGGACTTGAGTCTTTGTCACGCAGTCTGGAATTGGCAAACGGAGTCATTCTGATTGAGTGATCATTTGAGTGTCTATTTGAATACGTTTCATCTCAACTCCTGTTGGAAAAGGACAGCCATTTCCGTGAGCGCACAAGACCCCTGGATTGTACCCGAAAATACTTAGCGCTCATAAAAGAGTAAAGTTGTTGTCCTGGTTTGCAAAGCCTCCATTGTTACGCCAGAAGGTGCCAGTCACATCCAAAACAAAGGGTTCCATGGTGTAATTGTTAGCACTCTGGACTCTGAATCCAGTGGTCCAAGTTCAAGTCTTGGTGGAACCTACTTGCCCTGCAGCAATTGAGTGTTTGGACTGAGTCTTCCTGTAAGAGTATGATGACTTATTGACTTACTCTACAAATCAGTGGTAACCGTGGATCAGGATGAGGTCCCCAAACGACGCCAATGTCTGTGACAGCTGATGTTAAGGATCAGCTGATCAGAAGATACTTGGTTTGTGTGCGGGGCCACAAGCCTTTCCAGTTCCAGTTAAAAGCCAGGCTCCTCATGTAGTTTCCATAGAGTACCAAGGGATTGTCCTGTTGCCCTCGTATTTTGAGGGCAAAAAGGAGGCGTTTGCAAGTGGACCTCAGACCTGGTCACCTGAACAGGGACTTGAATCCCGGACACTCAGATCAAACGTTTCATGTTCAGGTGACCGGCTCAACCTTTGTCTTGTCTGACCACGAACTCTTTTTGTCCAGAAGATATTTGGATTGTCCATGTGGGTAGTTTAAGACCTCAGTTCATCTTGGGGGTGGACATTTCGGGGCCTCTTCATCTCTGCAAGGCTTCGGTGGAATGGTTGGGGTCACCTTGATGCGCTACTTGGGAACAATAAATCACGTACTGGGCTTCTTCACTATTCCATGATAAGAGACTAATCTAGAGAACGCGGCCAGGATTAGGTTTGGGGTATTTGTCTGACGCTGAGGGATAGATCCTGGACTCATTTCCGATCCCACATCTCTTTTACAAAATACAAAGGATTCCTTGGAGAATGCGGGTATCGACTCTGCTACTTCTCGCATGCTAAGCAAGCACTTTACCATTTGAGGTAATTCCCCTGGTTTGGGGTATTTGTCGGATGCTAAGGGGTAGATCCAATCCCAACATCTCTTCTACAAAAGGCAAAGAACTCCTTGAAGATTGCGGGCATTGATCCCACAACAAGACAAGACAAGGTGCTAGAGGGGAGAATGCAGTTAGGACTGGGTTTAGGGTGATACCTATGGCTGTGTTTGGCCTAGATATCGGGATTGGGGCCCGGATTAGTATTCGCTACGTGGGAACATTTCATCAAAAAAACAAAGAAGTTTATGGAGAATGCGGGCATTGATCCCGCTACCTCTCACATGCTAAGCGAGCGCTCTACCATTTGAGCTAATTCCCCTGCTGATGCAGCGTTGGCAGAGAAGGTCCAGTCTCAGAACTATTTTGGTTCCTTTGCTGGAGTACGTCAAAGCGACACAGTCTCTGCCTTTCGGAGTGCAGCCATGATGCAGTCCCTGGTTGTCTAGTGGCTGGGACTTGGTGCTCTCACCACCGCGGCTGTTGTTCGATTCCCGGTCAGGGAACTGACATTTGGTTAGGTTTTGAGTGGAGATAGGATTTGTCTTGGTCCTCGGTCGAACGGTTCGGGTCATCTTTCAGCGCTATCTGTGAACTGCTGTCACTGCACATAAAAACATGGGGACATGGGGACATTCCAACCCAAGATGAGAACACACTGGACCAGGTACACAGCAACATACGTGGCACAGACACAGCTTCACCCTGCCCCCACTTTTACCCACGACTGAAAAAGCAGAACACCACCTCAGAAGCTGAAATACTCACTTAGGAGAAAGTTAGACTGAAGTTCTAAAGGTCCCTGGTTCAAGCCCGGTTTTCAGAACAATCCCTATTTATGTTGCGACTTGGCAAATAGTTTGAAAAGGCTTATTGGCTGGCTGAAAGGACCTTAACTTCATTCTTCAAAAGGCCAGACATCCAGCCATCCAGACAAGGTTAGAGGAGGCTACAAGCCTATTTACAAACCATTGACTCCAAGGGCACAAGTTGAGTCCACCGAGATATCAAAGTGACCCCGAGGGTGACTAAGGTGTTTCTTTCAAGCCGCGATTGTGATGTCTTGTTTTGTTGAAGAAAAGCCCATAATTTCTGGAACAAGTTTCCCTACAAAGGAGACATCTTTGTCTATTTGGACAATTGTCAATCTGCCCCCACTTTGGACACATCGTCGTGTTTCATTGTTTGGCAACTGCTTTGTGACTTCACCAGTCCCCTTAAAAGCCCCTTCCTACGGGTTTCCATAGTGTAGTGGTTATCACGTTTGCCTAACACGCAAAAGGTCCCCAGTTCGAAACTGGGCGGAAACATGGCCTTTGAAGTCCTTCTTTCACAAAAAAAAGTCAAGGTGATGAATAGGATCAAGGACATGTGCTTGATCTCTGAAGGGACTTGAACACTCAGATTTAAAGTCTGATGCCCTACGAAGTGAGTCCCCAGGCCTTTGGTCAAAAGACTTGTTTTTATGTATTTGGAATGAAATGTTTTCTGCATGTTGAACACTTTTCAACAGGAAAGATATCTTTCAGATGTATCAATAAAATTGCTGAATCGCCCAACATGGGGCTCGAACCCACGACCATGAGATTAAGAGTCTCATGCTCTTCCGACTGAGCTAATCGGGCCTTTTGCTGCTCTAGATATCAGTTTTTATTGATGTGGCCATCCTGATGTTTGATCAATTCCACAGCTGACCTAGTTTCTCATGGAACAGAAGGAGTGAGACCTGGAGGGTCAGGATGGCCGAGCGGTCGAAGGCGCTGCATTCAGGTTGCAGTCTCTAATGAGGCGTGGGTTCAAATCCCACTTCTGACAGTGCGGGGACACAAGTCTTTCTAGTTCCAGTTAAAAGCCCGGCTCCTCATGTATTTTCCATAAAGTACCAAGGTGTTGTCCTGTTGTCCTGGTATTTTGAGGGCAAAATGAGGCGTTTGCAAGTGGACCTCAGACCTTGTCACCTGAACAGGGACTTGAATCCCGGACACTCAGATCAAAAGTTTCATGTTCGGGACCAAATGGTCCTTTGAGCCGAATATCTTCCCAGTGACCTGCAAGATCCAGAAGGAGGCAGGGATGTTCTGTGCCTCCATTGTCGAGGCGGCTGTGGCCCTAAGGTGGATGCCATTGGTGAGGGATGCCGTCAAGCTGAAGGAGTTCTATTGGGCCTTTTTGGCTCATGGGACTTCAGCTGACAGGAACCGACAAGCCAAGCGGTCCGCGGCTTTGGCATTCGCTGAGGCAATAACTCTGACATGGGAGGAGTTTGGAGAAGCCATGGAGAAGGATTTCCGGACGGCTTCGAAGAGATTCTGGACCACCATCCGGCATCTCAGGAAAGGAAAGCAGTACACAGTGAAGACGCCGTCAAACGCTTGGCTGTACTCATTTGCCCCAACACAACAAGACCTTCGATAGCTCAGTTGGAAGCGTGGAGGACTGTAGAGGTTCAAGTTGGCATCCTTAGGTAGCTGGTTCAAGTCCGGCTCGAAGGACAAGCTGTTTCTTACGTTATGTCTGCCAGGAAAGAATGGCAATACCGTCTTGTCTGAAGGACTTCCGCTTCCCTGTCAATGGAGTTGGACTTGAGTCTTTGTCACGCAGTCTGGAATTGGCAAACGGAGTCATTCTGATTGAGTGATCATTTGAGTGTCTATTTGAATACGTTTCATCTCAACTCCTGTTGGAAAAGGACAGCCATTTCCGTGAGAGCACAAGACCCCTGGATTGTACCCGAAAATACTTAGCGCTCATCAAAGAGTAAAGTTGTTGTCCTGGTTTGCAAAGCCTCCATTGTTACGCCAGAAGGTGCCAGTCACATCCAAAACAAAGGGTTCCATGGTGTAATTGTTAGCACTCTGGACTCTGAATCCAGTGGTCCAAGTTCAAGTCTTGGTGGAACCTACTTGCCCTGCAGCAATTGAGTGTTTGGACTGAGTCTTCCTGTAAGAGTATGATGACTTATTGACTTACTCTACAAATCAGTGGTAACCGTGGATCAGGATGAGGTCCCCAAACGACGCCAATGTCTGTGACAGCTGATGTTAAGGATCAGCTGATCAGAAGATACTTGGTTTGTGTGCGGGGCCACAAGCCTTTCCAGTTCCAGTTAAAAGCCAGGCTCCTCATGTAGTTTCCATAGAGTACCAAGGGATTGTCCTGTTGCCCTCGTATTTTGAGGGCAAAAAGGAGGCGTTTGCAAGTGGACCTCAGACCTGGTCACCTGAACAGGGACTTGAATCCCGGACACTCAGATCAAACGTTTCATGTTCAGGTGACCGGCTCAACCTTTGTCTTGTCTGACCACGAACTCTTTTTGTCCAGAAGATATTTGGATTGTCCATGTGGGTAGTTTAAGACCTCAGTTCATCTTGGGGGTGGACATTTCGGGGCCTCTTCATCTCTGCAAGGCTTCGGTGGAATGGTTGGGGTCACCTTGATGCGCTACTTGGGAACAATAAATCACGTACTGGGCTTCTTCACTATTCCATGATAAGAGACTAATCTAGAGAACGCGGCCAGGATTAGGTTTGGGGTATTTGTCTGACGCTGAGGGATAGATCCTGGACTCATTTCCGATCCCACATCTCTTTTACAAAATACAAAGGATTCCTTGGAGAATGCGGGTATCGACTCTGCTACTTCTCGCATGCTAAGCAAGCACTTTACCATTTGAGGTAATTCCCCTGGTTTGGGGTATTTGTCGGATGCTAAGGGGTAGATCCAATCCCAACATCTCTTCTACAAAAGGCAAAGAACTCCTTGAAGATTGCGGGCATTGATCCCACAACAAGACAAGACAAGGTGCTAGAGGGGAGAATGCAGTTAGGACTGGGTTTAGGGTGATACCTATGGCTGTGTTTGGCCTAGATATCGGGATTGGGGCCCGGATTAGTATTCGCTACGTGGGAACATTTCATCAAAAAGACAAAGGAGTTTATGGAGAATGCGGGCATTGATCCCGCTACCTCTCACATGCTAAGCGAGCGCTCTACCATTTGAGCTAATTCCCCTGCTGATGCAGCGTTGGCAGAGAAGGTCCAGTCTCATAACTATTTTGGTTCCTTTGCTGGAGTACGTCAAAGCGACACAGTCTCTGCCTTTCGGAGTGCAGCCATGATGCAGTCCCTGGTTGTCTAGTGGCTGGGACTTGGTGCTCTCACCACCGCGGCTGTTGTTCGATTCCCGGTCAGGGAACTGACATTTGGTTAGGTTTTGAGTGGAGATAGGATTTGTCTTGGTCCTCGGTCGAACGGTTCGGGTCATCTTTCAGCGCTATCTGTGAACTGCTGTCACTGCACATAAAAACATGGGGACATGGGGACATTCCAACCCAAGATGAGAACACACTGGACCAGGTACACAGCAACATACGTGGCACAGACACAGCTTCACCCTGCCCCCACTTTTACCCACGACTGAAAAAGCAGAACACCACCTCAGAAGCTGAAATACTCACTTAGGAGAAAGTTAGACTGAAGTTCTAAAGGTCCCTGGTTCAAGCCCGGTTTTCAGAACAATCCCTATTTATGTTGCGACTTGGCAAATAGTTTGAAAAGGCTTATTGGCTGGCTGAAAGGACCTTAACTTCATTCTTCAAAAGGCCAGACATCCAGCCATCCAGACAAGGTTAGAGGAGGCTACAAGCCTATTTACAAACCATTGACTCCAAGGGCACAAGTTGAGTCCACCGAGATATCAAAGTGACCCCGAGGGTGACTAAGGTGTTTCTTTCAAGCCGCGATTGTGATGTCTTGTTTTGTTGAAGAAAAGCCCATAATTTCTGGAACAAGTTTCCCTACAAAGGAGACATCTTTGTCTATTTGGACAATTGTCAATCTGCCCCCACTTTGGACACATCGTCGTGTTTCATTGTTTGGCAACTGCTTTGTGACTTCACCAGTCCCCTTAAAAGCCCCTTCCTACGGGTTTCCATAGTGTAGTGGTTATCACGTTTGCCTAACACGCAAAAGGTCCCCAGTTCGAAACTGGGTGGAAACATGGCCTTTGAAGTCCTTCTTTCACAAAAAAAAGTCAAGGTGATGAATAGGATCAAGGACATGTGCTTGATCTCTGAAGGGACTTGAACACTCAGATTTAAAGTCTGATGCCCTACGAAGTGAGTCCCCAGGCCTTTGGTCAAAAGACTTGTTTTTATGTATTTGGAATGAAATGTTTTCTGCATGTTGAACACTTTTCAACAGGAAAGATATCTTTCAGATGTATCAATAAAATTGCTGAATCGCCCAACATGGGGCTCGAACCCACGACCATGAGATTAAGAGTCTCATGTTCTTCCGACTGAGCTAATCGGGCCTTTTGCTGCTCTAGATATCAGTTTTTATTGATGTGGCCATCCTGATGTTTGATCAATTCCACAGCTGACCTAGTTTCTCATGGAACAGAAGGAGTGAGACCTGGAGGGTCAGGATGGCCGAGCGGTCGAAGGCGCTGCATTCAGGTTGCAGTCTCTAATGAGGCGTGGGTTCAAATCCCACTTCTGACAGTGCGGGGACACAAGTCTTTCTAGTTCCAGTTAAAAGCCCGGCTCCTCATGTATTTTCCATAAAGTACCAAGGTGTTGTCCTGGTATTTTGAGGGCAAAATGAGGCGTTTGCAAGTGGACCTCAGACCTTGTCACCTGAACAGGACTTGAATCCCGGACACTCAGATCAAAAGTTTCATGTTCGGGACCAAATGGTCCTTTGAGCCGAATATCTTCCCAGTGACCTGCAAGATCCAGAAGGAGGCAGGGATGTTCTGTGCCTCCATTGTCGAGGCGGCTGCGGCCCTAAGGTGGATGCCATTGGTGAGGGATGCCGTCAAGCTGAAGGAGTTCTATTGGGCCTTTTTGGCTCATGGGACTTCAGCTGACAGGAACCGACAAGCCAAGCGGTCCGCGGCTTTGGCATTCGCTGAGGCAATAACTCTGACATGGGAGGAGTTTGGAGAAGCCATGGAGAAGGACTTCCGGACGGCTTCGAAGAGATTCTGGACCACCATCCGGCATCTCAGGAAAGGAAAGCAGTACACAGTGAAGACGCCGTCAAACGCTTGGCTGTACTCATTTGCCCCAACACAACAAGACCTTCGATAGCTCAGTTGGAAGCGCGGAGGACTGTAGAGGTTCAAGTTGGCATCCTTAGGTAGCTGGTTCAAGTCCGGCTCGAAGGACAAGCTGTTTCTTACGTTATGTCTGCCAGGAAAGAATGGCAATACCGTCTTGTCTGAAGGACTTCCGCTTCCCTGTCAATGGAGTTGGACTTGAGTCTTTGTCACGCAGTCTGGAATTGGCAAACGGAGTCATTCTGATTGAGTGATCATTTGAGTGTCTATTTGAATACGTTTCATCTCAACTCCTGTTGGAAAAGGACAGCCATTTCCGTGAGAGCAAAAGACCCATGGATTGTACCCGAAAATACTTAGCGCTCATCAAAGAGTAAAGTTGTTGTCCTGGTTTGCAAAGCCTCCATTGTTACGCCAGAAGGTGCCAGTCACATCCAAAACAAAGGGTTCCATGGTGTAATTGTTAGCACTCTGGACTCTGAATCCAGTGGTCCAAGTTCAAGTCTTGGTGGAACCTACTTGCCCTGCAGCAATTGAGTGTTTGGACTGAGTCTTCCTGTAAGAGTATGATGACTTATTGACTTACTCTACAAATCAGTGGTAACCGTGGATGAGGATGAGGTCCCCAAACGACGCCAATGTCTGTGACAGCTGATGTTAAGGATCAGCTGATCAGAAGATACTTGGTTTGTGTGCGGGGCCACAAGCCTTTCCAGTTCCAGTTAAAAGCCAGGCTCCTCATGTAGTTTCCATAGAGTACCAAGGGATTGTCCTGTTGCCCTCGTATTTTGAGGGCAAAAAGAAGGCGTTTGCAAGTGGACCTCAGACCTGGTCACCTGAACAGGGACTAGAATCCCGGACACTCAGATCAAACGTTTCATGTTCAGGTGACCGGCTCAACCTTTGTCTTGTCTGACCACGAACTCTTTTTGTCCAGAAGATATTTGGATTGTCCATGTGGGTAGTTTAAGACCTCAGTTCATCTTGGGGGTGGACATTTCGGGGCCTCTTCATCTCTGCAAGGCTTCGGTGGAATGGTTGGGGTCACCTTGATGCGCTACTTGGGAACAATAAATCACGTACTGGGCTTCTTCACTATTCCATGATAAGAGACTAATCTAGAGAACGCGGCCAGGATTAGGTTTGGGGTATTTGTCTGACGCTGAGGGATAGATCCTGGACTCATTTCCGATCCCACATCTCTTTTACAAAATACAAAGGATTCCTTGGAGAATGCGGGTATCGACTCTGCTACTTCTCGCATGCTAAGCAAGCACTTTACCATTTGAGGTAATTCCCCAGGTTTGGGGTATTTGTCGGATGCTAAGGGGTAGATCCAATCCCAACATCTCTTCTACAAAAGGCAAAGAACTCCTTGAAGATTGCGGGCATTGATCCCACAACAAGACAAGACAAGGTGCTAGAGGGGAGAATGCAGTTAGGACTGGGTTTAGGGTGATACCTATGGCTGTGTTTGGCCTAGATATCGGGATTGGGGCCCGGATTAGTATTCGCTACGTGGGAACATTTCATCAAAAAAACAAAGGAGTTTATGGAGAATGCGGGCATTGATCCCGCTACCTCTCACATGCTAAGCGAGCGCTCTACCATTTGAGCTAATTCCCCTGCTGATGCAACGTTGGCAGAGAAGGTCCAGTCTCATAACTATTTTGGTTCCTTTGCTGGAGTACGTCAAAGCGACACAGTCTCTGCCTTTCGGAGTGCAGCCATGATGCAGTCCCTGGTTGTCTAGTGGCTGGGACTTGGTGCTCTCACCACCGCGGCTGTTGTTCGATTCCCGGTCAGGGAACTGACATTTGGTTAGGTTTTGAGTGGAGATAGGATTTGTCTTGGTCCTCGGTCGAACGGTTCGGGTCATCTTTCAGCGCTATCTGTGAACTGCTGTCACTGCACATAAAAACATGGGGACAAGGGGACATTCCATCCCAAGATGAGAACACACTGGACCAGGTACACAGCAACATACGTGGCACAGACACAGCTTCACCCTGCCCCCACTTTTACCCACGACTGAAAAAGCAGAACACCACCTCAGAAGCTGAAATACTCACTTAGGAGAAAGTTAGACTGAAGTTCTAAAGGTCCCTGGTTCAAGCCCGGTTTTCAGAACAATCCCTATTTATGTTGCGACTTGGCAAATAGTTTGAAAAGGCTTATTGGCTGGCTGAAAGGACCTTAACCTCATTCTTCAAAAGGCCAGACATCCAGCCATCCAGACAAGGTTAGAGGAGGCTACAAGCCTATTTACAAACCATTGACTCCAAGGGCACAAGTTGAGTCCACCGAGATATCAAAGTGACCCCGAGGGTGACTAAGGTGTTTCTTTCAAGCCGCGATTGTGATGTCTTGTTTTGTTGAAGAAAAGCCCATAATTTCTGGAACAAGTTTCCCTACAAAGGAGACATCTTTGTCTATTTGGACAATTGTCAATCTGCCCCCACTTTGGACACATCGTCGTGTTTCATTGTTTGGCAACTGCTTTGTGACTTCACCAGTCCCCTTAAAAGCCCCTTCCTACGGGTTTCCATAGTGTAGTGGTTATCACGTTTGCCTAACACGCAAAAGGTCCCCAGTTCGAAACTGGGTGGAAACATGGCCTTTGAAGTCCTTCTTTTACAAAAAAAAAGTCAAGGTGACGAATAGGATCAAGGACATGTGCTTGATCTCTGAAGGGACTTGAACACTCAGATTTAAAGTCTGATGCCCTACGAAGTGAGTCCCCAGGCCTTTGGTCAAAAGACTTGTTTTTATGTATTTGGAATGAAATGTTTTCTGCATGTTGAACACTTTTCAACAGGAAAGATATCTTTCAGATGTATCAATAAAACTGCTGAATCGCCCAACATGGGGCTCGAACCCACGACCATGAGATTAAGAGTCTCATGCTCTTCCGACTGAGCTAATCGGGCCTTTTGCTGCTCTAGATATCAGTTTTTATTGATGTGGCCATCCTGATGTTTGATCAATTCCACAGCTGACCTAGTTTCTCATGGAACAGAAGGAGTGAGACCTGGAGGGTCAGGATGGCCGAGCGGTCGAAGGCGCTGCATTCAGGTTGCAGTCTCTAATGAGGAGTGGGTTCAAATCCCACTTCTGACAGTGCGGGGACACAAGTCTTTCTAGTTCCAGTTAAAAGCCCGGCTCCTCATGTATTTTCCATAAAGTACCAAGGTGTTGTCCTGGTATTTTGAGGGCAAAATGAGGCGTTTGCAAGTGGACCTCAGACCTTGTCACCTGAACAGGGACTTGAATCCCGGACACTCAGATCAAAAGTTTCATGTTCGGGACCAAATGGTCCTTTGAGCCGAATATCTTCCCAGTGACCTGCAAGATCCAGAAGGAGGCAGGGATGTTCTGTGCCTCCATTGTCGAGGCGGCTGCGGCCCTAAGGTGGATGCCATTGGTGAGGGATGCCGTCAAGCTGAAGGAGTTCTATTGGGCCTTTTTGGCTCATGGGACTTCAGCTGACAGGAACCGGCAAGCCAAGCGGTCCGCGGCTTTGGCATTCGCTGAGGCAATAACTCTGACATGGGAGGAGTTTGGAGAAGCCATGGAGAAGGACTTCCGGACGGCTTCGAAGAGATTCTGGACCACCATCCGGCATCTCAGGAAAGGAAAGCAGTACACAGTGAAGACGCCGTCAAACGCTTGGCTGTACTCATTTGCCCCAACACAACAAGACCTTCGATAGCTCAGTTGGAAGCGCGGAGGACTGTAGAGGTTCAAGTTGGCATCCTTAGGTAGCTGGTTCAAGTCCCGCTCGAAGGACAAGCTGTTTCTTACGTTATGTCTGCCAGGAAAGAATGGCAATACCGTCTTGTCTGAAGGACTTCCGCTTCCCTGTCAATGGAGTTGGACTTGAGTCTTTGTCACGCAGTCTGGAATTGGCAAACGGAGTCATTCTGATTGAGTGATCATTTGAGTGTCTATTTGAATACGTTTCATCTCAACTCCTGTTGGAAAAGGACACTCATTTCCGTGAGAGCACAAGACCCCTGGATTGTACCCGAAAATACTTAGCGCTCATAAAAGAGTAAAGTTGTTGTCCTGGTTTGCAAAGCCTCCATTGTTACGCCAGAAGGTGCCAGTCACATCCAAAACAAAGGGTTCCATGGTGTAATTGTTAGCACTCTGGACTCTGAATCCAGTGGTCCAAGTTCAAGTCTTGGTGGAACCTACTTGCCCTGCAGCAATTGAGTGTTTGGACTGAGTCTTCCTGTAAGAGTATGATGACTTATTGACTTACTCTACAAATCAGTGGTAACCGTGGATCAGGATGAGGTCCCCAAACGACGCCAATGTCTGTGACAGCTGATGTTAAGGATCAGCTGATCAGAAGATACTTGGTTTGTGTGCGGGGCCACAAGCCTTTCCAGTTCCAGTTAAAAGCCAGGCTCCTCATGTAGTTTCCATAGAGTACCAAGGGATTGTCCTGTTGCCCTCGTATTTTGAGGGCAAAAAGGAGGCGTTTGCAAGTGGACCTCAGACCTGGTCACCTGAACAGGGACTTGAATCCCGGACACTCAGATCAAACGTTTCATGTTCAGGTGACCGGCTCAACCTTTGTCTTGTCTGACCACGAACTCTTTTTGTCCAGAAGATATTTGGATTGTCCATGTGGGTAGTTTAAGACCTCAGTTCATCTTGGGGGTGGACATTTCGGGGCCTCTTCATCTCTGCAAGGCTTCGGTGGAATGGTTGGGGTCACCTTGATGCGCTACTTGGGAACAATAAATCACGTACTGGGCTTCTTCACTATTCCATGATAAGAGACTAATCTAGAGAACGCGGCCAGGATTAGGTTTGGGGTATTTGTCTGACGCTGAGGGATAGATCCTGGACTCATTTCCGATCCCACATCTCTTTTACAAAATACAAAGGATTCCTTGGAGAATGCGGGTATCGACTCTGCTACTTCTCGCATGCTAAGCAAGCACTTTACCATTTGAGGTAATTCCCCTGGTTTGGGGTATTTGTCGGATGCTAAGGGGTAGATCCAATCCCAACATCTCTTCTACAAAAGGCAAAGAACTCCTTGAAGATTGCGGGCATTGATCCCACAACAAGACAAGACAAGGTGCTAGAGGGGAGAATGCAGTTAGGACTGGGTTTAGGGTGATACCTATGGCTGTGTTTGGCCTAGATATCGGGATTGGGGCCCGGATTAGTATTCGCTACGTGGGAACATTTCATCAAAAAGACAAAGGAGTTTATGGAGAATGCGGGCATTGATCCCGCTACCTCTCACATGCTAAGCGAGCGCTCTACCATTTGAGCTAATTCCCCTGCTGATGCAGCGTTGGCAGAGAAGGTCCAGTCTCATAACTATTTTGGTTCCTTTGCTGGAGTACGTCAAAGCGACACAGTCTCTGCCTTTCGGAGTGCAGCCATGATGCAGTCCCTGGTTGTCTAGTGGCTGGGACTTGGTGCTCTCACCACCGCGGCTGTTGTTCGATTCCCGGTCAGGGAACTGACATTTGGTTAGGTTTTGAGTGGAGATAGGATTTGTCTTGGTCCTCGGTCGAACGGTTCGGGTCATCTTTCAGCGCTATCTGTGAACTGCTGTCACTGCACATAAAAACATGGGGACATGGGGACATTCCAACCCAAGATGAGAACACACTGGACCAGGTACACAGCAACATACGTGGCACAGACACAGCTTCACCCTGCCCCCACTTTTACCCACGACTGAAAAAGCAGAACACCACCTCAGAAGCTGAAATACTCACTTAGGAGAAAGTTAGACTGAAGTTCTAAAGGTCCCTGGTTCAAGCCCGGTTTTCAGAACAATCCCTATTTATGTTGCGACTTGGCAAATAGTTTGAAAAGGCTTATTGGCTGGCTGAAAGGACCTTAACTTCATTCTTCAAAAGGCCAGACATCCAGCCATCCAGACAAGGTTAGAGGAGGCTACAAGCCTATTTACAAACCATTGACTCCAAGGGCACAAGTTGAGTCCACCGAGATATCAAAGTGACCCCGAGGGTGACTAAGGTGTTTCTTTCAAGCCGCGATTGTGATGTCTTGTTTTGTTGAAGAAAAGCCCATAATTTCTGGAACAAGTTTCCCTACAAAGGAGACATCTTTGTCTATTTGGACAATTGTCAATCTGCCCCCACTTTGGACACATCGTCGTGTTTCATTGTTTGGCAACTGCTTTGTGACTTCACCAGTCCCCTTAAAAGCCCCTTCCTACGGGTTTCCATAGTGTAGTGGTTATCACGTTTGCCTAACACGCAAAAGGTCCCCAGTTCGAAACTGGGTGGAAACATGGCCTTTGAAGTCCTTCTTTCACAAAAAAAAGTCAAGGTGATGAATAGGATCAAGGACATGTGCTTGATCTCTGAAGGGACTTGAACACTCAGATTTAAAGTCTGATGCCCTACGAAGTGAGTCCCCAGGCCTTTGGTCAAAAGACTTGTTTTTATGTATTTGGAATGAAATGTTTTCTGCATGTTGAACACTTTTCAACAGGAAAGATATCTTTCAGATGTATCAATAAAATTGCTGAATCGCCCAACATGGGGCTCGAACCCACGACCATGAGATTAAGAGTCTCATGTTCTTCCGACTGAGCTAATCGGGCCTTTTGCTGCTCTAGATATCAGTTTTTATTGATGTGGCCATCCTGATGTTTGATCAATTCCACAGCTGACCTAGTTTCTCATGGAACAGAAGGAGTGAGACCTGGAGGGTCAGGATGGCCGAGCGGTCGAAGGCGCTGCATTCAGGTTGCAGTCTCTAATGAGGCGTGGGTTCAAATCCCACTTCTGACAGTGCGGGGACACAAGTCTTTCTAGTTCCAGTTAAAAGCCCGGCTCCTCATGTATTTTCCATAAAGTACCAAGGTGTTGTCCTGGTATTTTGAGGGCAAAATGAGGCGTTTGCAAGTGGACCTCAGACCTTGTCACCTGAACAGGACTTGAATCCCGGACACTCAGATCAAAAGTTTCATGTTCGGGACCAAATGGTCCTTTGAGCCGAATATCTTCCCAGTGACCTGCAAGATCCAGAAGGAGGCAGGGATGTTCTGTGCCTCCATTGTCGAGGCGGCTGCGGCCCTAAGGTGGATGCCATTGGTGAGGGATGCCGTCAAGCTGAAGGAGTTCTATTGGGCCTTTTTGGCTCATGGGACTTCAGCTGACAGGAACCGACAAGCCAAGCGGTCCGCGGCTTTGGCATTCGCTGAGGCAATAACTCTGACATGGGAGGAGTTTGGAGAAGCCATGGAGAAGGACTTCCGGACGGCTTCGAAGAGATTCTGGACCACCATCCGGCATCTCAGGAAAGGAAAGCAGTACACAGTGAAGACGCCGTCAAACGCTTGGCTGTACTCATTTGCCCCAACACAACAAGACCTTCGATAGCTCAGTTGGAAGCGCGGAGGACTGTAGAGGTTCAAGTTGGCATCCTTAGGTAGCTGGTTCAAGTCCGGCTCGAAGGACAAGCTGTTTCTTACGTTATGTCTGCCAGGAAAGAATGGCAATACCGTCTTGTCTGAAGGACTTCCGCTTCCCTGTCAATGGAGTTGGACTTGAGTCTTTGTCACGCAGTCTGGAATTGGCAAACGGAGTCATTCTGATTGAGTGATCATTTGAGTGTCTATTTGAATACGTTTCATCTCAACTCCTGTTGGAAAAGGACAGCCATTTCCGTGAGAGCAAAAGACCCATGGATTGTACCCGAAAATACTTAGCGCTCATCAAAGAGTAAAGTTGTTGTCCTGGTTTGCAAAGCCTCCATTGTTACGCCAGAAGGTGCCAGTCACATCCAAAACAAAGGGTTCCATGGTGTAATTGTTAGCACTCTGGACTCTGAATCCAGTGGTCCAAGTTCAAGTCTTGGTGGAACCTACTTGCCCTGCAGCAATTGAGTGTTTGGACTGAGTCTTCCTGTAAGAGTATGATGACTTATTGACTTACTCTACAAATCAGTGGTAACCGTGGATGAGGATGAGGTCCCCAAACGACGCCAATGTCTGTGACAGCTGATGTTAAGGATCAGCTGATCAGAAGATACTTGGTTTGTGTGCGGGGCCACAAGCCTTTCCAGTTCCAGTTAAAAGCCAGGCTCCTCATGTAGTTTCCATAGAGTACCAAGGGATTGTCCTGTTGCCCTCGTATTTTGAGGGCAAAAAGAAGGCGTTTGCAAGTGGACCTCAGACCTGGTCACCTGAACAGGGACTAGAATCCCGGACACTCAGATCAAACGTTTCATGTTCAGGTGACCGGCTCAACCTTTGTCTTGTCTGACCACGAACTCTTTTTGTCCAGAAGATATTTGGATTGTCCATGTGGGTAGTTTAAGACCTCAGTTCATCTTGGGGGTGGACATTTCGGGGCCTCTTCATCTCTGCAAGGCTTCGGTGGAATGGTTGGGGTCACCTTGATGCGCTACTTGGGAACAATAAATCACGTACTGGGCTTCTTCACTATTCCATGATAAGAGACTAATCTAGAGAACGCGGCCAGGATTAGGTTTGGGGTATTTGTCTGACGCTGAGGGATAGATCCTGGACTCATTTCCGATCCCACATCTCTTTTACAAAATACAAAGGATTCCTTGGAGAATGCGGGTATCGACTCTGCTACTTCTCGCATGCTAAGCAAGCACTTTACCATTTGAGGTAATTCCCCAGGTTTGGGGTATTTGTCGGATGCTAAGGGGTAGATCCAATCCCAACATCTCTTCTACAAAAGGCAAAGAACTCCTTGAAGATTGCGGGCATTGATCCCACAACAAGACAAGACAAGGTGCTAGAGGGGAGAATGCAGTTAGGACTGGGTTTAGGGTGATACCTATGGCTGTGTTTGGCCTAGATATCGGGATTGGGGCCCGGATTAGTATTCGCTACGTGGGAACATTTCATCAAAAAAACAAAGGAGTTTATGGAGAATGCGGGCATTGATCCCGCTACCTCTCACATGCTAAGCGAGCGCTCTACCATTTGAGCTAATTCCCCTGCTGATGCAACGTTGGCAGAGAAGGTCCAGTCTCATAACTATTTTGGTTCCTTTGCTGGAGTACGTCAAAGCGACACAGTCTCTGCCTTTCGGAGTGCAGCCATGATGCAGTCCCTGGTTGTCTAGTGGCTGGGACTTGGTGCTCTCACCACCGCGGCTGTTGTTCGATTCCCGGTCAGGGAACTGACATTTGGTTAGGTTTTGAGTGGAGATAGGATTTGTCTTGGTCCTCGGTCGAACGGTTCGGGTCATCTTTCAGCGCTATCTGTGAACTGCTGTCACTGCACATAAAAACATGGGGACAAGGGGACATTCCATCCCAAGATGAGAACACACTGGACCAGGTACACAGCAACATACGTGGCACAGACACAGCTTCACCCTGCCCCCACTTTTACCCACGACTGAAAAAGCAGAACACCACCTCAGAAGCTGAAATACTCACTTAGGAGAAAGTTAGACTGAAGTTCTAAAGGTCCCTGGTTCAAGCCCGGTTTTCAGAACAATCCCTATTTATGTTGCGACTTGGCAAATAGTTTGAAAAGGCTTATTGGCTGGCTGAAAGGACCTTAACCTCATTCTTCAAAAGGCCAGACATCCAGCCATCCAGACAAGGTTAGAGGAGGCTACAAGCCTATTTACAAACCATTGACTCCAAGGGCACAAGTTGAGTCCACCGAGATATCAAAGTGCCCCCGAGGGTGACTAAGGTGTTTCTTTCAAGCCGCGATTGTGATGTCTTGTTTTGTTGAAGAAAAGCCCATAATTTCTGGAACAAGTTTCCCTACAAAGGAGACATCTTTGTCTATTTGGACAATTGTCAATCTGCCCCCACTTTGGACACATCGTCGTGTTTCATTGTTTGGCAACTGCTTTGTGACTTCACCAGTCCCCTTAAAAGCCCCTTCCTACGGGTTTCCATAGTGTAGTGGTTATCACGTTTGCCTAACACGCAAAAGGTCCCCAGTTCGAAACTGGGTGGAAACATGGCCTTTGAAGTCCTTCTTTTACAAAAAAAAGTCAAGGTGACGAATAGGATCAAGGACATGTGCTTGATCTCTGAAGGGACTTGAACACTCAGATTTAAAGTCTGATGCCCTACGAAGTGAGTCCCCAGGCCTTTGGTCAAAAGACTTGTTTTTATGTATTTGGAATGAAATGTTTTCTGCATGTTGAACACTTTTCAACAGGAAAGATATCTTTCAGATGTATCAATAAAACTGCTGAATCGCCCAACATGGGGCTCGAACCCACGACCATGAGATTAAGAGTCTCATGCTCTTCCGACTGAGCTAATCGGGCCTTTTGCTGCTCTAGATATCAGTTTTTATTGATGTGGCCATCCTGATGTTTGATCAATTCCACAGCTGACCTAGTTTCTCATGGAACAGAAGGAGTGAGACCTGGAGGGTCAGGATGGCCGAGCGGTCGAAGGCGCTGCATTCAGGTTGCAGTCTCTAATGAGGCGTGGGTTCAAATCCCACTTCTGACAGTGCGGGGACACAAGTCTTTCTAGTTCCAGTTAAAAGCCCGGCTCCTCATGTATTTTCCATAAAGTACCAAGGTGTTGTCCTGGTATTTTGAGGGCAAAATGAGGCGTTTGCAAGTGGACCTCAGACCTTGTCACCTGAACAGGGACTTGAATCCCGGACACTCAGATCAAAAGTTTCATGTTCGGGACCAAATGGTCCTTTGAGCCGAATATCTTCCCAGTGACCTGCAAGATCCAGAAGGAGGCAGGGATGTTCTGTGCCTCCATTGTCGAGGCGGCTGTGGCCCTAAGGTGGATGCCATTGGTGAGGGATGCCGTCAAGCTGAAGGAGTTCTATTGGGCCTTTTTGGCTCATGGGACTTCAGCTGACAGGAACCGACAAGCCAAGCGGTCCGCGGCTTTGGCATTCGCTGAGGCAATAACTCTGACATGGGAGGAGTTTGGAGAAGCCATGGAGAAGGACTTCCGGACGGCTTCGAAGAGATTCTGGACCACCATCCGGCATCTCAGGAAAGGAAAGCAGTACACAGTGAAGACGCCGTCAAACGCTTGGCTGTACTCATTTGCCCCAACACAACAAGACCTTCGATAGCTCAGTTGGAAGCGCGGAGGACTGTAGAGGTTCAAGTTGGCATCCTTAGGTAGCTGGTTCAAGTCCGGCTCGAAGGACAAGCTGTTTCTTACGTTATGTCTGCCAGGAAAGAATGGCAATACCGTCTTGTCTGAAGGACTTCCGCTTCCCTGTCAATGGAGTTGGACTTGAGTCTTTGTCACGCAGTCTGGAATTGGCAAACGGAGTCATTCTGATTGAGTGATCATTTGAGTGTCTATTTGAATACGTTTCATCTCAACTCCTGTTGGAAAAGGACAGCCATTTCCGTGAGAGCACAAGACCCCTGGATTGTACCCGAAAATACTTAGCGCTCATAAAAGAGTAAAGTTGTTGTCCTGGTTTGCAAAGCCTCCATTGTTACGCCAGAAGGTGCCAGTCACATCCAAAACAAAGGGTTCCATGGTGTAATTGTTAGCACTCTGGACTCTGAATCCAGTGGTCCAAGTTCAAGTCTTGGTGGAACCTACTTGCCCTGCAGCAATTGAGTGTTTGGACTGAGTCTTCCTGTAAGAGTATGATGACTTATTGACTTACTCTACAAATCAGTGGTAACCGTGGATCAGGATGAGGTCCCCAAACGACGCCAATGTCTGTGACAGCTGATGTTAAGGATCAGCTGATCAGAAGATACTTGGTTTGTGTGCGGGGCCACAAGCCTTTCCAGTTCCAGTTAAAAGCCAGGCTCCTCATGTAGTTTCCATAGAGTACCAAGGGATTGTCCTGTTGCCCTCGTATTTTGAGGGCAAAAAGGAGGCGTTTGCAAGTGGACCTCAGACCTGGTCACCTGAACAGGGACTTGAATCCCGGACACTCAGATCAAACGTTTCATGTTCAGGTGACCGGCTCAACCTTTGTCTTGTCTGACCACGAACTCTTTTTGTCCAGAAGATATTTGGATTGTCCATGTGGGTAGTTTAAGACCTCAGTTCATCTTGGGGGTGGACATTTCGGGGCCTCTTCATCTCTGCAAGGCTTCGGTGGAATGGTTGGGGTCACCTTGATGCGCTACTTGGGAACAATAAATCACGTACTGGGCTTCTTCACTATTCCATGATAAGAGACTAATCTAGAGAACGCGGCCAGGATTAGGTTTGGGGTATTTGTCTGACGCTGAGGGATAGATCCTGGACTCATTTCCGATCCCACATCTCTTTTACAAAATACAAAGGATTCCTTGGAGAATGCGGGTATCGACTCTGCTACTTCTCGCATGCTAAGCAAGCACTTTACCATTTGAGGTAATTCCCCTGGTTTGGGGTATTTGTCGGATGCTAAGGGGTAGATCCAATCCCAACATCTCTTCTACAAAAGGCAAAGAACTCCTTGAAGATTGCGGGCATTGATCCCACAACAAGACAAGACAAGGTGCTAGAGGGGAGAATGCAGTTAGGACTGGGTTTAGGGTGATACCTATGGCTGTGTTTGGCCTAGATATCGGGATTGGGGCCCGGATTAGTATTCGCTACGTGGGAACATTTCATCAAAAAGACAAAGGAGTTTATGGAGAATGCGGGCATTGATCCCGCTACCTCTCACATGCTAAGCGAGCGCTCTACCATTTGAGCTAATTCCCCTGCTGATGCAGCGTTGGCAGAGAAGGTCCAGTCTCAGAACTATTTTGGTTCCTTTGCTGGAGTACGTCAAAGCGACACAGTCTCTGCCTTTCGGAGTGCAGCCATGATGCAGTCCCTGGTTGTCTAGTGGCTGGGACTTGGTGCTCTCACCACCGCGGCTGTTGTTCGATTCCCGGTCAGGGAACTGACATTTGGTTAGGTTTTGAGTGGAGATAGGATTTGTCTTGGTCCTCGGTCGAACGGTTCGGGTCATCTTTCAGCGCTATCTGTGAACTGCTGTCACTGCACATAAAAACATGGGGACATGGGGACATTCCAACCCAAGATGAGAACACACTGGACCAGGTACACAGCAACATACGTGGCACAGACACAGCTTCACCCTGCCCCCACTTTTACCCACGACTGAAAAAGCAGAACACCACCTCAGAAGCTGAAATACTCACTTAGGAGAAAGTTAGACTGAAGTTCTAAAGGTCCCTGGTTCAAGCCCGGTTTTCAGAACAATCCCTATTTATGTTGCGACTTGGCAAATAGTTTGAAAAGGCTTATTGGCTGGCTGAAAGGACCTTAACCTCATTCTTCAAAAGGCCAGACATCCAGCCATCCAGACAAGGTTAGAGGAGGCTACAAGCCTATTTACAAACCATTGACTCCAAGGGCACAAGTTGAGTCCACCGAGATATCAAAGTGACCCCGAGGGTGACTAAGGTGTTTCTTTCAAGCCGCGATTGTGATGTCTTGTTTTGTTGAAGAAAAGCCCATAATTTCTGGAACAAGTTTCCCTACAAAGGAGACATCTTTGTCTATTTGGACAATTGTCAATCTGCCCCCACTTTGGACACATCGTCGTGTTTCATTGTTTGGCAACTGCTTTGTGACTTCACCAGTCCCCTTAAAAGCCCCTTCCTACGGGTTTCCATAGTGTAGTGGTTATCACGTTTGCCTAACACGCAAAAGGTCCCCAGTTCGAAACTGGGTGGAAACATGGCCTTTGAAGTCCTTCTTTTACAAAAAAAGTCAAGGTGACGAATAGGATCAAGGACATGTGCTTGATCTCTGAAGGGACTTGAACACTCAGATTTAAAGTCTGATGCCCTACGAAGTGAGTCCCCAGGCCTTTGGTCAAAAGACTTGTTTTTATGTATTTGGAATGAAATGTTTTCTGCATGTTGAACACTTTTCAACAGGAAAGATATCTTTCAGATGTATCAATAAAACTGCTGAATCGCCCAACATGGGGCTCGAACCCACGACCATGAGATTAAGAGTCTCATGCTCTTCCGACTGAGCTAATCGGGCCTTTTGCTGCTCTAGATATCAGTTTTTATTGATGTGGCCATCCTGATGTTTGATCAATTCCACAGCTGACCTAGTTTCTCATGGAACAGAAGGAGTGAGACCTGGAGGGTCAGGATGGCCGAGCGGTCGAAGGCGCTGCATTCAGGTTGCAGTCTCTAATGAGGCGTGGGTTCAAATCCCACTTCTGACAGTGCGGGGACACAAGTCTTTCTAGTTCCAGTTAAAAGCCCGGCTCCTCATGTATTTTCCATAAAGTACCAAGGTGTTGTCCTGTTGTCCTGGTATTTTGAGGGCAAAATGAGGCGTTTGCAAGTGGACCTCAGACCTTGTCACCTGAACAGGGACTTGAATCCCGGACACTCAGATCAAAAGTTTCATGTTCGGGACCAAATGGTCCTTTGAGCCGAATATCTTCCCAGTGACCTGCAAGATCCAGAAGGAGGCAGGGATGTTCTGTGCCTCCATTGTCGAGGCGGCTGCGGCCCTAAGGTGGATGCCATTGGTGAGGGATGCCGTCAAGCTGAAGGAGTTCTATTGGGCCTTTTTGGCTCATGGGACTTCAGCTGACAGGAACCGGCAAGCCAAGCGGTCCGCGGCTTTGGCATTCGCTGAGGCAATAACTCTGACATGGGAGGAGTTTGGAGAAGCCATGGAGAAGGACTTCCGGACGGCTTCGAAGAGATTCTGGACCACCATCCGGCATCTCAGGAAAGGAAAGCAGTACACAGTGAAGACGCCGTCAAACGCTTGGCTGTACTCATTTGCCCCAACACAACAAGACCTTCGATAGCTCAGTTGGAAGCGCGGAGGACTGTAGAGGTTCAAGTTGGCATCCTTAGGTAGCTGGTTCAAGTCCCGCTCGAAGGACAAGCTGTTTCTTACGTTATGTCTGCCAGGAAAGAATGGCAATACCGTCTTGTCTGAAGGACTTCCGCTTCCCTGTCAATGGAGTTGGACTTGAGTCTTTGTCACGCAGTCTGGAATTGGCAAACGGAGTCATTCTGATTGAGTGATCATTTGAGTGTCTATTTGAATACGTTTCATCTCAACTCCTGTTGGAAAAGGACAGCCATTTCCGTGAGAGCACAAGACCCCTGGATTGTACCCGAAAATACTTAGCGCTCATAAAAGAGTAAAGTTGTTGTCCTGGTTTGCAAAGCCTCCATTGTTACGCCAGAAGGTGCCAGTCACATCCAAAACAAAGGGTTCCATGGTGTAATTGTTAGCACTCTGGACTCTGAATCCAGTGGTCCAAGTTCAAGTCTTGGTGGAACCTACTTGCCCTGCAGCAATTGAGTGTTTGGACTGAGTCTTCCTGTAAGAGTATGATGACTTATTGACTTACTCTACAAATCAGTGGTAACCGTGGATGAGGATGAGGTCCCCAAACGACGCCAATGTCTGTGACAGCTGATGTTAAGGATCAGCTGATCAGAAGATACTTGGTTTGTGTGCGGGGCCACAAGCCTTTCCAGTTCCAGTTAAAAGCCAGGCTCCTCATGTAGTTTCCATAGAGTACCAAGGGATTGTCCTGTTGCCCTCGTATTTTGAGGGCAAAAAGGAGGCGTTTGCAAGTGGACCTCAGACCTGGTCACCTGAACAGGGACTTGAATCCCGGACACTCAGATCAAACGTTTCATGTTCAGGTGACCGGCTCAACCTTTGTCTTGTCTGACCACAAACTCTTTTTGTCCAGAAGATATTTGGATTGTCCATGTGGGTAGTTTAAGACCTCAGTTCATCTTGGGGGTGGACATTTCGGGGCCTCTTCATCTCTGCAAGGCTTCGGTGGAATGGTTGGGGTCACCTTGATGCGCTACTTGGGAACAATAAATCACGTACTGGGCTTCTTCACTATTCCATGATAAGAGACTAATCTAGAGAACGCGGCCAGGATTAGGTTTGGGGTATTTGTCTGACGCTGAGGGATAGATCCTGGACTCATTTCCGATCCCACATCTCTTTTACAAAATACAAAGGATTCCTTGGAGAATGCGGGTATCGACTCTGCTACTTCTCGCATGCTAAGCAAGCACTTTACCATTTGAGGTAATTCCCCTGGTTTGGGGTATTTGTCGGATGCTAAGGGGTAGATCCAATCCCAACATCTCTTCTACAAAAGGCAAAGAACTCCTTGAAGATTGCGGGCATTGATCCCACAACAAGACAAGACAAGGTGCTAGAGGGGAGAATGCAGTTAGGACTGGGTTTAGGGTGATACCTATGGCTGTGTTTGGCCTAGATATCGGGATTGGGGCCCGGATTAGTATTCGCTACGTGGGAACATTTCATCAAAAAAACAAAGGAGTTTATGGAGAATGCGGGCATTGATCCCGCTACCTCTCACATGCTAAGCGAGCGCTCTACCATTTGAGCTAATTCCCCTGCTGATGCAGCGTTGGCAGAGAAGGTCCAGTCTCAGAACTATTTTGGTTCCTTTGCTGGAGTACGTCAAAGCGACACAGTCTCTGCCTTTCGGAGTGCAGCCATGATGCAGTCCCTGGTTGTCTAGTGGCTGGGACTTGGTGCTCTCACCACCGCGGCTGTTGTTCGATTCCCGGTCAGGGAACTGACATTTGGTTAGGTTTTGAGTGGAGATAGGATTTGTCTTGGTCCTCGGTCGAACGGTTCGGGTCATCTTTCAGCGCTATCTGTGAACTGCTGTCACTGCACATAAAAACATGGGGACATGGGGACATTCCAACCCAAGATGAGAACACACTGGACCAGGTACACAGCAACATACGTGGCACAGACACAGCTTCACCCTGCCCCCACTTTTACCCACGACTGAAAAAGCAGAACACCACCTCAGAAGCTGAAATACTCACTTAGGAGAAAGTTAGACTGAAGTTCTAAAGGTCCCTGGTTCAAGCCCGGTTTTCAGAACAATCCCTATTTATGTTGCGACTTGGCAAATAGTTTGAAAAGGCTTATTGGCTGGCTGAAAGGACCTTAACCTCATTCTTCAAAAGGCCAGACATCCAGCCATCCAGACAAGGTTAGAGGAGGCTACAAGCCTATTTACAAACCATTGACTCCAAGGGCACAAGTTGAGTCCACCGAGATATCAAAGTGACCCCGAGGGTGACTAAGGTGTTTCTTTCAAGCCGCGATTGTGATGTCTTGTTTTGTTGAAGAAAAGCCCATAATTTCTGGAACAAGTTTCCCTACAAAGGAGACATCTTTGTCTATTTGGACAATTGTCAATCTGCCCCCACTTTGGACACATCGTCGTGTTTCATTGTTTGGCAACTGCTTTGTGACTTCACCAGTCCCCTTAAAAGCCCCTTCCTACGGGTTTCCATAGTGTAGTGGTTATCACGTTTGCCTAACACGCAAAAGGTGCCCAGTTCGAAACTGGGTGGAAACATGGCCTTTGAAGTCCTTCTTTCACAAAAAAAAGTCAAGGTGACGAATAGGATCAAGGACATGTACTTGATCTCTGAAGGGACTTGAACACTCAGATTTAAAGTCTGATGCCCTACGAAGTGAGTCCCCAGGCCTTTGGTCAAAAGACTTGTTTTTATGTATTTGGAATGAAATGTTTTCTGCATGTTGAACACTTTTCAACAGGAAAGATATCTTTCAGATGTATCAATAAAACGGCTGAATCGCCCAACATGGGGCTCGAACCCACGACCATGAGATTAAGAGTCTCATGCTCTTCCGACTGAGCTAATCGGGCCTTTTGCTGCTCTAGATATCAGTTTTTATTGATGTGGCCATCCTGATGTTTGATCAATTCCACAGCTGACCTAGTTTCTCATGGAACAGAAGGAGTGAGACCTGGAGGGTCAGGATGGCCGAGCGGTCGAAGGCGCTGCATTCAGGTTGCAGTCTCTAATGAGGCGTGGGTTCAAATCCCACTTCTGACAGTGCGGGGACACAAGTCTTTCTAGTTCCAGTTAAAAGCCCGGCTCCTCATGTATTTTCCATAAAGTACCAAGGTGTTGTCCTGGTATTTTGAGGGCAAAATGAGGCGTTTGCAAGTGGACCTCAGACCTTGTCACCTGAACAGGGACTTGAATCCCGGACACTCAGATCAAAAGTTTCATGTTCGGGACCAAATGGTCCTTTGAGCCGAATATCTTCCCAGTGACCTGCAAGATCCAGAAGGAGGCAGGGATGTTCTGTGCCTCCATTGTCGAGGCGGCTGTGGCCCTAAGGTGGATGCCATTGGTGAGGGATGCCGTCAAGCTGAAGGAGTTCTATTGGGCCTTTTTGGCTCATGGGACTTCAGCTGACAGGAACCGACAAGCCAAGCGGTCCGCGGCTTTGGCATTCGCTGAGGCAATAACTCTGACATGGGAGGAGTTTGGAGAAGCCATGGAGAAGGATTTCCGGACGGCTTCGAAGAGATTCTGGACCACCATCCGGCATCTCAGGAAAGGAAAGCAGTACACAGTGAAGACGCCGTCAAACGCTTGGCTGTACTCATTTGCCCCAACACAACAAGACCTTCGATAGCTCAGTTGGAAGCGCGGAGGACTGTAGAGGTTCAAGTTGGCATCCTTAGGTAGCTGGTTCAAGTCCGGCTCGAAGGACAAGCTGTTTCTTACGTTATGTCTGCCAGGAAAGAATGGCAATACCGTCTTGTCTGAAGGACTTCCGCTTCCCTGTCAATGGAGTTGGACTTGAGTCTTTGTCACGCAGTCTGGAATTGGCAAACGGAGTCATTCTGATTGAGTGATCATTTGAGTGTCTATTTGAATACGTTTCATCTCAACTCCTGTTGGAAAAGGACAGCCATTTCCGTGAGAGCACAAGACCCCTGGATTGTACCCGAAAATACTTAGCGCTCATCAAAGAGTAAAGTTGTTGTCCTGGTTTGCAAAGCCTCCATTGTTACGCCAGAAGGTGCCAGTCACATCCAAAACAAAGGGTTCCATGGTGTAATTGTTAGCACTCTGGACTCTGAATCCAGTGGTCCAAGTTCAAGTCTTGGTGGAACCTACTTGCCCTGCAGCAATTGAGTGTTTGGACTGAGTCTTCCTGTAAGAGTATGATGAATTATTGACTTACTCTACAAATCAGTGGTAACCGTGGATCAGGATGAGGTCCCCAAACGACGCCAATGTCTGTGACAGCTGATGTTAAGGATCAGCTGATCAGAAGATACTTGGTTTGTGTGCGGGGCCACAAGCCTTTCCAGTTCCAGTTAAAAGCCAGGCTCCTCATGTAGTTTCCATAGAGTACCAAGGGATTGTCCTGTTGCCCTCGTATTTTGAGGGCAAAAAGGAGGCGTTTGCAAGTGGACCTCAGACCTGGTCACCTGAACAGGGACTTGAATCCCGGACACTCAGATCAAACGTTTCATGTTCAGGTGACCGGCTCAACCTTTGTCTTGTCTGACCACGAACTCTTTTTGACCAGAAGATATTTGGATTGTCCATGTGGGTAGTTTAAGACCTCAGTTCATCTTGGGGGTGGACATTTCGGGGCCTCTTCATCTCTGCAAGGCTTCGGTGGAATGGTTGGGGTCACCTTGATATGCTACTTGGGAACAATAAATCATGTACTGGGCTTCTTCACTATTCCATGATAAGAGACTAATCTAGAGAATGCGGCCAGGATTAGGTTTGGGGTATTTGTCTGACGCTGAGGGATAGATCCTGGACTCATTTCCGATCCCACATCTCTTTTACAAAATACAAAGGATTCCTTGGAGAATGCGGGTATCGACTCTGCTACTTCTCGCATGCTAAGCAAGCACTTTACCATTTGAGGTAATTCCCCTGGTTTGGGGTATTTGTCGGATGCTAAGGGGTAGATCCAATCCCAACATCTCTTCTACAAAAGGCAAAGAACTCCTTGAAGATTGCGGGCATTGATCCCACAACAAGACAAGACAAGGTGCTAGAGGGGAGAATGCAGTTAGGACTGGGTTTAGGGTGATACCTATGGCTGTGTTTGGCCTAGATATCGGGATTGGGGCCCGGATTAGTATTCGCTACGTGGGAACATTTCATCAAAAAAACAAAGGAGTTTATGGAGAATGCGGGCATTGATCCCGCTACCTCTCACATGCTAAGCGAGCGCTCTACCATTTGAGCTAATTCCCCTGCTGATGCAGCGTTGGCAGAGAAGGTCCAGTCTCAGAACTATTTTGGTTCCTTTGCTGGAGTACGTCAAAGCGACACAGTCTCTGCCTTTCGGAGTGCAGCCATGATGCAGTCCCTGGTTGTCTAGTGGCTGGGACTTGGTGCTCTCACCACCGCGGCTGTTGTTCGATTCCCGGTCAGGGAACTGACATTTGGTTAGGTTTTGAGTGGAGATAGGATTTGTCTTGGTCCTCGGTCGAACGGTTCGGGTCATCTTTCAGCGCTATCTGTGAACTGCTGTCACTGCACATAAAAACATGGGGACATGGGGACATTCCAACCCAAGATGAGAACACACTGGACCAGGTACACAGCAACATACGTGGCACAGACACAGCTTCACCCTGCCCCCACTTTTACCCACGACTGAAAAAGCAGAACACCACCTCAGAAGCTGAAATACTCACTTAGGAGAAAGTTAGACTGAAGTTCTAAAGGTCCCTGGTTCAAGCCCGGTTTTCAGAACAATCCCTATTTATGTTGCGACTTGACAAATAGTTTGAAAAGGCTTATTGGCTGGCTGAAAGGACCTTAACTTCATTCTTCAAAAGGCCAGACATCCAGCCATCCAGACAAGGTTAGAGGAGGCTACAAGCCTATTTACAAACCATTGACTCCAAGGGCACAAGTTGAGTCCACCGAAATATCAAAGTGACCCCGAGGGTGACTAAGGTGTTTCTTTCAAGCCGCGATTGTGATGTCTTGTTTTGTTGAAGAAAAGCCCATAATTTCTGGAACAAGTTTCCCTACAAAGGAGACATCTTTGTCTATTTGGACAATTGTCAATCTGCCCCCACTTTGGACACATCGTCGTGTTTCATTGTTTGGCAACTGCTTTGTGACTTCACCAGTCCCCTTAAAAGCCCCTTCCTACGGGTTTCCATAGTGTAGTGGTTATCACGTTTGCCTAACACGCAAAAGGTCCCCAGTTCGAAACTGGGTGGAAACATGGCCTTTGAAGTCCTTCTTTTACAAAAAAAAGTCAATGTGACGAATAGGATCAAGGACATGTGATTGATCTCTGAAGGGACTTGAACACTCAGATTTAAAGTCTGATGCCCTACGAAGTGAGTCCCCAGGCCTTTGGTCAAAAGACTTGTTTTTATGTATTTGGAATGAAATGTTTTCTGCATGTTGAACACTTTTCAACAGGAAAGATATCTTTCAGATGTATCAATAAAACTGCTGAATCGCCCAACATGGGGCTCGAACCCACGACCATGAGATTAAGAGTCTCATGCTCTTCCGACTGAGCTAATCGGGCCTTTTGCTGCTCTAGATATCAGTTTTTATTGATGTGGCCATCCTGATGTTTGATCAATTCCACAGCTGACCTAGTTTCTCATGGAACAGAAGGAGTGAGACCTGGAGGGTCAGGATGGCCGAGCGGTCGAAGGCGCTGCATTCAGGTTGCAGTCTCTAATGAGGCGTGGGTTCAAATCCCACTTCTGACAGTGCGGGGACACAAGTCTTTCTAGTTCCAGTTAAAAGCCCGGCTCCTCATGTATTTTCCATAAAGTACCAAGGTGTTGTCCTGTTGTCCTGGTATTTTGAGGGCAAAATGAGGCGTTTGCAAGTGGACCTCAGACCTTGTCACCTGAACAGGGACTTGAATCCCGGAATCTCAGATCAAAAGTTTCATGTTCGGGACCAAATGGTCCTTTGAGCCGAATATCTTCCCAGTGACCTGCAAGATCCAGAAGGAGGCAGGGATGTTCTGTGCCTCCATTGTCGAGGCGGCTGTGGCCCTAAGGTGGATGCCATTGGTGAGGGATGCCGTCAAGCTGAAGGAGTTCTATTGGGCCTATTTGGCTCATGGGACTTCAGCTGACAGGAACCGACAAGCCAAGCGGTCCGCGGCTTTGGCATTCGCTGAGGCAATAACTCTGACATGGGAGGAGTTTGGAGAAGCCATGGAGAAGGATTTCCGGACGGCTTCGAAGAGATTCTGGACCACCATCCGGCATCTCAGGAAAGGAAAGCAGTACACAGTGAAGACGCCGTCAAACGCTTGGCTGTACTCATTTGCCCCAACACAACAAGACCTTCGATAGCTCAGTTGGAAGCGCGGAGGACTGTAGAGGTTCAAGTTGGCATCCTTAGGTAGCTGGTTCAAGTCCGGCTCGAAGGACAAGCTGTTTCTTACGTTATGTCTGCCAGGAAAGAATGGCAATACCGTCTTGTCTGAAGGACTTCCGCTTCCCTGTCAATGGAGTTGGACTTGAGTCTTTGTCACGCAGTCTGGAATTGGCAAACGGAGTCATTCTGATTGAGTGATCATTTGAGTGTCTATTTGAATACGTTTCATCTCAACTCCTGTTGGAAAAGGACAGCCATTTCCGTGAGAGCACAAGACCCCTGGATTGTACCCGAAAATACTTAGCGCTCATCAAAGAGTAAAGTTGTTGTCCTGGTTTGCAAAGCCTCCATTGTTACGCCAGAAGGTGCCAGTCACATCCAAAACAAAGGGTTCCATGGTGTAATTGTTAGCACTCTGGACTCTGAATCCAGTGGTCCAAGTTCAAGTCTTGGTGGAACCTACTTGCCCTGCAGCAATTGAGTGTTTGGACTGAGTCTTCCTGTAAGAGTATGATGAATTATTGACTTACTCTACAAATCAGTGGTAACCGTGGATCAGGATGAGGTCCCCAAACGACGCCAATGTCTGTGACAGCTGATGTTAAGGATCAGCTGATCAGAAGATACTTGGTTTGTGTGCGGGGCCACAAGCCTTTCCAGTTCCAGTTAAAAGCCAGGCTCCTCATGTAGTTTCCATAGAGTACCAAGGGATTGTCCTGTTGCCCTCGTATTTTGAGGGCAAAAAGGAGGCGTTTGCAAGTGGACCTCAGACCTGGTCACCTGAACAGGGACTTGAATCCCGGACACTCAGATCAAACGTTTCATGTTCAGGTGACCGGCTCAACCTTTGTCTTGTCTGACCACGAACTCTTTTTGACCAGAAGATATTTGGATTGTCCATGTGGGTAGTTTAAGACCTCAGTTCATCTTGGGGGTGGACATTTCGGGGCCTCTTCATCTCTGCAAGGCTTCGGTGGAATGGTTGGGGTCACCTTGATATGCTACTTGGGAACAATAAATCATGTACTGGGCTTCTTCACTATTCCATGATAAGAGACTAATCTAGAGAATGCGGCCAGGATTAGGTTTGGGGTATTTGTCTGACGCTGAGGGATAGATCCTGGACTCATTTCCGATCCCACATCTCTTTTACAAAATACAAAGGATTCCTTGGAGAATGCGGGTATCGACTCTGCTACTTCTCGCATGCTAAGCAAGCACTTTACCATTTGAGGTAATTCCCCTGGTTTGGGGTATTTGTCGGATGCTAAGGGGTAGATCCAATCCCAACATCTCTTCTACAAAAGGCAAAGAACTCCTTGAAGATTGCGGGCATTGATCCCACAACAAGACAAGACAAGGTGCTAGAGGGGAGAATGCAGTTAGGACTGGGTTTAGGGTGATACCTATGGCTGTGTTTGGCCTAGATATCGGGATTGGGGCCCGGATTAGTATTCGCTACGTGGGAACATTTCATCAAAAAAACAAAGGAGTTTATGGAGAATGCGGGCATTGATCCAGCTACCTCTCACATGCTAAGCGAGCGCTCTACCATTTGAGCTAATTCCCCTGCTGATGCAGCGTTGGCAGAGAAGGTCCAGTCTCAGAACTATTTTGGTTCCTTTGCTGGAGTACGTCAAAGCGACACAGTCTCTGCCTTTCGGAGTGCAGCCATGATGCAGTCCCTGGTTGTCTAGTGGCTGGGACTTGGTGCTCTCACCACCGCGGCTGTTGTTCGATTCCCGGTCAGGGAACTGACATTTGGTTAGGTTTTGAGTGGAGATAGGATTTGTCTTGGTCCTCGGTCGAACGGTTCGGGTCATCTTTCAGCGCTATCTGTGAACTGCTGTCACTGCACATAAAAACATGGGGACATGGGGACATTCCAACCCAAGATGAGAACACACTGGACCAGGTACACAGCAACATACGTGGCACAGACACAGCTTCACCCTGCCCCCACTTTTACCCACGACTGAAAAAGCAGAACACCACCTCAGAAGCTGAAATACTCACTTAGGAGAAAGTTAGACTGAAGTTCTAAAGGTCCCTGGTTCAAGCCCGGTTTTCAGAACAATCCCTATTTATGTTGCGACTTGACAAATAGTTTGAAAAGGCTTATTGGCTGGCTGAAAGGACCTTAACTTCATTCTTCAAAAGGCCAGACATCCAGCCATCCAGACAAGGTTAGAGGAGGCTACAAGCCTATTTACAAACCATTGACTCCAAGGGCACAAGTTGAGTCCACCGAAATATCAAAGTGACCCCGAGGGTGACTAAGGTGTTTCTTTCAAGCCGCGATTGTGATGTCTTGTTTTGTTGAAGAAAAGCCCATAATTTCTGGAACAAGTTTCCCTACAAAGGAGACATCTTTGTCTATTTGGACAATTGTCAATCTGCCCCCACTTTGGACACATCGTCGTGTTTCATTGTTTGGCAACTGCTTTGTGACTTCACCAGTCCCCTTAAAAGCCCCTTCCTACGGGTTTCCATAGTGTAGTGGTTATCACGTTTGCCTAACACGCAAAAGGTCCCCAGTTCGAAACTGGGTGGAAACATGGCCTTTGAAGTCCTTCTTTTACAAAAAAAAGTCAATGTGACGAATAGGATCAAGGACATGTGCTTGATCTCTGAAGGGACTTGAACACTCAGATTTAAAGTCTGATGCCCTACGAAGTGAGTCCCCAGGCCTTTGGTCAAAAGACTTGTTTTTATGTATTTGGAATGAAATGTTTTCTGCATGTTGAACACTTTTCAACAGGAAAGATATCTTTCAGATGTATCAATAAAACTGCTGAATCGCCCAACATGGGGCTCGAACCCACGACCATGAGATTAAGAGTCTCATGCTCTTCCAACTGAGCTAATCGGGCCTTTTGCTGCTCTAGATATCAGTTTTTATTGATGTGGCCATCCTGATGTTTGATCAATTCCACAGCTGACCTAGTTTCTCATGGAACAGAAGGAGTGAGACCTGGAGGGTCAGGATGGCCGAGCGGTCGAAGGCGCTGCATTCAGGTTGCAGTCTCTAATGAGGCGTGGGTTCAAATCCCACTTCTGACAGTGCGGGGACACAAGTCTTTCTAGTTCCAGTTAAAAGCCCGGCTCCTCATGTATTTTCCATAAAGTACCAAGGTGTTGTCCTGGTATTTTGAGGGCAAAATGAGGCGTTTGCAAGTGGACCTCAGACCTTGTCACCTGAACAGGGACTTGAATCCCGAACACTCAGATCAAAAGTTTCATGTTCGGGACCAAATGGTCCTTTGAGCCGAATATCTTCCCAGTGACCTGCAAGATCCAGAAGGAGGCAGGGATGTTCTGTGCCTCCATTGTCGAGGCGGCTGTGGCCCTAAGGTGGATGCCATTGGTGAGGGATGCCGTCAAGCTGAAGGAGTTCTATTGGGCCTTTTTGGCTCATGGGACTTCAGCTGACAGGAACCGACAAGCCAAGCGGTCCGCGGCTTTGGCATTCGCTGAGGCAATAACTCTGACATGGGAGAAGTTTGGAGAAGCCATGGAGAAGGACTTCCGGACGGCTTCGAAGAGATTCTGGACCACCATCCGGCATCTCAGGAAAGGAAAGCAGTACACAGTGAAGACGCCGTCAAACGCTTGGCTGTACTCATTTGCCCCAACACAACAAGACCTTCGATAGCTCAGTTGGAAGCGCGGAGGACTGTAGAGGTTCAAGTTGGCATCCTTAGGTAGCTGGTTCAAGTCCGGCTCGAAGGACAAGCTGTTTCTTACGTTATGTCTGCCAGGAAAGAATGGCAATACCGTCTTGTCTGAAGGACTTCCGCTTCCCTGTCAATGGAGTTGGACTTGAGTCTTTGTCACGCAGTCTGGAATTGGCAAACGGAGTCGTTCTGATTGAGTGATCATTTGAGTGTCTATTTGAATACGTTTCATCTCAACTCCTGTTGGAAAAGGACAGCCATTTCCGTGAGAGCACAAGACCCCTGGATTGTACCCGAAAATACTTAGCGCTCATCAAAGAGTAAAGTTGTTGTCCTGGTTTGCAAAGCCTCCATTGTTACGCCAGAAGGTGCCAGTCACATCCAAAACAAAGGGTTCCATGGTGTAATTGTTAGCACTCTGGACTCTGAATCCAGTGGTCCAAGTTCAAGTCTTGGTGGAACCTACTTGCCCTGCAGCAATTGAGTGTTTGGACTGAGTCTTCCTGTAAGAGTATGATGACTTATTGACTTACTCTACAAATCAGTGGTAACCGTGGATCAGGATGAGGTCCCCAAACGACGGCAATGTCTGTGACAGCTGATGTTAAGGATCAGCTGATCAGAAGATACTTGGTTTGTGTGCGGGGCCACAAGCCTTTCCAGTTCCAGTTAAAAGCCAGGCTCCTCATGTAGTTTCCATAGAGTACCAAGGGATTGTCCTGTTGCCTTTGTATTTTGAGGGCAAAAAGGAGGCGTTTGCAAGTGGACCTCAGACCTGGTCACCTGAACAGGGACTTGAATCCCGGACACTCAGATCAAACGTTTCATGTTCAGGTGACCGGCTCACCCTTTGTCTTGTCTGACCACGAACTCTTTTTGTCCAGAAGATATTTGGATTGTCCATGTGGGTAGTTTAAGACCTCAGTTCATCTTGGGGGTGGACATTTCGGGGCCTCTTCATCTCTGCAAGGCTTCGGTGGAATGGTTGGGGTCACCTTGATGCGCTACTTGGGAACAATAAATCACGTACTGGGCTTCTTCACTATTCCATGATAAGAGACTAATCTAGAGAACGCGGCCAGGATTAGGTTTGGGGTATTTGTCTGACGCTGAGGGATAGATCCTGGACTCATTTCCGATCCCACATCTCTTTTACAAAATACAAAGGATTCCTTGGAGAATGCGGGTATCGACTCTGCTACTTCTCGCATGCTAAGCAAGCACTTTACCATTTGAGGTAATTCCCCAGGTTTGGGGTATTTGTCGGATGCTAAGGGGTAGATCCAATCCCAACATCTCTTCTACAAAAGGCAAAGAACTCCTTGAAGATTGCGGGCATTGATCCCACAACAAGACAAGACAAGGTGCTAGAGGGGAGAATGCAGTTAGGACTGGGTTTAGGGTGATACCTATGGCTGTGTTTGGCCTAGATATCGGGATTGGGGCCCGGATTAGTATTCGCTACGTGGGAACATTTCATCAAAAAAACAAAGGAGTTTATGGAGAATGCGGGCATTGATCCCGCTACCTCTCACATGCTAAGCGAGCGCTCTACCATTTGAGCTAATTCCCCTGCTGATGCAGCGTTGGCAGAGAAGGTCCAGTCTCATAACTATTTTGGTTCCTTTGCTGGAGTACGTCAAAGCGACACAGTCTCTGCCTTTCGGAGTGCAGCCATGATGCAGTCCCTGGTTGTCTAGTGGCTGGGACTTGGTGCTCTCACCACCGCGGCTGTTGTTCGATTCCCGGTCAGGGAACTGACATTTGGTTAGGTTTTGAGTGGAGATAGGATTTGTCTTGGTCCTCGGTCGAACGGTTCGGGTCATCTTTCAGCGCTATCTGTGAACTGCTGTCACTGCACATAAAAACATGGGGACATGGGGACATTCCAACCCAAGATGAGAACACACTGGACCAGGTACACAGCAACATACGTGGCACAGACACAGCTTCACCCTGCCCCCACTTTTACCCACGACTGAAAAAGCAGAACACCACCTCAGAAGCTGAAATACTCACTTAGGAGAAAGTTAGACTGAAGTTCTAAAGGTCCCTGGTTCAAGCCCGGTTTTCAGAACAATCCCTATTTATGTTGCGACTTGGCAAATAGTTTGAAAAGGCTTATTGGCTGGCTGAAAGGACCTTAACTTCATTCTTCAAAAGGCCAGACATCCAGCCATCCAGACAAGGTTAGAGGAGGCTACAAGCCTATTTACAAACCATTGACTCCAAGGGCACAAGTTGAGTCCACCGAGATATCAAAGTGACCCCGAGGGTGACTAAGGTGTTTCTTTCAAGCCGCGATTGTGATGTCTTGTTTTGTTGAAGAAAAGCCCATAATTTCTGGAACAAGTTTCCCTACAAAGGAGACATCTTTGTCTATTTGGACAATTGTCAATCTGCCCCCACTTTGGACACATCGTCGTGTTTCATTGTTTGGCAACTGCTTTGTGACTTCACCAGTCCCCTTAAAAGCCCCTTCCTACGGGTTTCCATAGTGTAGTGGTTATCACGTTTGCCTAACACGCAAAAGGTCCCCAGTTCGAAACTGGGTGGAAACATGGCCTTTGAAGTCCTTTTTTCACAAAAAAAAGTCAAGGTGACGAATAGGATCAAGGACATGTGCTTGATCTCTGAAGGGACTTGAACACTCAGATTTAAAGTCTGATGCCCTACGAAGTGAGTCCCCAGGCCTTTGGTCAAAATACTTGTTTTTATGTATTTGGAATGAAATGTTTTCTGCATGTTGAACACTTTTCAACAGGAAAGATATCTTTCAGATGTATCAATAAAACTGCTGAAGCGCCCAACATGGGGCTCGAACCCACGACCATGAGATTAAGAGTCTCATGCTCTTCCGACTGAGCTAATCGGGCCTTTTGCTGCTCTAGATATCAGTTTTTATTGATGTGGCCATCCTGATGTTTGATCAATTCCACAGCTGACCTAGTTTCTCATGGAACAGAAGGAGTGAGACCTGGAGGGTCAGGATGGCCGAGCGGTCGAAGGCGCTGCATTCAGGTTGCAGTCTCTAATGAGGCGTGGGTTCAAATCCCACTTCTGACAGTGCGGGGACACAAGTCTTTCTAGTTCCAGTTAAAAGCCCGGCTCCTCATGTATTTTCCATAAAGTACCAAGGTGTTGTCCTGTTGTCCTGGTATTTTGAGGGCAAAATGAGGCGTTTGCAAGTGGACCTCAGACCTTGTCACCTGAACAGGGACTTGAATCCCGGACACTCAGATCAAAAGTTTCATGTTCGGGACCAAATGGTCCTTTGAGCCGAATATCTTCCCAGTGACCTGCAAGATCCAGAAAGAGGCAGGGATGTTCTGTGCCTCCATTGTCGAGGCGGCTGTGGCCCTAAGGTGGATGCCATTGGTGAGGGATGCCGTCAAGCTGAAGGAGTTCTATTGGGCCTTTTTGGCTCATGGGACTTCAGCTGACAGGAACCGACAAGCCAAGCGGTCCGCGGCTTTGGCATTCGCTGAGGCAATAACTCTGACATGGGAGGAGTTTGGAGAACCATGGAGAAGGATTTCCGGACGGCTTCGAAGAGATTCTGGACCACCATCCGGCATCTCAGGAAAGGAAAGCAGTACACAGTGAAGACGCCGTCAAACGCTTGGCTGTACTCATTTGCCCCAACACAACAAGACCTTCGATAGCTCAGTTGGAAGCGCGGAGGACTGTAGAGGTTCAAGTTGGCATCCTTAGGTAGCTGGTTCAAGTCCGGCTCAAAGGACAAGCTGTTTCTTACGTTATGTCTGCCAGGAAAGAATGGCAATACCGTCTTGTCTGAAGGACTTCCGCTTCCCTGTCAATGGAGTTGGACTTGAGTCTTTGTCACGCAGTCTGGAATTGGCAAACGGAGTCATTCTGATTGAGTGATCATTTGAGTGTCTATTTGAATACGTTTCATCTCAACTCCTGTTGGAAAAGGACAGCCATTTCCATGAGAGCACAAGACCCCTGGATTGGACCCGAAAATACTTTGCGCTCATCAGAGAGTAAAGTTGTTGTCCTGGTTTGCAAAGCCTCCATTGTTACGCCAGAAGGTGCCAGTCACATCCAAAACAAAGGGTTCCATGGTGTAATGGTTAGCACTCTGGACTCTGAATCCAGTTTAGGGTGATACCTATGGCTGTATTTGGCCTAGATATCGGGATTGGGGCCCGGATTAGTACTCGCTACTCGGGAACATTTCATCAAAAAAACAAAGGAGTTTATGGAGAATGCAGGCATTGATCCATCTACCTCTCACATGCTAAGCGAGCGCTCTACCATTTGAGCTAATTCCCCTGCTGATGCAGTGTTGGCAGAGAAGGTCCAGTCTCAGAACTATTTTCCTTTGCTGGAGTACGTCAAAGCGACACAGTCTCTGCCTTTCAGAGTGCAGCCGTAATGCAGTCCCTGGTTGTCTAGTGGCTGGGACTTGGTGCTCTCACCACCACGGCCGTTGTTCGATTCCCGGTCAGGGAGCTGACAATTGGTTAGGTTTTCACTGGAGATAGGATTTGTCTTGGTCCTCGGTCGATCGGTTCGGGTCACCTTTCAGCGCTGTCTGTGAACTGCTGTCACTGCACATAAGAACAATTTCAAGTCCGCCAATTGAATCCCGGTCTACCTGGTCAACGGACATGTAAACAGTGCAGGTACCCTCCTTTGTGCGGCTCCATTTCAGTGTCCTACGTTGTCAGCGAACCTCACAAGGTCACAGTTTTTTCCTGATCAGGGCACCGTTTTGGGTTGTGTGGATGAGTGGTCTAAAGCACCAGATTAAGGCTCCTTTCGCTCAGGAGCCACTGGTAGAAATCCCACAGCTGTCATTTTCCTGGTCAGGTCCATTATCCACGACTGGAATGATTTGGTAGCAAAGGACTGTCAGATTGTACAACACAGCTGAGCACTTGGAGAAGAAGATGAATAGAGGTCTTGTTCTCCCGGACTGGTTGTTGCAACCACAACCCTGCTCAAGGTTCAACGTGACATACAAAACAGGAACTCCCCGTCTGGGAATCGAACCGCGTAATCTTCCATGTGACAGGAGGAGATACTGGTCACTATACTAACAAGGACTGCTGCTGAGTTGATGTAGTGTCGATTGGCCAAAGCGGAATTCAGAACAGGCTTGTGGCCCATGACCGTTTTTATGGTAGCTGGAGACTTCAACCAGTGAAATCCTTCCCATTTTCTGTAGCTCTTATCCTCATCAACGGACTGTATTCCCCACCTGTTACCGGCAAGAGAGTCCTTTTTCAGTCGGGTCTAAAAGTGGGGGAAATGTGAAGCTGGTTCTGTGCCACCTACTATGTTGCTGTGTCCCTGGTCCAGTGTGTTCCCATCTTGGGTTGGAATGTCCCCGTGCTGGTAACGGGTGGGGAATACAGTACGTTGATGAGGATAAGCGGGATGGATTTCAGTGGTTAAAGTCTCCAGCTATCATGAAAACGGTCATGGGCCACGAGCCTGTTCTGAATTCCCCTTTGGCCAATCGACACCACATCAACTCAGCAGAAGTCCTTGTTAGTATAGTGGACAGTATCTCCGCCTGTCACGTGGAAGACCTGGGTTCGATTCCCCGATGGGGAGTTAGTCTTTTGTATGTCACGTTGGACCTTGAGTCGGGTTGCGGTTGCAACAACCAGTCCGGTTAAACAAACCCTTCTCATTAGAACAAAACCTCTGTTAATCTTCTTCTCAATGTGTTCAGGTGTCTTGTACAATCTGACTGTCTTTTGCTGTCAAATCATTCCCTGCGTGGATAATGGAGCTGACCAGGAAAATGCCAGCTGTGGGATTTCAACCAGAGCCTCCTGAGCGTAAGGAACCTTAATCTGGCGCCTTCGATCACTCATCCACCCAACCTAAAACGGTGCCCTGATCAGGAAAAAAAAACACTGTGACCTTGTGAGGTTCACTGACAACAGAGGACACTCAAAAGGAGCCGCACAAAGCAGGGTACTTGTACAGATGTCGGCAGCAGAGTGGTGCAGCGGTAATTTTGCTGGGCCCATAACCCAGAGGTCGATGGATCGAAACCATCCTCTGCTATGGCTGTGCTCTTTACATGTCCTTTGAAGAGCTTGCAGATGTATTGTCTTTGTTACTTAGCTGACCTGGTCCAGTAAAGAGTTCACACTTCCTTTACTGCTGTTCTCGATGCATTTATTGCTCTTGAGTGCATTCACACGCCATTGCGGGACAACAGAATCGGTGACAAAGGGCAGCCTTAGCGGAGGCCAACGTTTACCGGAAACAGGCTCGACTTACTACTGACAATGCGAACCAGACTCCTGCCCCGTTTGTACAAGGACCAGGTAGCACGTAGTAGCGCGCCACCAATCCCCCCAAAGTACGCCACAAGGGACACGGTCGAATGCCTTTTCCAGATCTGCAAAGTACATGTAGACTGGTTGGGCAAACTCCCATGCACCCTCCAGCACCCTCGTGAGGGTGTCGAGCTGGTCCAGTGTTCCATGACCAGGACGAAAACCGCATTGGACCTCTTGTAACAGAGGTTCGACCAACGGTCGTACCCTTCTCTCCAGCACCCTGGAATAGACTTTCCCAGGGAGGCTGAGGAGTGTGATCCCCCTACAGTTGGAACACACCCTCCGGTCACCCTTCTTGAAAAGGGGGACCACCACCCCGGTCTGCCAATCCAAAGATACTGTTCCCGACTTCCACGCAATGTTGAAGAGACCTGCCAGCCAAGACAGTCCCTCAACATCCAGCAGTTCCAGCCGGGGGAGGACCGGGATATTGAGTCCGAATGGGCCATATTCCGTGCCTCCATTGCTGAGGCGGCTGACCAGAGCTGCTGCCGCAAGGCGGTCGGTGCCAGTCGTGGCGGCAGGCCCCGAACCCGATGGTGGACACCAGAGGTCAGGGCCGCCGTCAAGCTGAAGAAGGAGTCCTATCCAGCATTGATGGCTTGTGGGACTCCGGAAGCAGCTGACAGGTACTGCCAGGCCAAACGGTTCGCGGCTTCGGCGGTTGTCTAGGCAAAAACTCGGGTGTGGAAGGAATTCGTGAGGCCATGGAGCACGACTTTCGGTCGGCCTCGAAGGGGTTCTGGCAAACCGTCCGGCGCCTCCGAAAAGGGAAGCAGTGCCCAGTCCACACTGTGTACAGTGGAGACGGGGCCTGCTGACCTCGACTGGGGATTTGTTTTGGTGAAGTAGGTGCAGACACATCTATTAAAAAATGAAAATACAAAATATACAGAATGCAGTATAAATATATGTACGCAGTCTGTTTTTTGTTTGTTATTCCGGAAGTGCAGTCTGATTGTTTTTCCCAAGAGTCCAAAGTGAGCGTTAATTTAACGCATATAGAGTGTCAAAGTGGCAGGGTGAGGCAGAGGTGGGGTGTGAACAGTGTCAGGGGGGGTTCCGGACCTTGTTGATGAGGCTGACAGCAGATGGGAAGAAACTGTTCTAGTGGCGTGAGGTTTTGGTCCTGATGGACCGCAGCCTCCTCTCAAAGAGACTGTGTCCGGGGTAAAAAAAAAACAAAAAAACTAGCAAGACAGCCTCAAGGTCCAAAAGTGTTAAGGCAGTCCCATAGTGTCCCCACATCATGCCATGTGTCTATTTGCCTTGAGACATGAGTAAATTAGCTTATATGCTAACATGCTAATGGTCATCATGTTAGCACCAAGCAAGAGAGTCCTTTTTCAGTCGGGTCTAAAAGTGGGGGCAATGTGAAGCTGTGTCTGTGCCACCTACTATGTTGCTGTGTCCCTGGTCCAGTGTGTTCCCATCTTGGGTTGGAATGTCCCCATGCTGGTAACGGTTGGGGAATACAGTACGTTGATGAGGATAAGCGGGATGGATTTCAGTGGTTAAAGTCTCCAGCTACCATGAAAACGGTCATGGGCCACGAGCCTGTTCTGAATTCCCCTTTGGCCAATCGACACCATATCAACTCTGCAGCAGTCCTCGTTAGTATAGTGGACAGTATCTCCGCCTGTCACGTGGAAGACCGGGGTTCGATTCCCCGACGGGGAGTTCCTCTTTTGTATGTCACAATGTCACGTTGGACCTTGAGTCGGGTTGCGGTTGCAACAACCAGTCCGGTTAAACAAACCCTTCTCATTAGAACAAAACCTCTCTTAATCTTCTTCTCAAGGTGTTCAGGTATCTTGTACAATCTGACAGTCTTTTGCTGTCAAATCATTCCATGCGTGGATAATGGAGCTGACCAGGAAAATGCCAGCTGTGGGATTTCAACCAGAGCCTCCTGAGCGTAAGGAACCTTAATCTGGCGCCTTCGATCACTCATCCACCCAACCTAAAACGGTGCCCTGATCAGGAAAAAAACACTGTGACCTTGTGAGGTTCACTGACAACAGAGGACACTCAAAAGGAGCCGCACAAAGCAGGGTACTTGTACAGATGTCGGCAGCAGAGTGGCGCAGCGGTAGCGTGCTGGGCCTATAACCCAGAGGTCGATGGATCGAAACCATCCTCTGCTATGGCTGTGCTCTTTACGTGTCCTTTGAAGAGCTTGCAGATGTATTGTCTTTGTTACTTAGCTGACCTGGTCCAGTAAAGAGTTCACGCTTCCTTTACTGCTGTTCTCGATGCATTTATTGCTCTTGAGTGCATTCACACGCCATTGCGGGACAACAGAATCGGTGACAAAGGGCAGCCTTAGCGGAGGCCAACGTTTACCGGAAACAGGCTCGACTTACTTACTTACGATGCGAACCAGACTCCTGGCCCGTTTGTACAAGGACCAGATAGCACGTAGTAGCGCGCCACCAATCCCCCCAAAGTACGCCACAAGGGACACGGTCGAATGCCTTTTCCAGATCCGCAAAGTACATGTAGACTGGTTGGGCAAACTCCCATGCACCCTCCAGCACCCTCGTGAGGGTGTCGAGCTGGTCCAGTGTTCCATGACCAGGACGAAAACCGCATTGGACCTCTTGTAACAGAGGTTCGACCAACGGTCGTACCCTTCTCTCCAGCACCCTGGAATAGACTTTCCCAGGGAGGCTGAGGAGTGTGATCCCCCTACAGTTGGAACACACCCTCCGGTCACCCTTCTTGAAAAGGGGGACCACCACCCCGGTCTGCCAATCCAAAGATACTGTTCCCGACTTCCACGCAATGTTGAAGAGACCTGCCAGCCAAGACAGTCCCTCAACATCCAGCAGTTCCAGCCGGGGGAGGACCGGGATATTGAGTCCGAATGGGCCATATTCCGTGCCTCCATTGCTGAGGCGGCTGACCAGAGCTGCTGCCGCAAGGCGGTCGGTGCCAGTCGTGGCGGCAGGCCCCGATCCCGATGGTGGACACCAGAGGTCAGGGCCGCCGTCAAGCTGAAGAAGGAGTCCTATCCAGCATTGATGGCTTGTGGGACTCCGGAAGCAGCTGACAGGTACTGCCAGGCCAAACGGTTCGCGGCTTCGGCGGTTGTCTAGGCAAAAACTCGGGTGTGGAAGGAATTCGTGAGGCCATGGAGCACGACTTTCGGTCGGCCTCGAAGGGGTTCTGGCAAACCGTCCGGCGCCTCCGAAAAAGGAAGCAGTGCCCAGTCCACACTGTGTACAGTGGAGACGGGGCCTGCTGACCTCGACTGGGGATTTGTTTTGGTGAAGTAGGTGCAGACACATCTATTAAAAAATGAAAATACAAAATATACAAAATGCAGTATAAATATATGTACGCAGTCTGTTTTTTGTTTGTTATTCCGGAAGTGCAGTCTGATTGTTTTTCCCAAGAGTCCAAAGTGAGCGTTAATTTAACGCATATAGAGTGTCAAAGTGGCAGGGTGAGGCAGAGGTGGGGTGTGAACAGTGTCAGGGGGGGTTCCGGACCTTGTTGATGAGGCTGACAGCAGACGGGAAGAAACTGTTCTAGTGGCGTGAGGTTTTGGTCCTGATGGACCGCAGCCTCCTCTCAAAGAGACTGTGTCCGGGGTAAAAAAAAACAAAAAAACTAGCAAGACAGCCTCAAGGTCCAAAAGTGTTAAGGCAGTCCCATAGTGTCCCCACATCATGCCATGTGTCTATTTGCCTTGAGACATGAGTAAATTAGCTTATATGCTAACATGCTAATGGTCATCATGTTAGCACCAAGCAAGAGAGTCCTTTTTCAGTCGGGTCTAAAAGTGGGGGCAATGTGAAGCTGTGTCTGTGCCACCTACTATGTTGCTGTGTCCCTGGTCCAGTGTGTTCCCATCTTGGGTTGGAATGTCCCCATGCTGGTAACGGTTGGGGAATACAGTACGTTGATGAGGATAAGCGGGATGGATTTCAGTGGTTAAAGTCTCCAGCTACCATGAAAACGGTCATGGGCCACGAGCCTGTTCTGAATTCCCCTTTGGCCAATCGACACCACATCAACTCTGCAGCAGTCCTCGTTAGTATAGTGGACAGTATCTCCGCCTGTCACGTGGAAGACCGGGGTTCGATTCCCCGATGGGGAGTTCCTCCTTTGTATGTCACAATGTCACGTTGGACCTTGAGTCGGGTTGCGGTTGCAACAACCAGTCCGGTTAAACAAACCCTTCTCATTAGAACAAAACCTCTCTTAATCTTCTTCTCAAGGTGTTCAGGTGTCTTGTACAATCTGACAGTCTTTTGCTGTCAAATCATTCCATGCGTGGATAATGGAGCTGACCAGGAAAATGCCAGCTGTGGGATTTCAACCAGAGCCTCCTGAGCGTAAGGAACGTTAATCTGGCGCCTTCGATCACTCATCCACCCAACCTAAAACGGTGCCCTGATCAGGAAAAAAACACTGTGACCTTGTGAGGTTCACTGACAACAGAGGACACTCAAAAGGAGCCGCACAAAGCAGGGTACTTGTACAGATGTCGGCAGCAGAGTGGCGCAGCGGTAGCGTGCTAGGCCCATAACCCAGAGGTCGATGGATCGAAACCATCCTCTGCTATGGCTGTGCTCTTTACGTGTCCTTTGAAGAGCTTGCAGATGTATTGTCTTTGTTACTTAGCTGACCTGGTCCAGTAAAGAGTTCACGCTTCCTTTACTGCTGTTCTCGATGCATTTATTGCTCTTGAGTGCATTCACACGCCATTGCGGGACAACAGAATCGGTGACAAAGGGCAGCCTTAGCGGAGGCCAACGTTTACCGGAAACAGGCTCGACTTACTTACTTACAATGCGAACCAGACTCCTGGCCCGTTTGTACAAGGACCAGATAGCACGTAGTAGCGCGCCACCAATCCCCCCAAAGTACGCCACAAGGGACACGGTCGAATGCCTTTTCCAGATCCGCAAAGTACATGTAGACTGGTTGGGCAAACTCCCATGCACCCTCCAGCACCCTCGTGAGGGTGTCGAGCTGGTCCAGTGTTCCATGACCAGGACGAAAACCGCATTGGACCTCTTGTAACAGAGGTTCGACCAACGGTCGTACCCTTCTCTCCAGCACCCTGGAATAGACTTTCCCAGGGAGGCTGAGGAGTGTGATCCCCCTACAGTTGGAACACACCCTCCGGTCACCCTTCTTGAAAAGGGGGACCACCACCCCGGTCTGCCAATCCAAAGATACTGTTCCCGACTTCCACGCAATGTTGAAGAGACCTGCCAGCCAAGACAGTCCCTCAACATCCAGCAGTTCCAGCCGGGGGAGGACCGGGATATTGAGTCCGAATGGGCCATATTCCGTGCCTCCATTGCTGAGGCGGCTGACCAGAGCTGCTGCCGCAAGGCGGTCGGTGCCAGTCGTGGCGGCAGGCCCCGAACCCGATGGTGGACACCAGAGGTCAGGGCCGCCGTCAAGCTGAAGAAGGAGTCCTATCCAGCATTGATGGCTTGTGGGACTCCGGAAGCAGCTGACAGGTACTGCCAGGCCAAACGGTTCGCGGCTTCGGCGGTTGTCTAGGCAAAAACTCGGGTGTGGAAGGAATTCGTGAGGCCATGGAGCACGACTTTCGGTCGGCCTCGAAGGGGTTCTGGCAAACCGTCCGGCGCCTCCGAAAAGGGAAGCAGTGCCCAGTCCACACTGTTTACAGTGGAGACGGGGCCTGCTGACCTCGACTGGGGATTTGTTTTGGTGAAGTAGGTGCAGACACATCTATTAAAAAATGAAAATACAAAATATACAGAATGCAGTATAAATATATGTACGCAGTCTGTTTTTTGTTTGTTATTCCGGAAGTGCAGTCTGATTGTTTTTCCCAAGAGTCCAAAGTGAGCGTTAATTTAACGCATATAGAGTGTCAAAGTGGCAGGGTGAGGCAGAGGTGGGGTGTGAACAGTGTCAGGGGGGGTTCCGGACCTTGTTGATGAGGCTGACAGCAGACGGGAAGAGACTGTTCTAGTGGCGTGAGGTTTTGGTCCTGATGGACCGCAGCCTCCTCTCAAAGAGACTGTGTCCGGGGTAAAAAAACAAAAAAAACTAGCAAGACAGCCTCAAGGTCCAAAAGTGTTAAGGCAGTCCCATAGTGTCCCCACATCATGCCATGTGTCTATTTGCCTTGAGACATGAGTAAATTAGCTTAAATGCTAACATGCTAATGGTCATCATGTTAGCACCAAGCAAGAGAGTCCTTTTTCAGTCGGGTCTAAAAGTGGGGGCAATGTGAAGCTGTGTCTGTGCCACCTACTATGTTGCTGTGTCCCTGGTCCAGTGTGTTCCCATCTTGGGTTGGAATGTCCCCGTGCTGGTAACGGGTGGGGAATACAGTACGTTGATGAGGATAAGCGGGATGGATTTCAGTGGTTAAAGTCTCCAGCTACCATGAAAACGGTCATGGGCCACGAGCCTGTTCTGAATTCCCTTTGGCCAATCGACACCACATCAACTCTACAGCAGTCCTCGTTAGTATAGTGGACAGTATCTCTGCCTGTCACGTGAAAGACCGGGGTTCGATTCCCCGACGGGGAGTTCCTCTTTTGTATGTCACAATGTCACGTTGGACCTTGAGTCGGGTTGCGGTTGCAACAACCAGTCCGGTTAAACAAACCCTTCTCATTAGAACAAAACCTCTCTTAATCTTCTTCTCAAGGTGTTCAGGTGTCTTGTACAATCTGACTGTCTTTTGCTGTCAAATCATTCCCTGCGTGGATAATGGAGCTGACCAGGAAAATGCCAGCTGTGGGATTTCAACCAGAGCCTCCTGAGCGTAAGGAACCTTAATCTGGCGCCTTCGATCACTCATCCACCCAACCTAAAACGGTGCCCTGATCAGGAAAAAAAACACTGTGACCTTGTGAGGTTCACTGACAACAGAGGACACTCAAAAGGAGCCGCACAAAGCAGGGTACTTGTACAGATGTCGGCAGCAGAGTGGTGCAGCGGTAATTTTGCTGGGCCCATAACCCAGAGGTCGATGGATCGAAACCATCCTCTGCTATGGCTGTGCTCTTTACGTGTCCTTTGAAGAGCTTGCAGATGTATTGTCTTTGTTACTTAGCTGACCTGGTCCAGTAAAGAGTTCACGCTTCCTTTACTGCTGTTCTCGATGCATTTATTGCTCTTGAGTGCATTCACACGCCATTGCGGGACAACAGAATCGGTGACAAAGGGCAGCCTTAGCGGAGGCCAACGTTTACCGGAAACAGGCTCGACTTACTACTGACAATGCGAACCAGACTCCTGCCCCGTTTGTACAAGGACCAGATAGCACGTAGTAGCGCGCCACCAATCCCCCCAAAGTACGCCACAAGGGACACGGTCGAATGCCTTTTCCAGATCCGCAAAGTACATGTAGACTGGTTGGGCAAACTCCCATGCACCCTCCAGCACCCTCGTGAGGGTGTCGAGCTGGTCCAGTGTTCCATGACCAGGACGAAAACCGCATTGGACCTCTTGTAACAGAGGTTCGACCAACGGTCGTACCCTTCTCTCCAGCACCCTGGAATAGACTTTCCCAGGGAGGCTGAGGAGTGTGATCCCCCTACAGTTGGAACACACCCTCCGGTCACCCTTCTTGAAAAGGGGGACCACCACCCCGGTCTGCCAATCCAAAGATACTGTTCCCGACTTCCACGCAATGTTGAAGAGACCTGCCAGCCAAGACAGTCCCTCAACATCCAGCAGTTCCAGCCGGGGGAGGACCGGGATATTGAGTCCGAATGGGCCATATTCCGTGCCTCCATTGCTGAGGCGGCTGACCAGAGCTGCTGCCGCAAGGCGGTCGGTGCCAGTCGTGGCGGCAGGCCCCGAACCCGATGGTGGACACCAGAGGTCAGGGCCGCCGTCAAGCTGAAGAAGGAGTCCTATCCAGCATTGATGGCTTGTGGGACTCCGGAAGCAGCTGACAGGTACTGCCAGGCCAAACGGTTCGCGGCTTCGGCGGTTGTCTAGGCAAAAACTCGGGTGTGGAAGGAATTCGTGAGGCCATGGAGCACGACTTTCGGTCGGCCTCGAAGGGGTTCTGGCAAACCGTCCGGCACCTCCGAAAAGGGAAGCAGTGCCCAGTCCACACTGTGTACAGTGGAGACGGGGCCTGCTGACCTCGACTGGGGATTTGTTTTGGTGAAGTAGGTGCAGACACATCTATTAAAAAATGAAAATACAAAATATACAGAATGCAGTATAAATATATGTACGCAGTCTGTTTTTTGTTTGTTATTCCGGAAGTGCAGTCTGATTGTTTTTCCCAAGAGTCCAAAGTGAGCGTTAATTTAACGCATATAGAGTGTCAAAGTGGCAGGGTGAGGCAGAGGTGGGGTGTGAACAGTGTCAGGGGGGGTTCCGGACCTTGTTGATGAGGCTGACAGCAGACGGGAAGAAACTGTTCTAGTGGCGTGAGGTTTTGGTCCTGATGGACCGCAGCCTCCTCTCAAAGAGACTGTGTCCGGGGTAAAAAAAAACAAAAAAACTAGCAAGACAGCCTCAAGGTCCAAAAGTGTTAAGGCAGTCCCATAGTGTCCCCACATCATGCCATGTGTCTATTTGCCTTGAGACATGAGTAAATTAGCTTATATGCTAACATGCTAATGGTCATCATGTTAGCACCAAGCAAGAGAGTCCTTTTTCAGTCGGGTCTAAAAGTGGGGGCAATGTGAAGCTGTGTCTGTGCCACCTACTATGTTGCTGTGTCCCTGGTCCAGTGTGTTCCCATCTTGGGTTGGAATGTCCCCATGCTGGTAACGGTTGGGGAATACAGTACGTTGATGAGGATAAGCGGGATGGATTTCAGTGGTTAAAGTCTCCAGCTACCATGAAAACGGTCATGGGCCACGAGCGTGTTCTGAATTCCCCTTTGGCCAATCGACACCACATCAACTCTGCGGCAGTCCTCGTTAGTATAGTGGACAGTATCTCCGCCTGTCACGTGGAAGACCGGGGTTCGATTCCCCGACGGGGAGTTCCTCTTTTGTATGTCACAATGTCACGTTGGACCTTGAGTCGGGTTGCGGTTGCAACAACCAGTCCGGTTAAACAAACCCTTCTCATTAGAACAAAACCTCTCTTAATCTTCTTCTCAAGGTGTTCAGGTGTCTTGTACAATCTGACAGTCTTTTGCTGTCAAATCATTCCATGCGTGGATAATGGAGCTGACCAGGAAAATGCCAGCTGTGGGATTTCAACCAGAGCCTCCTGAGCGTAAGGAACCTTAATCTGGCGCCTTCGATCACTCATCCACCCAACCTAAAACGGTGCCCTGATCAGGAAAAAAACACTGTGACCTTGTGAGGTTCACTGACAACAGAGGACACTCAAAAGGAGCCGCACAAAGCAGGGTACTTGTACAGATGTCGGCAGCAGAGTGGCGCAGCGGTAGCGTGCTGGGCCCATAACCCAGAGGTCGATGGATCGAAACCATCCTCTGCTATGGCTGTGCTCTTTACGTGTCCTTTGAAGAGCTTGCAGATGTATTGTCTTTGTTACTTAGCTGACCTGGTCCAGTAAAGAGTTCACACTTCCTTTACTGCTGTTCTCGATGCATTTATTGCTCTTGAGTGCATTCACACGCCATTGCGGGACAACAGAATCGGTGACAAAGGGCAGCCTTAGCGGAGGCCAACGTTTACCGGAAACAGGCTCGACTTACTTACTTACGATGCGAACCAGACTCCTGGCCCGTTTGTACAAGGACCAGATAGCACGTAGTAGCGCGCCACCAATCCCCCCAAAGTACGCCACAAGGGACACGGTCGAATGCCTTTTCCAGATCCGCAAAGTACATGTAGACTGGTTGGGCAAACTCCCATGCACCCTCCAGCACCCTCGTGAGGGTGTCGAGCTGGTCCAGTGTTCCATGACCAGGACGAAAACCGCATTGGACCTCTTGTAACAGAGGTTCGACCAACGGTCGTACCCTTCTCTCCAGCACCCTGGAATAGACTTTCCCAGGGAGGCTGAGGAGTGTGATCCCCCTACAGTTGGAACACACCCTCCGGTCACCCTTCTTGAAAAGGGGGACCACCACCCCGGTCTGCCAATCCAAAGATACTGTTCCCGACTTCCACGCAATGTTGAAGAGACCTGCCAGCCAAGACAGTCCCTCAACATCCAGCAGTTCCAGCCGGGGGAGGACCGGGATATTGAGTCCGAATGGGCCATATTCCGTGCCTCCATTGCTGAGGCGGCTGACCAGAGCTGCTGCCGCAAGGCGGTCGGTGCCAGTCGTGGCGGCAGGCCCCGAACCCGATGGTGGACACCAGAGGTCAGGGCCGCCGTCAAGCTGAAGAAGGAGTCCTATCCAGTATTGATGGCTTGTGGGACTCCGGAAGCAGCTGACAGGTACTGCCAGGCCAAACGGTTCGCGGCTTCGGCGGTTGTCTAGGCAAAAACTCGGGTGTGGAAGGAATTCGTGAGGCCATGGAGCACGACTTTCGGTCGGCCTCGAAGGGGTTCTGGCAAACCGTCCGGCGCCTCCGAAAAGGGAAGCAGTGCCCAGTCCACACTGTTTACAGTGGAGACGGGGCCTGCTGACCTCGACTGGGGATTTGTTTTGGTGAAGTAGGTGCAGACACATCTATTAAAAAATGAAAATACAAAATATACAGAATGCAGTATAAATATATGTACGCAGTCTGTTTTTTGTTTGTTATTCCGGAAGTGCAGTCTGATTGTTTTTCCCAAGAGTCCAAAGTGAGCGTTAATTTAACGCATATAGAGTGTCAAAGTGGCAGGGTGAGGCAGAGGTGGGGTGTGAACAGTGTCAGGGGGGGTTCCGGACCTTGTTGATGAGGCTGACAGCAGACGGGAAGAAACTGTTCTAGTGGCGTGAGGTTTTGGTCCTGATGGACCGCAGCCTCCTCTCAAAGAGACTGTGTCCGGGGTAAAAAAACAAAAAAAACTAGCAAGACAGCCTCAAGGTCCAAAAGTGTTAAGGCAGTCCCATAGTGTCCCCACATCATGTCATGTGTCTATTTGCCTTGAGACATGAGTAAATTAGCTTAAATGCTAACATGCTAATGGTCATCATGTTAGCACCAAGCAAGAGAGTCCTTTTTCAGTCGGGTCTAAAAGTGGGGGCAATGTGAAGCTGTGTCTGTGCCACCTACTATGTTGCTGTGTCCCTGGTCCAGTGTGTTCCCATCTTGGGTTGGAATGTCCCCGTGCTGGTAACGGGTGGGGAATACAGTACGTTGATGAGGATAAGCGGGATGGATTTCAGTGGTTAAAGTCTCCAGCTACCATGAAAACGGTCATGGGCCACGAGCCTGTTCTGAATTCCCTTTGGCCAATCGACACCACATCAACTCTACAGCAGTCCTCGTTAGTATAGTGGACAGTATCTCTGCCTGTCACGTGGAAGACCGGGGTTCGATTCCCCGACGGGGAGTTCCTCTTTTGTATGTCACAATGTCACGTTGGACCTTGAGTCGGGTTGCGGTTGCAACAACCAGTCCGGTTAAACAAACCCTTCTCATTAGAACAAAACCTCTCTTAATCTTCTTCTCAAGGTGTTCAGGTGTCTTGTACAATCTGACAGTCTTTTGCTGTCAAATCATTCCATGCGTGGATAATGGAGCTGACCAGGAAAATGCCAGCTGTGGGATTTCAACCAGAGCCTCCTGAGCGTAAGGAACCTTAATCTGGCGCCTTCGATCACTCATCCACCCAACCTAAAACGGTGCCCTGATCAGGAAAAAAACACTGTGACCTTGTGAGGTTCACTGACAACAGAGGACACTCAAAAGGAGCCGCACAAAGCAGGGTACTTGTACAGATGTCGGAAGCAGAGTGGCGCAGCGGTAGCGTGCTGGGCCCATAACCCAGAGGTCGATGGATCGAAACCATCCTCTGCTATGGCTGTGCTCTTTACGTGTCCTTTGAAGAGCTTGCAGATGTATTGTCTTTGTTACTTAGCTGACCTGGTCCAGTAAAGAGTTCACGCTTCCTTTACTGCTGTTCTCGATGCATTTATTGCTCTTGAGTGCATTCACACGCCATTGCGGGACAACAGAATCGGTGACAAAGGGCAGCCTTAGCAGAGGCCAACGTTTACCGGAAACAGGCTCGACTTACTACTGACAATGCGAACCAGACTCCTGCCCCGTTTGTACAAGGACCAGATAGCATGTAGTAGCGCGCCACCAATCCCCCCAAAGTACGCCACAAGGGACACGGTCGAATGCCTTTTCCAGATCCGCAAAGTACATGTAGACTGGTTGGGCAAACTCCCATGCACCCTCCAGCACCCTCGTGAGGGTGTCGAGCTGGTCCAGTGTTCCATGACCAGGACGAAAACCGCATTGGACCTCTTGTAACAGAGGTTCGACCAACGGTCGTACCCTTCTCTCCAGCACCCTGGAATAGACTTTCCCAGGGAGGCTGAGGAGTGTGATCCCCCTACAGTTGGAACACACCCTCCGGTCACCCTTCTTGAAAAGGGGGACCACCACCCCGGTCTGCCAATCCAAAGATACTGTTCCCGACTTCCACGCAATGTTGAAGAGACCTGCCAGCCAAGACAGTCCCTCAACATCCAGCAGTTCCAGCCGGGGGAGGACCGGGATATTGAGTCCGAATGGGCCATATTCCGTGCCTCCATTGCTGAGGCGGCTGACCAGAGCTGCTGCCGCAAGGCGGTCGGTGCCAGTCGTGGCGGCAGGCCCCGAACCCGATGGTGGACACCAGAGGTCAGGGCCGCCGTCAAGCTGAAGAAGGAGTCCTATCCAGCATTGATGGCTTGTGGGACTCCGGAAGCAGCTGACAGGTACTGCCAGGCCAAACGGTTCGCGGCTTCGGCAGTTGTCTAGGCAAAAACTCGGGTGTGGAAGGAATTCGTGAGGCCATGGAGCACGACTTTCGGTCGGCCTCGAAGGGGTTCTGGCAAACCGTCCGGCGCCTCCGAAAAGGGAAGCAGTGCCCAGTCCACACTGTGTACAGTGGAGACGGGGCCTGCTGACCTCGACTGGGGATTTGTTTTGGTGAAGTAGGTGCAGACACATCTATTAAAAAATGAAAATACAAAATATACAGAATGCAGTATAAATATATGTACGCAGTCTGTTTTTTGTTTGTTATTCCGGAAGTGCAGTCTGATTGTTTTTCCCAAGAGTCCAAAGTGAGCGTTAATTTAACGCATATAGAGTGTCAAAGTGGCAGGGTGAGGCAGAGGTGGGGTGTGAACAGTGTCAGGGGGGGTTCCGGACCTTGTTGATGAGGCTGACAGCAGACGGGAAGAAACTGTTCTAGTGGCGTGAGGTTTTGGTCCTGATGGACCGCAGCCTCCTCTCAAAGAGACTGTGTCCGGGGTAAAAAAAACAAAAAAACTAGCAAGACAGCCTCAAGGTCCAAAAGTGTTAAGGCAGTCCCATAGTGTCCCCACATCATGCCATGTGGCTATTTGCCTTGAGACATGAGTAAATTAGCTTATATGCTAACATGCTAATGGTCATCATGTTAGCACCAAGCAAGAGAGTCCTTTTTCAGTCGGGTCTAAAAGTGGGGGCAATGTGAAGCTGTGTCTGTGCCACCTACTATGTTGCTGTGTCCCTGGTCCAGTGTGTTCCCATCTTGGGTTGGAATGTCCCCATGCTGGTAACGGTTGGGGAATACAGTACGTTGATGAGGATAAGCGGGATGGATTTCAGTGGTTAAAGTCTCCAGCTACCATGAAAACGGTCATGGGCCACGAGCCTGTTCTGAATTCCCCTTTGGCCAATCGACACCACATCAACTCTGCAGCAGTCCTCGTTACTATAGTGGACAGTATCTCTGCCTGTCACGTGGAAGACCGGGGTTCGATTCCCCGACGGGGAGTTCCTCTTTTGTATGTCACAATGTCACGTTGGACCTTGAGTCGGGTTGCGGTTGCAACAACCAGTCCGGTTAAACAAACCCTTCTCATTAGAACAAAACCTCTCTTAATCTTCTTCTCAAGGTGTTCAGGTGTCTTGTACAATCTGACTGTCTTTTGCTGTCAAATCATTCCATGCGTGGATAATGGAGCTGACCAGGAAAATGCCAGCTGTGGGATTTCAACCAGAGCCTCCTGAGCTTAAGGAACCTTAATCTGGCGCCTTCGATCACTCATCCACCCAACCTAAAACGGTGCCCTGATCAGGAAAAAAAACACTGTGACCTTGTGAGGTTCACTGACAACAGAGGACACTCAAAAGGAGCCGCACAAAGCAGGGTACTTGTACAGATGTCGGCAGCAGAGTGGCGCAGCGGTAGCGTGCTGGGCCCATAACCCAGAGGTAGATGGATCGAAACCATCCTCTGCTATGGCTGTGCTCTTTACTTGTCCTTTGAAGAGCTTGCAGATGTATTGTCTTTGTTACTTAGCTGACCTGGTCCAGTAAAGAGTTCACGCTTCCTTTACTGCTGTTCTCGATGCATTTATTGCTCTTGAGTGCATTCACACACCATTGCGGGACAACAGAATCGGTGACAAAGGGCAGCCTTAGCGGAGGCCAACGTTTACCGGAAACAGGCTCGACTTACTACTGACAAAGCGAACCAGACTCCTGCTCCGTTTGTACAAGGACCAGATAGCACGTAGTAGCGCGCCACCAATCCCCCCAAAGTACGCCACAAGGGACACGGTCGAATGCCTTTTCCAGATCCGCAAAGTACATGTAGACTGGTTGGGCAAAATCCCATGCACCCTCCAGCACCCTCGTGAGGGTGTCGAGCTGGTCCAGTGTTCCATGACCAGGACGAAAACCGCATTGGACCTCTTGTAACAGAGGTTCGACCAACGGTCGTACCCTTCTCTCCAGCACCCTGGAATAGACTTTCCCAGGGAGGCTGAGGAGTGTGATCCCCCTACAGTTGGAACACACCCTCCGGTCACCCTTCTTGAAAAGGGGGACCACCACCCCGGTCTGCCAATCCAAAGATACTGTTCCCGACTTCCACGCAATGTTGAAGAGACCTGCCAGCCAAGACAGTCCCTCAACATCCAGCAGTTCCAGCCGGGGGAGGACCGGGATATTGAGTCCGAATGGGCCATATTCCGTGCCTCCATTGCTAAGGCGTCAGACCGGAGCTGCTGCCGCAAGGCTGTCGGTGCCAGTCGTGGCGGCAGGCCCCGAACCCGATGGTGGACACCAGAGGTCAGCTGACAGGTACTGTCAGGCCAAACGGTTCGCGGCTTCGGCGGTTGTCTAGGCAAAAACTCGGGTGTGGAAGGAATTCGTGAGGCCATGGAGCACGACTTTCGGTCGGCCTCGAAGGGGTTCTGGCAAACCGTCCGGCGCCTCCGAAAAGGGAAGCAGTGCCCAGTCCACACTGCTTACAGTGGAGACGGGGCCTGCTGACCTCGACTGGGGATTTGTTTTGGTGAAGTAGGTGCAGACACATCTATTAAAAAATGAAAATACAAAATATACAGAATGCAGTATAAATATATGTACGCAGTCTGTTTTTTGTTTGTTATTCCGGAAGTGCAGTCGGATTGTTTTTCCCAAGAGTCCAAAGTGAGCGTTAATTTAACGCATATAGAGTGTCAAAGTGGCAGGGTGAGGCAGAGGTGGGGTGTGAACAGTGTCAGGGGGGGTTCCGGGCCTTGTTGATGAGGCTGACAGCAGACGGGAAGAAACTGTTCTTGTGGCGCGAGGTTTTGGTCCTGATGGACCGCAGCCTCCTCTCAAAGAGACTGTGTCCGGGGTAAAAAAAAACAAAAAAAAACTAGCAAGACAGCCTCAAGGTCCAAAAGTGTTAAGGCAGTCCCATAGTGTCCCCACATCATGCCATGTGTCTATTTGCCTTGAGACATGAGTAAATTAGCTTAAATGCTAACATGCTAATGGTCATCATGTTAGCACCAAGCAAGAGAGTCCTTTTTCAGTCGGGTCTAAAAGTGGGGGCAATGTGAAGCTGTGTCTGTGCCACCTACTATGTTGCTGTGTCCCTGGTCCAGTGTGTTCCCATCTTGGGTTGGAATGTCCCCGTGCTGGTAACGGGTGGGGAATACAGTACGTTGATGAGGATAAGCGGGATGGATTTCAGTGGTTAAAGTCTCCAGCTACCATGAAAACGGTCATGGGCCACGAGCCTGTTCTGAATTCCCCTTTGGCCAATCGACACCACATCAACTCTGCAGCAGTCCTCGTTAGTATAGTGGACAGTATCTCCGCCTGTCACGTGGAAGACCGGGGTTCGATTCCCCGACGGGGAGTTCCTCTTTTGTATGTCACAATGTCACGTTGGACCTTGAGTCGGGTTGTGGTTGCAACAACCAGGCCGGTTAAACAAACCCTTCTCATTAGAACAAAACCTCTCTTAATCTTCTTCTCAAGGTCTTCAGGTGTCTTGGACAATCTGACAGTCTTTTGCTGTCAAATCATTCCATGCGTGGATAATGGAGCTGACCAGGAAAATGCCAGCTGTGGGATTTCAACCAGAGCCTCCTGAGCGTAAGGAACCTTAATCTGGCGCCTTCGATCACTCATCCACCCAACCTAAAACGGTGCCCTGATCAGGAAAAAAATCACTGTGACCTTGTGAGGTTCACTGACAACAGAGGACACTCAAAAGGAGCCGCACAAAGCAGGGTACTTGTACAGATGTCGGAAGCAGAGTGGCGCAGCGGTAGCGTGCTGGGCCCATAACCCAGAGGTCGATGGATCGAAACCATCCTCTGCTATGGCTGTGCTCTTTACGTGTCCTTTGAAGATCTTGCAGATGTATTGTCTTTGTTACTTAGCTGACCTAGTCCAGTAAAGAGTTCACGCTTCCTTTACTGCTGTTCTCGATGCATTTATTGCTCTTGAGTGCATTCACACGCCATTGCGGGACAACAGAATCGGTGACAAAGGGCAGCCTTAGCGGAGGCCAACGTTTACCGGAAACAGGCTCGACTTACTACTGACAATGCGAACCAGACTCCTGCCCCGTTTGTACAAGGACCAGATAGCACGTAGTAGCGCGCCACCAATCCCCCCAAAGTACGCCACAAGGGACACGGTCGAATGCCTTTTCCAGATCCGCAAAGTACATGTAGACTGGTTGGGCAAACTCCCATGCACCCTCCAGCACCCTCGTGAGGGTGTCGAGCTGGTCCAGTGTTCCATGACTAGGACGAAAACCGCATTGGACCTCTTGTAACAGAGGTTCGACCAACGGTCGTACCCTTCTCTCCAGCACCCTGGAATAGACTTTCCCAGGGAGGCTGAGGAGTGTGATCCCCCTACAGTTGGAACACACCCTCCGGTCACCCTTCTTGAAAAGGGGGACCACCATCCCGGTCTGCCAATCCAAAGATACTGTTCCTGACTTCCACGCAATGTTGAAGAGACCTGCCAGCCAAGACAGTCCCTCAACATCCAGCAGTTCCAGCCGGGGGAGGACCGGGATATTGAGTCCGAATGGGCCATATTCCATGCCTCCATTGCTGAGGCGGCTGACCGGAGCTGCTGCCGCAAGGCGGTCGGTGCCAGTCGTGGCGGCAGGCCCCGAACCCGATGGTGGACACCAGAGGTCAGGGCCGCCGTCAAGCTGAAGAAGGAGTCCTATCCAGCATTGATGGCTTGTGGGACTCCGGAAGCAGCTGACAGGTACTGTCAGGCCAAACGGTTCGCGGCTTCGGCGGTTGTCTAGGCAAAAACTCGGGTGTGGAAGGAATTCGTGAGGCCATGGAGCACGACTTTCGGTCGGCCTCGAAGGGGTTCTGGCAAACCGTCCGGTGCCTCCGAAAAGGGAAGCAGTGCCCAGTCCACACTGTGTACAGTGGAGACGGGGCCTGCTGACCTCGACTGGGGATTTGTTTTGGTGAAGTAGGTGCAGACACATCTATTGAAAAATGAAAATACAAAATATACAGAATGCAGTATAAATATATGTACACAGTCTGTTTTTTGTTTGTTATTCCGGAAGTGCAGTCTGATTGTTTTTCCTAAGAGTCCAAAGTGAGCGTTAATTTAACGCATATAGAGTGTCAAAGTGGCAGGGTGAGGCAGAGGTGGGGTGTGAACAGTGTCAGGGGGGGTTCCGGGCCTTGTTGATGAGGCTGACAGCAGACGGGAAGAAACTGTTCTTGTGGCGTGAGGTTTTGGTCCTGATGGACCGCAGGCTCCTCTCAAAGAGACTGTGTCCGGGGTAAAAAAAAAACAAAAAAAACTAGCAAGACAGCCTCAAGGTCCAAAAGTGTTAAGGTAGTCCCATAGTGTCCCCACATCATGCCATGTGTCTATTTGCCTTGAGACATGAGTAAATTAGCTTAAATGCTAACATGCTAATGGTCATCATGTTAGCACCAAGCAAGAGAGTCCTTTTTCAGTCGGGTCTAAAAGTGGGGGCAATGTGAAGCTGTGTCTGTGCCACCTACTATGTTGCTGTGTCCCTGGTCCAGTGTGTTCCCATCTTGGGTTGGAATGTCCCCGTGCTGGTAACGGGTGGGGAATACAGTACGTTGATGAGGATAAGCGGGATGGATTTCAGTGGTTAAAGTCTCCAGCTACCATGAAAACGGTCATGGGCCACGAGCCTGTTCTGAATTCCCCTTTGGCCAATCGACACCACATCAACTCTGCAGCAGTCCTCGTTAGTATAGTGGACAGTATCTCCGCCTGTCACGTGAAAGACCGGGGTTCGATTCCCCGACGGGGAGTTCCTCTTTTGTATGTCACAATGTCACGTTGGACCTTGAGTCGGGTTGCGGTTGCAACAACCAGCCCGGTTAAACAAACCCTTCTCATTAGAACAAAACCTCTCTTAATCTTCTTCTCAAGGTGTTCAGGTGTCTTGTACAATCTGACAGTCTTTTGCTGTCAAATCATTCCATGCGTGGATAATGGAGCTGACCAGGAAAATGCCAGCTGTGGGATTTCAACCAGAGCCTCCTGAGCGTAAGGAACCTTAATCTGGCGCCTTCGATCACTCATCCACCCAACCTAAAACGGTGCCCTGATCGGGAAAAAAAACACTGTGACCTTGTGAGGTTCACTGACAACAGAGGACACTCAAAAGGAGCCGCACAAAGCAGGGTACTTGTACAGATGTCGGCAGCACAGTGGCGCAGCGGTAGCGTGCTGGGCCCATAACCCAGCGGTCGATGGATCGAAACCATCCTCTGCTATGGCTGTGCTCTTTACGTGTCCTTTGAAGAGCTTGCAGATGTATTGTCTTTGTTACTTAGCTGACCTGGTCCAGTAAAGAGTTCACGCTTCCTTTACTGCTGTTCTCGATGCATTTATTGCTCTTGAGTGCATTCACACGCCATTGCGGGACAACAGAATCGGTGACAAAGGGCAGCCTTAGCGGAGGCCAACGTTTACCGGAAACAGGCTCGACTTACTACTGACAATGCGAACCAGACTCCTGCCCCGTTTGTACAAGGACCAGATAGCACGTAGTAGCGCGCCACCAATCCCCCCAAAGTACACCACAAGGGACACGGTCGAATGCCTTTTCCAGATCCGCAAAGTACATGTAGACTGGTTGGGCAAACTCCCATGCACCCTCCAGCACCCTCGTGAGGGTGTCGAGCTGGTCCAGTGTTCCATGACTAGGACGAAAACCGCATTGGACCTCTTGTAACAGAGGTTCGACCAACGGTCGTACCCTTCTCTCCAGCACCCTGGAATAGACTTTCCCAGGGAGGCTGAGGAGTGTGATCCCCCTACAGTTGGAACACACCCTCCGGTCACCCTTCTTGAAAAGGGGGACCACCACCCCGGTCTGCCAATCCAAAGATACTGTTCCCGACTTCCACGCAATGTTGAAGAGACCTGCCAGCCAAGACAGTCCCTCAACATCCAGCAGTTCCAGCCGGGGGAGGACCGGGATATTGAGTCCGAATGGGCCATATTCCGTGCAGTAGGTGCAGACACATCTATTAAAAAATGAAAATACAAAATATACAGAATGCAGTATAAATATATGTACGCAGTCTGTTTTTTGTTTGGTATTCCGGAAGTGCAGTCTCATTGTTTTTCCTAAGAGTCCAAACTGAGCGTTAATTTAACGCATATAGAGTGTCAAAGTGGCAGGGTGAGGCAGAGGTGGGGTGTGAACAGTGTCAGGGGGGGTTCCGGGCCTTGTTGATGAGGCTGACAGCAGACAGGAAGAAACTGTTCTTGTAGCGTGAGGTTTTGGTCCTGATGGACCGCAGCCTCCTCTCAAAGAGACTGTGTCCGGGGTAAAAAAAAAAAACTAGCAAAACAGCCTCAAGGTTCAAAAGCGTTAAGGCAGTCCCATAGTGTCCCCACATCATGCCATGTGTCTATTTGCCTTGAGACATGAGTAAATTAGCTTAAATGCTAACATACTAATGGTCATCATGTCGGGTCTAAAAGTGGGGGCAATGTGAAGCTGTGTCTGTGCCACCTACTATGTTGCTGTGTCCCTGGTCCAGTGTGTTCCCATCTTGGGTTGGAATGTCCCCATGCTGGTAACGGTTGGGGAATACAGTACGTTGATGAGGATAAGCGGGATGGATTTCAGTGGTTAAAGTCTCCAGCTACCATGAAAACGGTCATGGGCCACGAGCCTGTTCTGAATTCCCCTTTGGCCAATCGACACCACATCAACTCTGCAGCAGTCCTCGTTAGTATAGTGGACAGTATCTCCGCCTGTCACGTGGAAGACCGGGGTTCGATTCCCCGACGGGGAGTTCCTCTTTTGTATGTCACAATGTCACGTTGGACCTTGAGTCGGGTTGCGGTTGCAACAACCAGCCCGGTTAAACAAACCCTTCTCATTAGAACAAAACCTCTCTTAATCTTCTTCTCAAGGTGTTCAGGTGTCTTGTACAATCTGACAGTCTTTTGCTGTCAAATCATTCCATGCGTGGATAATGGAGCTGACCAGGAAAATGCCAGCTGTGGGATTTCAACCAGAGCCTCCTGAGCGTAAGGAACCTTAATCTGGCGCCTTCGATCACTCATCCACCCAACCTAAAACGGTGCCCTGATCGGGAAAAAAAACACTGTGACCTTGTGAGGTTCACTGACAACAGAGGACACTCAAAAGGAGCCGCACAAAGCAGGGTACTTGTACAGATGTCGGCAGCACAGTGGCGCAGCGGTAGCGTGCTGGGCCCATAACCCAGCGGTCGATGGATCGAAACCATCCTCTGCTATGGCTGTGCTCTTTACGTGTCCTTTGAAGAGCTTGCAGATGTATTGTCTTTGTTACTTAGCTGACCTGGTCCAGTAAAGAGTTCACGCTTCCTTTACTGCTGTTCTCGATGCATTTATTGCTCTTGAGTGCATTCACACGCCATTGCGGGACAACAGAATCGGTGACAAAGGGCAGCCTTAGCGGAGGCCAACGTTTACCGGAAACAGGCTCGACTTACTACTGACAATGCGAACCAGACTCCTGCCCCGTTTGTACAAGGACCAGATAGCACGTAGTAGCGCGCCACCAATCCCCCCAAAGTACACCACAAGGGACACGGTCGAATGCCTTTTCCAGATCCGCAAAGTACATGTAGACTGGTTGGGCAAACTCCCATGCACCCTCCAGCACCCTCGTGAGGGTGTCGAGCTGGTCCAGTGTTCCATGACTAGGACGAAAACCGCATTGGACCTCTTGTAACAGAGGTTCGACCAACGGTCGTACCCTTCTCTCCAGCACCCTGGAATAGACTTTCCCAGGGAGGCTGAGGAGTGTGATCCCCCTACAGTTGGAACACACCCTCCGGTCACCCTTCTTGAAAAGGGGGACCACCACCCCGGTCTGCCAATCCAAAGATACTGTTCCCGACTTCCACGCAATGTTGAAGAGACCTGCCAGCCAAGACAGTCCCTCAACATCCAGCAGTTCCAGCCGGGGGAGGACCGGGATATTGAGTCCGAATGGGCCATATTCCGTGCAGTAGGTGCAGACACATCTATTAAAAAATGAAAATACAAAATATACAGAATGCAGTATAAATATATGTACGCAGTCTGTTTTTTGTTTGGTATTCCGGAAGTGCAGTCTCATTGTTTTTCCTAAGAGTCCAAACTGAGCGTTAATTTAACGCATATAGAGTGTCAAAGTGGCAGGGTGAGGCAGAGGTGGGGTGTGAACAGTGTCAGGGGGGGTTCCGGGCCTTGTTGATGAGGCTGACAGCAGACAGGAAGAAACTGTTCTTGTAGCGTGAGGTTTTGGTCCTGATGGACCGCAGCCTCCTCTCAAAGAGACTGTGTCCGGGGTAAAAAAAAAAAACTAGCAAAACAGCCTCAAGGTTCAAAAGCGTTAAGGCAGTCCCATAGTGTCCCCACATCATGCCATGTGTCTATTTGCCTTGAGACATGAGTAAATTAGCTTAAATGCTAACATACTAATGGTCATCATGTCGGGTCTAAAAGTGGGGGCAATGTGAAGCTGTGTCTGTGCCACCTACTATGTTGCTGTGTCCCTGGTCCAGTGTGTTCCCATCTTGGGTTGGAATGTCCCCATGCTGGTAACGGTTGGGGAATACAGTACGTTGATGAGGATAAGCGGGATGGATTTCAGTGGTTAAAGTCTCCAGCTACCATGAAAACGGTCATGGGCCACGAGCCTGTTCTGAATTCCCCTTTGGCCAATCGACACCACATCAACTCTGCAGCAGTCCTCGTTAGTATAGTGGACAGTATCTCCGCCTGTCACGTGGAAGACCGGGGTTCGATTCCCCGACGGGGAGTTCCTCTTTTGTATGTCACAATGTCACGTTGGACCTTGAGTCGGGTTGCGGTTGCAACAACCAGTCCGGTTAAACAAACCCTTCTCATTAGAACAAAACCTCTCTTAATCTTCTTCTCAAGGTGTTCAGGTGTCTTGTACAATCTGACAGTCTTTTGCTGTCAAATCATTCCATGCGTGGATAATGGAGCTGACCAGGAAAATGCCAGCTGTGGGATTTCAACCAGAGCCTCCTGAGCGTAAGGAACCTTAATCTGGCGCCTTCGATCACTCATCCACCCAACCTAAAACGGTGCCCTGATCAGGAAAAAAACACTGTGACCTTGTGAGGTTCACTGACAACAGAGGACACTCAAAAGGAGCCGCACAAAGCAGGGTACTTGTACAGATGTCGGCAGCAGAGTGGCGCAGCGGTAGCGTGCTGGGCCCATAACCCAGAGGTCGATGGATCGAAACCATCCTCTGCTATGGCTGTGCTCTTTACGTGTCCTTTGAAGAGCTTGCAGATGTATTGTCTTTGTTACTTAGCTGACCTGGTCCAGTAAAGAGTTCACGCTTCCTTTACTGCTGTTCTCGATGCATTTATTGCTCTTGAGTGCATTCACACGCCATTGCGGGACAACAGAATCGGTGACAAAGGGCAGCCTTAGCAGAGGCCAACGTTTACCGGAAACAGGCTCGACTTACTACTGACAATGCGAACCAGACTCCTGCCCCGTTTGTACAAGGACCAGATAGCACGTAGTAGCGCGCCACCAATCCCCCCAAAGTACGCCACAAGGGACACGGTCGAATGCCTTTTCCAGATCCGCAAAGTACATGTAGACTGGTTGGGCAAACTCCCATGCACCCTCCAGCACCCTCGTGAGGGTGTCGAGCTGGTCCAGTGTTCCATGACCAGGACGAAAACCGCATTGGACCTCTTGTAACAGAGGTTCGACCAACGGTCGTACCCTTCTCTCCAGCACCCTGGAATAGACTTTCCCAGGGAGGCTGAGGAGTGTGATCCCCCTACAGTTGGAACACACCCTCCGGTCACCCTTCTTGAAAAGGGGGACCACCACCCCGGTCTGCCAATCCAAAGATACTGTTCCCGACTTCCACGCAATGTTGAAGAGACCTGCCAGCCAAGACAGTCCCTCAACATCCAGCAGTTCCAGCCGGGGGAGGACCGGGATATTGAGTCCGAATGGGCCATATTCCGTGCCTCCATTGCTGAGGCGGCTGACCAGAGCTGCTGCCGCAAGGCGGTCGGTGCCAGTCGTGGCGGCAGGCCCCGAACCCGATGGTGGACACCAGAGGTCAGGGCCGCCGTCAAGCTGAAGAAGGAGTCCTATCCAGCATTGATGGCTTGTGGGACTCCGGAAGCAGCTGACAGGTACTGCCAGGCCAAACGGTTCGCGGCTTCGGCGGTTGTCTAGGCAAAAACTCGGGTGTGGAAGGAATTCGTGAGGCCATGGAGCACGACTTTCGGTCGGCCTCGAAGGGGTTCTGGCAAACCGTCCGGCGCCTCCGAAAAGGGAAGCAGTGCCCAGTCCACACTGCTTACAGTGGAGACGGGGCCTGCTGACCTCGACTGGGGATTTGTTTTGGTGAAGTAGGTGCAGACACATCTATTAAAAAATGAAAATACAAAATATACAGAATGCAGTATAAATATATGTACGCAGTCTGTTTTTTGTTTGTTATTCCGGAAGTGCAGTCGGATTGTTTTTCCCAAGAGTCCAAAGTGAGCGTTAATTTAACGCATATAGAGTGTCAAAGTGGCAGGGTGAGGCAGAGGTGGGGTGTGAACAGTGTCAGGGGGGGTTCCGGGCCTTGTTGATGAGGCTGACAGCAGACGGGAAGAAACTGTTCTTGTGGCGCGAGGTTTTGGTCCTGATGGACCGCAGCCTCCTCTCAAAGAGACTGTGTCCGGGGTAAAAAAAAACAAAAAAAAACTAGCAAGACAGCCTCAAGGTCCAAAAGTGTTAAGGCAGTTCCATAGTGTCCCCACATCATGCCATGTGTCTATTTGCCTTGAGACATGAGTAAATTAGCTTAAATGCTAACATGCTAATGGTCATCATGTTAGCACCAAGCAAGAGAGTCCTTTTTCAGTCGGGTCTAAAAGTGGGGGCAATGTGAAGCTGTGTCTGTGCCACCTACTATGTTGCTGTGTCCCTGGTCCAGTGTGTTCCCATCTTGGGTTGGAATGTCCCCGTGCTGGTAACGGGTGGGGAATACAGTACGTTGATGAGGATAAGCGGGATGGATTTCAGTGGTTAAAGTCTCCAGCTACCATGAAAACGGTCATGGGCCACGAGCCTGTTCTGAATTCCCCTTTGGCCAATCGACACCACATCAACTCTGCAGCAGTCCTCGTTAGTATAGTGGACAGTATCTCCGCCTGTCACGTGGAAGACCGGGGTTCGATTCCCCGACGGGGAGTTCCTCTTTTGTATGTCACAATGTCACGTTGGACCTTGAGTCGGGTTGTGGTTGCAACAACCAGGCCGGTTAAACAAACCCTTCTCATTAGAACAAAACCTCTCTTAATCTTCTTCTCAAGGTCTTCAGGTGTCTTGGACAATCTGACAGTCTTTTGCTGTCAAATCATTCCATGCGTGGATAATGGAGCTGACCAGGAAAATGCCAGCTGTGGGATTTCAACCAGAGCCTCCTGAGCGTAAGGAACCTTAATCTGGCGCCTTCGATCACTCATCCACCCAACCTAAAACGGTGCCCTGATCAGGAAAAAAATCACTGTGACCTTGTGAGGTTCACTGACAACAGAGGACACTCAAAAGGAGCCGCACAAAGCAGGGTACTTGTACAGATGTCGGCAGCAGAGTGGCGCAGCGGTAGCGTGCTGGGCCCATAACCCAGAGGTCGATGGATCGAAACCATCCTCTGCTATGGCTGTGCTCTTTACGTGTCCTTTGAAGATCTTGCAGATGTATTGTCTTTGTTACTTAGCTGACCTAGTCCAGTAAAGAGTTCACGCTTCCTTTACTGCTGTTCTCGATGCATTTATTGCTCTTGAGTGCATTCACACGCCATTGCGGGACAACAGAATCGGTGACAAAGGGCAGCCTTAGCGGAGGCCAACGTTTACCGGAAACAGGCTCGACTTACTACTGACAATGCGAACCAGACTCCTGCCCCGTTTGTACAAGGACCAGATAGCACGTAGTAGCGCGCCACCAATCCCCCCAAAGTACGCCACAAGGGACACGGTCGAATGCCTTTTCCAGATCCGCAAAGTACATGTAGACTGGTTGGGCAAACTCCCATGCACCCTCCAGCACCCTCGTGAGGGTGTCGAGCTGGTCCAGTGTTCCATGACTAGGACGAAAACCGCATTGGACCTCTTGTAACAGAGGTTCGACCAACGGTCGTACCCTTCTCTCCAGCACCCTGGAATAGACTTTCCCAGGGAGGCTGAGGAGTGTGATCCCCCTACAGTTGGAACACACCCTCCGGTCACCCTTCTTGAAAAGGGGGACCACCATCCCGGTCTGCCAATCCAAAGATACTGTTCCTGACTTCCACGCAATGTTGAAGAGACCTGCCAGCCAAGACAGTCCCTCAACATCCAGCAGTTCCAGCCGGGGGAGGACCGGGATATTGAGTCCGAATGGGCCATATTCCATGCCTCCATTGCTGAGGCGGCTGACCGGAGCTGCTGCCGCAAGGCGGTCGGTGCCAGTCGTGGCGGCAGGCCCCGAACCCGATGGTGGACACCAGAGGTCAGGGCCGCCGTCAAGCTGAAGAAGGAGTCCTATCCAGCATTGATGGCTTGTGGGACTCCGGAAGCAGCTGACAGGTACTGTCAGGCCAAACGGTTCGCGGCTTCGGCGGTTGTCTAGGCAAAAACTCGGGTGTGGAAGGAATTCGTGAGGCCATGGAGCACGACTTTCGGTCGGCCTCGAAGGGGTTCTGGCAAACCGTCCGGTGCCTCCGAAAAGGGAAGCAGTGCCCAGTCCACACTGTGTACAGTGGAGACGGGGCCTGCTGACATCGACTGGGGATTTGTTTTGGTGAAGTAGGTGCAGACACATCTATTGAAAAATGAAAATACAAAATATACAGAATGCAGTATAAATATATGTACACAGTCTGTTTTTTGTTTGTTATTCCGGAAGTGCAGTCTGATTGTTTTTCCTAAGAGTCCAAAGTGAGCGTTAATTTAACGCATATAGAGTGTCAAAGTGGCAGGGTGAGGCAGAGGTGGGGTGTGAACAGTGTCAGGGGGGGTTCCGGGCCTTGTTGATGAGGCTGACAGCAGACGGGAAGAAACTGTTCTTGTGGCGTGAGGTTTTGGTCCTGATGGACCGCAGGCTCCTCTCAAAGAGACTGTGTCCGGGGTAAAAAAAAAACAAAAAAAACTAGCAAGACAGCCTCAAGGTCCAAAAGTGTTAAGGTAGTCCCATAGTGTCCCCACATCATGCCATGTGTCTATTTGCCTTGAGACATGAGTAAATTAGCTTAAATGCTAACATGCTAATGGTCATCATGTTAGCACCAAGCAAGAGAGTCCTTTTTCAGTCGGGTCTAAAAGTGGGGGCAATGTGAAGCTGTGTCTGTGCCACCTACTATGTTGCTGTGTCCCTGGTCCAGTGTGTTCCCATCTTGGGTTGGAATGTCCCCGTGCTGGTAACGGGTGGGGAATACAGTACGTTGATGAGGATAAGCGGGATGGATTTCAGTGGTTAAAGTCTCCAGCTACCATGAAAACGGTCATGGGCCACGAGCCTGTTCTGAATTCCCCTTTGGCCAATCGACACCACATCAACTCTGCAGCAGTCCTCGTTAGTATAGTGGACAGTATCTCCGCCTGTCACGTGAAAGACCGGGGTTCGATTCCCCGACGGGGAGTTCCTCTTTTGTATGTCACAATGTCACGTTGGACCTTGAGTCGGGTTGCGGTTGCAACAACCAGCCCGGTTAAACAAACCCTTCTCATTAGAACAAAACCTCTCTTAATCTTCTTCTCAAGGTGTTCAGGTGTCTTGTACAATCTGACAGTCTTTTGCTGTCAAATCATTCCATGCGTGGATAATGGAGCTGACCAGGAAAATGCCAGCTGTGGGATTTCAACCAGAGCCTCCTGAGCGTAAGGAACCTTAATCTGGCGCCTTCGATCACTCATCCACCCAACCTAAAACGGTGCCCTGATCGGGAAAAAAAACACTGTGACCTTGTGAGGTTCACTGACAACAGAGGACACTCAAAAGGAGCCGCACAAAGCAGGGTACTTGTACAGATGTCGGCAGCACAGTGGCGCAGCGGTAGCGTGCTGGGCCCATAACCCAGCGGTCGATGGATCGAAACCATCCTCTGCTATGGCTGTGCTCTTTACGTGTCCTTTGAAGAGCTTGCAGATGTATTGTCTTTGTTACTTAGCTGACCTGGTCCAGTAAAGAGTTCACGCTTCCTTTACTGCTGTTCTCGATGCATTTATTGCTCTTGAGTGCATTCACACGCCATTGCGGGACAACAGAATCGGTGACAAAGGGCAGCCTTAGCGGAGGCCAACGTTTACCGGAAACAGGCTCGACTTACTACTGACAATGCGAACCAGACTCCTGCCCCGTTTGTACAAGGACCAGATAGCACGTAGTAGCGCGCCACCAATCCCCCCAAAGTACACCACAAGGGACACGGTCGAATGCCTTTTCCAGATCCGCAAAGTACATGTAGACTGGTTGGGCAAACTCCCATGCACCCTCCAGCACCCTCGTGAGGGTGTCGAGCTGGTCCAGTGTTCCATGACTAGGACGAAAACCGCATTGGACCTCTTGTAACAGAGGTTCGACCAACGGTCGTACCCTTCTCTCCAGCACCCTGGAATAGACTTTCCCAGGGAGGCTGAGGAGTGTGATCCCCCTACAGTTGGAACACACCCTCCGGTCACCCTTCTTGAAAAGGGGGACCACCACCCCGGTCTGCCAATCCAAAGATACTGTTCCCGACTTCCACGCAATGTTGAAGAGACCTGCCAGCCAAGACAGTCCCTCAACATCCAGCAGTTCCAGCCGGGGGAGGACCGGGATATTGAGTCCGAATGGGCCATATTCCGTGCAGTAGGTGGAGACACATCTATTAAAAAATGAAAATACAAAATATACAGAATGCAGTATAAATATATGTACGCAGTCTGTTTTTTGTTTGGTATTCCGGAAGTGCAGTCTCATTGTTTTTCCTAAGAGTCCAAACTGAGCGTTAATTTAACGCATATAGAGTGTCAAAGTGGCAGGGTGAGGCAGAGGTGGGGTGTGAACAGTGTCAGGGGGGGTTCCGGGCCTTGTTGATGAGGCTGACAGCAGACAGGAAGAAACTGTTCTTGTAGCGTGAGGTTTTGGTCCTGATGGACCGCAGCCTCCTCTCAAAGAGACTGTCTCCGGGGTAAAAAAAAAAAACTAGCAAAACAGCCTCAAGGTTCAAAAGCGTTAAGGCAGTCCCATAGTGTCCCCACATCATGCCATGTGTCTATTTGCCTTGAGACATGAGTAAATTAGCTTAAATGCTAACATACTAATGGTCATCATGTCGGGTCTAAAAGTGGGGGCAATGTGAAGCTGTGTCTGTGCCACCTACTATGTTGCTGTGTCCCTGGTCCAGTGTGTTCCCATCTTGGGTTGGAATGTCCCCATGCTGGTAACGGTTGGGGAATACAGTACGTTGATGAGGATAAGCGGGATGGATTTCAGTGGTTAAAGTCTCCAGCTACCATGAAAACGGTCATGGGCCACGAGCCTGTTCTGAATTCCCCTTTGGCCAATCGACACCACATCAACTCTGCAGCAGTCCTCGTTAGTATAGTGGACAGTATCTCCGCCTGTCACGTGGAAGACCGGGGTTCGATTCCCCGACGGGGAGTTCCTCTTTTGTATGTCACAATGTCACGTTGGACCTTGAGTCGGGTTGCGGTTGCAACAACCAGTCCGGTTAAACAAACCCTTCTCATTAGAACAAAACCTCTCTTAATCTTCTTCTCAAGGTGTTCAGGTGTCTTGTACAATCTGACAGTCTTTTGCTGTCAAATCATTCCATGCGTGGATAATGGAGCTGACCAGGAAAATGCCAGCTGTGGGATTTCAACCAGAGCCTCCTGAGCGTAAGGAACCTTAATCTGGCGCCTTCGATCACTCATCCACCCAACCTAAAACGGTGCCCTGATCAGGAAAAAAACACTGTGACCTTGTGAGGTTCACTGACAACAGAGGACACTCAAAAGGAGCCGCACAAAGCAGGGTACTTGTACAGATGTCGGCAGCAGAGTGGCGCAGCGGTAGCGTGCTGGGCCCATAACCCAGAGGTCGATGGATCGAAACCATCCTCTGCTATGGCTGTGCTCTTTACGTGTCCTTTGAAGAGCTTGCAGATGTATTGTCTTTGTTACTTAGCTGACCTGGTCCAGTAAAGAGTTCACGCTTCCTTTACTGCTGTTCTCGATGCATTTATTGCTCTTGAGTGCATTCACACGCCATTGCGGGACAACAGAATCGGTGACAAAGGGCAGCCTTAGCAGAGGCCAACGTTTACCGGAAACAGGCTCGACTTACTACTGACAATGCGAACCAGACTCCTGCCCCGTTTGTACAAGGACCAGATAGCACGTAGTAGCGCGCCACCAATCCCCCCAAAGTACGCCACAAGGGACACGGTCGAATGCCTTTTCCAGATCCGCAAAGTACATGTAGACTGGTTGGGCAAACTCCCATGCACCCTCCAGCACCCTCGTGAGGGTGTCGAGCTGGTCCAGTGTTCCATGACCAGGACGAAAACCGCATTGGACCTCTTGTAACAGAGGTTCGACCAACGGTCGTACCCTTCTCTCCAGCACCCTGGAATAGACTTTCCCAGGGAGGCTGAGGAGTGTGATCCCCCTACAGTTGGAACACACCCTCCGGTCACCCTTCTTGAAAAGGGGGACCACCACCCCGGTCTGCCAATCCAAAGATACTGTTCCCGACTTCCACGCAATGTTGAAGAGACCTGCCAGCCAAGACAGTCCCTCAACATCCAGCAGTTCCAGCCGGGGGAGGACTGGGATATTGAGTCCGAATGGGCCATATTCCGTGCCTCCATTGCTGAGGCGGCTGACCAGAGCTGCTGCCGCAAGGCGGTCGGTGCCAGTCGTGGCGGCAGGCCCCGAACCCGATGGTGGACACCAGAGGTCAGGGCCGCCGTCAAGCTGAAGAAGGAGTCCTATCCAGCATTGATGGCTTGTGGGACTCCGGAAGCAGCTGACAGGTACTGCCAGGCCAAACGGTTCGCGGCTTCGGCGGTTGTCTAGGCAAAAACTCGGGTGTGGAAGGAATTCGTGAGGCCATGGAGCACGACTTTCGGTCGGCCTCGAAGGGGTTCTGGCAAACCGTCCGGCGCCTCCGAAAAGGGAAGCAGTGCCCAGTCCACACTGTGTACAGTGGAGACGGGGCCTGCTGACCTCGACTGGGGATTTGTTTTGGTGAAGTAGGTGCAGACACATCTATTAAAAAATGAAAATACAAAATATACAGAATGCAGTATAAATATATGTACGCAGTCTGTTTTTTGTTTGTTATTCCGGAAGTGATTGTTTTTCCTAAGAGTCCAAACTTGGCGTTAGTTTAACGCATATAGAGTGTCAAAGTGGCAGGGTGAGGCAGAGGTGGGGTGTGAACAGTGTCGGGGGGGGTTCCGGGCCTTGTTGATGAGGCTGACAGCAGACAGGAAGAAACTGTTCTTGTGGCGTGAGGTTTTGGTCCTGATGGACCGCAGCCTCCTCTCAAAGAGACTGTGTCCAGGGTAAAAAAAAAAAAAAAAATCTAGCAAGACAGCCTCAAGGTCCAAAAGCGTTAAGGCAGTCCCATAGTGTCCCCACATCATGCCATGTGTCTATTTGCCTTGAGACATGAGTAAATTAGCTTAAATGCTAACATGCTAATGGTCATCATGTTAGCACCAAGCAAGAGAGTCCTTTTTCAGTCGGGTCTAAAAGTGGGGGCAATGTGAAGCTGTGTCTGTGCCACCTACTATGTTGCTGTGTCCCTGGTCCAGTGTGTTCCCATCTTGGGTTGGAATGTCCCCATGCTGGTAACGGGTGGGGAATACAGTCCGTTGATGAGGATAAGCGGGTTGGATTTCAGTGGTTAAAGTCTCCAGCTACCATGAAAACGGTCATGGGCCACAAGCCTGTTCTGAATTCCCCTTTGGCCAATCGACACCACATCAATTCAGCAGCAGTCCTCGTTAGTATAGTGGACAGTATCTCCGCCTGTCACGTGGAAGACCGGGGTTCGATTCCCCGACGGGGAGCTTCTCTTTTGTATGTCACAATGTCACGTTGAACCTTGAGTCGGGTTGCGGTTGCAACAACCAGTCCGGTTAAACAAACCCTTCTCATTAGAACAAAACCTCTCTTAATCTTCTTCTCACGGTGTTCAGGTGTCTTGTACAATCTGACAGTCTTTTGCTGCCAAATCCTTCCAGGCGTGGATAATGGAGCTGACCAGGAAAATGCCAGCTGTGGGATTTCAACCAGAGCCTCCTGAGCGTAAGGGACCTTAATCTGGCGCCTTCGATCACTCATCCATCCAACCTAAAACGGTGCCCTGATCAGGAAAAAAAAAACTTTGACCTTGTGAGGTTCACTGACAACAGAGGACACTCAAAAGGAGCCGCACAAAGCAGGGTACTTGTACAGATGTCGGCAGCAGAGTGGCGCAGCGGTAGCGTGCTGGGCCCATAACCCAGGCACGATGGATGGAAACCATCCTCTGCTATGGCTGTGCTCTTTACGTGTCCTTTGAAGAGCTTGCAGATGTATTGTCTTTGTTACTTAGCTGACCTGGTCCAGTAAAGAGTTCACACTTCCTTGACTGCTGTTCTCGATGCATTTATTGCTCTTGAGTGCATTCACACGCCATTGCGGGACATTGAAGCATCGTGAAACACCGCAACTGTCCTCACTAGTCCATTGTCACTCTTATGGACTTGAAGAATCCCAGCCAGTTTCCGTTTGTTTCGGGGGAACCTCCTCCTCTTTGACGATCACCACATCTCCAACTTGCATGTTTCTTCTTGGCGTATGCCATCTTTGTCTCAGAGCAATGTTGGTCAGATACTCCTTCCACCGTTTGTTCCAGAACTATTCTGACAAATATTGCAATTATCTCCATCTCATTTTAGTATACAAGTCCATCCATCCATCCATTTTCCTCCGCTTATCCAGGTCCAGGTCGCGGGGGGCAGCAGTCTTAGTAGGGAAGCCCAGATTTCACGGTGACCGGCCACCTCCTCCAGCTCCACCGGGAGGACACCAAGGTGTTCCCAGGCCAGCTGTGAGACATAATCCCTCCAGCGTGTCCTCGGTCTGCCCCGGGGCCTCTTCCCAGCTGGGTATGCCCGGAACACCTCACCAGGGAGGCGTCCGGGAGGCATCCGGACTAGATGCCTGAGCCACCTCAACTGACTCCTCTCGATGTGAAGGAGAAGCGGCTCTACTCTGAGCCCTCCCGGATGACTGAGCTCCTCACCCTATCTCTTAGGGTGAGTCCAGCTACCCTACGGAGGAAACTAATTTCAGCCGCCTGTATCCGAGATGTCATTCCTTCTGTCATGACCCAAAGCTCATGACCATAGGTGAGGGTGGGAACATAGATCGACCGGTAAATTGAGAGCTTTTTAACCACGACGGTCCGTTACAGCGACCGCATTACTGTAGAGGCTGCGCCGATCCGTCTGTCGACCTCACGCTCCGACTTTCCCTCACTCGTGAGCAAGACCCCGAGATACCTAAACTCCTCCACCTGGGGTAGGACCTCATTCCCAACCCGGAGGGAGCACTCCACCCTTTAACGACTGAGAACCATGGCCTCTGATTTGGAGGTACTGAGTCTCATCCCAGACGCTTCACACTCAGATGCAAACCGTCCCAGTAAGCGCTGAAGGTGACAGCCCGTAGAGGCCATAAGAACCACATCATCTGCAAATAGCAGAGATGAGATTCTAAGGCCCCTGAAACAGATTCCCTCAACACCTTGGCTGCGCCTAGAAATTCTGTCCATGAAAATTGTGAACAGAATCGGCGACAAAGGGCAGCCTTGGCGGAGGCCAACGTTTACCGGAAACAGGCTCGACTTACTACTGACAATGACAACCAGACTCCTGCCCCGTTTGTACAAGGACCAGATAGCACGTAGTAGCGCGCCACCAATCCCCCCAAAGTACGCCACGAGGGACACGGTCGAATGCCTTTTCCAGATCCGCAAAGTACATGTAGACTAATGAAGACCAAGATGGTGGCGCGTCAACAACGCGAGGCTCAGCGTCTCTCCAGATTTTGCAAATCCGCTGTGTTTTATCTGCTCCTCGCTGTTTTTTTCATCCAGTACAGTGCTGCTTTAACATCCTATAGCAGACAGGAGCTCCTAGACATAAAGTCCTCCAACTCGGACCGTTTTATCGCCGATCTCCGACTTATCCCGGAGATCTCCAGGACACCGGAGGCTGCCTTTACCCAGCATTTTCCTTGCTAATGTCCGATCTCTGATCAACAAAATGGACGAACTACGACTCTGTATCACCAAAAACAAACGGATTATGTACTCAAACGTCATGATTTTCACAGAGACTTGGCTTAACAGCAGTATCCCGAACAATGCTATCGAGTTAGCAGGACGCTCCATCCTTAGGGCAGACAGGACTGCGGACTTTGGTAAAACCAAAGATGGAGGTTTGTGCATTTATATAAGCAATGCTTGGTGCACAAACTCTGTTATCACAGAGAGTCACTGCTCACCTAATGTTGAGCAAAGCAACCAAAATAGTTATGAGACTGGACCTTCTCTGCCAACGCTGCATCAGCAGGGGAATTAGCTCAAATGGTAGAGCGCTCGCTTAGCATGTGAGCGGTAGCGGTATCAATGCCCGCATTCTCCATAAACTCCTTTGTTTTACTGATGAAATGTTCCCAAGTAGCGAATACTAATCCGGGCCCCAATCCCTATGTCTCGGCCAAATACAGCCATAGGTATCACCCTAAACTGGATTCAGAGTCCAGAGTGCTAACCATTACACCATGGAACCCTTTGTTTTGGATGTGACTGGCACCTTCTGGCGTATTCTTTCCTGGCAGACATAACATAAGAAACAGCTTGTCTTTCGAGCCGGACTTGAACCAGCGACCTAAGGATGCCAGCTTGAACCTCTACAGTCCTCCGCTCTTCCAAATGAGCTATCGAAGGTCTTGTTGTACAAGGACCAGATAGCACGTAGTAGCGCGCCACCAATGGGATCCACCTTAGGGCCACAGCCGCCTCGACAATGGAGGCACAGAACATCCCTGCCTCCTTCTGGATCTTGCAGGTCACTGGGAAGATATTCGGCTCAAAGGACCATTTGGTACCGAACATGAAACTTTTGATCTGAGTGTCCGGGATTCAAGTCGCTGTTCAGGTGACAAGGTCTGAGGTCCACTTGCAAATGCCTCATTTTGCCCTCAAAATACAAGGACAACAGGACAACACCTTGGTGCTTTATGGAAAATACATGAGGAGCCTGGCTTTTGACTGTAACTGGAAAGGCTTGTGGCCCCGCACACAAACCAAGTATCTTCTGATCAGCTGATCCTTAACATCAGCTGTCACAGACATTGGCGTCGTTTGGGGACCTCATCCTGATCCACGGTTACCATTGATTTGTAGAGTAAGTCAATAAGTCATCATACTCTTACAGGAAGACTCAGTCCAAACACTCAATTGCTGCAGGGCAAGTAGGTTCCACCAAGACTTGAACTTGGATCACTGGATTCAGAGTCCAGAGTGCTAACCATTACAGCATGGAACCCTTTGTTTTGGATGTGACTGGCACCTACTGGCGTAACAATGGAGGCTTTGCAAACCAGGACAACAACTTTACTCTTTGATGAGCGCTTAGTATTTTGGGGTACAATCCAGGGGTCTTGTGCTCTCACGGAAATGGCTGTCCTTTTCCAACAGGAGTTGAGATGAAACGTATTCAAATAGACACTCAAATGATCACTCAATCAGAATTACTCCGTTTGCCAATTTCAGACTGCGTGACAATGACTTAAGTCCAACTCCATTGACAGGGAAGCGGAAGTCCTTCAGACAAGACGGTATTGCCATTCTTTCCTGGCAGACATAACATAAGAAACAGCTTGTCCTTCGAGCCGGACTTGAACCAGCGACCTAAGGATGCCAGCTTGAACCTCTACAGTCCTCCGCTCTTCCAACTGAGCTATCGAAGGTCTTGTTGTTTTGGGGCAAATGAGTACAGCCAAGCGTTTGACGGCGTCTTCACTGTGGACTGCTTTCCTTTCCTGAGATGCTGGATGGTGGTCCAGAATCTCTTCGAAGCCGTCCGGAAGTCCTTCTCCATGGCTTCTCCAAACTCCTCCCATGTCAGAGTTATTGCCTCAGCGAATGCCAAAGCCGCGGACCGCTTGGCCTGTCGGTTTCTGTCAGCTGAAGGCCCAATAGAACCCCTTCAGCTTGACGGCATCCCTCACCAATGGCATCCACCTTAGGGGCCACAGCCGCCTCGACAATGGAGGCACAGAACATCCCTGCCTCCTTCTGGATCTTGCAGGTCACTGGGAAGATATTCGGCTCAAAGGACCATTTGGTCCCGAACATGAAACTTTTGATCTGAGTGTCCGGGATTCAAGTCCCTGTTCAGGTGACAAGGTCTGAGGTCCACTTGCAAACGCCTCATTTTGCCCTCAGAATACAAGGACAACAGGACAACACCTTGGTACTTTATGGAAAATACATGAGGAGCCAGGCTTTTAAATGGAACTAGAAAGCCTTGTGTCCCCGCACTGTCAGAAGTGGGATTTGAACCCACGCCTCATTAGAGACTGCACCCTGAATGCAGCGCCTTCGACCGCTCGGCCATCCTGACCCTTCACGTCTGGCTCCTTCTGTTCCATGAGAAACTAGGTCAGCTGTGGAATTGATCAAACATCACGATGGCCACATCAATAAAAACTAATATCTAGAGCAGCAAAAGGCCCGATTAGCTCAGTCGGTGGAGCATGAGACTCTTAATCTCATGGTCGTGGGTTTGAGCCCCATGTTTGGCGATTCAGCAGTTTTATTGATACATCTGAAAGATATCTTTCCTGTTGAAAAGTGTTCAACATGCAGAAAACATTTCATTCCAAATACATAAAAACAAGTCTTTTGACCAAAGGCCTGGGGGCTCACTTCGTGTTCAAGTCCCTTCAGAGATCAAGCACATGTCCTTGTTCCTATTTGTCACCTTGATTTTTTTTGTAAAAGAAGGACTTCAAAGGGGCGGCACGGAGGTCTAATGGTTAGCGCGCAGACCTCACAGCTAGGAGACCAGAGTTCAATTCCCACCCTCGGCCATCTCTGTGTGGAGTTTGCATGTTCTCCCCGTGCATGTGTGGGTTTTCTCCGGGTACTCCGGTTTCCTCCCACATTCCAAAAACATGCTAGGTGACTCCAAATTGTCCATAGGTATGAATGTGAGTGTGAATGGTTGTTTGTCTATATGTGCCCTGTGATTGCCTGGCGACCAGTCCAGGGCAGTACCCCGCCTCTTGCCCGAAGACTGCTGGGATAGGCTCCAGCACCCCCGCGACCCTTGTGAGGAAAAGCGGTAGAAAATGAATGAATGAATGAAGGACTTCAAAGGCCTTGTTTCCACCCAGTTTCCACCTTTTGCGTGTTGTATCCAGTCGTATTGACTATTGCAATGCCCTGCTTTCTGGTCTTCCTAAAAGAAGTCTACAACTTTTACAACTTTAAAATCACTGCATTGGCTCCCTGTATGTTTCAGGATCCATTTGAAGGTTCTCTTAATGGTTTTTAAATGTCTTAGGGGTTGTGGGCCTTCTTATTTTTCTGAATTTCTTTTATGTTATGAACCCTCGCGGTCCATCAGGTCCTCCAACTCCGACCTGTTATGTGTTCCCAGCCCATCAGTCATCCGGGAAATATAAATTGTGTGTCCAAACTGGGGATGGATGCTCGTGTACACACCTTCAGACATCAAGAACATATCCTTGTTCCTATTTGTCATCTTGATTTTTTTTGTAAAAGGATGTCTTGAAAGGCCATGTTTCCACCCAGTTTCGAACTGGGGACCTTTTGCGTGTGAGGCAAACGTTATAACCACTACACTATGGAAACCTGAAGGAAGGGCCTTTTAAGGGGACTGGTGAAGTCACAAAGCAGTTGCCAAACAATGAAACACGACAATGTGTCCAAAGTGGGGGCAGATTGACAATTGTCCAAATGGACAAAGATTTCTCCTTTGTAGGGAAAATTGTTCCAGAAATAATGGGCTTTTCTTCAACAAAACAAGACATCATAATTGCGGCTTGAAAGAAACACCTTAGCCACCCTCTGGGTCACTTTGATATCTCGGTGGACTCAACTTGTGCCCTTGGAGTCAATGGTTTGTAAATAGGCTTGTAACCTCCACTAATCTTGTCTGGATGGCTGGATGGCCTTTTGAAGAATGAAGTTAAGGTCCTTTCAGCCAGCCAATAAGCCTTTTCAAACTATTTGCCAAGTCACAACATAAACAGGGATTGTTCTGAAAACCGGGCTTGAACCAGGGACCTTTAGAACTTCCGTCTAACGTTCTCCTAAGTGAGTATTTCAGCTTCTAAGGTGGTGTTCAGCTTTTTCAGTCGTGGGTAAAAGTGGGGGCAGGGTGAAGCTGTGTCTGTGCCACGTATGTTGCTGTGTAGCTGGTCCAGTGTGTTCTCATCTTGGGTTGGAATGTCCCCGTGCCGGTAACGGGTGGGGAATATAGTCCGTTGATGAGGATACGAGCTACAGAAAATGGGAAGGATTTCACTGATTGAAGTCTCCAGCTACCATAAAAACGGTCATGGGCCACAAGCCTGTTCTGAATTCCGCTTTGGCCAATCGATACTACATCGACTCAGTAGCAGTCCTTGTTAGTATAGTGGCCAGTATCTCCGGCTGTCACATGGAAGATTACGCGGTTGACCAGGTAGACCGGGATTCAATTGGCGGACTTGGAATTGTTTTTATGTGCAGTGACAGCAGTTCACAGACAGCGCTTAAAGATGACCCGAACCGTTCGACCGAGGACCAAGACAAATCCTATCTCCAGTCAAAACCTAACCAAATGTCAGTTCCCTGACCGGGAATCGAACAACAGCCGCGGTGGTGAAAGCACCAAGTCCCAGCCACGAGACAACCAGGAGCTGCATCATGGCTGCACTCTGAAAGGCAGAGACTGTGTCACTTTGACGTACTCCAGCAAAGGAAAATAGTTCTGAGACTGGACCCTCTCTGCCAACACTGCATCAGCAGCAGAATTAGCTCAAATGGTAGAATGCTTGCTTAGCATGTGAGAAGCAGCGGGATCAATGCCTGTGTTTTCCAAAAGCTCTTTTGTTTTTTTGACATTAAATGTTCCCAAGTAGCGAATACTAATCCGGGGCCCAATCCCGATATCTAGGCCAAATACAGCCATAGGTATCACCCTAAACTGGATTCAGAGTCCAGAGTGCTAACCATTACACCATGGAACCCTTTGTTTTGGATGTGACTGGCACCTTCTGGGGTAACAATGGAGGCTTTGCAAACCAGGACAACAACTTTACTCTTTACGGCGTCTCATTGCGGTTGTGGCTGAGAATGCCACTATTGACTGAATTTGGATTAGATAATCAAGTCTTGTGGTGGAGAGTCTCAGGTGTAGAGTCTCAGGTGGAGAGGTGTGACGTTTCTGATCAAATTCATAGGTCATCAGTTGGTCCTGAAAACGGTCTTGGCACTTCTTTTCACGATGAAAGGTATGAAAACAGCTCTGTTGCATTGGCCGGGAATCGGACCCGGGTCTACCACGTGGATCGATCCTGGACTCATTTCCGATCCTAACATCTCTTTTACAAAAGGCAAAGAACTCCTAGAAGACTACGGGCATTGATCCCACAACAAGACAAGACAAGGTGATACCTATGGCTGTATTTGGCCTAGATATCGGGATTGGGGCCCGGGTTAGTGTTTGGTACTTGGGAACATTTAATCACAAAAAACAAAAGAGATTTTGGAGAACGCGGGCATTGATCCCGCTTCCTCTCACATGCGAAGCGAGTGCTCTACCATTTGAGCTAAATCCCCTGCTGTTGCAGCGTTGGCAGAGAAGGTCCAGTCTTATGACTATTTTGGTTCCTTTGCTGGACTACATCAAAGCGACACAGTCTCTGCCTTTCTGAGTGCAGACCTAAAGCAGTCCCTGGTGGTCTAGTGGATAAGATTCGCCGCTTTCACCGCTGTGGCCTGGGTTCGATTCCCGGTCAGGAAATTGACATTTGGCTGGGGGTAGGTGGTCGAACTGTCATGTAACTATGTTTGGTGTGTTTGAGGGGTATAGCTCAGTGGTAGAGCATTTGACTGCAGATCAAGAGGTCTCCGGTTCAAATCCGGATGCCCCCTGATGCACTCCTTTGTTTTAAGAATAGTCTAAGAGTACATTTCCTCGCGGGTGACACAGCCCCCCCCCCATGTCTAACAGAAAGTCCAGCCGCACCACAAAACAAAGCAAAACAAAGTCATTTCAGCTGCTTTTACCCACGATCATATCCTTTCCGTGCTGACTCAAAGCTCAGGACCATCGGACCAGAGCTCTGCCTTTGGGTTCAGCTCCCACATCACTGTGGCGGACCAGTGGAGCATCCAACGTAGATCAACTGGTAAACTGTCATGTTAGATGCCAAGAACAAGATGCCAAGGTACCTTGAACTCCTCCAGTGGGGGTCGGATCTCTTCCCCAACGCATAGACAATTTCATTGAAATGTCAAGACAACCTCTTTTGTCCTGCTAATGTGGTCTGTTTTGTTAGCCCAAATGTCCAAAATCACAAGGGTTTTGCCTTTGTAGGGAGCATTGTAGTACATGTCACATGTGTACTACACATGACATTAGAAAGGATGGGAATTTCTTCAACACGACAAGACTTCTGATTCAAAAACATTTTGTTGAAAAAAGCCCATTATTTCTGGAACATCTTATGTGAACTACAATTCTCCCTACATAGGAGAGATCTTGGTCCGTTTGGACAATTGTCAATCTGCCCCCACTTTGGACACATCATCATGTTTCATTGTTTGGCCACTGCTTTCTGAGTTTTGCCAGTACTCTTATAACCCCCCCTCCTCCACTCCGGGTTTCCATAGATTAGTGGTTATCCTGTTTGCCTCACACGCATAAGGCCCACTGTTTAAAACTGCGTGGAAACATGGGCTTTCTATTCCCTCTTTTACAAAATAACTGGTGGTCTAGTGGCTAGAATTCGGTGCTCTCACTGCTGCGGCCCCATTTCGATTCCCGGTCAGGGAGTTGACATTTGGATAGGTTTTTACTGGAGAGAGGATTTGTCTTTGGCCTCGTTGGAATGGTTGGGGTCATCTTGAAGCGCTGTTTGGGAACAATAACTCACGGACTCGGTTTCTTCACTATTACATGACAAGAGACTGGTCTAGAGAACGCGGCCAGGATTAGGTTTGGGGTATTTGTCTGACGCTGATGGATAGATCCTGGACTCATTTCCGATCCCACATTTCTTTGACAAAATACAAAGGATTCCTTTGGGAATGCTGGTATTGATTCTGCTGCATCTCGCATGGTAAGCAAGCACTAATTCCCCTGGTTTGGGGTATTTGTCGGATGCTAAGGGGTAGATCCAATCCCAACATCTCTTCTACAAAAGGTGAATAACTCCTTGGAGACTGTGGGCATTGATCCCAAACAAGACAATACAAGGTGCTAGACAGGAGAATGCAGTGAGGACTGGGTTTAGGGTGATACCTATGGCTGTATTTGGCCTAGATATTGGGATTGGAGCCCAGATTAGTGTTTGGTACTTGGGAACATTTAATCACAAAAAACAAAAGAGGTTTTGGAGAAAGCAAGCATTGATCCCACTACCTCTCACATGTAAAGCGAGCACTCTACCATTTGAGCTAATTCCCCTGCTACTGCAGCATTGGCAGAGAAATCTTCTGGCATACTCTACTTGTCTTTGCAGATGAAGAGGCCCTGGTCCCGAAATGTCCACCTCCAAGATGGACTGAGGTCTTAAACTACCCACATGGACAAGCCAAATATCTTCTGGACAAAAAGAGTTCATGGTCAGACACGACAAAGGTTGAGCCGGTCACCCGAACATGAAACTTTTGATGTGAGTGTCCGGGATTCAAGTCCCTGTTCAGGTGACCAGGTCTGAGGTCCACTTGCAAACGCCTCCTTTTTGCCCTCAATATACGAGGGCAACAGGACAATCCCTTGGTACTCTATGGAAACTACATGAGGAGCCTGGCTTTTAACTGGAACTGGAAAGACTTGTGGCCCCGCACACAAACCAAGTATCTTCTGATCAGCTGATCCTTGACATCAGCTGTCACAGACATTGGTGTAGTTTAGGGACCTCATCCTGATCCACGGTTACCACTGATTTGTAGAATAAGTGAATAAGTCATCATACGCTTACTGTTAAAGGAAGACACTGTCCAAACACTCCATTGCTGCAGGGCAAGTAGGTTCCACCAAGACTTGAACTTGGATCACTGGATTCAGAGTCCAGAGTGCCAACCATTACACCATGGAACCCATTGCTTTGGATGTGACTGGGACCTTTTGGCATAACAATGGAGGCTTTGCAAACCAGGACACCAACTTTACTCTTTGATAAGCACAAAGTATTTTGGGGTACAATCCAGGGGTCTTGTGCTCTCACGGAAATGGCTGTCCTTTTCCAAAAGGAGTTGAGATGAAATGTATTCAAATAGACAAACTGCATTGATCACTCAATCAGAATTTCTCCGTTTGCCAATTTCAGACTGCGTCACAAAGACTCAAGTCCAACTCCATCGACAGGGAAGCGGATGTCCTTCAGACAAGACGGCATTGCCATTCTTTCCTGGCAGACATAACATGAGCAAAGGGCATGTCCTTCGAGCCGGACTTGATCCTGCAACCTAAGGATGCCAGCTTGAACCACTACAGTCCTCCGCTCTTCCAACTGAGCTATCGAAGGTCTTGTCGCTTTGAGGCTAGTGAGTACGGCCGAGAGTTCAACGGCGTCTCATTGCGGTTGTGGCTGAGAATACCACTATTGACAGAATTTGGATTAGATAATCAAGTCTTGTGGTGGAGAGTCTCAGGTGGAGAGTCTCAGGTGGAGAGGTGTGACGTTTCTGATTGAATTCAGAGGTCATCAGTTGGTCCTGAAAACGGTCTTGGCACTTCTTTTCACGATTTCCAATCCCACATCTCTTTTACAAAATACAAAGGATTCCTTGGAGAATGTGAGTATCGATTCTGCCACTTCTCGCATGCTAAGCAAGCACTTTACCATTTGAGGTAATTCCCCTAGTTTGGGGTAATTAGTCGGATGTTAAGGGATAGATCCAATCCCAACATCTCTTCTACAAAAGGCAAAGAACTCCTTGAAGATTGCGGGCATTGATCCCACAACAAGACAAGACGCTAGGTGCTAGAGGGCAGAATGCAGTTAAGACTGGGTTTAGGTTAGGACTGAGTTTAGGGTGATACCTATGGCTGTATTTGGCGTAGGTATCGGGATTGGGGCCTGGATGAGTGTTTGCTACTTGGGAACATTTAATGACACAAAAACAAAAGAGTTTTTGGAGAATGCGGGCGTTGATCCCGCTACCTCTCACATGCTAAGCGAGCGCTCTACCATTTGAGCTAATTCCCCTGCTGATGCAGCATTGGCAGAGAAGGTCCAGTCTCACAACTATTTTGGTTCCTTTGCTGGAGTACGTCAAAACGACACAGTCTCTGCCTTTTTGAGTGCAACAATGATGCAGTCTCTGGAGGTCTAGTGGCTGGGACTTGGTGCTCTCATCGCCGAGGACCGGATACGATTCCCAGTCACGGAATTTACATTAAAATGTCAGGTTTTGACTGGAGATAGGATTTTTTTTATCTCGGTGGAATGGTTGGGGTCGCGATCTGTGAACTGCTGTCATCCTGAAGCGACTGACGACAGAAATCCAAATAAAACATCAATAAATGATAGAAAGCATCGTCTGCTATGGCTGCACTGTTTACATGTCCTTTGACGAGGTTGTAGATTTATTGTCTTTGTTCCTTTTGAAAATCCAAATTCTAACGGAACCGACTTGCCCTGCAGCAATCAAGTTGTGAACAGTTCCCTCACAAATGAGGTCGTCTGTAGAAATTCTTAACCATCTATCAGGGATGGCAACTGAATGAAGAATCAATACAATGAATGAAGAATGAAGAATACAAATTTCCCCACTGAGGGACGAATAAAGGCATATCTTAATCTTAATCTTAATGCCAGAAACCAGCCTAGGATGTCAGACAATGCTTTGATGCAGACTGGTCATGATGCCTCTGAAGTTCACCAAAGCAGACCTGACTTAAGGTGACTCCACTTCCAAAGTTCTCAGCGATGACTGAACGTCTTGCTCCTTCTGTTCCCTGAGAAACTCGGTCAGCTGTAAAATTGATCAAACATCAGGAAGGCAACATCAATAAAAAGCAAAACAAAAAATGATATCTAGAGCAGAAAAAGGCCCGATTAGCTCAGCCGGTAGCGAATGAGACTTTTAATCTCAGGGTCGTTTGTTTGAGCCCCACATTGGGCGATTCAGCCCTTTTATTGATACATCTTGAACGTGATTATTCATTATATTGTTTTAGTTTATTATACTCATCTGCACAATCTGAAAGATGACCCTAACCATTCGACCAAGACAAATCCTATCTCCAGTCAAAACCTAACCGAATGTCACTTCCCTGACCGGGAGTCGAACAACGGCCGCAGTGGTGAGAGCGCCAAGTCCCAGTCACGAGACAACCAGGGACTGCATCATGGATGCACTCTGAAAGGCAGAGACTGTGTCGCTTTGACGTACTCCAGCAAAGGAACCAAAATAGTTATGAGACTGGACCTTCTCTGCCAACGCTGCATCAGCAGGGGAATTAGCTCAAATGGTAGAGCGCTCGCTTAGCATGTGAGAGGTAGCGGGATCAATGCCTGCATTCTCCATAAACTCCTTTGATTTTTTGATGAAATATTCCCAAGTAGCGAATACTAATCCGGGCCCCAATTCCGATATCTAGGCCAAATACAGCCATAGGTATCACCCTAAACCCAGTCCTAACCTAAACCCAGTCCTAACTGCATTCTCCCCTCTAGCACCTTGTCTTGTCTTGTTGTGGGATCAATGCCCACAGTCTCCAAGGAGTTCTTTGCCTTTTGGCGAAGAGATGTTGGGATTGGATCTACCCCTTAACATCCGACAAATACCCCAAACCAGGGGAATTACCTCAAATGGTAAAGTGCTTGCTTAGCATGCAAAAAGTAGCAGAGTCGATACCCGCATTCTCCAAGGAATCCTTTGTATTTTGTAAAAGAGTTGTGGGATCGGAAATGAGTCCAGGATCTATCCCTCAGCGTCAGACAAATACCCCAAACCTAATCCTGGCCGCATTCTCTAGATTAGTCTCTTATCATGGAATAGTGAAAAAGCCCAGTACGTGATTTATTGCTCCCAAGTAGCGCATCAAGGTGACCCCAACCATTCCACCGAGGCCTTGCAGAGATGAAGAGGCCCCGAAATGTCCACCCCCAAGATGGACTGAGGTCTTAAACTACCCACATGGACAATCCAAATATCTTCTGGACAAAAAGTGTTCGTGGTCAGACAAGACAAAGGTTGAGCCGGTCACCTGAACATGAAACGTTTGATCTGAGTGTCCGGGATTCAAGTCCCTGTTCAGGTGACCAGGTCTGAGGTCCACTTGCAAACGCCTCCTTTTTGCCCTCAAAATACGAGGGCAACAGGACAATCCCTTGGTACTCTATGGAAACTACATGAGGAGCCTGGCTTTTAACTGGAACTGGAAAGGCTTGTGGCCCCGCACACAAACCAAGTATCTTCTGATCAGCTGATCCTTAACATCAGCTGTCACAGACATTGGCGTCGTTTGGGGACCTCATCCTGATCCACGGTTACCACTGATTTGTAGAGTAAGTCAATAAGTCATCATACTCTTACAGGAAGACTCAGTCCAAACACTCAATTGCTGCAGGGCAAGTAGGTTCCACCAAGACTTGAACTTGGACCACTGGATTCAGAGTCCAGAGTGCTAACCATTACACCATGGAACCCTTTGCTTTGGATGTGACTGGCACCTTCTGGCGTAACAATGGAGGCTTTGCAAACCAGGACAACAACTTTACTCTTTGATGAGCGCTAAGTATTTTCGAGTACAATCCAGGGGTCTTGTGGGGTCAGCCAAGCGTTTGACGGCGTCTTCACTATGTACTGCTTTCCTTTCCTGAGATGCCGGATGGTGGTCCAGAATCTCTTCGAAGCCGTCCGGAAGTCCTTCTCCATGGCTTCTCCAAACTCCTCCCATGTCAGAGTTATTGCCTCAGCAAATGCCAAAGCCGCGGACCGCTTGGCCTGTCGGTTCCTGTCAGCTGAAGTCCCATGAGCCAAAAAGGCCCAATAGAACCCCTTCAGCTTGACGGCATCCCTCACCAATGGCATCCACTTTAGGGCCACAGCCGCCTCGACAATGGAGGCACAGAACATCCCTGCCTCCTTCTGGATCTTGCAGGTCACTGGGGAGATATTCGGCTCAAAGGACCATTTGGTCCCGAACATGAAACTTTTGATCTGAGTGTCCGGGATTCAAGTCCCTGTTCAGGTGACAAGGTCTGAGGTCCACTTGCAAACGCCTCATTTTGCCCTCAAAATACAAGGACAACAGGACAACACCTTGGTACTTTATGGAAAATACATGAGGAGCCGGGCTTTTACCTGGAACTAGAAAGACTTGTGGCCCCGCACTGTCAGAAGTGGGATTTGAACCCACGCCTCATTAGAGACTGCAACCCTCCAGGTCTCACTCCTTCTGTTCCATGAGAAACTAGGTCAGCTGTGGAATTGATCAAACACCTTTCAAGCCGCAATTGTCTTGTTTTGTTGAAGAAAAGCCCATTATCTCGGGAACAATTTTCCCTACAAAGGAGAAATCTTTGTCAATTTGGACAATTGTCAATCTGGCCCCACTTTGGACACATCGTCGTGTTTCATTGTTTGGCAACTGCTTTGTGACTTTGCCAGTCCCCTTAAAAGACCCTTCCCTCTGGTTTCCATAGTGTAGTGGTTATCACGTTTGCCTCACACGCAAAAGGTCCCCAGTTCAAAACTGGGTGGAAACATGGCCTTTCAAGTCCTGCTTTTACAAAAAAATCAAGGTGACAAACCGGAACAAGGATATGTGTTTGATGTCTGAAGGTGTGTACACAAGCATCCATCCCCAATTTGGACACACAATCCATATTTCCCGGATGACTGATGGGCTGGGAATACATAACAGGCCGGTGTTGGAGGACCTGAGGAACCGCGATGGTTCATAACGTAAAAGAAATTCAGAAAGATAAGGCCCACAAGCCCTAAGAATTTAAAAACCTTGGAGAGATAAGAAAGAGAGATATATACCATTAGTAAAAATAAGAAGGCCCACAACCCCTAAGACATTTAAAAACCATTAAGCGGTGTAATATGCGCCTGCCTTCTGTTCCTCGTCAGCACACGTGCAGCAAAAGTTGTTCTGTAAAAGTTGCAGACTTGTGATGTTTCTTTTAGGAAGACCAGAAAGCAGGGCATTGCAATAGTCAATACGACTGGAAATAAAAGCATGCATCAGCATCTCTCTATTTGCCCGAGAGAGGAACGGGCGGACTCTGGCTATATTCTTTAAATGAAAAATAAAATCCTGTTTTTGTAACATTTTTAATATGTGAAATAAAATTGAGCTCAGTCCCCTTAAAAGCCCCATCCTTCAGGTTGCCATAGTGTAGTGGTTATCACGTTTGCCTTACATGCAAAAGGTCCCCAGTTCGAAACTGGGTGGAAACATGGCCTTTCAAGTCCTCCTTTTACAAAAAAATCAAGGTGACAAATAGGAACAAGGACATGTACTTGATCTTTGAAGGGACTTGAACTCTTGACCCTCAGATTAAAAGTCTGATGCCCTACAAACTGAGCCTCCAGGCCTTTGGTCAGATGACTTGTTTTTGTGTATTTGTAATGCAATGTTTTCTGCATGTTGAGCAATTTTCAACAGGAAAGATATCTTCCAGATGTATCAATAAAAGCGATGAATCACCAACACCAGAAGAGGACTGCTGGAATTGAACAAACGTGCCCCTCTTTGCTAGGCTATCTTTTACCCTCCTATGCTGTGTGCTGAATTTAAATTAGTTAAATTAGTTGTATCACTGGTTGAAATGCCACAGCTGGCATTTTCCTGGTCAGGTCCATTATCCACGACTGGAATGATTTGGCAGCAAAGGACTGTCAGATTGTACAACACAGCTGAGCACTAGGAAACGAAAATTGAGAGAGGTCTTGTTCTTGTGAGAAGGGTTTGCTCTACCCGAATCTTAACCCTACTCAAGGTTCAACTCAAGGTTCACTGTGACATACAAAACAAAAACTCCCTGTCTGGGAATTGTACCCCAGGGGGTGATACTGTCCACTATACAATATATCTGGGGACGTCGACCAATGAAATCCATCCATTTTCTGTACCTTTTCTGTATCCTCATTAACGGACTGTATTCCCCACCCGTTACCAGCATGGGGACATTCCAACCCAAGATGAGAACACACTGGACCAGGTACACAGCAACATACATGGCACAGACACAGCTTCACACTGCCCCCACTTTTAGCCACGACTGAAAAAGCAGAACCCCACCTTAGAAGCTGAAACACTCACTTGGGAGAGTGTTAGACTGACGTTCTGAAGGTCCCTGATTCAAGCCTGGGTTTCAGCACAATCCCTGTTTATGTTGCGACTTGGCAAACAGTTTGAAAAGGTTTGTTGGCTGGCTTCATTCTTCAAAAGGCCGGAGATGAGGTTACAAGACAAACCAGTGACCTCAAGGGCACACGTTGAGTCCACCTGGCCATGTTCTCTAGACGAGTCTCTTGTAATGTAATAGTGAAGTAACCCAGTCCGTGATTTATTGTTCCCAAGTACCAAACACTAATCTGATCCCAAGTCCCGATTTCTATGCCAAAAAAAAAGCCTTAGGTCTAACCCTAAACCCAGTCCTAATTGCCTTCTCCAGTTGAGCACCTTATCTTGTTGTGTAGTACTTACCAGAAACTCAAGTCTATCATTTATGGACGTGTTTTATTCGTTTTTCTGTCGTCAGTCGTTTCAGGATGACAGCAGTTCGCAGATAGCGCTTAAAGAGGACCCTAACCGTTCGACCGAGGACCAAGACAAATCCTATTTGTAAAATCACAAATACTTCAACTTGCTGATATAGTTCATCTTCAAACAGCTAAAATAATGCATAAGGCTAAAAATAAGCAATTATCTAAAATTGTCATCCAATACTTCTCTACAAGAGAGGAGAAATATTATCTCAGGGAAGAAGTACATTTGAAACACTTCTATGCTAGTACTTACATATATGCACCCAGACAAGGTTAGAGGAGGTTACAAGCCAAACCATTGACTGCAAGGGCACAAGTTGAGTCCACTGAGTCATCAAGGTGAGCCCGAGGGTGGCTAAGGTGTTTCTTTCACAGCTCGTTTTTAAACCTTTCAAGCCGCGATTGTCTTGTTTTGTTGAAGAAAAGCCCATTATTTCGGGAACATTTTTCCGTACAAAGGAGAAATCTTTGTCAATTTGGACAATTGTCAATCTGCCCCCACATGGTCATGTTTCATTGTTTGGCAACTGCTTTGTGACTTCGCCAGTCCCCTTAAGAGCCCTTTTCTTCGGGTTTCCATAGTGTAGTGCCCAGTTCGAAACTGGGTGGAAACATGGCCTTTCAAGTCCTTTTTTTACAAAAAAAATCAAGGTGATAAATGGGAACAAGGATATGTGTAAACCTGGGGGGTAAGGATGCTGAAGGCGCTGCATTCAGGTTGCAGTCTCTAATGAGGCGTGGGTTAAAATCCCACTTCTGACAGTGCGGGGCCGCAAGTCTTTCCAGTTCCAGTTAAAAGCCCGGCTCCTCATGTAGTTTCTATAGGTATTGTCCTGTTGTCCTTGTATTTCGAGGGCAAAAGGAGGCATTTGCAAGAGGACCTCAGACCTGGTCACCTGAACAGGGACTTGAATCCGGGACACTCAGATCAAAAGTTTCATGTTCGGGACCAAATGGTCCTTCGAGCCGAATATCTTCCCAGTGACCTGCAAGATCCAGAGGCAGGAAGGGATGTTCTGTGCCTCCACTGTCGAGGCGGCTGTGGCCCTAAGGTGGTCAGGGCCTATCGTGGCGGTACTCCTAGAACCCGTTGGTGAGGGATGCCGTCAAGCTGAAGGAGTTCTATTGGGCCTTTTTGGCTCATGGGACTTCAGCTGACAGGAACCGACAGGCCAAGTGGTCCGCGGCTTTGGCATTCGCTGAGCCAAAAACTCTGACATGGGAGGAGTTTGCAGAAGCCATGGAGAAGGACTTCCGGACGGCTTCGAAGAGATTCTGGACCACCATCCGGCGTCTCAGGAAAGGGAAGCAGTACACAGTGAAGACGCTGTCAAGCGCTTGGCTGTACTCATTTGCCCCAAAACAACAAGACCTTCGATAGCTCAGTTGGAAGAGCGGAGGACTGTAGTGGTTCAAGCTGGCATCCTTAGGTCGCTGGTTCAAGTCCGGCTCGAAGGACAAGCTGTTTCTTATGTTAGGAAAGAATGGCAATGCCGTCTTGTCTGAAGGATTTCCGCTTCCCTGTCAATGGAGTTGGACTTGAGTCTTTGTCACGCAGTCTGAAATTGGCAAACGGAGTAATTCTGATTGAGTGATCATTTGAGTGTCTATTTGAATACGTTTCATCTCAACTCCTGTTGGAAAAGGACAGCCATTTCCGTGAGAGCTCAAGACCCCTGGATTGTACCCGAAAATACTTAGCGCTCATCAAAGAGTAAAGTTGTTGTCCTGGTTTGCAAAGCCTCCATTGTTACGCCAGAAGGTGCCAGTCACATCCAAAACAAAGGGTTCCATGGTGTAATGGTTAGCACTCTGGACTCTGAATCCAGTGGTCCAAGTTCAAGTCTTGGTGGAACCTACTTGCCCTGCAGCAATTTAGTGTTTGGACTGTTTCTTCCTTTAAGAGTATATTGACTTACTCTACAAATCAGTGGTAACCGTGGATCAGGACCGGGGCCTCTTCATCTCTGCAAGGACAAGTACAGTATGCCAGAAGATTTTGTCTTCATTGAGTTGTCCTTATTTATCAAGGGCCTGGATAGCTAAGTTGGTAGAGCATCAGACTTTTAATCTGAGGGTCCAGGGTTCAAGTCCCTGTTCAGGCGGTGAGGAGTAGTATTAAATGTGAAACCAATCTCTTTTATCCTCCTCCTGTGGTCAAGTCCAAAATGCCGGAAGACTTCTGCTTCCTCATCCTCAACACCGAGAAGGCCAAAGAGAAGCGACACACTCTCTGCCTTTCTGAGTGCAGACCAAAAGCAGTCCCTGGTGGTCGAGTGGCTAGGATTTGCTGCTCTCACCGCTGTGGTCCGGGTTCGATTTCCGTTCAGGGAATTGACATTTGGATAGGTTTTGACTGGAGATAAGATTTGTCTTTGGCCTCGGTGGAATGGTTGGGGTCACCTTGATGCGCTACTTGAGAACAATAAATCACGTACTGGGTTTCTTCACTATTCCATGATAAGAGACTAATCTAGAGAACGCGGCCAGGATTAGGTTTGGGGTATTTGTCTCACGCTGAGGGATAGATCCTGGACTCATTTCCGATCCCAACATCTCTTTTACAAAAGGCAAAGAACTCCTTGAAGATTGCGGGCATTGATCCCACAACAAGACAAGACGCTAGGTGCTAGAGGGCAGAATGCAGTTAGGACTGGGTTTAGGTTAGGACTGGGTTTAGGGTGATACCTATGGTTGTATTTGGCCTAGATATCGGGATTGGGGCCCGGATTAGTATTCGCTACTTAGGAACATTTCATCAAAAAAACAAAGGAGTTTATGGAGAATGCGGGCATTGATCGAATGACAAATGACAAATGAGAAATGACAAATGAACATAACGGGAGGGTTAAGATGACTACACTTCCAAAATTCTCAGCTATGACTGAACCTCTCGCTTCTTTGTTCCCTGAGAAACTCGGTTGGCTGTGGAATTGATCAAACATCAAGAAGTCCACTTCAATTAAAAAAAAAAAATAAAAAGTGATATCTTGGCCGAAAAGATCCTGGTTAGCTCAGTCGGGAGAGCATGAGACTCTTAATCTCAGGGTCGTGGGTACGAGCCCCACTTTGGGCGGTTCAGCTCTTTTGGTGATACATCTTGAAAATTTCTTTCCTGTGGAAAATTCTGCAACATGCGGAAAACATTTCATTCGAAGTACACAAAAACAAATCCCATTCTTGTCTGACCACAAATGCTAGAGCGCTCACTTCGCATGTGAGATGAAGTGGAATCGATGCCGGCATTCTCCAAATGGTATATTATGCCTTTTTTTTTGCCAAAAAAGCATTCTCAATCTCCCACATCGTACCGGATACTTGGATTAATTGCATTCTAATGATGTTTCCTAAAAACACAGGTGGTGTGAAAACTGGTGCATTAGTATAGTCCGATGAGGACGGGATTCGAACCCATGCGTGCAGAACACAATGGATCAGCAGTCCATCACCTTAACCTCTCGGTCACCTCATCTCCTTCGTGGGGATGGTCTTGTGGACTTAAAATGACACATCTTAATTAGTGTTTTGGTGTTGCAGAAATTGTGGCAGCCTTCTTGTGCAGCGGGGGGATTTAACTCAAAGGCTAGAGTTCTTGCTCTACATGCAAGAAATAGCGGGTTTGATACCTGTATTGTCGAAATTATATGTTCTGGCTCTTTTTCCCCAACAAAAGCGTTCTTGATCTCCGACATCGTAGCTTATACTTTGATTCATTGCATGCTAATAATGTTTACTAAAAATACAGGTGTGGTCAAAACTAGTGTATTTTTACATCACCACACTTCAAGTGGACAGACAATCTTGGTAGCATGGCTACCGTGACAAAAGCCCATTTTCCTCTCCAGTAAATGTGCATCAGCTGAACACTTTGCAGACCTAATGCTGTGAACATTTGCGCGAACTCAAGGTCGGGTCCTACATCCTGTTTGTGTCTGATTGTAACATGATATGCATCAGGATTCTGTATGTCACCTCCCAACTGCACTTGTCTGGTCTTAAAATGTAATTGGCTGTGTTGTCATGATCGACGTTGATGAAATCAAGAGAACAAAGTCACCCTTTTACAAACTATTTGCCAACTCACGATTTAAACAGCAATTGTGCTGAAAACTGGGATTGAACCAGAGACCTTTAGAGATTCAATCCAACGCGCTCCCAACTGAGCAATTTCAGCTGCAAAAGGGTTTTTCTGCTTTTTCAGTCTGGGCTAAAAGTGGGGGTAGGGTGAAGCTGTGTCTGTGCCACGTACTATGTTGCTGTGTACCTGGTCCAGTGTGTTCTCATCTTGGGTTGGAATGTCCCCATGCTGGTAAAGGGTGGGGAATACAGTCCGTTGTAGAGGATAAGCGGTACAGTGGAGTTCACGGGTTGAAGTCGCCAGGTACCATAAAAATGGTAATGGGCCACGAGGGTGTTCTGAATTCCCCTTTGGCCAAATTGGCTAAATGGCCGTACAAAAAGCACCATACTTGGAGCCTGTGGTCAATGTCAACAGTTGGGCTAATTCAGTTCCGTTGAGACGGTGATTATGTACCAAGTCAGTTATGTCAGTCAGGATTTGGTCAAGGTTGTTGTGTGGTTTTGACATGGATAAGGCTATGTATCTAAATTTAGGAGGAGTCCATGGTCTGTAAACATACTGAGGTACTCCCCCTGCTGTTGCGGAACTTGCGGGACCTTGCAAATTTCCCCACTGAGGGACGAATAAAGCCATATCTTATCTTCTACCATAGGGTAGGCTTTTGGCAAGAAGCCGGATTCTTAATCCTACTTCTTGCCATTCTTCATGCTTTCCCAAGTTCCAACATTTCCTTGGGAGCGAGTTTGATAACCTCGGGGTGGGGACATGATGTGCCAACGGGGTTGGGAGGATTCCAACTATGGTCTTTTGGTTTGAGTGTGTCATTTAATTGAGTCGAATCAAATGTTCTCCAAGAAAGGGTGGACAGGGGTGTCTGTTCAGAGGCAGTTGCAGAGTGATCATAAATTGGAAATGTCGGGTACAAAGGTGTGGCCTGAGTCGGAGTTTGTAGAACTACTGATGACTGAAAGTCTCGTTCCTTCTGTTCCCTGAGAAACAAGGTTGTCTGTGGAATTGATCAAACATCAAGGTGGCCACATCGATAAAAAAGAAAAACAAAAAATTATATCTACAGCAGAAAAAGGCCCGTTTTGCTCAGTCGGTAGCGCATGAGACTCTTACTCTGAGGGTCCTGGGTTCGAGCCCCACATTGGGCGGTTCAACTCTTTTGTTGATACATCTGAAATATGTCTTTCCTGTGGAAAATTGTTCAAAATGCAGAAAACATTGTATTCCAAATACAAAAAACAACCCCCTTCTTGTATGACCACAATTCCTAACTTGGTCGGCTGTGAAATTAACTAGGGACCTTTTGCGTGTTCGGCAAACGTGACAACCACGACACTATGGGAACCTGAAGGAAGGTGCTTTTAAAGGGACAGGCGAAGTCACAAAGCAGTTGCCAAACAATGAATCACGACGATGTGTCCAAAGTGGGGGCAGATTGACAATTGTGCAAATTTCTCAATTTCTTATCAATAAAGTAAATTTGATTAGAGATCAGATGATAGATGTTGATGGTAGACTGTCAGATTCTATTATAAAGAACAAGACCATGTAGGATAAACTGCCTAGTTTTCAATTTAAGAGGGTAAGTGTAGATGAGGTAGTAAAACTGTTGCATTCCATTAAAAGCGATGAGCCATGTGGGATTTATAATTTGGTTGGGAGGTTACTGAGGGCGGCAGCAAAGTTGATTCAGGAGCCGATTATTGAGAATGGTGTTTACCCACAGTCCTGGAAGATCGCAAAGGTGCTAGGTGGAAAAGGTTTACTTAAACAAGTTAATCCTTGTGTGCACGGTCATCTCCTTGGACTTCTCGGTGTTGAGGATGAAGGAGCAGAAATCTTCTGGCATACTGTACTTGACCACAGAAGGAGGATAAAGGAAGTAGGTTTAACATCTCAGGGAAGGGGCCTACCTTCACCGCCTGAACAGGGACTTGAACCCTGGACCCTCAGATTAAAAGTCTGATGCTCTACCAACTGCGCTATCCAGGCCTTTGTTGACTGAGGACAACTCACAAGGTAAAATCTTCTGGCATACTGTACTTGACCTTGCAGAGATGAGAGCTTCTTCTCTGGCTCTCAACAAAGGCGGTCACATCTTTCCCCTCTCCTCCCTATCCCTTATCTTCCCTGCTTTGTTGTCCCCTGTCCATCCTGTCGATGGAGTTTGACTTGATTCTTTGTCACGCAGTCTGAAATTGGCAAACTGAGAAATTCTGATTGAGTGACCAATGCAGTCTGTCCATTTTAATACATTTCGTCTCAACTCATGTTGAAAAAGGACAGAGCCATTTCCGTGAGAGCACAAGACCCCTGGATTGTACCCAAAAATACTTTGCGTTCATCAAAGAGTAAAGCTGGTGTCCTGGTTTGCAATGCCTCGATTGTTACGCCAGAAGGTGCGAGTCACATCCAAAACAAAGGGCATGCTGGAAGCATAGCATGCATTAGTATGGCTTCAACTGAACAGAAGTTGGGCGGGTGTGAGTCTCTGTGGTGCAATCGGTCAGCGTGCTCGGCTGTTAACCGGGAGGCTGGTGGTTCGAGCCCACCCAGGGACGTTCTCTGGATGCATCAGTGTCACTGTTCATTCGTGTTTGCGCTCCCCTCTTGCACAGCACTTGTGTGGTTCCCAATTGGCAAACTGTGTGTCAATGACTTTTCAAAAGCACATTCCAACTTCCATGGTCTAACACATTTGATCAGAAGTTAGGTTGATCAAGTCACAGATTGTTTCTGCACAGGTCTGGTGAAACACAGAAGCTCTGCTTGAAAATATTAGCTTTTGCAAAAGCGCCAGCCAGGATTATAGATTAAGAGATGACGGAATGATTTTATGTTAAAAGGAATCAAGTCAAACCCCATCAACTGGTAAGCACGGGCTCTTAAGAGAAGACACTGTACACTGTTGTGATTTTTTGACAGACATGTCTAGTAAACAGGAGATCCTGGGTTCAAATCCCAGCAGTGCCTTCTCTGTGTTTCAGCAGCTCCTATGCTGTTATTTAAAAGAAATGTTGTTCTTGTTCTGTTGAATAAATACCCATCATTTCTGATGTCATATGTAGTGTACATGTCACATGTACTGCAATGCTCCCTACAAAGACAATACCCTTGTGTATTTGGACATTTGCAGGTTTAAGAAAACAAACCACATCAGCCAAATATCTTCTGGACAAAAGAGTGGTCAGACAAGACAAAGTTTGAGCCAGTCACCTGAACATTAGACTTTTGATCTGAGTGTCCGGGATTCAAGTCCCTGTTCAGGTGACCAGTGATAGGGTCTCAGGTCCACTTGCAAATGCCTCCCTTTTGCCCACAAAATACAAGGGCAACAGGACAATCTCTTGGTACTTTATGGAAACGATGTGAGGTGCCTGGCTTTTAACTCGAAGTGGAAAGACTTGTGTAGCCCCTCACACAAACCATGTGTCTTCCTCCCATGCACATGTTGCCAGCTGATCCTTGACATCAGTCACAGTGGCTGAGAGGTGAAGGCGTTGGACTCGAAATCCAATGGGGTTTCCCCGCTTAGGTTCAAATCCAGTCTGTGACGCTTTGGTTGGGCATTTGTTGCCGCCATGCTGTTTACCTTGTGGTGGAGTACTGTTGGTTATGAGGGCCGGGGTGTTGTCCTTTCGCGGTCCGCATTCTCTACACTGGTGGTCTGGATTTTGGGTAGAGGATAATGGGGTCCACTGTCCCCATTGATCTGCTTCTTGCAGTCTCGGTGGCCGAGAGGTTTGTTGCCACTCTGCTTTGACATGCTGTTTTCTGTACCTCTCCCCGGTCTTTCAGCGGCCTTGTCGAGGGTGTTTCACAGGTGGGTGGTGCGATGTTGGATATGGGGGGCAGTGGGTTGTCGCCGTTTTGTTGTTCCTGGAGCAGATAAAGAAGAGTGGCCAGTACGGGGGGTTGAACCCGTAACCTTGGCATTATTAGCACCACACGCTGACCAACTGAGCTAACCGGGATAGTGGTAGAGAGTTGCTGGAATGACAAGGCGCTACGAAACGTGTATCGGGCGGAGCCTCTCCGACCCACACGTCGGCTCCAAATCCCACCTCCTGGGGCTCTTCCGGCACCACTCCTCTCTCCCTGCTCCAGCAGCAGAGCGCCGTCTGACGACATCGGGAGTGTCGTCCCCATGCAACTGGGAGCCAGTCGCCTTTTGCCAGCGGAGAGGAGTCACCGTCTACGCCTGTGGCTGTGCCTGTACTGTGGGAGTCCTACACAATTTCCCGCTGTCCAGTTCGCCCAGCACGCCAACGCTCTTCCTCCGCCAGGGATATTCCCCAGCTGCTGGCACTGGCACCGTCATCCGCTTTGGTGGGCCGACTTCAGGTGGAAGGTACGATATCCTGGGCGGGGGAAGCTTCTCCTACCACAGCATTAATTGACTCTGGGGCGGACGAGAACTTCATTGATAGCGGACTGGTCAGTTCTCTTAACATTCCTACTGTTGAGCTTGTCCCCCACAAGAATGTCTGCTCGCTAGATGAACATCACCTGGCATGCATTACGCATCAGACGTGCACCATATCCTTGGTGCTGTCGGGAAACCACCACAAGGTCACTAATTTTTTTCTTATGCTCTCTCGCTCAGCTCTGTTAGTACTCGGCCTCCCCTGGCATCCCTTGTGTGTGTTGTGATGTTTTGTCATTCAGCGCCACTTTGCAGAGGCACATCCACTCGACAATTTAATTTGTTCTCCGACAGTGTTTCCCAATGTGACATTGGTTGTGCAGTGGTAGAATTCTCGCTTGCCAAGTGGGAGGCCCGGGTCCGATTCCCGGCCAATGCATTATATCTCAGCTTATACCTTTCTTTAGAGCTCATGTTGAAAAAGTACAAACGCTCTTTTCCTGCGAAAGTGCAGTATTCAGAATGACACCTGAAACGTAACAGACCGGACCACCCGAGAGTTAAGGTGGACAGCACTTAGTGAAACCTGACTGCAGTCATGCTGTTGTAGTCTCTGTCGCGCAATTGCTCAGCACGTTTGGCTGTTAACTGAGAGGTTGGTGGTTCGATCCCACCCAGGGACTCTTAATTCACACATGTGTTGGACTTTGGACTCCCTCCCTTGTATGAACATTTTTCCCCATTGGCGAACTGTTTTCGTGTTGGTGCCAGATACACTGCTGGCACTGTGGCTAAGCTGGTCAAAGTGCCTGTCTAGTAAACAGGAGATCCTGGGTTCAAATCCCAGCAGTGCCTGGGTGCTTGGTCAGTGAAACTTTGGCAGCTGATTTCTGAACCATGTACTTCTATTTGTCACTTGCCCTTCAAGAACGAATTGATGTTGCATCCACAGCTGACGTGATTGTTGTGGATCCCATTACGCCAGAAGGTGCTTGAATCCAAAGAGTATGACATTGTGATGTGTTGCCATTCAGCGCCACTTTGCAGAGGCTCATCCACTTGACAGTTGAATTTTTTTCTCTTACAGTGTGTCCCCACGTGGCATTGGTGGTTCGGTGGTAGAATTCTCACTTGCCAAGCGGGGGCCGCGCGCGTGTTGTTGATATTTGCTGCCAGCCAATCAGGATGCGACACAGACATCAGACAAGCAAAGAGACTTGCCTGCCACGCGGGCATGATTACCATTACCATTACCATCTACCAGGGATGGCAACTGAATTAGGAATCAATGCCAGAAACCTGCTACAGGATTTCAGATAATGTTTTGATGCAGACTGATTAATGATGTTAATCATGATGCCTCTGATTAATTAAATTAATTAATCAATTAAAATTAATTAAACCATTACCTGTGAGAGGTAAGTTACACCATTGCACTAAACATTGATAGAATAGTTAGTAATCGAGTTAGTAGTGAATAACTAACAATGCTTGTGGGGATTTTTTTTTTATTTTGGACATCTTTCAGATAAATAAGCATGCAAACTGACCCGGGAACATCATGGCTGTTCCTGACAAATGAACATAACGGGAGGGTTAAGATGACTACACTTTCAAAGTTCTCAGCTATGACTGAACCTCTCGCTCCTTTTTTCCCTGAGAAACTAGGTTGGCTGTGGAATTGATCAAACATCAAGAAGTCCACATCAATTTAAAAAAAAATTAAAAAGTGATATCTTGGCCGAAAAGGGCCCGGTTAGCTCAGTCGGGAGAGCATGAGACTCTTAATCTCAGGGTCGTGGGTTCGAGCCCCACATTGGGCGGTTCAACTCTTTTGGTGACACAGACCTGGTAGACCCAAATGAGTAGTGAGGGTGTGCTGGGAATGTCTGGCAGAGTCTCCCATTCGTCGAGTCTTCAACTCTCACCTCTGGCAGCTCACCTGCATCCCGGAGGAGGACCGGGATATTGAGTCCGAATGGGCCATATTCCGTGCCTCCATTGCTGAGGTGGCTGACCAGAGCTGCGGCCGCAAGGCCGTCGGTGCCAGTCGTGGCGGCAGGCCCCGAACCTGATAGTGGACACCAGAAGTCAGGGCCGCCGTCAAGCTGAAGAAGGAGTCCTATCCAGCATTGATGGCTTGTGGGACTCCGGAAGCAGCTGACAGGTACTGTCAGGCCAAGCGGTTCGCGGCTTCGGCGGTTGTCCAGGCAAAAACTCGGGTGTGGGAGGAATTCAGTGAGGCCATGGAGCACGACTTTCGGTCGGCCTCGAAGGGGTTCTGGCAAACCATCCGGCGCCTCCGAAAAGGGAAGCAGTGCCCAGTCCACACTGTTTACAGTGGAGACGGGGCCTGCTGACCTCGACTGGGGATTTGTTTTGGTGAAGTAGGTGCAGACACATCTATTAAAAAATGAAAATACAAAATATACAGAATGCAGTGTAAATATACGTATGTACGCAGTCTGTTTTTTGTTTGTTATTCCGGAAGTGATTGTTTTTCCTAAGAGTCCAAACTTGGCGTTAGTTTAACGCATATAGAGTGTCAAAGTGGCAGGGTGAGGCAGAGGTGGGGTGTGAACAGTGTCGGGGGGGGTTCCGGGCCTTGTTGATGAGGCTGACAGCAGACAGGAAGAAACTGTTCTTGTGGTGTGAGGTTTTGGTCCTGATGGACCGCAGCCTCCTCTCAAAGAGACTGTGTCCAGGGTAAAAAAAAAAAAAAAAATCTAGCAAGACAGCCTCAAGGTCCAAAAGCGTTAAGGCAGTCCCATAGTGTCCCCACATCATGCCATGTGTCTATTTGCCTTGAGACATGAGTAAATTAGCTTAAATGCTAACATGCTAATGGTCATCATGTTAGCACCAAGCAAGAGAGTCCTTTTTCAGTCGGGTCTAAAAGTGGGGGCAATGTGAAGCTGTGTCTGTGCCACCTACTATGTTGCTGTGTCCCTGGTCCAGTGTGTTCCCATCTTGGGTTGGAATGTCCCCATGCTGGTAACGGGTGGGGAATACAGTCCGTTGATGAGGATAAGCGGGTTGGATTTCAGTGGTTAAAGTCTCCAGCTACCATGAAAACGGTCATGGGCCACAAGCCTGTTCTGAATTCCCCTTTGGCCAATCGACACCACATCAATTCAGCAGCAGTCCTCGTTAGTATAGTGGACAGTATCTCCGCCTGTCACGTGGAAGACCGGGGTTCGATTCCCCGACGGGGAGCTTCTCTTTTGTATGTCACAATGTCACGTTGAACCTTGAGTCGGGTTGCGGTTGCAACAACCAGTCCGGTTAAACAAACCCTTCTCATTAGAACAAAACCTCTCTTAATCTTCTTCTCACGGTGTTCAGGTGTCTTGTACAATCTGACAGTCTTTTGCTGCCAAATCCTTCCAGGCGTGGATAATGGAGCTGACCAGGAAAATGCCAGCTGTGGGATTTCAACCAGAGCCTCCTGAGCGGTAGGGACCTTAATCTGGCGCCTTCGATCACTCATCCATCCAACCTAAAACGGTGCCCTGATCAGGAAAAAAAAAACTTTGACCTTGTGAGGTTCACTGACAACAGAGGACACTCAAAAGGAGCCGCACAAAGCAGGGTACTTGTACAGATGTCGGCAGCAGAGTGGCGCAGCGGTAGCGTGCTGGGCCCATAACCCAGGCACGATGGATGGAAACCATCCTCTGCTATGGCTGTGCTCTTTACGTGTCCTTTGAAGAGCTTGCAGATGTATTGTCTTTGTTACTTAGCTGACCTGGTCCAGTAAAGAGTTCACACTTCCTTGACTGCTGTTCTCGATGCATTTATTGCTCTTGAGTGCATTCACACGCCATTGCGGGACATTGAAGCATCGTGAAACACCGCAACTGTCCTCACTAGTCCATTGTCACTCTTATGGACTTGAAGAATCCCAGCCAGTTTCCGTTTGTTTCGGGGAACCTCCTCCTCTTTGACGATCACCACATCTCCAACTTGCATGTTTCTTCTTGGCGTATGCCATCTTTGTCTCAGAGCAATGTTGGTCAGATACTCCTTCCACCGTTTGTTCCAGAACTATTCTGACAAATATTGCAATTATCTCCATCTCATTTTAGTATACAAGTCCATCCATCCATCCATTTTCCTCCGCTTATCCAGGTCCAGGTCGCGGGGGGCAGCAGTCTTAGTAGGGAAGCCCAGATTTCCCGGTGACCGGCCACCTCCTCCAGCTCCACCGGGAGGACACCAAGGTGTTCCCAGGCCAGCTGTGAGACATAATCCCTCCAGCGTGTCCTCGGTCTGCCCCGGGGCCTCTTCCCAGCTGGGTATGCCCGGAACACCTCACCAGGGAGGCGTCCGGGAGGCATCCGGACTAGATGCCTGAGCCACCTCAACTGACTCCTCTCGATGTGAAGGAGAAGCGGCTCTACTCTGAGCCCTCCCGGATGACTGAGCTCCTCACCCTATCTCTTAGGGTGAGTCCAGCTACCCTACGGAGGAAACTAATTTCAGCCGCCTGTATCCGAGATGTCATTCCTTCTGTCATGACCCAAAGCTCATGACCATAGGTGAGGGTGGGAACATAGATCGACCGGTAAATTGAGAGCTTTTTAACCACGACGGTCCGTTACAGCGACCGCATTACTGTAGAGGCTGCGCCGATCCGTCTGTCGACCTCACGCTCCGACTTTCCCTCACTCGTGAGCAAGACCCCGAGATACCTAAACTCCTCCACCTGGGGTAGGACCTCATTCCCAACCCGGAGGGAGCACTCCACCCTTTAACGACTGAGAACCATGGCCTCTGATTTGGAGGTACTGAGTCTCATCCCAGACGCTTCACACTCAGATGCAAACCGTCCCAGTAAGCGCTGAAGGTGACAGCCCGTAGAGGCCATAAGAACCACATCATCTGCAAATAGCAGAGATGAGATTCTAAGGCCCCTGAAACAGATTCCCTCAACACCTTGGCTGCGCCTAGAAATTCTGTCCATGAAAATTGTGAACAGAATCGGCGACAAAGGGCAGCCTTGGCGGAGGCCAACGTTTACCGGAAACAGGCTCGACTTACTACTGACAATGACAACCAGACTCCTGCCCCGTTTGTACAAGGACCAGATAGCACGTAGTAGCGCGCCACCAATCCCCCCAAAGTACGCCACGAGGGACACGGTCGAATGCCTTTTCCAGATCCGCAAAGTACATGTAGACTAATGAAGACCAAGATGGTGGCGCGTCAACAACGCGAGGCTCAGCGTCTCTCCAGATTTTGCAAATCCGCTGTGTTTTATCTGCTCCTCGCTGTTTTTTTCATCCAGTACAGTGCTGCTTTAACATCCTATAGCAGACAGGAGCTCCTAGACATAAAGTCCTCCAACTCGGACCGTTTTATCGCCGATCTCCGACTTATCCCGGAGATCTCCAGGACACCGGAGGCTGCCTTTACCCAGCATTTTCCTTGCTAATGTCCGATCTCTGATCAACAAAATGGACGAACTACGACTCTGTATCACCAAAAACAAACGGATTATGTACTCAAACGTCATGATTTTCACAGAGACTTGGCTTAACAGCAGTATCCCGAACAATGCTATCGAGTTAGCAGGACGCTCCATCCTTAGGGCAGACAGGACTGCGGACTTTGGTAAAACCAAAGATGGAGGTTTGTGCATTTATATAAGCAATGCTTGGTGCACAAACTCTGTTATCACAGAGAGTCACTGCTCACCTAATGTTGAGCAAAGCAACCAAAATAGTTATGAGACTGGACCTTCTCTGCCAACGCTGCATCAGCAGGGGAATTAGCTCAAATGGTAGAGCGCTCGCTTAGCATGTGAGCGGTAGCGGTATCAATGCCCGCATTCTCCATAAACTCCTTTGTTTTACTGATGAAATGTTCCCAAGTAGCGAATACTAATCCGGGCCCCAATCCCTATGTCTCGGCCAAATACAGCCATAGGTATCACCCTAAACTGGATTCAGAGTCCAGAGTGCTAACCATTACACCATGGAACCCTTTGTTTTGGATGTGACTGGCACCTTCTGGCGTATTCTTTCCTGGCAGACATAACATAAGAAACAGCTTGTCTTTCGAGCCGGACTTGAACCAGCGACCTAAGGATGCCAGCTTGAACCTCTACAGTCCTCCGCTCTTCCAAATGAGCTATCGAAGGTCTTGTTGTACAAGGACCAGATAGCACGTAGTAGCGCGCCACCAATGGGATCCACCTTAGGGCCACAGCCGCCTCGACAATGGAGGCACAGAACATCCCTGCCTCCTTCTGGATCTTGCAGGTCACTGGGAAGATATTCGGCTCAAAGGACCATTTGGTACCGAACATGAAACTTTTGATCTGAGTGTCCGGGATTCAAGTCGCTGTTCAGGTGACAAGGTCTGAGGTCCACTTGCAAATGCCTCATTTTGCCCTCAAAATACAAGGACAACAGGACAACACCTTGGTGCTTTATGGAAAATACATGAGGAGCCTGGCTTTTGACTGTAACTGGAAAGGCTTGTGGCCCCGCACACAAACCAAGTATCTTCTGATCAGCTGATCCTTAACATCAGCTGTCACAGACATTGGCGTCGTTTGGGGACCTCATCCTGATCCACGGTTACCATTGATTTGTAGAGTAAGTCAATAAGTCATCATACTCTTACAGGAAGACTCAGTCCAAACACTCAATTGCTGCAGGGCAAGTAGGTTCCACCAAGACTTGAACTTGGATCACTGGATTCAGAGTCCAGAGTGCTAACCATTACAGCATGGAACCCTTTGTTTTGGATGTGACTGGCACCTACTGGCGTAACAATGGAGGCTTTGCAAACCAGGACAACAACTTTACTCTTTGATGAGCGCTTAGTATTTTGGGGTACAATCCAGGGGTCTTGTGCTCTCACGGAAATGGCTGTCCTTTTCCAACAGGAGTTGAGATGAAACGTATTCAAATAGACACTCAAATGATCACTCAATCAGAATTACTCCGTTTGCCAATTTCAGACTGCGTGACAATGACTTAAGTCCAACTCCATTGACAGGGAAGCGGAAGTCCTTCAGACAAGACGGTATTGCCATTCTTTCCTGGCAGACATAACATAAGAAACAGCTTGTCCTTCGAGCCGGACTTGAACCAGCGACCTAAGGATGCCAGCTTGAACCTCTACAGTCCTCCGCTCTTCCAACTGAGCTATCGAAGGTCTTGTTGTTTTGGGGCAAATGAGTACAGCCAAGCGTTTGACGGCGTCTTCACTGTGGACTGCTTTCCTTTCCTGAGATGCTGGATGGTGGTCCAGAATCTCTTCGAAGCCGTCCGGAAGTCCTTCTCCATGGCTTCTCCAAACTCCTCCCATGTCAGAGTTATTGCCTCAGCGAATGCCAAAGCCGCGGACCGCTTGGCCTGTCGGTTTCTGTCAGCTGAAGGCCCAATAGAACCCCTTCAGCTTGACGGCATCCCTCACCAATGGCATCCACCTTAGGGGCCACAGCCGCCTCGACAATGGAGGCACAGAACATCCCTGCCTCCTTCTGGATCTTGCAGGTCACTGGGAAGATATTCGGCTCAAAGGACCATTTGGTCCCGAACATGAAACTTTTGATCTGAGTGTCCGGGATTCAAGTCCCTGTTCAGGTGACAAGGTCTGAGGTCCACTTGCAAACGCCTCATTTTGCCCTCAGAATACAAGGACAACAGGACAACACCTTGGTACTTTATGGAAAATACATGAGGAGCCAGGCTTTTAAATGGAACTAGAAAGCCTTGTGTCCCCGCACTGTCAGAAGTGGGATTTGAACCCACGCCTCATTAGAGACTGCACCCTGAATGCAGCGCCTTCGACCGCTCGGCCATCCTGACCCTTCACGTCTGGCTCCTTCTGTTCCATGAGAAACTAGGTCAGCTGTGGAATTGATCAAACATCACGATGGCCACATCAATAAAAACTAATATCTAGAGCAGCAAAAGGCCCGATTAGCTCAGTCGGTGGAGCATGAGACTCTTAATCTCATGGTCGTGGGTTTGAGCCCCATGTTTGGCGATTCAGCAGTTTTATTGATACATCTGAAAGATATCTTTCCTGTTGAAAAGTGTTCAACATGCAGAAAACATTTCATTCCAAATACATAAAAACAAGTCTTTTGACCAAAGGCCTGGGGGCTCACTTCGTGTTCAAGTCCCTTCAGAGATCAAGCACATGTCCTTGTTCCTATTTGTCACCTTGATTTTTTTTGTAAAAGAAGGACTTCAAAGGGGCGGCACGGAGGTCTAATGGTTAGCGCGCAGACCTCACAGCTAGGAGACCAGAGTTCAATTCCCACCCTCGGCCATCTCTGTGTGGAGTTTGCATGTTCTCCCCGTGCATGTGTGGGTTTTCTCCGGGTACTCCGGTTTCCTCACACATTCCAAAAACATGCTAGGTGACTCCAAATTGTCCATAGGTATGAATGTGAGTGTGAATGGTTGTTTGTCTATATGTGCCCTGTGATTGCCTGGCGACCAGTCCAGGGCAGTACCCCGCCTCTTGCCCGAAGACTGCTGGGATAGGCTCCAGCACCCCCGCGACCCTTGTGAGGAAAAGCGGTAGAAAATGAATGAATGAATGAAGGACTTCAAAGGCCTTGTTTCCACCCAGTTTCCACCTTTTGCGTGTTGTATCCAGTCGTATTGACTATTGCAATGCCCTGCTTTCTGGTCTTCCTAAAAGAAGTCTACAACTTTTACAACTTTAAAATCACTGCATTGGCTCCCTGTATGTTTCAGGATCCATTTGAAGGTTCTCTTAATGGTTTTTAAATGTCTTAGGGGTTGTGGGCCTTCTTATTTTTCTGAATTTCTTTTATGTTATGAACCCTCGCGGTCCATCAGGTCCTCCAACTCCGACCTGTTATGTGTTCCCAGCCCATCAGTCATCCGGGAAATATAAATTGTGTGTCCAAACTGGGGATGGATGCTCGTGTACACACCTTCAGACATCAAGAACATATCCTTGTTCCTATTTGTCATCTTGATTTTTTTTGTAAAAGGATGTCTTGAAAGGCCATGTTTCCACCCAGTTTCGAACTGGGGACCTTTTGCGTGTGAGGCAAACGTTATAACCACTACACTATGGAAACCTGAAGGAAGGGCCTTTTAAGGGGACTGGTGAAGTCACAAAGCAGTTGCCAAACAATGAAACACGACAATGTGTCCAAAGTGGGGGCAGATTGACAATTGTCCAAATGGACAAAGATTTCTCCTTTGTAGGGAAAATTGTTCCAGAAATAATGGGCTTTTCTTCAACAAAACAAGACATCATAATTGCGGCTTGAAAGAAACACCTTAGCCACCCTCTGGGTCACTTTGATATCTCGGTGGACTCAACTTGTGCCCTTGGAGTCAATGGTTTGTAAATAGGCTTGTAACCTCCACTAATCTTGTCTGGATGGCTGGATGGCCTTTTGAAGAATGAAGTTAAGGTCCTTTCAGCCAGCCAATAAGCCTTTTCAAACTATTTGCCAAGTCACAACATAAACAGGGATTGTTCTGAAAACCGGGCTTGAACCAGGGACCTTTAGAACTTCCGTCTAACGTTCTCCTAAGTGAGTATTTCAGCTTCTAAGGTGGTGTTCAGCTTTTTCAGTCGTGGGTAAAAGTGGGGGCAGGGTGAAGCTGTGTCTGTGCCACGTATGTTGCTGTGTAGCTGGTCCAGTGTGTTCTCATCTTGGGTTGGAATGTCCCCGTGCCGGTAACGGGTGGGGAATATAGTCCGTTGATGAGGATACGAGCTACAGAAAATGGGAAGGATTTCACTGATTGAAGTCTCCAGCTACCATAAAAACGGTCATGGGCCACAAGCCTGTTCTGAATTCCGCTTTGGCCAATCGATACTACATCGACTCAGTAGCAGTCCTTGTTAGTATAGTGGCCAGTATCTCCGGCTGTCACATGGAAGATTACGCGGTTGACCAGGTAGACCGGGATTCAATTGGCGGACTTGGAATTGTTTTTATGTGCAGTGACAGCAGTTCACAGACAGCGCTTAAAGATGACCCGAACCGTTCGACCGAGGACCAAGACAAATCCTATCTCCAGTCAAAACCTAACCAAATGTCAGTTCCCTGACCGGGAATCGAACAACAGCCGCGGTGGTGAAAGCACCAAGTCCCAGCCACGAGACAACCAGGAGCTGCATCATGGCTGCACTCTGAAAGGCAGAGACTGTGTCACTTTGACGTACTCCAGCAAAGGAAAATAGTTCTGAGACTGGACCCTCTCTGCCAACACTGCATCAGCAGCAGAATTAGCTCAAATGGTAGAATGCTTGCTTAGCATGTGAGAAGCAGCGGGATCAATGCCTGTGTTTTCCAAAAGCTCTTTTGTTTTTTTGACATTAAATGTTCCCAAGTAGCGAATACTAATCCGGGGCCCAATCCCGATATCTAGGCCAAATACAGCCATAGGTATCACCCTAAACTGGATTCAGAGTCCAGAGTGCTAACCATTACACCATGGAACCCTTTGTTTTGGATGTGACTGGCACCTTCTGGGGTAACAATGGAGGCTTTGCAAACCAGGACAACAACTTTACTCTTTACGGCGTCTCATTGCGGTTGTGGCTGAGAATGCCACTATTGACTGAATTTGGATTAGATAATCAAGTCTTGTGGTGGAGAGTCTCAGGTGTAGAGTCTCAGGTGGAGAGGTGTGACGTTTCTGATCAAATTCATAGGTCATCAGTTGGTCCTGAAAACGGTCTTGGCACTTCTTTTCACGATGAAAGGTATGAAAACAGCTCTGTTGCATTGGCCGGGAATCGGACCCGGGTCTACCACGTGGATCGATCCTGGACTCATTTCCGATCCTAACATCTCTTTTACAAAAGGCAAAGAACTCCTAGAAGACTACGGGCATTGATCCCACAACAAGACAAGACAAGGTGATACCTATGGCTGTATTTGGCCTAGATATCGGGATTGGGGCCCGGGTTAGTGTTTGGTACTTGGGAACATTTAATCACAAAAAACAAAAGAGATTTTGGAGAACGCGGGCATTGATCCCGCTTCCTCTCACATGCGAAGCGAGTGCTCTACCATTTGAGCTAAATCCCCTGCTGTTGCAGCGTTGGCAGAGAAGGTCCAGTCTTATGACTATTTTGGTTCCTTTGCTGGACTACATCAAAGCGACACAGTCTCTGCCTTTCTGAGTGCAGACCTAAAGCAGTCCCTGGTGGTCTAGTGGATAAGATTCGCCGCTTTCACCGCTGTGGCCTGGGTTCGATTCCCGGTCAGGAAATTGACATTTGGCTGGGGGTAGGTGGTCGAACTGTCATGTAACTATGTTTGGTGTGTTTGAGGGGTATAGCTCAGTGGTAGAGCATTTGACTGCAGATCAAGAGGTCTCCGGTTCAAATCCGGATGCCCCCTGATGCACTCCTTTGTTTTAAGAATAGTCTAAGAGTACATGAATGTATGGCTCATAATAGCAACAACTTCGGTGTAATATAACTCGAGATTTTTTCCCTTTTTGCATGGCTCCTTTCTACATTCTTCATATTGACATGAAATTTCTGCAGTGGCTTTTGTCCAATTTCCTCGCGGGTGACACAGCCCCCCCCCCATGTCTAACAGAAAGTCCAGCCGCACCACAAAACAAAGCAAAACAAAGTCATTTCAGCTGCTTTTACCCACGATCATATCCTTTCCGTGCTGACTCAAAGCTCAGGACCATCGGACCAGAGCTCTGCCTTTGGGTTCAGCTCCCACATCACTGTGGCGGACCAGTGGAGCATCCAACGTAGATCAACTGGTAAACTGTCATGTTAGATGCCAAGAACAAGATGCCAAGGTACCTTGAACTCCTCCAGTGGGGGTCGGATCTCTTCCCCAACGCATAGACAATTTCATTGAAATGTCAAGACAACCTCTTTTGTCCTGCTAATGTGGTCTGTTTTGTTAGCCCAAATGTCCAAAATCACAAGGGTTTTGCCTTTGTAGGGAGCATTGTAGTACATGTCACATGTGTACTACACATGACATTAGAAAGGATGGGAATTTCTTCAACACGACAAGACTTCTGATTCAAAAACATTTTGTTGAAAAAAGCCCATTATTTCTGGAACATCTTATGTGAACTACAATTCTCCCTACATAGGAGAGATCTTGGTCCGTTTGGACAATTGTCAATCTGCCCCCACTTTGGACACATCATCATGTTTCATTGTTTGGCCACTGCTTTCTGAGTTTTGCCAGTACTCTTATAACCCCCCCTCCTCCACTCCGGGTTTCCATAGATTAGTGGTTATCCTGTTTGCCTCACACGCATAAGGCCCACTGTTTAAAACTGCGTGGAAACATGGGCTTTCTATTCCCTCTTTTACAAAATAACTGGTGGTCTAGTGGCTAGAATTCGGTGCTCTCACTGCTGCGGCCCCATTTCGATTCCCGGTCAGGGAGTTGACATTTGGATAGGTTTTTACTGGAGAGAGGATTTGTCTTTGGCCTCGTTGGAATGGTTGGGGTCATCTTGAAGCGCTGTTTGGGAACAATAACTCACGGACTCGGTTTCTTCACTATTACATGACAAGAGACTGGTCTAGAGAACGCGGCCAGGATTAGGTTTGGGGTATTTGTCTGACGCTGATGGATAGATCCTGGACTCATTTCCGATCCCACATTTCTTTGACAAAATACAAAGGATTCCTTTGGGAATGCTGGTATTGATTCTGCTGCATCTCGCATGGTAAGCAAGCACTAATTCCCCTGGTTTGGGGTATTTGTCGGATGCTAAGGGGTAGATCCAATCCCAACATCTCTTCTACAAAAGGTGAATAACTCCTTGGAGACTGTGGGCATTGATCCCAAACAAGACAATACAAGGTGCTAGACAGGAGAATGCAGTGAGGACTGGGTTTAGGGTGATACCTATGGCTGTATTTGGCCTAGATATTGGGATTGGAGCCCAGATTAGTGTTTGGTACTTGGGAACATTTAATCACAAAAAACAAAAGAGGTTTTGGAGAAAGCAAGCATTGATCCCACTACCTCTCACATGTAAAGCGAGCACTCTACCATTTGAGCTAATTCCCCTGCTACTGCAGCATTGGCAGAGAAATCTTCTGGCATACTCTACTTGTCTTTGCAGATGAAGAGGCCCTGGTCCCGAAATGTCCACCTCCAAGATGGACTGAGGTCTTAAACTACCCACATGGACAAGCCAAATATCTTCTGGACAAAAAGAGTTCATGGTCAGACACGACAAAGGTTGAGCCGGTCACCCGAACATGAAACTTTTGATGTGAGTGTCCGGGATTCAAGTCCCTGTTCAGGTGACCAGGTCTGAGGTCCACTTGCAAACGCCTCCTTTTTGCCCTCAATATACGAGGGCAACAGGACAATCCCTTGGTACTCTATGGAAACTACATGAGGAGCCTGGCTTTTAACTGGAACTGGAAAGACTTGTGGCCCCGCACACAAACCAAGTATCTTCTGATCAGCTGATCCTTGACATCAGCTGTCACAGACATTGGTGTAGTTTAGGGACCTCATCCTGATCCACGGTTACCACTGATTTGTAGAATAAGTGAATAAGTCATCATACGCTTACTGTTAAAGGAAGACACTGTCCAAACACTCCATTGCTGCAGGGCAAGTAGGTTCCACCAAGACTTGAACTTGGATCACTGGATTCAGAGTCCAGAGTGCTAACCATTACACCATGGAACCCATTGCTTTGGATGTGACTGGGACCTTTTGGCATAACAATGGAGGCTTTGCAAACCAGGACACCAACTTTACTCTTTGATAAGCACAAAGTATTTTGGGGTACAATCCAGGGGTCTTGTGCTCTCACGGAAATGGCTGTCCTTTTCCAAAAGGAGTTGAGATAAAATGTATTCAAATAGACAAACTGCATTGATCACTCAATCAGAATTTCTCCGTTTGCCAATTTCAGACTGCGTCACAAAGACTCAAGTCCAACTCCATCGACAGGGAAGCGGAAGTCCTTCAGACAAGACGGCATTGCCATTCTTTCCTGGCAGACATAACATGAGCAAAGGGCATGTCCTTCGAGCCGGACTTGATCCTGCAACCTAAGGATGCCAGCTTGAACCACTACAGTCCTCCGCTCTTCCAACTGAGCTATCGAAGGTCTTGTCGCTTTGAGGCTAGTGAGTACGGCCGAGAGTTCAACGGCGTCTCATTGCGGTTGTGGCTGAGAATACCACTATTGACAGAATTTGGATTAGATAATCAAGTCTTGTGGTGGAGAGTCTCAGGTGGAGAGTCTCAGGTGGAGAGGTGTGACGTTTCTGATTGAATTCAGAGGTCATCAGTTGGTCCTGAAAACGGTCTTGGCACTTCTTTTCACGATTTCCAATCCCACATCTCTTTTACAAAATACAAAGGATTCCTTGGAGAATGTGAGTATCGATTCTGCCACTTCTCGCATGCTAAGCAAGCACTTTACCATTTGAGGTAATTCCCCTAGTTTGGGGTAATTAGTCGGATGTTAAGGGATAGATCCAATCCCAACATCTCTTCTACAAAAGGCAAAGAACTCCTTGAAGATTGCGGGCATTGATCCCACAACAAGACAAGACGCTAGGTGCTAGAGGGCAGAATGCAGTTAAGACTGGGTTTAGGTTAGGACTGAGTTTAGGGTGATACCTATGGCTGTATTTGTCGTAGGTATCGGGATTGGGGCCTGGATGAGTGTTTGCTACTTGGGAACATTTAATGACACAAAAACAAAAGAGTTTTTGGAGAATGCGGGCGTTGATCCCGCTACCTCTCACATGCTAAGCGAGCGCTCTACCATTTGAGCTAATTCCCCTGCTGATGCAGCATTGGCAGAGAAGGTCCAGTCTCACAACTATTTTGGTTCCTTTGCTGGAGTACGTCAAAACGACACAGTCTCTGCCTTTTTGAGTGCAACAATGATGCAGTCTCTGGAGGTCTAGTGGCTGGGACTTGGTGCTCTCATCGCCGAGGACCGGATACGATTCCCAGTCACGGAATTTACATTAAAATGTCAGGTTTTGACTGGAGATAGGATTTTTTTTATCTCGGTGGAATGGTTGGGGTCGCGATCTGTGAACTGCTGTCATCCTGAAGCGACTGACGACAGAAATCCAAATAAAACATCAATAAATGATAGAAAGCATCGTCTGCTATGGCTGCACTGTTTACATGTCCTTTGACGAGGTTGTAGATTTATTGTCTTTGTTCCTTTTGAAAATCCAAATTCTAACGGAACCGACTTGCCCTGCAGCAATCAAGTTGTGAACAGTTCCCTCACAAATGAGGTCGTCTGTAGAAATTCTTAACCATCTATCAGGGATGGCAACTGAATGAAGAATCAATACAATGAATGAAGAATGAAGAATACAAATTTCCCCACTGAGGGACGAATAAAGGCATATCTTAATCTTAATCTTAATGCCAGAAACCAGCCTAGGATGTCAGACAATGCTTTGATGCAGACTGGTCATGATGCCTCTGAAGTTCACCAAAGCAGACCTGACTTAAGGTGACTCCACTTCCAAAGTTCTCAGCGATGACTGAACGTCTTGCTCCTTCTGTTCCCTGAGAAACTCGGTCAGCTGTAAAATTGATCAAACATCAGGAAGGCAACATCAATAAAAAGCAAAACAAAAAATGATATCTAGAGCAGAAAAAGGCCCGATTAGCTCAGCCGGTAGCGAATGAGACTTTTAATCTCAGGGTCGTTTGTTTGAGCCCCACATTGGGCGATTCAGCCCTTTTATTGATACATCTTGAAGGTGATTATTCATTATATTGTTTTAGTTTATTATACTCATCTGCACAATCTGAAAGATGACCCTAACCATTCGACCAAGACAAATCCTATCTCCAGTCAAAACCTAACCGAATGTCATTTCCCTGACCGGGAGTCGAACAACGGCCGCAGTGGTGAGAGCGCCAAGTCCCAGTCACGAGACAACCAGGGACTGCATCATGGATGCACTCTGAAAGGCAGAGACTGTGTCGCTTTGACGTACTCCAGCAAAGGAACCAAAATAGTTATGAGACTGGACCTTCTCTGCCAACGCTGCATCAGCAGGGGAATTAGCTCAAATGGTAGAGCGCTCGCTTAGCATGTGAGAGGTAGCGGGATAAATGCCTGCATTCTCCATAAACTCCTTTGATTTTTTGATGAAATATTCCCAAGTAGCGAATACTAATCCGGGCCCCAATTCCGATATCTAGGCCAAATACAGCCATAGGTATCACCCTAAACCCAGTCCTAACCTAAACCCAGTCCTAACTGCATTCTCCCCTCTAGCACCTTGTCTTGTCTTGTTGTGGGATCAATGCCCACAGTCTCCAAGGAGTTCTTTGCCTTTTGGCGAAGAGATGTTGGGATTGGATCTACCCCTTAACATCCGACAAATACCCCAAACCAGGGGAATTACCTCAAATGGTAAAGTGCTTGCTTAGCATGCAAGAAGTAGCAGAGTCGATACCCGCATTCTCCAAGGAATCCTTTGTATTTTGTAAAAGAGTTGTGGGATCGGAAATGAGTCCAGGATCTATCCCTCAGCGTCAGACAAATACCCCAAACCTAATCCTGGCCGCATTCTCTAGATTAGTCTCTTATCATGGAATAGTGAAAAAGCCCAGTACGTGATTTATTGCTCCCAAGTAGCGCATCAAGGTGACCCCAACCATTCCACCGAGGCCTTGCAGAGATGAAGAGGCCCCGAAATGTCCACCCCCAAGATGGACTGAGGTCTTAAACTACCCACATGGACAATCCAAATATCTTCTGGACAAAAAGAGTTCGTGGTCAGACAAGACAAAGGTTGAGCCGGTCACCTGAACATGAAACGTTTGATCTGAGTGTCCGGGATTCAAGTCCCTGTTCAGGTGACCAGGTCTGAGGTCCACTTGCAAACGCCTCCTTTTTGCCCTCAAAATACGAGGGCAACAGGACAATCCCTTGGTACTCTATGGAAACTACATGAGGAGCCTGGCTTTTAACTGGAACTGGAAAGGCTTGTGGCCCCGCACACAAACCAAGTATCTTCTGATCAGCTGATCCTTAACATCAGCTGTCACAGACATTGGCGTCGTTTGGGGACCTCATCCTGATCCACGGTTACCACTGATTTGTAGAGTAAGTCAATAAGTCATCATACTCTTACAGGAAGACTCAGTCCAAACACTCAATTGCTGCAGGGCAAGTAGGTTCCACCAAGACTTGAACTTGGACCACTGGATTCAGAGTCCAGAGTGCTAACCATTACACCATGGAACCCTTTGCTTTGGATGTGACTGGCACCTTGTGGCGTAACAATGGAGGCTTTGCAAACCAGGACAACAACTTTACTCTTTGATGAGCGCTAAGTATTTTCGGGTACAATCCAGGGGTCTTGTGGGGTCAGCCAAGCGTTTGACGGCGTCTTCACTGTGTACTGCTTTCCTTTCCTGAGATGCCGGATGGTGGTCCAGAATCTCTTCGAAGCCGTCCGGAAGTCCTTCTCCATGGTTTCTCCAAACTCCTCCCATGTCAGAGTTATTGCCTCAGCGAATGCCAAAGCCGCGGACCGCTTGGCTTGTCGGTTCCTGTCAGCTGAAGTCCCATGAGCCAAAAAGGCCCAATAGAACTCCTTCAGCTTGACGGCATCCCTCACCAATGGCATCCACCTTAGGGCCACAGCCGCCTCGACAATGGAGGCACAGAACATCCCTGCCTCCTTCTGGATCTTGCAGGTCACTGGGAAGATATTCGGCTCAAAGGACCATTTGGTCCCGAACATGAAACTTTTGATCTGAGTGTCCGGGATTCAAGTCCCTGTTCAGGTGAGAAGGTCTGAGGTCCACTTGCAAACGCCTCATTTTGCCCTCAAAATACAAGGACAACAGGACAACACCTTGGTACTTTATGGAAAATACATGAGGAGCCGGGCTTTTACCTGGAACTAGAAAGACTTGTGGCCCCGCACTGTCAGAAGTGGGATTTGAACCCACGCCTCATTAGAGACTGCAACCCTCCAGGTCTCACTCCTTCTGTTCCATGAGAAACTAGGTCAGCTGTGGAATTGATCAAACACCTTTCAAGCCGCAATTGTCTTGTTTTGTTGAAGAAAAGCCCATTATCTCGGGAACAATTTTCCCTACAAAGGAGAAATCTTTGTCAATTTGGACAATTGTCAATCTGGCCCCACTTTGGACACATCGTCGTGTTTCATTGTTTGGCAACTGCTTTGTGACTTTGCCAGTCCCCTTAAAAGACCCTTCCCTCTGGTTTCCATAGTGTAGTGGTTATCACGTTTGCCTCACACGCAAAAGGTCCCCAGTTCAAAACTGGGTGGAAACATGGCCTTTCAAGTCCTGCTTTTACAAAAAAATCAAGGTGACAAACCGGAACAAGGATATGTGTTTGATGTCTGAAGGTGTGTACACAAGCATCCATCCCCAATTTGGACACACAATCCATATTTCCCGGATGACTGATGGGCTGGGAATACATAACAGGCCGGTGTTGGAGGACCTGAGGAACCGCGATGGTTCATAACGTAAAAGAAATTCAGAAAGATAAGGCCCACAAGCCCTAAGAATTTAAAAACCTTGGAGAGATAAGAAAGAGAGATATATACCATTAGTAAAAATAAGAAGGCCCACAACCCCTAAGACATTTAAAAACCATTAAGCGGTGTAATATGCGCCTGCCTTCTGTTCCTCGTCAGCACACGTGCAGCAAAAGTTGTTCTGTAAAAGTTGCAGACTTGTGATGTTTCTTTTAGGAAGACCAGAAAGCAGGGCATTGCAATAGTCAATACGACTGGAAATAAAAGCATGCATCAGCATCTCTCTATTTGCCCGAGAGAGGAACGGGCGGACTCTGGCTATATTCTTTAAATGAAAAATAAAATCCTGTTTTTGTAACATTTTTAATATGTGAAATAAAATTGAGCTCAGTCCCCTTAAAAGCCCCATCCTTCAGGTTTCCATAGTGTAGTGGTTATCATGTTTGCCTTACATGCAAAAGGTCCCCAGTTCGAAACTGGGTGGAAACATGGCCTTTCAAGTCCTCCTTTTACAAAAAAAATCAAGGTGACAAATAGGAACAAGGACATGTACTTGATCTTTGAAGGGACTTGAACTCTTGACCCTCAGATTAAAAGTCTGATGCCCTACAAACTGAGCCTCCAGGCCTTTGCTCAGATGACTTGTTTTTGTGTATTTGTAATGCAATGTTTTCTGCATGTTGAGCAATTTTCAACAGGAAAGATATCTTCCAGATGTATCAATAAAAGCGATGAATCACCAACACCAGAAGAGGACTGCTGGAATTGAACAAACGTGCCCCTCTTTGCTAGGCTATCTTTTACCCTCCTATGCTGTGTGCTGAATTTAAATTAGTTAAATTAGTTGTATCACTGGTTGAAATGCCACAGCTGGCATTTTCCTGGTCAGGTCCATTATCCACGACTGGAATGATTTGGCAGCAAAGGACTGTCAGATTGTACAACACAGCTGAGCACTTGGAAACGAAAATTGAGAGAGGTCTTATTCTCGTGAGAAGGGTTTGCTCTACCCGAATCTTAACCCTACTCAAGGTTCAACTCAAGGTTCACTGTGACATACAAAACAAAAACTCCCTGTCTGGGAATTGTACCCCAGGGGGTGATACTGTCCACTATACAATATATCTGGGGACGTCGACCAATGAAATCCATCCATTTTCTGTACCTTTTCTGTATCCTCATTAACGGACTGTATTCCCCACCCGTTACCAGCATGGGGACATTCCAACCCAAGATGAGAACACACTGGACCAGGTACACAGCAACATACATGGCACAGACACAGCTTCACACTGCCCCCACTTTTAGCCACGACTGAAAAAGCAGAACCCCACCTTAGAAGCTGAAACACTCACTTGGGAGAGTGTTAGACTGACGTTCTGAAGGTCCCTGATTCAAGCTTGGGTTTCAGCACAATCCCTGTTTATGTTGCGACTTGGCAAACAGTTTGAAAAGGTTTGTTGGCTGGCTTCATTCTTCAAAAGGCCGGAGATGAGGTTACAAGACAAACCAGTGACCTCAAGGGCACACGTTGAGTCCACCTGGCCATGTTCTCTAGACGAGTCTCTTGTAATGTAATAGTGAAGTAACCCAGTCCGTGATTTATTGTTCCCAAGTACCAAACACTAATCTGATCCCAAGTCCCGATTTCTATGCCAAAAAAAAGCCTTAGGTCTAACCCTAAACCCAGTCCTAATTGCCTTCTCCAGTTAAGCACCTTATCTTGTTGTGTAGTACTTTCCAGAAACTCAAGTCTATCATTTATGGACGTGTTTTATTCGTTTTTCTGTCGTCAGTCGTTTCAGGATGACAGCAGTTTGCAGATAGCGCTTAAAGAGGACCCTAACCGTTCGACCGAGGACCAAGACAAATCCTATTTGTAAAATCACAAATACTTCAACTTGCTGATATAGTTCATCTTCAAACAGCTAAAATAATGCATAAGGCTAAAAATAAGCAATTATCTAAAATTGTCATCCAATACTTCTCTACAAGAGAGGAGAAATATTATCTCAGGGAAGAAGTACATTTGAAACACTCCTATGCTAGTACTTACATATATGCACCCAGACAAGGTTAGAGGAGGTTACAAGCCAAACCAAGTTGAGTCCACTGAGTCATCAAGGTGAGCCCGAGGGTGGCTAAGGTGTTTCTTTCACAGCTCGTTTTTAAACCTTTCAAGCCGCGATTGTCTTGTTTTGTTGAAGAAAAGCCCATTATTTCGGGAACATTTTTCCGTACAAAGGAGAAATCTTTGTCAATTTGGACAATTGTCAATCTGCCCCCACTTTGGACACATGGTCATGTTTCATTGTTTGGCAACTGCTTTGTGACTTTGCCAGTCCCCTTAAGAGCCCTTTTCTTCGGGTTTCCATAGTGTAGTGGTTATCACGTTTGCCTCACACGCAAAAGGTGCCCAGTTCGAAACTGGGTGGAAACATGGCCTTTCAAGTCCTTTTTTTACAAAAAAAAATCAAGGTGATAAATGGGAACAACCTGACTGGCTCAACTTTTGTCTTGTCTGACGACAAACTCTTTTTGTCCAGAAGATATTTGGATTGTCCATGTGGGTAGTAAGACCTCAGTCCATCTTGGGGGTGGATATTTCGGGACCGGGGCCTCTTCATCTCTGCAAGGACAAGTACAGTATGCCAGAAGATTTTGTCTTCATTGAGTTGTCCTTATTTATCAAGGGCCTGGATAGCTAAGTTAGTAGAGCATCAGACTTTTAATCTGAGGGTCCAGGGTTCAAGTCCCTGTTCAGGTGGTGAGGAGTAGTATTAAATGTGAAACCAATCTCTTTTATCCTCCTCCTGTGGTCAAGTCCAAAATGCCGGGAGACTTCTGCTTCCTCATCCTCAACACCGAGAAGGCCAAAGAGAAGCGACACAGTCTCTGCCTTTCTGAGTGCAGACCAAAAGCAGTCCCTGGTGGTCGAGTGGCTAGGATTTGCTGCTCTCACCGCTGTGGTCCGGGTTCGATTTCCGTTCAGGGAATTGACATTTGGATAGGTTTTGACTGGAGATAAGATTTGTCTTTGGCCTCGGTGGAATGGTTGGGGTCACCTTGATGCGCTACTTGAGAACAATAAATCACGTACTGGGTTTCTTCACTATTCCATGATAAGAGACTAATCTAGAGAACACGGCCAGGATTAGGTTTGGGGTATTTGTCTCACGCTGAGGGATAGATCCTGGACTCATTTCCGATCCCAACATCTCTTTTACAAAAGGCAAAGAACTCCTTGAAGATTGCGGGCATTGATCCCACAACAAGACAAGACGCTAGGTGCTAGAGGGCAGAATGCAGTTAGGATTGGGTTTAGGTTAGGACTGGGTTTAGGGTGATACCTATGGCTGTATTTGGCCTAGATATCGGGATTGGGACCCGGATTAGTATTCGCTACTTAGGAACATTTCATCAAAAAAACAAAGGAGTTTATGGAGAATGCGGGCATTGATCGAATGACAAATGACGAATGACAAATGAACATAACGGGAGGGTTAAGATGACTACACTTCCAAAATTCTCAGCTATGACTGAACCTCTCGCTTCTTTGTTCCCTGAGAAACTCGGTTGGCTGTGGAATTGATCAAACATCAAGAAGTCCACTTCAATTAAAAAAAAAAAAAATTAAAAAGTGATATCTTGGCCGAAAAAGGCCCGGTTAGCTCAGTCGGGAGAGCATGAGACTCTTAATCTCAGGGTCGTGGGTACGAGCCCCACATTGGGCGGTTCAGCTCTTTTGGTGATACATCTTGAAAATTTCTTTCCTGTGGAAAATTCTGCAACATGCGGAAAACATTTCATTCGAAGTACACAAAAACAAATCCCATTCTTGTCTGACCACAAATGCTAGAGCGCTCACTTCGCATGTGAGATGAAGTGGAATCGATGCCTGCATTCTCCAAATGGTATATTATGCCTTTTTTTTTGCCAAAAAGCATTCTCAATCTCCCACATCGTACCGGATACTTGGATTAATTGCATTCTAATGATGTTTCCTAAAAACACAGGTGGTGTGAAAACTGGTGCATTGGTATAGTCCGATGAGGATGGGATTCGAACCCATGCGTGCAGAACACAATGGATTAGCAGTCCATCACCTTAACCTCTCGGTCACCTCATCTCCTTCGTGGGGATGGTCTTGTGGACTTAAAATGACACATCTTAATTAGTGTTTTGGTGTTGCAGAAATTGTGGCAGCCTTCTTGGACAGCGGGGGGATTTAACTCAAAGGCTAGAGTTCTTGCTCTACATGCAAGAAATAGCGGGTTTGATACCCGTATTGTCGAAATTATATGTTCTGGCTCTTTTTCCCCAACAAAAGCGTTCTTGATCTCCGACATCGTAGCTTATACTTTGATTCATTGCATGCTAATAATGTTTACTAAAAATACAGGTGTGGTCAAAACTAGTGTATTTTTACATCACCACACTTCAAGTGGACAGACAATCTTGGTAGCATGGCTACCGTGACAAAAGCCCATTTTCCTCTCCAGTAAATGTGCATCAGCTGAACACTTTGCAGACCTAATGCTGTGAACATTTGCGCGAACTCAAGGTCGGGTCCTACATCCTGTTTGTGTCTGATTGTAACATGATATGCATCAGGATTCTGTATGTCACCTCCCAACTGCACTTGTCTGGTCTTAATATGTAATTGGCTGTGTTGTCATGATCGACGTTGATGAAATCAAGAGAACAAAGTCAAGAGATTCAATCCAACGCGCTCCCAACTGAGCAATTTCAGCTGCAAAAGGGTTTTTCTGCTTTTTCAGTCTGGGCTAAAAGTGGGGGTAGGGTGAAGCTGTGTCTGTGCCACGTACTATGTTGCTGTGTACCTGGTCCAGTGTGTTCTCATCTTGGGTTGGAATGTCCCCATGCTGGTAAAGGGTGGGGAATACAGTCCGTTGTAGAGGATAAGCGGTACAGTGGAGTTCACGGGTTGAAGTCGCCAGGTACCATAAAAATGGTAATGGGCCACGAGGGTGTTCTGAATTCCCCTTTGGCCAAATTGGCTAAATGGCCGTACAAAAAGCACCATACTTGGAGCCTGTGGTCAATGTCAACAGTTGGGCTAATTCAGTTCCGTTGAGACGGTGATTATGTACCAAGTCAGTTATGTCAGTCAGGATTTGGTCAAGGTTGTTGTGTGGTTTTGACATGGATAAGGCTATGTATCTAAATTTAGGAGGAGTCCATGGTCTGTAAACATACTGAGGTACTCCCCCTGCTGTTGCGGAACTTGCGGGACCTTGCAAATTTCCCCACTGAGGGACGAATAAAGGCATATCTTATCTTCTACCATAGGGTAGGCTTTTGGCAAGAAGCCGGATTCTTAATCCTACTTCTTGCCATTCTTCATGCTTTCCCAAGTTCCAACATTTCCTTGGGAGCGAGTTTGATAACCTCGGGGTGGGGACATGATGTGCCAACGGGGTTGGGAGGATTCCAACTATGGTCTTTTGGTTTGAGTGTGTCATTTAATTGAGTCGAATCAAATGTTCCCCAAGAGAGGGTGGACATGGGTGTCTGTTCAGAGGCAGTTGCAGAGTGATCATAAATTGGAAATGTCGGGTACAAAGATGTGGCCTGAGTCGGAGTTTGTAGAACTACTGATGACTGAAAGTCTCGTTCCTTCTGTTCCCTGAGAAACAAGGTTGTCTGTGGAATTGATCAAACATCAAGGTGGCCACATCGATAAAAAAGAAAAACAAAAAATTATATCTACAGCAGAAAAAGGCCCGTTTTGCTCAGTCGGTAGCGCATGAGACTCTTACTCTGAGGGTCCTGGGTTCGAGCCCCACATTGGGCGGTTCAACTCTTTTGTTGATACATCTGAAATATGTCTTTCCTGTGGAAAATTGTTCAAAATGCAGAAAACATTGTATTCCAAATACAAAAAACAACCCCCTTCTTGTATGACCACAATTCCTAACTTGGTCGGCTGTGAAATTAACTAGGGACCTTTTGCGTGTTCGGCAAACGTGACAACCACGACACTATGGGAACCTGAAGGAAGGTGCTTTTAAAAGGACAGGCGAAGTCACAAAGCAGTTGCCAAACAATGAATCACGACGATGTGTCCAAAGTGGGGGGAGATTGACAATTGTGCAAATTTCTCAATTTCTTATCAATAAAGTAAATTTGATTAGAGATCAGATGATAGATGTTGATGGTAGACTGTCAGATTCTATTATAAAGAACAAGACCATGTAGGATAAACTGCCTAGTTTTCAATTTAAGAGGGTAAGTGTAGATGAGGTAGTAAAACTGTTGCATTCCATTAAAAGCGATGAGCCATGTGGGATTTATAATTTGGTTGGGAGGTTACTGAGGGCGGCAGCAAAGTTGATTCAGGAGCCGATTATTGAGAATGGTGTTTACCCACAGTCCTGGAAGATCGCAAAGGTGCTAGATGGAAAAGGTTTACTTAAACAAGTTAATCCTTGTGTGCACGGTCATCTCCTTGGACTTCTCGGTGTTGAGGATGAAGGAGCAGAAATCTTCTGGCATACTGTACTTGACCACAGAAGGAGGATAAAGGAAGTAGGTTTAACATTTCAGGGAAGGGGCCTACCTTCACCGCCTGAACAGGGACTTGAACCCTGGACCCTCAGATTAAAAGTCTGATGATCTACCAACTGAGCTATCCAGGCCTTTGTTGACTGAGGACAACTCACAAGGTAAAATCTTCTGGCATACTGTACTTGACCTTGCAGAGATGAGAGCTTCTTCTCTGGCTCTCAACAAAGGCGGTCGCATCTTTCCCCTCTCCTCCCTATCCCTTATCTTCCCTGCTTTGTTGTCCCCTGTCCATCCTGTCGATGGAGTTTGACTTGATTCTTTGTCACGCAGTCTGAAATTGGCAAACTGAGAAATTCTGATTGAGTGACCAATGCAGTCTGTCCATTTTAATACATTTCGTCTCAACTCATGTTGAAAAAGGACAGAGCCAGTACCCAAAAATACTTTGCGTTCATCAAAGAGTAAAGCTGGTGTCCTGGTTTGCAATGCCTCGATTGTTACGCCAGAAGGTGCGAGTCACATCCAAAACAAAGGGCATGCTGGAAGCATAGCATGCATTAGTATGGCTTCAACTGAACAGAAGTTGGGCGGGTGTGAGTCTCTGTGGCGCAATCGGTCAGCGCGCTCGGCTGTTAACCGGGAGGCTGGTGGTTCGAGCCCACCCAGGGACGTTCTCTGGATGCATCAGTGTCACTGTTCATTCGTGTTTGCGCTCCCCTCTTGCACAGCACTTGTGTGGTTCCCAATTGGCAAACTGTGTGTCAATGACTTTTCAAAAGCACATTCCAACTTCCATGGTCTAACACATTTGATCAGAAGTTAGGTTGATCAAGTCGCAGATTGTTTCTGTTTGTTTCTGCACAGGTCTGGTGAAACACAGAAGCTCTGCTTGAAAATATTAGCTTTTGCAAAAGCGCCAGCCAGGATTATAGATTAAGAGATGACGGAATGATTTTATGTTAAAAGGAATCAAGTCAAACCCCATCAACTGGTAAGCACGGGCCCTTAAGAGAAGACACTGTGCACTGTTGTGATTTTTTGACAGACATGTCTAGTAAACAGGAGATCCTGGGTTCAAATCCCAGCAGTGCCTTCTCTGTGTTTCAGCAGCTCCTATGCTGTTATTTAAAAGAAATGTTGTTCTTGTTCTGTTGAATAAATACCCATCATTTCTGATGTCATATGTAGTATACATGTCACATGTACTGCAATGCTCCCTACAAAGACAATACCCTTGTGTATTTGGACATTTGCAGGTTTAAGAAAACAAACCACATCAGCCAAATATCTTCTGGACAAAAGAGTGGTCAGACAAGACAAAGTTTGAGCCAGTCACCTGAACATTAGACTTTTGATCTGAGTGTCCGGGATTCAAGTCCCTGTTCAGGTGACCAGTGATAGGGTCTCAGGTCCACTTGCAAATGCCTCCTTTTTGCCCACAAAATACAAGGGCAACAGGACAATCTCTTGGTACTTTATGGAAACGATGTGAGGTGCCTGGCTTTTAACTCGAAGTGGAAAGACTTGTGTAGCCCCTCACACAAACCATGTGTCTTCCTCCCATGCACATGTTGCCAGCTGATCCTTGACATCAGTCACAGTGGCTGAGAGGTGAAGGCGTTGGACTCAAAATCCAATGGGGTTTCCCTGCTCAGGTTCAAATCCAGTCTGTGACGCTTTGGTTGGGCATTTGTTGCCGCCATGCTGTTTACCTTGTGGTGGAGTACTGTTGGTTATGAGGGCCGGGGTGTTGTCCTTTCGCGGTCCGCATTCTCTACACTGGTGGTCTGGATTTTGGGTAGAGGATAATGGGGTCCACTGTCTGCTTCTTGCAGTCTCGGTGGCCGAGAGGTTTGTTGCCACTCTGCTTTGACATGCTGTTTTCTGTACCTCTCCCCGGTCTTTCAGCGGCCTTGTCGAGGGTGTTTCACAGGTGGGTGGTGTGATGTTGGATATGGGGGGCAGTGGGTTGTCGCCGTTTTGTTGTTCCTGGAGCAGATAAAGAAGAGTGGCCAGTACGGGGGGTTGAACCCGTAACCTTGGCATTATTAGCACCACACGCTGACCAACTGAGCTAACCGGGATAGTGGCAGAGAGTTGCTGGAATGACAAGGCGCTACGAAACGTGTATCGGGCGGAGCCTCTCCGACCCACACGTCGGCTCCAAATCCCACCTCCTGGGGCTCTTCCGGCACCACTCCTCTCCCTGCTCCAGCAGCAGAGCGCCGTCTGACGACATCGGGAGTGTCGTCCCCATGCAACTGGGAGCCAGTCGCCTTTTGCCAGCGGAGAGGAGTCACCGTCTACGCCTGTGGCTGTGCCTGTACTGTGGGAGTCCTACACAATTTCCCGCTGTCCAGTTCGCCCAGCACGCCAACGCTCTTCCTCCGCCAGGGATATCCCCCAGCTGCTGGCACTGGCACCGTCATCCGCTTTGGTGGGCCGACTTCAGGTGGAAGGTACGATATCCTGGGCGGGGGAAGCTTCTCCTACCACAGCATTAATTGACTCTGGGGCGGACGAGAACTTCATTGATAGCGGACTGGTCAGTTCTCTTAACATTCCTACTGTTGAGCTTGTCCCCCACAAGAATGTCTGCTCGCTAGATGAACATCACCTGGCATGCATTACGCATCAGACGTGCACCATATCCTTGGTGCTGTCGGGAAACCACCACAAGGTCACTAATTTTTTTCTTATGCTCTCTCGCTCAGCTCTGTTAGTACTCGGCCTCCCCTGGCATCCCTTGTGTGTGTTGTGATGTTTTGTCATTCAGCGCCACTTTGCAGAGGCACATCCACTCGACAATTTAATTTGTTCTCCGACAGTGTTTCCCAATGTGACATTGGTTGTGCAGTGGTAGAATTCTCGCTTGCCAAGTGGGAGGCCCGGGTCCGATTCCCGGCCAATGCATTATATCTCAGCTTATACCTTTCTTTAGAGCTCATGTTGAAAAAGTACAAAGGCTCTTTTCCTGCGAAAGTGCAGTATTCAGAATGACACCTGAAACGTAACAGACCGGACCACCCGAGAGTTAAGGTGGGCAGCACTTAGTGAAACCTGACTGCAGTCATGCTGTTGTAGTCTCTGTCGCGCAATTGCTCAGCACGTTTGGCTGTTAACTGAGAGGTTGGTGGTTCGATCCCACCCAGGGACTCTCAATTCACACATGTGTTGGACTTTGGACTCCCTCCCTTGTATGAACATTTTTCCCCATTGGCGAACTGTTTTTGTGTTGGTGCCAGATACACTGCTGGCACTGTGGCTAAGCTGGTCAAAGTGCCTGTCTAGTAAACAGGAGATCTGGGTTCAAATCCCAGCAGTGCCTGGGTGCTTGGTCAGTGAAACTTTGGCAGCTGATTTCTGAACCATGTACTTCTATTTGTCACTTGCCCTTCAAGAACTAATTGACGTTGCATCCACAGCTGACGTGATTGTTGTGGATCCCATTACGCCAGAAGGTGCTTGAATCCAAAGAGTATGACATTGTGATGTGTTGCCATTTAGCGCCACTTTGCAGAGGCTCATCCACTTGACAGTTGAATTTTTTTCTCTTACAGTGTGTCCCCACGTGGCATTGGTGGTTCGGTGGTAGAATTCTCACTTGCCAAGCGGGGGCCGCGCACGTGTTGTTGACATTTGCTGCCAGCCAATCAGGATGCGACACAGACATCAGACAAGCAAAGAGACTTGCCTGCCACGCGGGCATGATTACCATTACCATTACCATCTACCAGGGATGGCAACTGAATTAGGAATCAATGCCAGAAACCTGCTACAGGATTTCAGATAATGTTTTGATGCAGACTGATTAATGATGTTAATCATGATGCCTCTGATTAATTAAATTAATTAATCAATTAAAATTAATTAAACCATTACCTGTGAGAGGTAAGTTACACCATTGCACTAAACATTGATAGAATAGTTAGTAATCGAGTTAGTAGTGAATAACTAACAATGCTTGTGGGGATTTTTTTTTTATTTTGGACATCTTTCAGATAAATAAGCATGCAAACTGACCCGGGAACATCATGGCTGTTCCTGACAAATGAACATAACGGGAGGGTTAAGATGACTACACTTTCAAAGTTCTCAGCTATGACTGAACCTCTCGCTCCTTTTTTCCCTGAGAAACTAGGTTGGCTGTGGAATTGATCAAACATCAAGAAGTCCACATCAATTTAAAAAAAAAATAAAAAGTGATATCTTGGCCGAAAAGGGCCCGGTTAGCTCAGTCGGGAGAGCATGAGACTCTTAATCTCAGGGTCGTGGGTTCGAGCCCCACATTGGGCGGTTCAACTCTTTTGGTGACACAGACCTGGTAGACCCAAATGAGTAGTGAGGGTGTGCTGGGAATGTCTGGCAGAGTCTCCCATTCGTCGAGTCTTCAACTCTCACCTCTGGCAGCTCACCTGCATCCCGGAGGAGGACCGGGATATTGAGTCCGAATGGGCCATATTCCGTGCCTCCATTGCTGAGGTGGCTGACCAGAGCTGCGGCCGCAAGGCCGTCGGTGCCAGTCGTGGCGGCAGGCCCCGAACCTGATAGTGGACACCAGAAGTCAGGGCCGCCGTCAAGCTGAAGAAGGAGTCCTATCCAGCATTGATGGCTTGTGGGACTCCGGAAGCAGCTGACAGGTACTGTCAGGCCAAGCGGTTCGCGGCTTCGGCGGTTGTCCAGGCAAAAACTCGGGTGTGGGAGGAATTCAGTGAGGCCATGGAGCACGACTTTCGGTCGGCCTCGAAGGGGTTCTGGCAAACCATCCGGCGCCTCCGAAAAGGGAAGCAGTGCCCAGTCCACACTGTTTACAGTGGAGACGGGGCCTGCTGACCTCGACTGGGGATTTGTTTTGGTGAAGTAGGTGCAGACACATCTATTAAAAAATGAAAATACAAAATATACAGAATGCAGTGTAAATATACGTATGTACGCAGTCTGTTTTTTGTTTGTTATTCCGGAAGTGATTGTTTTTCCTAACAGTCCAAACTTGGCGTTAGTTTAACGCATATAGAGTGTCAAAGTGGCAGGGTGAGGCAGAGGTGGGGTGTGAACAGTGTCGGGGGGGGGTTCCGGGCCTTGTTGATGAGGCTGACAGCAGACAGGAAGAAACTGTTCTTGTGGCGTGAGGTTTTGGTCCTGATGGACCGCAGCCTCCTCTCAAAGAGACTGTGTCCAGGGTAAAAAAAAAAAAAAAATCTAGCAAGACAGCCTCAAGGTCCAAAAGCGTTAAGGCAGTCCCATAGTGTCCCCACATCATGCCATGTGTCTATTTGCCTTGAGACATGAGTAAATTAGCTTAAATGCTAACATGCTAATGGTCATCATGTTAGCACCAAGCAAGAGAGTCCTTTTTCAGTCGGGTCTAAAAGTGGGGGCAATGTGAAGCTGTGTCTGTGCCACCTACTATGTTGCTGTGTCCCTGGTCCAGTGTGTTCCCATCTTGGGTTGGAATGTCCCCATGCTGGTAACGGGTGGGGAATACAGTCCGTTGATGAGGATAAGCGGGTTGGATTTCAGTGGTTAAAGTCTCCAGCTACCATGAAAACGGTCATGGGCCACAAGCCTGTTCTGAATTCCCCTTTGGCCAATCGACACCACATCAATTCAGCAGCAGTCCTCGTTAGTATAGTGGACAGTATCTCCGCCTGTCACGTGGAAGACCGGGGTTCGATTCCCCGACGGGGAGCTTCTCTTTTGTATGTCACAATGTCACGTTGAACCTTGAGTCGGGTTGCGGTTGCAACAACCAGTCCGGTTAAACAAACCCTTCTCATTAGAACAAAACCTCTCTTAATCTTCTTCTCACGGTGTTCAGGTGTCTTGTACAATCTGACAGTCTTTTGCTGCCAAATCCTTCCAGGCGTGGATAATGGAGCTGACCAGGAAAATGCCAGCTGTGGGATTTCAACCAGAGCCTCCTGAGCGTAAGGGACCTTAATCTGGCGCCTTCGATCACTCATCCATCCAACCTAAAACGGTGCCCTGATCAGGAAAAAAAAAACTTTGACCTTGTGAGGTTCACTGACAACAGAGGACACTCAAAAGGAGCCGCACAAAGCAGGGTACTTGTACAGATGTCGGCAGCAGAGTGGCGCAGCGGTAGCGTGCTGGGCCCATAACCCAGGCACGATGGATGGAAACCATCCTCTGCTATGGCTGTGCTCTTTACGTGTCCTTTGAAGAGCTTGCAGATGTATTGTCTTTGTTACTTAGCTGACCTGGTCCAGTAAAGAGTTCACACTTCCTTGACTGCTGTTCTCGATGCATTTATTGCTCTTGAGTGCATTCACACGCCATTGCGGGACATTGAAGCATCGTGAAACACCGCAACTGTCCTCACTAGTCCATTGTCACTCTTATGGACTTGAAGAATCCCAGCCAGTTTCCGTTTGTTTCGGGGAACCTCCTCCTCTTTGACGATCACCACATCTCCAACTTGCATGTTTCTTCTTGGCGTATGCCATCTTTGTCTCAGAGCAATGTTGGTCAGATACTCCTTCCACCGTTTGTTCCAGAACTATTCTGACAAATATTGCAATTATCTCCATCTCATTTTAGTATACAAGTCCATCCATCCATCCATTTTCCTCCGCTTATCCAGGTCCAGGTCGCGGGGGGCAGCAGTCTTAGTAGGGAAGCCCAGATTTCCCGGTGACCGGCCACCTCCTCCAGCTCCACCGGGAGGACACCAAGGTGTTCCCAGGCCAGCTGTGAGACATAATCCCTCCAGCGTGTCCTCGGTCTGCCCCGGGGCCTCTTCCCAGCTGGGTATGCCCGGAACACCTCACCAGGGAGGCGTCCGGGAGGCATCCGGACTAGATGCCTGAGCCACCTCAACTGACTCCTCTCGATGTGAAGGAGAAGCGGCTCTACTCTGAGCCCTCCCGGATGACTGAGCTCCTCACCCTATCTCTTAGGGTGAGTCCAGCTACCCTACGGAGGAAACTAATTTCAGCCGCCTGTATCCGAGATGTCATTCCTTCTGTCATGACCCAAAGCTCATGACCATAGGTGAGGGTGGGAACATAGATCGACCGGTAAATTGAGAGCTTTTTAACCACGACGGTCCGTTACAGCGACCGCATTACTGTAGAGGCTGCGCCGATCCGTCTGTCGACCTCACGCTCCGACTTTCCCTCACTCGTGAGCAAGACCCCGAGATACCTAAACTCCTCCACCTGGGGTAGGACCTCATTCCCAACCCGGAGGGAGCACTCCACCCTTTAACGACTGAGAACCATGGCCTCTGATTTGGAGGTACTGAGTCTCATCCCAGACGCTTCACACTCAGATGCAAACCGTCCCAGTAAGCGCTGAAGGTGACAGCCCGTAGAGGCCATAAGAACCACATCATCTGCAAATAGCAGAGATGAGATTCTAAGGCCCCTGAAACAGATTCCCTCAACACCTTGGCTGCGCCTAGAAATTCTGTCCATGAAAATTGTGAACAGAATCGGCGACAAAGGGCAGCCTTGGCGGAGGCCAACGTTTACCGGAAACAGGCTCGACTTACTACTGACAATGACAACCAGACTCCTGCCCCGTTTGTACAAGGACCAGATAGCACGTAGTAGCGCGCCACCAATCCCCCCAAAGTACGCCACGAGGGACACGGTCGAATGCCTTTTCCAGATCCGCAAAGTACATGTAGACTAATGAAGACCAAGATGGTGGCGCGTCAACAACGCGAGGCTCAGCGTCTCTCCAGATTTTGCAAATCCGCTGTGTTTTATCTGCTCCTCGCTGTTTTTTTCATCCAGTACAGTGCTGCTTTAACATCCTATAGCAGACAGGAGCTCCTAGACATAAAGTCCTCCAACTCGGACCGTTTTATCGCCGATCTCCGACTTATCCCGGAGATCTCCAGGACACCGGAGGCTGCCTTTACCCAGCATTTTCCTTGCTAATGTCCGATCTCTGATCAACAAAATGGACGAACTACGACTCTGTATCACCAAAAACAAACGGATTATGTACTCAAACGTCATGATTTTCACAGAGACTTGGCTTAACAGCAGTATCCCGAACAATGCTATCGAGTTAGCAGGACGCTCCATCCTTAGGGCAGACAGGACTGCGGACTTTGGTAAAACCAAAGATGGAGGTTTGTGCATTTATATAAGCAATGCTTGGTGCACAAACTCTGTTATCACAGAGAGTCACTGCTCACCTAATGTTGAGCAAAGCAACCAAAATAGTTATGAGACTGGACCTTCTCTGCCAACGCTGCATCAGCAGGGGAATTAGCTCAAATGGTAGAGCGCTCGCTTAGCATGTGAGCGGTAGCGGTATCAATGCCCGCATTCTCCATAAACTCCTTTGTTTTACTGATGAAATGTTCCCAAGTAGCGAATACTAATCCGGGCCCCAATCCCTATGTCTCGGCCAAATACAGCCATAGGTATCACCCTAAACTGGATTCAGAGTCCAGAGTGCTAACCATTACACCATGGAACCCTTTGTTTTGGATGTGACTGGCACCTTCTGGCGTATTCTTTCCTGGCAGACATAACATAAGAAACAGCTTGTCTTTCGAGCCGGACTTGAACCAGCGACCTAAGGATGCCAGCTTGAACCTCTACAGTCCTCCGCTCTTCCAAATGAGCTATCGAAGGTCTTGTTGTACAAGGACCAGATAGCACGTAGTAGCGCGCCACCAATGGGATCCACCTTAGGGCCACAGCCGCCTCGACAATGGAGGCACAGAACATCCCTGCCTCCTTCTGGATCTTGCAGGTCACTGGGAAGATATTCGGCTCAAAGGACCATTTGGTACCGAACATGAAACTTTTGATCTGAGTGTCCGGGATTCAAGTCGCTGTTCAGGTGACAAGGTCTGAGGTCCACTTGCAAATGCCTCATTTTGCCCTCAAAATACAAGGACAACAGGACAACACCTTGGTGCTTTATGGAAAATACATGAGGAGCCTGGCTTTTGACTGTAACTGGAAAGGCTTGTGGCCCCGCACACAAACCAAGTATCTTCTGATCAGCTGATCCTTAACATCAGCTGTCACAGACATTGGCGTCGTTTGGGGACCTCATCCTGATCCACGGTTACCATTGATTTGTAGAGTAAGTCAATAAGTCATCATACTCTTACAGGAAGACTCAGTCCAAACACTCAATTGCTGCAGGGCAAGTAGGTTCCACCAAGACTTGAACTTGGATCACTGGATTCAGAGTCCAGAGTGCTAACCATTACAGCATGGAACCCTTTGTTTTGGATGTGACTGGCACCTACTGGCGTAACAATGGAGGCTTTGCAAACCAGGACAACAACTTTACTCTTTGATGAGCGCTTAGTATTTTGGGGTACAATCCAGGGGTCTTGTGCTCTCACGGAAATGGCTGTCCTTTTCCAACAGGAGTTGAGATGAAACGTATTCAAATAGACACTCAAATGATCACTCAATCAGAATTACTCCGTTTGCCAATTTCAGACTGCGTGACAATGACTTAAGTCCAACTCCATTGACAGGGAAGCGGAAGTCCTTCAGACAAGACGGTATTGCCATTCTTTCCTGGCAGACATAACATAAGAAACAGCTTGTCCTTCGAGCCGGACTTGAACCAGCGACCTAAGGATGCCAGCTTGAACCTCTACAGTCCTCCGCTCTTCCAACTGAGCTATCGAAGGTCTTGTTGTTTTGGGGCAAATGAGTACAGCCAAGCGTTTGACGGCGTCTTCACTGTGGACTGCTTTCCTTTCCTGAGATGCTGGATGGTGGTCCAGAATCTCTTCGAAGCCGTCCGGAAGTCCTTCTCCATGGCTTCTCCAAACTCCTCCCATGTCAGAGTTATTGCCTCAGCGAATGCCAAAGCCGCGGACCGCTTGGCCTGTCGGTTTCTGTCAGCTGAAGGCCCAATAGAACCCCTTCAGCTTGACGGCATCCCTCACCAATGGCATCCACCTTAGGGGCCACAGCCGCCTCGACAATGGAGGCACAGAACATCCCTGCCTCCTTCTGGATCTTGCAGGTCACTGGGAAGATATTCGGCTCAAAGGACCATTTGGTCCCGAACATGAAACTTTTGATCTGAGTGTCCGGGATTCAAGTCCCTGTTCAGGTGACAAGGTCTGAGGTCCACTTGCAAACGCCTCATTTTGCCCTCAGAATACAAGGACAACAGGACAACACCTTGGTACTTTATGGAAAATACATGAGGAGCCAGGCTTTTAAATGGAACTAGAAAGCCTTGTGTCCCCGCACTGTCAGAAGTGGGATTTGAACCCACGCCTCATTAGAGACTGCACCCTGAATGCAGCGCCTTCGACCGCTCGGCCATCCTGACCCTTCACGTCTGGCTCCTTCTGTTCCATGAGAAACTAGGTCAGCTGTGGAATTGATCAAACATCACGATGGCCACATCAATAAAAACTAATATCTAGAGCAGCAAAAGGCCCGATTAGCTCAGTCGGTGGAGCATGAGACTCTTAATCTCATGGTCGTGGGTTTGAGCCCCATGTTTGGCGATTCAGCAGTTTTATTGATACATCTGAAAGATATCTTTCCTGTTGAAAAGTGTTCAACATGCAGAAAACATTTCATTCCAAATACATAAAAACAAGTCTTTTGACCAAAGGCCTGGGGGCTCACTTCGTGTTCAAGTCCCTTCAGAGATCAAGCACATGTCCTTGTTCCTATTTGTCACCTTGATTTTTTTTGTAAAAGAAGGACTTCAAAGGGGCGGCACGGAGGTCTAATGGTTAGCGCGCAGACCTCACAGCTAGGAGACCAGAGTTCAATTCCCACCCTCGGCCATCTCTGTGTGGAGTTTGCATGTTCTCCCCGTGCATGTGTGGGTTTTCTCCGGGTACTCCGGTTTCCTCCCACATTCCAAAAACATGCTAGGTGACTCCAAATTGTCCATAGGTATGAATGTGAGTGTGAATGGTTGTTTGTCTATATGTGCCCTGTGATTGCCTGGCGACCAGTCCAGGGCAGTACCCCGCCTCTTGCCCGAAGACTGCTGGGATAGGCTCCAGCACCCCCGCGACCCTTGTGAGGAAAAGCGGTAGAAAATGAATGAATGAATGAAGGACTTCAAAGGCCTTGTTTCCACCCAGTTTCCACCTTTTGCGTGTTGTATCCAGTCGTATTGACTATTGCAATGCCCTGCTTTCTGGTCTTCCTAAAAGAAGTCTACAACTTTTACAACTTTAAAATCACTGCATTGGCTCCCTGTATGTTTCAGGATCCATTTGAAGGTTCTCTTAATGGTTTTTAAATGTCTTAGGGGTTGTGGGCCTTCTTATTTTTCTGAATTTCTTTTATGTTATGAACCCTCGCGGTCCATCAGGTCCTCCAACTCCGACCTGTTATGTGTTCCCAGCCCATCAGTCATCCGGGAAATATAAATTGTGTGTCCAAACTGGGGATGGATGCTCGTGTACACACCTTCAGACATCAAGAACATATCCTTGTTCCTATTTGTCATCTTGATTTTTTTTGTAAAAGGATGTCTTGAAAGGCCATGTTTCCACCCAGTTTCGAACTGGGGACCTTTTGCGTGTGAGGCAAACGTGATAACCACTACACTATGGAAACCTGAAGGAAGGGCCTTTTAAGGGGACTGGTGAAGTCACAAAGCAGTTGCCAAACAATGAAACACGACAATGTGTCCAAAGTGGGGGCAGATTGACAATTGTCCAAATGGACAAAGATTTCTCCTTTGTAGGGAAAATTGTTCCAGAAATAATGGGCTTTTCTTCAACAAAACAAGACATCATAATTGCGGCTTGAAAGAAACACCTTAGCCACCCTCTGGGTCACTTTGATATCTCGGTGGACTCAACTTGTGCCCTTGGAGTCAATGGTTTGTAAATAGGCTTGTAACCTCCACTAATCTTGTCTGGATGGCTGGATGGCCTTTTGAAGAATGAAGTTAAGGTCCTTTCAGCCAGCCAATAAGCCTTTTCAAACTATTTGCCAAGTCACAACATAAACAGGGATTGTTCTGAAAACCGGGCTTGAACCAGGGACCTTTAGAACTTCCGTCTAACGTTCTCCTAAGTGAGTATTTCAGCTTCTAAGGTGGTGTTCAGCTTTTTCAGTCGTGGGTAAAAGTGGGGGCAGGGTGAAGCTGTGTCTGTGCCACGTATGTTGCTGTGTAGCTGGTCCAGTGTGTTCTCATCTTGGGTTGGAATGTCCCCGTGCCGGTAACGGGTGGGGAATATAGTCCGTTGATGAGGATACGAGCTACAGAAAATGGGAAGGATTTCACTGATTGAAGTCTCCAGCTACCATAAAAACGGTCATGGGCCACAAGCCTGTTCTGAATTCCGCTTTGGCCAATCGATACTACATCGACTCAGTAGCAGTCCTTGTTAGTATAGTGGCCAGTATCTCCGGCTGTCACATGGAAGATTACGCGGTTGACCAGGTAGACCGGGATTCAATTGGCGGACTTGGAATTGTTTTTATGTGCAGTGACAGCAGTTCACAGACAGCGCTTAAAGATGACCCGAACCGTTCGACCGAGGACCAAGACAAATCCTATCTCCAGTCAAAACCTAACCAAATGTCAGTTCCCTGACCGGGAATCGAACAACAGCCGCGGTGGTGAAAGCACCAAGTCCCAGCCACGAGACAACCAGGAGCTGCATCATGGCTGCACTCTGAAAGGCAGAGACTGTGTCACTTTGACGTACTCCAGCAAAGGAAAATAGTTCTGAGACTGGACCCTCTCTGCCAACACTGCATCAGCAGCAGAATTAGCTCAAATGGTAGAATGCTTGCTTAGCATGTGAGAAGCAGCGGGATCAATGCCTGTGTTTTCCAAAAGCTCTTTTGTTTTTTTGACATTAAATGTTCCCAAGTAGCGAATACTAATCCGGGGCCCAATCCCGATATCTAGGCCAAATACAGCCATAGGTATCACCCTAAACTGGATTCAGAGTCCAGAGTGCTAACCATTACACCATGGAACCCTTTGTTTTGGATGTGACTGGCACCTTCTGGGGTAACAATGGAGGCTTTGCAAACCAGGACAACAACTTTACTCTTTACGGCGTCTCATTGCGGTTGTGGCTGAGAATGCCACTATTGACTGAATTTGGATTAGATAATCAAGTCTTGTGGTGGAGAGTCTCAGGTGTAGAGTCTCAGGTGGAGAGGTGTGACGTTTCTGATCAAATTCATAGGTCATCAGTTGGTCCTGAAAACGGTCTTGGCACTTCTTTTCACGATGAAAGGTATGAAAACAGCTCTGTTGCATTGGCCGGGAATCGGACCCGGGTCTACCACGTGGATCGATCCTGGACTCATTTCCGATCCTAACATCTCTTTTACAAAAGGCAAAGAACTCCTAGAAGACTACGGGCATTGATCCCACAACAAGACAAGACAAGGTGATACCTATGGCTGTATTTGGCCTAGATATCGGGATTGGGGCCCGGGTTAGTGTTTGGTACTTGGGAACATTTAATCACAAAAAACAAAAGAGATTTTGGAGAACGCGGGCATTGATCCCGCTTCCTCTCACATGCGAAGCGAGTGCTCTACCATTTGAGCTAAATCCCCTGCTGTTGCAGCGTTGGCAGAGAAGGTCCAGTCTTATGACTATTTTGGTTCCTTTGCTGGACTACATCAAAGCGACACAGTCTCTGCCTTTCTGAGTGCAGACCTAAAGCAGTCCCTGGTGGTCTAGTGGATAAGATTCGCCGCTTTCACCGCTGTGGCCTGGGTTCGATTCCCGGTCAGGAAATTGACATTTGGCTGGGGGTAGGTGGTCGAACTGTCATGTAACTATGTTTGGTGTGTTTGAGGGGTATAGCTCAGTGGTAGAGCATTTGACTGCAGATCAAGAGGTCTCCGGTTCAAATCCGGATGCCCCCTGATGCACTCCTTTGTTTTAAGAATAGTCTAAGAGTACATGAATGTATGGCTCATAATAGCAACAACTTCGGTGTAATATAACTCGAGATTTTTTCCCTTTTTGCATGGCTCCTTTCTACATTCTTCATATTGACATGAAATTTCTGCAGTGGCTTTTGTCCAATTTCCTCGCGGGTGACACAGCCCCCCCCCCATGTCTAACAGAAAGTCCAGCCGCACCACAAAACAAAGCAAAACAAAGTCATTTCAGCTGCTTTTACCCACGATCATATCCTTTCCGTGCTGACTCAAAGCTCAGGACCATCGGACCAGAGCTCTGCCTTTGGGTTCAGCTCCCACATCACTGTGGCGGACCAGTGGAGCATCCAACGTAGATCAACTGGTAAACTGTCATGTTAGATGCCAAGAACAAGATGCCAAGGTACCTTGAACTCCTCCAGTGGGGGTCGGATCTCTTCCCCAACGCATAGACAATTTCATTGAAATGTCAAGACAACCTCTTTTGTCCTGCTAATGTGGTCTGTTTTGTTAGCCCAAATGTCCAAAATCACAAGGGTTTTGCCTTTGTAGGGAGCATTGTAGTACATGTCACATGTGTACTACACATGACATTAGAAAGGATGGGAATTTCTTCAACACGACAAGACTTCTGATTCAAAAACATTTTGTTGAAAAAAGCCCATTATTTCTGGAACATCTTATGTGAACTACAATTCTCCCTACATAGGAGAGATCTTGGTCCGTTTGGACAATTGTCAATCTGCCCCCACTTTGGACACATCATCATGTTTCATTGTTTGGCCACTGCTTTCTGAGTTTTGCCAGTACTCTTATAACCCCCCCTCCTCCACTCCGGGTTTCCATAGATTAGTGGTTATCCTGTTTGCCTCACACGCATAAGGCCCACTGTTTAAAACTGCGTGGAAACATGGGCTTTCTATTCCCTCTTTTACAAAATAACTGGTGGTCTAGTGGCTAGAATTCGGTGCTCTCACTGCTGCGGCCCCATTTCGATTCCCGGTCAGGGAGTTGACATTTGGATAGGTTTTTACTGGAGAGAGGATTTGTCTTTGGCCTCGTTGGAATGGTTGGGGTCATCTTGAAGCGCTGTTTGGGAACAATAACTCACGGACTCGGTTTCTTCACTATTACATGACAAGAGACTGGTCTAGAGAACGCGGCCAGGATTAGGTTTGGGGTATTTGTCTGACGCTGATGGATAGATCCTGGACTCATTTCCGATCCCACATTTCTTTGACAAAATACAAAGGATTCCTTTGGGAATGCTGGTATTGATTCTGCTGCATCTCGCATGGTAAGCAAGCACTAATTCCCCTGGTTTGGGGTATTTGTCGGATGCTAAGGGGTAGATCCAATCCCAACATCTCTTCTACAAAAGGTGAATAACTCCTTGGAGACTGTGGGCATTGATCCCAAACAAGACAATACAAGGTGCTAGACAGGAGAATGCAGTGAGGACTGGGTTTAGGGTGATACCTATGGCTGTATTTGGCCTAGATATTGGGATTGGAGCCCAGATTAGTGTTTGGTACTTGGGAACATTTAATCACAAAAAACAAAAGAGGTTTTGGAGAAAGCAAGCATTGATCCCACTACCTCTCACATGTAAAGCGAGCACTCTACCATTTGAGCTAATTCCCCTGCTACTGCAGCATTGGCAGAGAAATCTTCTGGCATACTCTACTTGTCTTTGCAGATGAAGAGGCCCTGGTCCCGAAATGTCCACCTCCAAGATGGACTGAGGTCTTAAACTACCCACATGGACAAGCCAAATATCTTCTGGACAAAAAGAGTTCATGGTCAGACACGACAAAGGTTGAGCCGGTCACCCGAACATGAAACTTTTGATGTGAGTGTCCGGGATTCAAGTCCCTGTTCAGGTGACCAGGTCTGAGGTCCACTTGCAAACGCCTCCTTTTTGCCCTCAATATACGAGGGCAACAGGACAATCCCTTGGTACTCTATGGAAACTACATGAGGAGCCTGGCTTTTAACTGGAACTGGAAAGACTTGTGGCCCCGCACACAAACCAAGTATCTTCTGATCAGCTGATCCTTGACATCAGCTGTCACAGACATTGGTGTAGTTTAGGGACCTCATCCTGATCCACGGTTACCACTGATTTGTAGAATAAGTGAATAAGTCATCATACGCTTACTGTTAAAGGAAGACACTGTCCAAACACTCCATTGCTGCAGGGCAAGTAGGTTCCACCAAGACTTGAACTTGGATCACTGGATTCAGAGTCCAGAGTGCTAACCATTACACCATGGAACCCATTGCTTTGGATGTGACTGGGACCTTTTGGCATAACAATGGAGGCTTTGCAAACCAGGACACCAACTTTACTCTTTGATAAGCACAAAGTATTTTGGGGTACAATCCAGGGGTCTTGTGCTCTCACGGAAATGGCTGTCCTTTTCCAAAAGGAGTTGAGATAAAATGTATTCAAATAGACAAACTGCATTGATCACTCAATCAGAATTTCTCCGTTTGCCAATTTCAGACTGCGTCACAAAGACTCAAGTCCAACTCCATCGACAGGGAAGCGGAAGTCCTTCAGACAAGACGGCATTGCCATTCTTTCCTGGCAGACATAACATGAGCAAAGGGCATGTCCTTCGAGCCGGACTTGATCCTGCAACCTAAGGATGCCAGCTTGAACCACTACAGTCCTCCGCTCTTCCAACTGAGCTATCGAAGGTCTTGTCGCTTTGAGGCTAGTGAGTACGGCCGAGAGTTCAACGGCGTCTCATTGCGGTTGTGGCTGAGAATACCACTATTGACAGAATTTGGATTAGATAATCAAGTCTTGTGGTGGAGAGTCTCAGGTGGAGAGTCTCAGGTGGAGAGGTGTGACGTTTCTGATTGAATTCAGAGGTCATCAGTTGGTCCTGAAAACGGTCTTGGCACTTCTTTTCACGATTTCCAATCCCACATCTCTTTTACAAAATACAAAGGATTCCTTGGAGAATGTGAGTATCGATTCTGCCACTTCTCGCATGCTAAGCAAGCACTTTACCATTTGAGGTAATTCCCCTAGTTTGGGGTAATTAGTCGGATGTTAAGGGATAGATCCAATCCCAACATCTCTTCTACAAAAGGCAAAGAACTCCTTGAAGATTGCGGGCATTGATCCCACAACAAGACAAGACGCTAGGTGCTAGAGGGCAGAATGCAGTTAAGACTGGGTTTAGGTTAGGACTGAGTTTAGGGTGATACCTATGGCTGTATTTGTCGTAGGTATCGGGATTGGGGCCTGGATGAGTGTTTGCTACTTGGGAACATTTAATGACACAAAAACAAAAGAGTTTTTGGAGAATGCGGGCGTTGATCCCGCTACCTCTCACATGCTAAGCGAGCGCTCTACCATTTGAGCTAATTCCCCTGCTGATGCAGCATTGGCAGAGAAGGTCCAGTCTCACAACTATTTTGGTTCCTTTGCTGGAGTACGTCAAAACGACACAGTCTCTGCCTTTTTGAGTGCAACAATGATGCAGTCTCTGGAGGTCTAGTGGCTGGGACTTGGTGCTCTCATCGCCGAGGACCGGATACGATTCCCAGTCACGGAATTTACATTAAAATGTCAGGTTTTGACTGGAGATAGGATTTTTTTTATCTCGGTGGAATGGTTGGGGTCGCGATCTGTGAACTGCTGTCATCCTGAAGCGACTGACGACAGAAATCCAAATAAAACATCAATAAATGATAGAAAGCATCGTCTGCTATGGCTGCACTGTTTACATGTCCTTTGACGAGGTTGTAGATTTATTGTCTTTGTTCCTTTTGAAAATCCAAATTCTAACGGAACCGACTTGCCCTGCAGCAATCAAGTTGTGAACAGTTCCCTCACAAATGAGGTCGTCTGTAGAAATTCTTAACCATCTATCAGGGATGGCAACTGAATGAAGAATCAATACAATGAATGAAGAATGAAGAATACAAATTTCCCCACTGAGGGACGAATAAAGGCATATCTTAATCTTAATCTTAATGCCAGAAACCAGCCTAGGATGTCAGACAATGCTTTGATGCAGACTGGTCATGATGCCTCTGAAGTTCACCAAAGCAGACCTGACTTAAGGTGACTCCACTTCCAAAGTTCTCAGCGATGACTGAACGTCTTGCTCCTTCTGTTCCCTGAGAAACTCGGTCAGCTGTAAAATTGATCAAACATCAGGAAGGCAACATCAATAAAAAGCAAAACAAAAAATGATATCTAGAGCAGAAAAAGGCCCGATTAGCTCAGCCGGTAGCGAATGAGACTTTTAATCTCAGGGTCGTTTGTTTGAGCCCCACATTGGGCGATTCAGCCCTTTTATTGATACATCTTGAAGGTGATTATTCATTATATTGTTTTAGTTTATTATACTCATCTGCACAATCTGAAAGATGACCCTAACCATTCGACCAAGACAAATCCTATCTCCAGTCAAAACCTAACCGAATGTCATTTCCCTGACCGGGAGTCGAACAACGGCCGCAGTGGTGAGAGCGCCAAGTCCCAGTCACGAGACAACCAGGGACTGCATCATGGATGCACTCTGAAAGGCAGAGACTGTGTCGCTTTGACGTACTCCAGCAAAGGAACCAAAATAGTTATGAGACTGGACCTTCTCTGCCAACGCTGCATCAGCAGGGGAATTAGCTCAAATGGTAGAGCGCTCGCTTAGCATGTGAGAGGTAGCGGGATAAATGCCTGCATTCTCCATAAACTCCTTTGATTTTTTGATGAAATATTCCCAAGTAGCGAATACTAATCCGGGCCCCAATTCCGATATCTAGGCCAAATACAGCCATAGGTATCACCCTAAACCCAGTCCTAACCTAAACCCAGTCCTAACTGCATTCTCCCCTCTAGCACCTTGTCTTGTCTTGTTGTGGGATCAATGCCCACAGTCTCCAAGGAGTTCTTTGCCTTTTGGCGAAGAGATGTTGGGATTGGATCTACCCCTTAACATCCGACAAATACCCCAAACCAGGGGAATTACCTCAAATGGTAAAGTGCTTGCTTAGCATGCAAGAAGTAGCAGAGTCGATACCCGCATTCTCCAAGGAATCCTTTGTATTTTGTAAAAGAGTTGTGGGATCGGAAATGAGTCCAGGATCTATCCCTCAGCGTCAGACAAATACCCCAAACCTAATCCTGGCCGCATTCTCTAGATTAGTCTCTTATCATGGAATAGTGAAAAAGCCCAGTACGTGATTTATTGCTCCCAAGTAGCGCATCAAGGTGACCCCAACCATTCCACCGAGGCCTTGCAGAGATGAAGAGGCCCCGAAATGTCCACCCCCAAGATGGACTGAGGTCTTAAACTACCCACATGGACAATCCAAATATCTTCTGGACAAAAAGAGTTCGTGGTCAGACAAGACAAAGGTTGAGCCGGTCACCTGAACATGAAACGTTTGATCTGAGTGTCCGGGATTCAAGTCCCTGTTCAGGTGACCAGGTCTGAGGTCCACTTGCAAACGCCTCCTTTTTGCCCTCAAAATACGAGGGCAACAGGACAATCCCTTGGTACTCTATGGAAACTACATGAGGAGCCTGGCTTTTAACTGGAACTGGAAAGGCTTGTGGCCCCGCACACAAACCAAGTATCTTCTGATCAGCTGATCCTTAACATCAGCTGTCACAGACATTGGCGTCGTTTGGGGACCTCATCCTGATCCACGGTTACCACTGATTTGTAGAGTAAGTCAATAAGTCATCATACTCTTACAGGAAGACTCAGTCCAAACACTCAATTGCTGCAGGGCAAGTAGGTTCCACCAAGACTTGAACTTGGACCACTGGATTCAGAGTCCAGAGTGCTAACCATTACACCATGGAACCCTTTGCTTTGGATGTGACTGGCACCTTGTGGCGTAACAATGGAGGCTTTGCAAACCAGGACAACAACTTTACTCTTTGATGAGCGCTAAGTATTTTCGGGTACAATCCAGGGGTCTTGTGGGGTCAGCCAAGCGTTTGACGGCGTCTTCACTGTGTACTGCTTTCCTTTCCTGAGATGCCGGATGGTGGTCCAGAATCTCTTCGAAGCCGTCCGGAAGTCCTTCTCCATGGTTTCTCCAAACTCCTCCCATGTCAGAGTTATTGCCTCAGCGAATGCCAAAGCCGCGGACCGCTTGGCTTGTCGGTTCCTGTCAGCTGAAGTCCCATGAGCCAAAAAGGCCCAATAGAACTCCTTCAGCTTGACGGCATCCCTCACCAATGGCATCCACCTTAGGGCCACAGCCGCCTCGACAATGGAGGCACAGAACATCCCTGCCTCCTTCTGGATCTTGCAGGTCACTGGGAAGATATTCGGCTCAAAGGACCATTTGGTCCCGAACATGAAACTTTTGATCTGAGTGTCCGGGATTCAAGTCCCTGTTCAGGTGAGAAGGTCTGAGGTCCACTTGCAAACGCCTCATTTTGCCCTCAAAATACAAGGACAACAGGACAACACCTTGGTACTTTATGGAAAATACATGAGGAGCCGGGCTTTTACCTGGAACTAGAAAGACTTGTGGCCCCGCACTGTCAGAAGTGGGATTTGAACCCACGCCTCATTAGAGACTGCAACCCTCCAGGTCTCACTCCTTCTGTTCCATGAGAAACTAGGTCAGCTGTGGAATTGATCAAACACCTTTCAAGCCGCAATTGTCTTGTTTTGTTGAAGAAAAGCCCATTATCTCGGGAACAATTTTCCCTACAAAGGAGAAATCTTTGTCAATTTGGACAATTGTCAATCTGGCCCCACTTTGGACACATCGTCGTGTTTCATTGTTTGGCAACTGCTTTGTGACTTTGCCAGTCCCCTTAAAAGACCCTTCCCTCTGGTTTCCATAGTGTAGTGGTTATCACGTTTGCCTCACACGCAAAAGGTCCCCAGTTCAAAACTGGGTGGAAACATGGCCTTTCAAGTCCTGCTTTTACAAAAAAATCAAGGTGACAAACCGGAACAAGGATATGTGTTTGATGTCTGAAGGTGTGTACACAAGCATCCATCCCCAATTTGGACACACAATCCATATTTCCCGGATGACTGATGGGCTGGGAATACATAACAGGCCGGTGTTGGAGGACCTGAGGAACCGCGATGGTTCATAACGTAAAAGAAATTCAGAAAGATAAGGCCCACAAGCCCTAAGAATTTAAAAACCTTGGAGAGATAAGAAAGAGAGATATATACCATTAGTAAAAATAAGAAGGCCCACAACCCCTAAGACATTTAAAAACCATTAAGCGGTGTAATATGCGCCTGCCTTCTGTTCCTCGTCAGCACACGTGCAGCAAAAGTTGTTCTGTAAAAGTTGCAGACTTGTGATGTTTCTTTTAGGAAGACCAGAAAGCAGGGCATTGCAATAGTCAATACGACTGGAAATAAAAGCATGCATCAGCATCTCTCTATTTGCCCGAGAGAGGAACGGGCGGACTCTGGCTATATTCTTTAAATGAAAAATAAAATCCTGTTTTTGTAACATTTTTAATATGTGAAATAAAATTGAGCTCAGTCCCCTTAAAAGCCCCATCCTTCAGGTTTCCATAGTGTAGTGGTTATCATGTTTGCCTTACATGCAAAAGGTCCCCAGTTCGAAACTGGGTGGAAACATGGCCTTTCAAGTCCTCCTTTTACAAAAAAAATCAAGGTGACAAATAGGAACAAGGACATGTACTTGATCTTTGAAGGGACTTGAACTCTTGACCCTCAGATTAAAAGTCTGATGCCCTACAAACTGAGCCTCCAGGCCTTTGCTCAGATGACTTGTTTTTGTGTATTTGTAATGCAATGTTTTCTGCATGTTGAGCAATTTTCAACAGGAAAGATATCTTCCAGATGTATCAATAAAAGCGATGAATCACCAACACCAGAAGAGGACTGCTGGAATTGAACAAACGTGCCCCTCTTTGCTAGGCTATCTTTTACCCTCCTATGCTGTGTGCTGAATTTAAATTAGTTAAATTAGTTGTATCACTGGTTGAAATGCCACAGCTGGCATTTTCCTGGTCAGGTCCATTATCCACGACTGGAATGATTTGGCAGCAAAGGACTGTCAGATTGTACAACACAGCTGAGCACTTGGAAACGAAAATTGAGAGAGGTCTTATTCTCGTGAGAAGGGTTTGCTCTACCCGAATCTTAACCCTACTCAAGGTTCAACTCAAGGTTCACTGTGACATACAAAACAAAAACTCCCTGTCTGGGAATTGTACCCCAGGGGGTGATACTGTCCACTATACAATATATCTGGGGACGTCGACCAATGAAATCCATCCATTTTCTGTACCTTTTCTGTATCCTCATTAACGGACTGTATTCCCCACCCGTTACCAGCATGGGGACATTCCAACCCAAGATGAGAACACACTGGACCAGGTACACAGCAACATACATGGCACAGACACAGCTTCACACTGCCCCCACTTTTAGCCACGACTGAAAAAGCAGAACCCCACCTTAGAAGCTGAAACACTCACTTGGGAGAGTGTTAGACTGACGTTCTGAAGGTCCCTGATTCAAGCTTGGGTTTCAGCACAATCCCTGTTTATGTTGCGACTTGGCAAACAGTTTGAAAAGGTTTGTTGGCTGGCTTCATTCTTCAAAAGGCCGGAGATGAGGTTACAAGACAAACCAGTGACCTCAAGGGCACACGTTGAGTCCACCTGGCCATGTTCTCTAGACGAGTCTCTTGTAATGTAATAGTGAAGTAACCCAGTCCGTGATTTATTGTTCCCAAGTACCAAACACTAATCTGATCCCAAGTCCCGATTTCTATGCCAAAAAAAAGCCTTAGGTCTAACCCTAAACCCAGTCCTAATTGCCTTCTCCAGTTAAGCACCTTATCTTGTTGTGTAGTACTTTCCAGAAACTCAAGTCTATCATTTATGGACGTGTTTTATTCGTTTTTCTGTCGTCAGTCGTTTCAGGATGACAGCAGTTTGCAGATAGCGCTTAAAGAGGACCCTAACCGTTCGACCGAGGACCAAGACAAATCCTATTTGTAAAATCACAAATACTTCAACTTGCTGATATAGTTCATCTTCAAACAGCTAAAATAATGCATAAGGCTAAAAATAAGCAATTATCTAAAATTGTCATCCAATACTTCTCTACAAGAGAGGAGAAATATTATCTCAGGGAAGAAGTACATTTGAAACACTCCTATGCTAGTACTTACATATATGCACCCAGACAAGGTTAGAGGAGGTTACAAGCCAAACCAAGTTGAGTCCACTGAGTCATCAAGGTGAGCCCGAGGGTGGCTAAGGTGTTTCTTTCACAGCTCGTTTTTAAACCTTTCAAGCCGCGATTGTCTTGTTTTGTTGAAGAAAAGCCCATTATTTCGGGAACATTTTTCCGTACAAAGGAGAAATCTTTGTCAATTTGGACAATTGTCAATCTGCCCCCACTTTGGACACATGGTCATGTTTCATTGTTTGGCAACTGCTTTGTGACTTTGCCAGTCCCCTTAAGAGCCCTTTTCTTCGGGTTTCCATAGTGTAGTGGTTATCACGTTTGCCTCACACGCAAAAGGTGCCCAGTTCGAAACTGGGTGGAAACATGGCCTTTCAAGTCCTTTTTTTACAAAAAAAAATCAAGGTGATAAATGGGAACAACCTGACTGGCTCAACTTTTGTCTTGTCTGACGACAAACTCTTTTTGTCCAGAAGATATTTGGATTGTCCATGTGGGTAGTAAGACCTCAGTCCATCTTGGGGGTGGATATTTCGGGACCGGGGCCTCTTCATCTCTGCAAGGACAAGTACAGTATGCCAGAAGATTTTGTCTTCATTGAGTTGTCCTTATTTATCAAGGGCCTGGATAGCTAAGTTAGTAGAGCATCAGACTTTTAATCTGAGGGTCCAGGGTTCAAGTCCCTGTTCAGGTGGTGAGGAGTAGTATTAAATGTGAAACCAATCTCTTTTATCCTCCTCCTGTGGTCAAGTCCAAAATGCCGGGAGACTTCTGCTTCCTCATCCTCAACACCGAGAAGGCCAAAGAGAAGCGACACAGTCTCTGCCTTTCTGAGTGCAGACCAAAAGCAGTCCCTGGTGGTCGAGTGGCTAGGATTTGCTGCTCTCACCGCTGTGGTCCGGGTTCGATTTCCGTTCAGGGAATTGACATTTGGATAGGTTTTGACTGGAGATAAGATTTGTCTTTGGCCTCGGTGGAATGGTTGGGGTCACCTTGATGCGCTACTTGAGAACAATAAATCACGTACTGGGTTTCTTCACTATTCCATGATAAGAGACTAATCTAGAGAACACGGCCAGGATTAGGTTTGGGGTATTTGTCTCACGCTGAGGGATAGATCCTGGACTCATTTCCGATCCCAACATCTCTTTTACAAAAGGCAAAGAACTCCTTGAAGATTGCGGGCATTGATCCCACAACAAGACAAGACGCTAGGTGCTAGAGGGCAGAATGCAGTTAGGATTGGGTTTAGGTTAGGACTGGGTTTAGGGTGATACCTATGGCTGTATTTGGCCTAGATATCGGGATTGGGACCCGGATTAGTATTCGCTACTTAGGAACATTTCATCAAAAAAACAAAGGAGTTTATGGAGAATGCGGGCATTGATCGAATGACAAATGACGAATGACAAATGAACATAACGGGAGGGTTAAGATGACTACACTTCCAAAATTCTCAGCTATGACTGAACCTCTCGCTTCTTTGTTCCCTGAGAAACTCGGTTGGCTGTGGAATTGATCAAACATCAAGAAGTCCACTTCAATTAAAAAAAAAAAAAATTAAAAAGTGATATCTTGGCCGAAAAAGGCCCGGTTAGCTCAGTCGGGAGAGCATGAGACTCTTAATCTCAGGGTCGTGGGTACGAGCCCCACATTGGGCGGTTCAGCTCTTTTGGTGATACATCTTGAAAATTTCTTTCCTGTGGAAAATTCTGCAACATGCGGAAAACATTTCATTCGAAGTACACAAAAACAAATCCCATTCTTGTCTGACCACAAATGCTAGAGCGCTCACTTCGCATGTGAGATGAAGTGGAATCGATGCCTGCATTCTCCAAATGGTATATTATGCCTTTTTTTTTGCCAAAAAGCATTCTCAATCTCCCACATCGTACCGGATACTTGGATTAATTGCATTCTAATGATGTTTCCTAAAAACACAGGTGGTGTGAAAACTGGTGCATTGGTATAGTCCGATGAGGATGGGATTCGAACCCATGCGTGCAGAACACAATGGATTAGCAGTCCATCACCTTAACCTCTCGGTCACCTCATCTCCTTCGTGGGGATGGTCTTGTGGACTTAAAATGACACATCTTAATTAGTGTTTTGGTGTTGCAGAAATTGTGGCAGCCTTCTTGGACAGCGGGGGGATTTAACTCAAAGGCTAGAGTTCTTGCTCTACATGCAAGAAATAGCGGGTTTGATACCCGTATTGTCGAAATTATATGTTCTGGCTCTTTTTCCCCAACAAAAGCGTTCTTGATCTCCGACATCGTAGCTTATACTTTGATTCATTGCATGCTAATAATGTTTACTAAAAATACAGGTGTGGTCAAAACTAGTGTATTTTTACATCACCACACTTCAAGTGGACAGACAATCTTGGTAGCATGGCTACCGTGACAAAAGCCCATTTTCCTCTCCAGTAAATGTGCATCAGCTGAACACTTTGCAGACCTAATGCTGTGAACATTTGCGCGAACTCAAGGTCGGGTCCTACATCCTGTTTGTGTCTGATTGTAACATGATATGCATCAGGATTCTGTATGTCACCTCCCAACTGCACTTGTCTGGTCTTAATATGTAATTGGCTGTGTTGTCATGATCGACGTTGATGAAATCAAGAGAACAAAGTCAAGAGATTCAATCCAACGCGCTCCCAACTGAGCAATTTCAGCTGCAAAAGGGTTTTTCTGCTTTTTCAGTCTGGGCTAAAAGTGGGGGTAGGGTGAAGCTGTGTCTGTGCCACGTACTATGTTGCTGTGTACCTGGTCCAGTGTGTTCTCATCTTGGGTTGGAATGTCCCCATGCTGGTAAAGGGTGGGGAATACAGTCCGTTGTAGAGGATAAGCGGTACAGTGGAGTTCACGGGTTGAAGTCGCCAGGTACCATAAAAATGGTAATGGGCCACGAGGGTGTTCTGAATTCCCCTTTGGCCAAATTGGCTAAATGGCCGTACAAAAAGCACCATACTTGGAGCCTGTGGTCAATGTCAACAGTTGGGCTAATTCAGTTCCGTTGAGACGGTGATTATGTACCAAGTCAGTTATGTCAGTCAGGATTTGGTCAAGGTTGTTGTGTGGTTTTGACATGGATAAGGCTATGTATCTAAATTTAGGAGGAGTCCATGGTCTGTAAACATACTGAGGTACTCCCCCTGCTGTTGCGGAACTTGCGGGACCTTGCAAATTTCCCCACTGAGGGACGAATAAAGGCATATCTTATCTTCTACCATAGGGTAGGCTTTTGGCAAGAAGCCGGATTCTTAATCCTACTTCTTGCCATTCTTCATGCTTTCCCAAGTTCCAACATTTCCTTGGGAGCGAGTTTGATAACCTCGGGGTGGGGACATGATGTGCCAACGGGGTTGGGAGGATTCCAACTATGGTCTTTTGGTTTGAGTGTGTCATTTAATTGAGTCGAATCAAATGTTCCCCAAGAGAGGGTGGACATGGGTGTCTGTTCAGAGGCAGTTGCAGAGTGATCATAAATTGGAAATGTCGGGTACAAAGATGTGGCCTGAGTCGGAGTTTGTAGAACTACTGATGACTGAAAGTCTCGTTCCTTCTGTTCCCTGAGAAACAAGGTTGTCTGTGGAATTGATCAAACATCAAGGTGGCCACATCGATAAAAAAGAAAAACAAAAAATTATATCTACAGCAGAAAAAGGCCCGTTTTGCTCAGTCGGTAGCGCATGAGACTCTTACTCTGAGGGTCCTGGGTTCGAGCCCCACATTGGGCGGTTCAACTCTTTTGTTGATACATCTGAAATATGTCTTTCCTGTGGAAAATTGTTCAAAATGCAGAAAACATTGTATTCCAAATACAAAAAACAACCCCCTTCTTGTATGACCACAATTCCTAACTTGGTCGGCTGTGAAATTAACTAGGGACCTTTTGCGTGTTCGGCAAACGTGACAACCACGACACTATGGGAACCTGAAGGAAGGTGCTTTTAAAAGGACAGGCGAAGTCACAAAGCAGTTGCCAAACAATGAATCACGACGATGTGTCCAAAGTGGGGGGAGATTGACAATTGTGCAAATTTCTCAATTTCTTATCAATAAAGTAAATTTGATTAGAGATCAGATGATAGATGTTGATGGTAGACTGTCAGATTCTATTATAAAGAACAAGACCATGTAGGATAAACTGCCTAGTTTTCAATTTAAGAGGGTAAGTGTAGATGAGGTAGTAAAACTGTTGCATTCCATTAAAAGCGATGAGCCATGTGGGATTTATAATTTGGTTGGGAGGTTACTGAGGGCGGCAGCAAAGTTGATTCAGGAGCCGATTATTGAGAATGGTGTTTACCCACAGTCCTGGAAGATCGCAAAGGTGCTAGATGGAAAAGGTTTACTTAAACAAGTTAATCCTTGTGTGCACGGTCATCTCCTTGGACTTCTCGGTGTTGAGGATGAAGGAGCAGAAATCTTCTGGCATACTGTACTTGACCACAGAAGGAGGATAAAGGAAGTAGGTTTAACATTTCAGGGAAGGGGCCTACCTTCACCGCCTGAACAGGGACTTGAACCCTGGACCCTCAGATTAAAAGTCTGATGCTCTACCAACTGAGCTATCCAGGCCTTTGTTGACTGAGGACAACTCACAAGGTAAAATCTTCTGGCATACTGTACTTGACCTTGCAGAGATGAGAGCTTCTTCTCTGGCTCTCAACAAAGGCGGTCGCATCTTTCCCCTCTCCTCCCTATCCCTTATCTTCCCTGCTTTGTTGTCCCCTGTCCATCCTGTCGATGGAGTTTGACTTGATTCTTTGTCACGCAGTCTGAAATTGGCAAACTGAGAAATTCTGATTGAGTGACCAATGCAGTCTGTCCATTTTAATACATTTCGTCTCAACTCATGTTGAAAAAGGACAGAGCCAGTACCCAAAAATACTTTGCGTTCATCAAAGAGTAAAGCTGGTGTCCTGGTTTGCAATGCCTCGATTGTTACGCCAGAAGGTGCGAGTCACATCCAAAACAAAGGGCATGCTGGAAGCATAGCATGCATTAGTATGGCTTCAACTGAACAGAAGTTGGGCGGGTGTGAGTCTCTGTGGCGCAATCGGTCAGCGCGCTCGGCTGTTAACCGGGAAGCTGGTGGTTCGAGCCCACCCAGGGACGTTCTCTGGATGCATCAGTGTCACTGTTCATTCGTGTTTGCGCTCCCCTCTTGCACAGCACTTGTGTGGTTCCCAATTGGCAAACTGTGTGTCAATGACTTTTCAAAAGCACATTCCAACTTCCATGGTCTAACACATTTGATCAGAAGTTAGGTTGATCAAGTCGCAGATTGTTTCTGTTTGTTTCTGCACAGGTCTGGTGAAACACAGAAGCTCTGCTTGAAAATATTAGCTTTTGCAAAAGCGCCAGCCAGGATTATAGATTAAGAGATGACGGAATGATTTTATGTTAAAAGGAATCAAGTCAAACCCCATCAACTGGTAAGCACGGGCCCTTAAGAGAAGACACTGTGCACTGTTGTGATTTTTTGACAGACATGTCTAGTAAACAGGAGATCCTGGGTTCAAATCCCAGCAGTGCCTTCTCTGTGTTTCAGCAGCTCCTATGCTGTTATTTAAAAGAAATGTTGTTCTTGTTCTGTTGAATAAATACCCATCATTTCTGATGTCATATGTAGTATACATGTCACATGTACTGCAATGCTCCCTACAAAGACAATACCCTTGTGTATTTGGACATTTGCAGGTTTAAGAAAACAAACCACATCAGCCAAATATCTTCTGGACAAAAGAGTGGTCAGACAAGACAAAGTTTGAGCCAGTCACCTGAACATTAGACTTTTGATCTGAGTGTCCGGGATTCAAGTCCCTGTTCAGGTGACCAGTGATAGGGTCTCAGGTCCACTTGCAAATGCCTCCTTTTTGCCCACAAAATACAAGGGCAACAGGACAATCTCTTGGTACTTTATGGAAACGATGTGAGGTGCCTGGCTTTTAACTCGAAGTGGAAAGACTTGTGTAGCCCCTCACACAAACCATGTGTCTTCCTCCCATGCACATGTTGCCAGCTGATCCTTAACATCAGTCACAGTGGCTGAGAGGTGAAGGCGTTGGACTCAAAATCCAATGGGGTTTCCCTGCTCAGGTTCAAATCCAGTCTGTGACGCTTTGGTTGGGCATTTGTTGCCGCCATGCTGTTTACCTTGTGGTGGAGTACTGTTGGTTATGAGGGCCGGGGTGTTGTCCTTTCGCGGTCCGCATTCTCTACACTGGTGGTCTGGATTTTGGGTAGAGGATAATGGGGTCCACTGTCTGCTTCTTGCAGTCTCGGTGGCCGAGAGGTTTGTTGCCACTCTGCTTTGACATGCTGTTTTCTGTACCTCTCCCCGGTCTTTCAGCGGCCTTGTCGAGGGTGTTTCACAGGTGGGTGGTGTGATGTTGGATATGGGGGGCAGTGGGTTGTCGCCGTTTTGTTGTTCCTGGAGCAGATAAAGAAGAGTGGCCAGTACGGGGGGTTGAACCCGTAACCTTGGCATTATTAGCACCACACGCTGACCAACTGAGCTAACCGGGATAGTGGCAGAGAGTTGCTGGAATGACAAGGCGCTACGAAACGTGTATCGGGCGGAGCCTCTCCGACCCACACGTCGGCTCCAAATCCCACCTCCTGGGGCTCTTCCGGCACCACTCCTCTCCCTGCTCCAGCAGCAGAGCGCCGTCTGACGACATCGGGAGTGTCGTCCCCATGCAACTGGGAGCCAGTCGCCTTTTGCCAGCGGAGAGGAGTCACCGTCTACGCCTGTGGCTGTGCCTGTACTGTGGGAGTCCTACACAATTTCCCGCTGTCCAGTTCGCCCAGCACGCCAACGCTCTTCCTCCGCCAGGGATATCCCCCAGCTGCTGGCACTGGCACCGTCATCCGCTTTGGTGGGCCGACTTCAGGTGGAAGGTACGATATCCTGGGCGGGGGAAGCTTCTCCTACCACAGCATTAATTGACTCTGGGGCGGACGAGAACTTCATTGATAGCGGACTGGTCAGTTCTCTTAACATTCCTACTGTTGAGCTTGTCCCCCACAAGAATGTCTGCTCGCTAGATGAACATCACCTGGCATGCATTACGCATCAGACGTGCACCATATCCTTGGTGCTGTCGGGAAACCACCACAAGGTCACTAATTTTTTTCTTATGCTCTCTCGCTCAGCTCTGTTAGTACTCGGCCTCCCCTGGCATCCCTTGTGTGTGTTGTGATGTTTTGTCATTCAGCGCCACTTTGCAGAGGCACATCCACTCGACAATTTAATTTGTTCTCCGACAGTGTTTCCCAATGTGACATTGGTTGTGCAGTGGTAGAATTCTCGCTTGCCAAGTGGGAGGCCCGGGTCCGATTCCCGGCCAATGCATTATATCTCAGCTTATACCTTTCTTTAGAGCTCATGTTGAAAAAGTACAAAGGCTCTTTTCCTGCGAAAGTGCAGTATTCAGAATGACACCTGAAACGTAACAGACCGGACCACCCGAGAGTTAAGGTGGGCAGCACTTAGTGAAACCTGACTGCAGTCATGCTGTTGTAGTCTCTGTCGCGCAATTGCTCAGCACGTTTGGCTGTTAACTGAGAGGTTGGTGGTTCGATCCCACCCAGGGACTCTCAATTCACACATGTGTTGGACTTTGGACTCCCTCCCTTGTATGAACATTTTTCCCCATTGGCGAACTGTTTTTGTGTTGGTGCCAGATACACTGCTGGCACTGTGGCTAAGCTGGTCAAAGTGCCTGTCTAGTAAACAGGAGATCTGGGTTCAAATCCCAGCAGTGCCTGGGTGCTTGGTCAGTGAAACTTTGGCAGCTGATTTCTGAACCATGTACTTCTATTTGTCACTTGCCCTTCAAGAACTAATTGACGTTGCATCCACAGCTGACGTGATTGTTGTGGATCCCATTACGCCAGAAGGTGCTTGAATCCAAAGAGTATGACATTGTGATGTGTTGCCATTTAGCGCCACTTTGCAGAGGCTCATCCACTTGACAGTTGAATTTTTTTCTCTTACAGTGTGTCCCCACGTGGCATTGGTGGTTCGGTGGTAGAATTCTCACTTGCCAAGCGGGGGCCGCGCACGTGTTGTTGACATTTGCTGCCAGCCAATCAGGATGCGACACAGACATCAGACAAGCAAAGAGACTTGCCTGCCACGCGGGCATGATTACCATTACCATTATCATTACCATCTACCAGGGATGGCAACTGAATTAGGAATCAATGCCAGAAACCTGCTACAGGATTTCAGATAATGTTTTGATGCAGACTGATTAATGATGTTAATCATGATGCCTCTGATTAATTAAATTAATTAATCAATTAAAATTAATTAAACCATTACCTGTGAGAGGTAAGTTACACCATTGCACTAAACATTGATAGAATAGTTAGTAATCGAGTTAGTAGTGAATAACTAACAATGCTTGTGGGGAAGTCAGGGCCACCGTCAAGCTGAAGAAGGAGTCCTATCCAGCATTGATGGCTTGTGGGACTCCGGAAGCAGCTGACAGGTACTGTCAGGCCAAGCGGTTCGCGGCTTCGGCGGTTGTCCAGGCAAAAACTCGGGTGTGGGAGGAATTCAGTGAGGCCATGGAGCACGACTTTCGGTCGGCCTCGAAGGGGTTCTGGCAAACCGTCCGGCGCCTCCGAAAAGGGAAGCAGTGCCCAGTCCACACTGTTTACAGTGGAGACGGGGCCTGCTGACCTCGACTGGGGATTTGTTTTGGTGAAGTAGGTGCAGACACATCTATTAAAAAATGAAAATACAAAATATACAGAATGCAGTGTAAATACATGTACGCAGTCTGTTTTTTGTTTGTTATTCCGGAAGTGATTGTTTTTCCTAAGAGTCCAAACTTAGCGTTAGTTTAACGCATATAGAGTGTCAAAGTGGCAGGGTGAGGCAGAGGTGGGGTGTGAACAGTGTCGGGGGGGGGGGGGGGGGGGTTCCGGGCCTTGTTGATGAGGCTGACAGCAGACAGGAAGAAACTGTTCTTGTGGCGTGAGGTTTTGGTCCTGATGGACCGCAGCCTCCTCTCAAAGAGACTGTGTCCAGGGTAAAAAAAAAAAAAAATCTAGCAAGACAGCCTCAAGGTCCAAAAGCGTTAAGGCAGTCCCATAGTGTCCCCACATCATGCCATGTGTCTATTTGCCTTGAGACATGAGTAAATTAGCTTAAATGCTAACATGCTAATGGTCATCATGTTAGCACCAAGCAAGAGAGTCCTTTTTCAGTCGGGTCTAAAAGTGGGGGCAATGTGAAGCTGTGTCTGTGACACCTACTATGTTGCTGTGTCCCTGGTCCAGTGTGTTCCCATCTTGGGTTGAAATGTCCCCATGATGGTAACGGGTGGGGAATACAGTCCGTTGATGAGGATAAGCGGGATGGATTTCAGTGGTTAAAGTCTCCAGCTACCATGAAAACGGTCATGGGCCACGAGCCTGTTCTGAATTCCCCTTTGGCCAATCGACACCACATCAACTCAGCAGCAGTCCTTGTTAGTATAGTGGACAGTATCTCCGCCTGTCACGTGGAAGACCGGGGTTTGATTCCCCGACGGGGAGTTCCTCTTTTGTATGTCACGTTGCGGTTGCAACAACCAGTCCGGTTAAACAAACCCTTCTCATTAGAACAAAACCTCTCTTAATCTTCTTCTCAAGGTGTTCAGGTGTCTTGTACAATCTGACAGTCTTTTGCTGCCAAATCATTCCAGTCGTGGATAATGGAGCTGACCAGGAAAATGCCAGCTGTGGGATTTCAACCAGAGCCTCCTGAGCGTAAGGAACCTTAATCTGGCGCCTTCGGTCACTCATCCACCCAACCTAAAACGGTGCCCTGATCAGGAAAAAAACAACTGTGACCTTGTGGGGTTCACTGACAAAAGAGGACACTCAAAAGCAGCCGCACAAAGCAGGGTACTTGTACAGATGTCGGAAGCAGAGTGGCGCAGCGGTAGCGTGCTGGGCCCATAGCCCAGAGGTCGATGGATGGAAACCATCCTCTGCTATGGCTGTGCTCTTTACGTGTCCTTTGAAGAGCTTGCAGATGTATTGTCTTTGTTACTTAGCTGACCTGGTCCAGTAAAGAGTTCACGCTTCCTTGACTGCTGTTCTCGATGCATTTATTGCTCTTGAGTGCATTCACACGCCATTGCGGGACATTGAAGCATCGTGAAACACCGCAACTGTCCTCACTAGTCCATTGTCACTCTTATGGACTTGAAGAATCCCAGCCAGTTTCCGTTTGTTTCGGGGAACCTCCTCCTCTTTGACGATCACCACATCTCCAACTTGCATGTTTCTTTTTGGCGTATGCCATCTTTGTCTCAGAGCAATGTTGGTCAGATACTCCTTCCACCGTTTGTTCCAGAACTATTCTGACAAATATTGCAATTATCTCCATCTCATTTTAGTATACAAGTCCATCCATCCATCCATTTTCCTCCGCTTATCCAGGTCCAGGTCGCGGGGGGCAGCAGTCTTAGTAGGGAAGCCCAGATTTCCCGGTGACCGGCCACCTCCTCCAGCTCCACCGGGAGGACACCAAGGTGTTCCCAGGCCAGCTGTGAGACATAATCCCTCCAGTGTGTCCTCGGTCTGCCCCGGGGCCTCTTCCCAGCTGGGTATGCCCGGAACACCTCACCAGGGAGGCGTCCGGGAGGCATCCGGACTAGATGCCTGAGCCACCTCAACTGACTCCCCTCGATGTGAAGGAGAAGCAGCTCTACTCTGAGCCCTCCCGGATGACTGAGCTCCTCACCCTATCTCTTAGGGTGAGTCCAGCTACCCTACGGAGGAAACTAATTTCAGCCGCCTGTATCCGAGATGTCATTCCTTCTGTCATGACCCAAAGCTCATGACCATAGGTGAGGGTGGGAACATAGATCGACCGGTAAATTGAGAGCTTTTTAACCACGACGGTCCGTTACAGCGACCGCATTACTGTAGAGGCTGCGCCGATCCGTCTGTCGACCTCACGCTCCGACTTTCCCTCACTCGTGAGCAAGACCCCGAGATACCTAAACTCCTCCACCTGGGGTAGGACCTCATTCCCAACCCGGAGGGAGCACTCCACCCTTTAACGACTGAGAACCATGGCCTCTGATTTGGAGGTACTGAGTCTCATCCCAGACGCTTCACACTCAGATGCAAACCGTCCCAGTAAGCGCTGAAGGTGACAGCCCGTAGAGGCCATAAGAACCACATCATCTGCAAATAGCAGAGATGAGATTCTAAGGCCCCTGAAACAGATTCCCTCAACACCTTGGCTGCGCCTAGAAATTCTGTCCATGAAAATTGTGAACAGAATCGGCGACAAAGGGCAGCCTTGGCGGAGGCCAACGTTTACCGGAAACAGGCTCGACTTACTACTGACAATGACAACCAGACTCCTGCCCCGTTTGTACAAGGACCAGATAGCACGTAGTAGCGCGCCACCAATCCCCCCAAAGTACGCCACGAGGGACACGGTCGAATGCCTTTTCCAGATCCGCAAAGTACATGTAGACTAATGAAGACCAAGATGGTGGCGCGTCAACAACGCGAGGCTCAGCGTCTCTCCAGATTTTGCAAATCCGCTGTGTTTTATCTGCTCCTCGCTGTTTTTTTCATCCAGTACAGTGCTGCTTTAACATCCTATAGCAGACAGGAGCTCCTAGACATAAAGTCCTCCAACTCGGACCGTTTTATCGCCGATCTCCGACTCATCCCGGAGATCTCCAGGACACCGGAGGCTGCCTTTACCCAGCATTTTCCTTGCTAATGTCCGATCTCTGATCAACAAAATGGACGAACTACGACTCTGTATCACCAAAAACAAACGGATTATGTACTCAAACGTCATGATTTTCACAGAGACTTGGCTTAACAGCAGTATCCCGAACAATGCTATCGAGTTAGCAGGACGCTCCATCCTTAGGGCAGACAGGACTGCGGACTTTGGTAAAACCAAAGATGGAGGTTTGTGCATTTATATAAGCAATGCTTGGTGCACAAACTCTGTTATCACAGAGAGTCACTGCTCACCTAATGTTGAGCAAAGGAACCAAAATAGTTATGAGACTGGACCTTCTCTGCCAACGCTGCATCAGCAGGGGAATTAGCTCAAATGGTAGAGCGCTCGCTTAGCATGTGAGCGGTAGCGGTATCAATGCCCGCATTCTCCATAAACTCCTTTGTTTTACTGATGAAATGTTCCCAAGTAGCGAATACTAATCCGGGCCCCAATCCCTATGTCTCGGACAAATACAGCCATAGGTATCACCCTAAACTGAATTCAGAGTCCAGAGTGCTAACCATTACACCATGGAACCCTTTGTTTTGGATGTGACTGGCACCTTCTGGCGTATTCTTTCCTGGCAGACATAACATAAGAAACAGCTTGTCTTTCGAGCCGGACTTGAACCAGCGACCTAAGGATGCCAGCTTGAACCTCTACAGTCCTCCGCTCTTCCAACTGAGCTATCGAAGGTCTTGTTGTACAAGGACCAGATATCACGTAGTAGCGCGCCACCAATGGCATCCACCGTAGGGCCACAGTCGCCTCGACAATGGAGGCACAGAACATCCCTGCCTCCTTCTGGATCTTGCAGGTCACTGGGAAGATATTCGGTTCAAAGGACCATTTGGTACCGAACATGAAACTTTTGATCTGAGTGTCCGGGATTCAAGTCCCTGTTCAGGTGACAAGGTCTGAGGTCCACTTGCAAATGCCTCATTTTGCCCTCAAAATACAAGGACAACAGGACAACACCTTGGTGCTTTATGGAAAATACATGAGGAGCCTGGCTTTTAACTGTAACTGGAAAGGCTTGTGGCCCCGCACACAAACCAAGTATCTTCTGATCAGCTGATCCTTAACATCAGCTGTCACAGACATTGGCGTCGTTTGGGGACCTCATCCTGATCCACTGTTACCACTGATTTGTAGAGTAAGTCAATAAGTCATCATACTCTTACAAGAAGACTCAGTCCAAACACTCAATTGCTGCAGGGCAAGTAGGTTCCACCAAGACTTGAACTTGGACCACTGGATTCAGAGGCCAGAGTGCTAACCATTACACCATGGAACCCTTTGTTTTGGATGTGACTGGCACCTACTGGCGTAACAATGGAGGCTTTGCAAACCAGGACAACAACTTTACTCTTTGATGAGCGCTTAGTATTTTGGGGTACAATCCAGGGGTCTTGTGCTCTCACGGAAATGGCTGTCCTTTTCCAACAGGAGTTGAGATGAAACGTATTCAAATAGACACTCAAATGATCACTCAATCAGAATTACTCCGTTTGCCAATTTCAGACTGCGTGACAATGACTTAAGTCCAACTCCATTGACAGGGAAGCGGAAGTCCTTCAGACAAGACGGTATTGCCATTCTTTCCTGGCATACATAACATAAGAAACAGCTTGTCCTTCGAGCCGGACTTGAACCAGCGACCTAAGGATGCCAGCTTGAACCTCTACAGTCCTCCGCTCTTCCAACTGAGCTATCGAAGGTCTTGTTGTTTTGGGGCAAATGAGTACAGCCAAGCGTTTGACGGCGTCTTCACTGTGGACTGCTTTCCTTTCCTGAGATGCCGGATGGTGGTCCAGAATCTCTTCGAAGCCGTCCGGAAGTCCTTCTCCATGGCTTCTCCAAACTCCTCCCATGTCAGAGTTATTGCCTCAGCGAATGCCAAAGCCGCGGACCGCTTGGCCTGTCGGTTCCTGTCAGCTGAAGTCCCATGAGCCAAAAAGGCCCAATAGAACCCCTTCAGCTTGACGGCATCCCTCACCAATGGCATCCACCTTAGGGCCACAGCCGCCTCGACAATGGAGGCACAGAACATCCCTGCCTCCTTCTGGATCTTGCAGGTCACTGGGAAGATATTCGGCTCAAAGGACCATTTGGTCCCGAACATGAAACTTTTGATCTGAGTGTCCGGGATTCAAGTCCCTGTTCAGGTGACAAGGTCTGAGGTCCACTTGCAAACGCCTCATTTTGCCCTCAGAATACAAGGACAACAGGACAACACCTTGGTACTTTATGGAAAATACATGAGGAGCCAGGCTTTTAAATAGAACTAGAAAGACTTGTGGCCCCGCACTGTCAGAAGTGGGATTTGAACCCACGCCTCATTAGAGACTGCACCCTGAATGCAGCGCCTTCGACCGCTCGGCCATCCTGACCCTTCACATCTGGCTCCTTCTGTTCCATGAGAAACTAGGTCAGCTGTGGAATTGATCAAACATCACGATGGCCACATAAATAAAAACTAATATCTAGAGCAGCAAAAGGCCCGATTAGCTCAGTCGGTAGAGCATGAGACTCTTAATCTCATGGTCGTGGGTTCGAGCCCCATGTTTGGCGATTCAACAGTTTTATTGATACATCTGAAAGATATCTTTCCTGTTGAAAAGTGTTCAACATGCAGAAAACATTTCATTCCAAATACATAAAAACAAGTCTTTTGACCAAAGGCCTGGGGGCTCACTTCGTGTTCAAGTCCCTTCAGAGATCAAGCACATGTCCTTGTTCCTATTTGTCACCTTGATTTTTTTTGTAAAAGAAGGACTTCAAAGGGGCGGCACGAAGGTCTAATGGTTAGCGCGCAGACCTCACAGCTAGGAGACCAGAGTTCAATTCCCACCCTCGGCCATCTCTGTGTGGAGTTTGCATGTTCTCCCCGTGCATGTGTGGGTTTTTTCCGGGTACTCCGGTTTCCTCCCACATTCCAAAAACATGCTAGGTGACTCCAAATTGTCCAGGGCAGTACCCCGCCTCTTGCCCGAAGACAGCTGGGATAGGCTCCAGCACCCCCGTGACCCTCGTGAGGAAAAGCGGTAGAAAATGAATGAAGGACTTCAAAGGCCTTGTTTCCACCCAGTTTCGAACTGCGGACCTTTTGCGTGTTGTATCCAGTCGTATTGACTATTGCAATGCCCTGCTTTCTGGTCTTCCTAAAAGAAGTCTACAACTTTTACAACTTTAAAATCACTGCATTGGCTCCCTGTATGTTTCAGGATCCATTTGAAGGTTCTCTTAATGGTTTTTAAATGTCTTAGGGGTTGTGGGCCTTCTTATTTTTCTGAATTTCTTTTATGTTATGAACCCTCGCGGTCCATCAGGTCCTCCAACTCCGACCTGTTATGTGTTCCCAGCCCATCAGTCATCCGGGAAATATAAATTGTGTGTCCAAACTGGGGATGGATGCTCGTGTACACACCTTCAGACATCAAGAACATATCCTTGTTCCTATTTGTCATCTTGATTTTTTTTGTAAAAGGATGTCTGGAAAGGCCATGTTTCCACCCAGTTTCGAGCTGGGGATCTTTTGCGTGTGAGGCAAACGTGATAACCACTACACTATGGAAACCTGAAGGAAGGGCCTTTTAAGGGGACTGGTGAAGTCACAAAGCAGTTGCCAAACAATGAAACACGACAATGAGTCCAAAGTGGGGGCAGATTGACAATTGTCCAAATGGACAAAGATTTCTCCTTTGTAGGGAAAATTGTTCCAGAAATAATGGGTTTTTCTTCAACAAAACAAGACATCATAATTGCGGCTTGAAAGAAACACCTTAGCCACCCTCTGGGTCACTTTGATATCTCGGTGGACTCAACTTGTGCCCTTGGAGTCAATGGTTTGTAAATAGGCTTGTAACCTCCTCTAATCTTGTCTGGATGGCTGGATGGCCTTTTGAAGAATGAAGTTAAGGTCCTTTCAGCCAGCCAATAAGCCTTTTCAAACTATTTGCCAAGTCACAACATAAACAGGGATTGTTCTGAAAACCGGGCTTGAACCAGGGACCTTTAGAACTTCCGTCTAACGTTCTCCTAAGTGAGTATTTCAGCTTCTAAGGTGGTGTTCAGCTTTTTCAGTCGTGGGTAAAAGTGGGGGCAGGGTGAAGCTGTGTCTGTGCCACGTATGTTGCTGTGTAGCTGGTCCAGTGTGTTCTCATCTTGGGTTGGAATGTCCCCATGCCGGTAACGGGTGGGGAATACAGTCCGTTGATGAGGATACGAGCTACAGAAAATGGGAAGGATTTCACTGATTGAAGTCTCCAGCTACCATAAAAACGGTCATGGGCCACAAGCCTGTTCTGAATTCTGCTTTGGCCAATCGACACTACATCGACTCAGTAGCAGTCCTTGTTAGTATAGTGGCCAGTATCTCCGCCTGTCGCATGGAAGATTACGCGGTTCGATTCCCAGACGGGGAGTTCCTGTATTGTATGTCACGTTGAACCTTGAGCAGGGCTGCGGTTGCAACAACCAGTCCGGGAGAACAAGACCTCTTATTCATCTTCTTCTCCAAGTGCTCAGCTGTGTTGTACAATCTGACAGTCCTTTGCTACCAAAACATTCCAGTCGTGGATAATGGACCTGACCAGGAAAATGACAGCTGTGGGATTTCAACCAGTGGCTCCTGAGCGAAAGGAGCCTTAATCTGGTGCTTTAGACCACTCATCCACACAACCCAAAACGGTGCCCTGATCAGGAAAAAACTGTGACCTTGTGAGGTTCGCTGACAACGGAGGACACTGAAATGGAGCCGCACAAAGGAGGGTACCTGCACTGTTTACGTGTCCGTTGACCAGTTAGACCAGGATTCAATTGGCGGACTTGGAATTGTTTTTATGTGCAGTGACAGCAGTTCACAGACAGCGCTTAAAGATGACCCGAACCGTTCGACCGAGGACCAAGACAAATCCTATCTCCAGTCAAAACCTAACCAAATGTCAGTTCCCTGACCGGGAATCGAACAACGGCCGCGGTGGTGAGAGCACCAAGTCCCAGCCAGTAGACAACCAGGGACTGCATCATGGCTGCACGCTGAAAGGCAGAGACTGTGTCGCTTTTGACCTTCTCTGCCAACACTCCATCAGCAGGGGAATTAGCTCAAATGGTAGAGTGCTCGCTTAGCATGTGAGAGGTAGCGGGATCAATGCCCGCATTCTCCATAAACTTCTTTGTTTTTTGATGAAATGTTCCCAAGTAGCGAATACTAATCCGGGCCCCAATCCCGATATCTAGGCCAAATACAGCCATAGGTATCACCCCAAACTGGATTCAGAGTCCAGAGTGCTAACCATTACACCATGGAACCCTGTGTTTTTTCATGTGACTGGCACCTTCTGGCGTAACAATGGAGGCTTTGCAAACCAGGACAACAACTTTACTCTTTACGGCGTCTCATTGCGGTTGTGGCTGAGAATGCCACTATTGACTGAAGTTGGATTAGATAGTCAAGTCTTGTGGTGGAGAGTCTCAGGTGTGGAGTCTCAGGTGGAGAGGTTTGACGTTTCTGATCGAATTCAGAGGTCATCAGTTGGTCCTGAAAACGGTCTTGGCACTTCTTTTCACGATGAAAGGTATGAAAACAGCCCTGTTGCATTGGCCGGGAATCGGACCCGGGTCTACCACGTGGATCGATCCTGGACTCATTTCTGATCCTAACATCTCTTTTACAAAAGGCAAAGAACTCCTAGAAGACTGCGGGCATTGATCCCACAACAAGACAAGGTGATACCTATGGCTGTATTTGGCCTAGATATCGTGATTGGGGCCCGGGTTAGTGTTTGGTACTTGGGAACATTTAATCACAAAAAACAAAAGAGATTTTGGAGAATGCGGGCATTGATCCCGCTTCCTCTCACATGCGAAGCGAGCGCTCTACCATTTGAGCTCATTCCCCTGCTGTTGCAGCGTTGGCAGAGAAGGTCCAGTCTTATAACTATTTTGGTTCCTTTGCTGGACTACGTCAAAGCGACACAGTCTCTGCCTTTCTGAGTGCAGACCTAAAGCAGTCCCTGGTGGTCTAGTGGCTAGGATTCGGCGCTTTCACCGCTGCGGCTCGGGTTCGATTCCCGGTCAGGGAATTGACATTTGGATGGAGTCGCCAGATGGTCAACCTCCCCCCTGTAGGCGAACTCGTCGTCCACAGTACCGAGGCCATGTCGGCGAAGACGGCAGTACAATGCACAGATACAGCTTCACCCTTCCCCCACTTTAGGCCCAGACTGAAAAAGCAGAACCCACCATCACAGCTAAAATAGCCCACTTGGGAGAGCGTTGGACTGAAGTTCTAAAGGTCCTCACAATAAACCTCACTCCTCCTGATGGTCGTTACGTCTCTCAATAATGGGGCGTTAAAATGTGGATTTTCAAAAGGACAAAGACAATCCATCTGCAACCTGGTCAACGGACACGTAAACAGTATAGGTACCCTGCTTTGTGCGGCTCCTTTTCAGTGTCCTCCATTGTCAGCGAACCTCACAAGGTCACAGTTTTTTCCTGATCAGGGCACCGTTTTAGGTTGTGCGGATGAGTGGTCTAAAGCACCAGATTAAGGCTCCTTTTGCTCATTGGGCACTGGTTGTTGCACAATTTTCCACAGGAAAGAAATCTTGACGATGTATCACCAAAAGTGCTGAACCGCCCAATGTGGGGCTGAAACTAGCGCACAAGGAATAACTTGTTTAAGTACACCTTTTGGACCTTGATGACCCATCAAGAAGTCAACCTTTGTTGGTTCAATTCTCCCATTCACCATGAGGATGTGTGCTGGTTTAGTGCATATGCAGAAATTAGTTCCCATCGTGTAACCATGTTTCCTGTATTTGAGGTGGTATAGCTCAGTGGTAAAGCATTTAACTGCAGATCAAGAGGTCTCCGGTTCAAATCTGGGTGTCCCCTGATGCACTCCTTTGGTTTAAGAATAGTCTAAGTGTTAGAATAAAATGTAGATACAGGTATTATTTTGTTTGTTATCACCCTTATATCCATTTGCTTAGATAATAGAGAGAGTGTTTGAATGTGCTGAAGAAGGAATGTTCTTGTGACCCTGATCAGAGACCCCCCAGTGACCCCCAGGTCCTGGAGGTGCCTGGATGCACCAACAGCGAGTGTGTTGTGAGTGAAAGGGTGTCATCCCTTTGTGTTAAAGCAGGGGTGGGCAAACTGAGACCTGGGGTCCACATGCAGCCCGAAGGTTTTTTGACCCCGAGAGTGCGGCCCGCGAGTCAATAAGGTTGTCACCCGGTGCTAAAAGCCTTGTGTATACTAGTTGCAAGCAAAGAGACGGACTCGACAGTCTTCTGTGGGAAGACAAGCTGGCAGTCTTGTGTAATAAGATGGACCCACAGTGTTACGGAGTTGGCGGTCTTTCACAATAAGACAGAGTTGGCAGTTTTTGGTACAAAGACGGAGTTGGCGGTCATGTTAGGCTAGAAAAGGAGTGCCACCGCGGTGAAAGGCCTTTTCGGGGTTTGAATGTGAAAACGTTTTCAAAGTACGAATGAGTGTGTGAATGGGAGATTTTGTCACTAGACAGGTCTTCATATTAAAGGGTGAGAAAAAGAGTCTTTGAGGAAGCAGAGGCAAGAATTCTCCGCCCTCACCGGGGTAGAAGCTTGAGAATTACCTCAAAGAAAAGTTCATTACTCTCTCACTGACAAACAACCCTGTTGTTAGTTTTCCCTAGGAAGCTCATCACAACAGGGACCAAATTATTCCCAAGATGGGAAATAAAAGTGGGAAACCACAAGTCAAAAGGGAGGAACTAAAGTGCAAGGATTGGTGTTATGTGTTTCATTACCAACCAACCAAAATAAAACATTTAGAAATATGGATTAACGAGTATGGTTTTGACGGACAATTATCAATCCCTAAATTAATTAAATTGCAACAGGATATTGCGAAAAAGAACAAGAATCAAACCAATAAAATGCAAAAGGAAGGGTATGATGACCTGTCATATTGGAAGGAGCTGGCAGAAAAAAGACAGAAAGGCCAGGCTAAAATGAAGAAAGAAAGGAAGGCGAGAGAAAGAGCAGAAAGCGAACGTTGTAAAAAGGAAGAGTTACAAAACACAGTAAAAGTAACTGAGAAGAAAGACACAGACACGTTTTATACACACAAGGAAGATAACGAAAGTACAGTTATGCCAACCACAAGAGCGAGCAACAGCAGTCAAAATGAAGGTACAGTAGGTGGACAACCACGAGGGTATCCACAGTTACCTGAACCTCCACATTATGAGGACCATGGTGCCAGAACATCAGCATCAAACCCACCCCAGACAAGAGCTAAACCTCTTTCTGTTGAGTGGTCGAAACAGATGGGAGAAGTATTTTCTCCTAAATCGCCACCTAGTGTTATACCGGAAAACGATGCATTTCCAATGATAGAAGTACCGAACCCTAATGTAGCCAATGATGAACGTCCCACAATCCTAGTGTATCGTACATGGACACAGGATGATGTAAAGAAGGCCTTAGATGGTGTCACACCTGTAAAAGAGGACGCCGTAAGATTTATTACAGACATGAACAACTTGAGAATATCATACCACCTGAACGGAATAGAAGTACAACAAGTGTGGATGACAGCCTTAGGGCCAGAGTGGTGTCTGTGTAAAGGAAATTGGAGCCCCACATATGGCAATGGCCAACCTGTGGCCCATGATGACCCCACATTGGAGCAAAGAATCAATCAGTTGGAAGAGAGAGTCCTAGCAAAGTTCAGGAAAAGAGCTAATTACACAACAATAGGACAATGCAAACAAAAGCATGACGAATCATTTGATGAGTATAGAGTGCGTATGATTACGGTATTCAAACAAAATAGCGGCCTTGCTGAAGATGATGAACCCACAGGCCCATACCAACAACAGTTAAAGAACGCAATACATGCTAATTCAAATCCTGGCATAAAAGGGTGGGTCGATAAACATTTCATTGGAATGCCCACAGCAACTATGGCATACTATATCACACACGTGCAGCATGCAGCATGCAAAATGCAGGTGTTAAGTAACAAAAATAAGATGCAAAAAATAGACACCTTTGTTATAGATAACGGAGAAATCCTCTTTCAAAGTCAAGGACGATTCAGAGGAAAAGGTAGAGGAAGAGGTAGAGGAACAGGTAGACAGAATGTACGAAGCTATCCCAACACTACTGGATGTTGGAATTGCGGTGAAGAAGGTCACTTCTCCCGTGATTGTGACAAAGGCCAGTTTAGAAGGCAAGACCAAAAGCCATATTCAGCATGACTAGGCTTGTCTTAACAAATACAACTAGAACCAAATGATGAATAAGTAGTACAATTAGAATTTACAAGAGGTATTTGCCTTTGAACATCCCCGACCGGAAGTCACATTGGAAGTGAATGGTAAGACAATCAGATTCCTTTGTGACTCGGGAGCATGTAGAACAACTTGCAGATATGAATTTCTACATTTCAGATCTGCAGGCAATACATGGCTCAGGACTGCAGGAGGAAAATTTGAAAATAGTGGTCAACTCCCTACCAATAACGTTGTGGTCTCTAGGTCCATCAGATGTAGGACTAATTAAAAGTGCCCAACCTGTACAAATTAAAGCTAAAAATGATTACAGACCATGTGTTAGGCAATACCCAATAAAACCAGATGCATATGAAGGAATAAAACCAGTGATAGCAGATTTGTTAATAGCTAAAGCCTTAGTAGAATGTAACAACTCAAAATGGAACATCCTTATTTTTCCAGTGGGAAAAAGTGCCACTCTCTGTGGGATGGAGAATGATACAGGACAAGTTGTAAATCAAGCTGTGGTGGCCAGAGCACCTTGTGTGCCTGACCCAAACACTGTTAAATTCTTTACGAACAAATGTCACATAGTTCACCATAGTAGACATCAGTAATACATTCTTCTCCATTCCAATAGAGAAAGAAAGTCAGTTCTGGTTTGCATTTACGTTTGCGGAAAAAATATACATACACACGCCTACCGCAAGGATATTGTGAAAGCCCGATAATTTATTCACAAACAATGATAGCCATTATGTCTATGTTTAACCCCCAAATGAAAGCCAGATATTACTATATGTAGATGACATCCTACTAGCGTCACAAGATAGGAAGTCATGTGAAGAAGACACAATAGCCTTTTGCACCATTTAGCGAAAAAAGGCCATAAAGTGAGTAAAGACAAGCTACAATTTTGTAGGCAATGAGAGAAGTATGTAGGCCATCAGTTGACAGGGCAAGGATGAACTATTCTAGCGGAGAGGAAACAAGCAATTTTAAATGCACCTAAACCACAAACAAAAAAGCAAATGATGTCCTTCTTAGGATTCACTAATTAGATGTAGATGTTGGATTCCGAATCATGCACAAATAGTGTCACCGTTAACAAACTTAATGTATACAAATGACGTCACTCTTACAGTGGAATGAGGATCAGAAAAAGCATTTTGTGAAATTAAAAGAGTACTGGTAGGAAGTACGATTCTAGCACTACCTGATTACAGCAAAACATTTAAACAAACAGTAGATTATAAAGGTGTGAAGTGAGACTGAGGTCATGTACTCAGTCTTACTACAAGAGTATGGTGCAAAGAAACGACCAATAGCATACTACTCTTCTAAGCTAGATGCAGTAGCATGCGCCATCATACATTGTGTGCGGGCTGTAATAGCAGCATCTAAGGCCGTGGAAACAAGTGCAACCATTGTATTGTTCCATCCACTAGTACTGAAAGTACCTCATGTGGTTTCCACCCTGCTATTACAGACTAACATGACATTTTTGTCTCCTGCTAGACATCTGTCTTGTATGGCGACACTTTTGTCCCAACCACACTTAACACTTGAGCGATGCACTACGCTCAACCCAGCTACCCTTCTACCACTCCCTTAGGAAAGTGAAACACAATGATTGTGATGAACTAACATCTCAAACTGCAAAGTGTAGACCAGACTTATTAGATCAGGCACTAACAAAAAGAGGAGATTTTTGTAGATGGTTCCTCAAAGAAAAATAATTTTGGACAAACAATAACAGGCTATGCAGTTGTTACACAAGATATGGTGTTGAAAGCAGAGCCGTTACCATCCTCTTATTCTGCACAAGCAGCAGAATTAGTAGCACTTACATGCAAACTAATGAAAGGTCAAAAGGTGACGATTTAAACTGATAGCCAATATGTATATTCAACAGTACATACCTTTGCACAATACTGGCAAAACAGAGGTATGATAACATAAACAGGAAAACCAGTAACTCATGCATGATTATTAACAGCATTACTAGAAGCAGTGCAATTACCAAAATAAATTGCATTGCATGTAAATACATGGGACATACAAATAATACTAATACCCTAAGGAAATGCGTTCGCTGACAAAATGGTAAAACAAGCGGCACTAAAGGAACTGAACCATCTTAAGACTGAAAAATTACAAGTAGACTTTGAGTTTAGTCAGAAATGCAAGGTCCAAAACAAAGTCCAAAACAGGAAATTGACCACTGGCTTAGGAATAAAGCAACCCTGGACAAAAAAGTTTATATGTCGACAGATAAGAAACCAATCTTGCCAAAAAAGTGTAAAAGTGGGCTGATATTTTGAGCCATGGTGTAACACATGTCTCAACAGGAGGGATGTGTCACACTATTAACACCCACTTTAATTCGTATTTAAAAAATCGTATTCAAAAAATTTTTGTTGAGCGTTTTTAGTGTGTGCAAAACACAACGTCCAGGACAACTTGTGACCGAGGTGTGGCCAATTTCCAAAACCACAATATTAATTTCAAGTAATACACATGGACCTTATTGAGCTAAATAAAAGTGAAGGAAAGTCAGCCCTGATTCTTGCATCCCAGAGCTGTTGTAGATTGGCTTCAGATAGGATGGAATAGGGATTATGTGTATGAGATGGACCAGGATCCTGTTCCTGGACCAGATACTTGCTCCTTCACCCCATTATCTTTATTACCTCCTGAGTTTAGTTTTCCAATGAGTGAATGGCCATTAATGCCTGAGACCATCCTGGCCTTTTGGTTCTCCCACAATGATCTCTGCAAAGATAACACGAGACGCAGCACATGATGCTGTGTCCTGACCTTCTACTAGAGGTTGACAGTGCCTCAGTGTCTCAAAGTGGACCATGATCTTGATCGCACACCTCCACCCTTGCTCTGCCAACAACCTGACAACAACATCCTGATTCAACAACAGCATGCATGAGTCCTCTCATCTCACCAGCCATGCCATAGTGTCCAGTTTTATCTTCACCATGACCTGAAGATCCATCACATGAACTGTGCTCTGACAGCAAACGGTCACCTCCAGACATGCATTGTGACTCACTTTCCAAGACTACCGAAGAGTTCAGAAGATGTTTGCTGACATGGTGTTTATGGTGACGACAATCACATCACCAGCCACTAAAGTGGAATGTGGCCGACTCAGAACAAGGACAAGCAAGCACCAGAAATGGCCACCTGCAAGGAGGACATCTAGAGGAGAGACTGGAACAGCAATATGACCCTGGCATGTGCAGCAAAGGAGACTTTGGACCAAAGACTTGATGGAGGACTTTCTTAACAAGCAAGGTGGAAGGAAGCAAGGAGGTGGGGTGTGATGGGATCATGCCTACTCTGACTCATCTGATGCACACACAAACGCATGCACACACACACACACGAACACGCACACACACAAGCAGTACTCGAGAGCAGACATGTGGTGTTGATGTCTTACATCGATGCCATCGGCGTGCCACGAGGGGTACGACCAGAATACAAACTAGTAAATCAGATTGCATCAGGCTTGGAGGAAAGTTTTATCCCATGGATAAGTTGACAAAAATGTGGATAGGTTTAACTACCTCCACTATGACATACAAAAGCTTGGGAACTACATCGAGGCCGGACTCACAGCAATTGGAGAAAAACTCCATGCCAATTCACTCATGGCCTTCCAGAATCGCATCACCTTGGATGGACTGCTGGCACATCAGCAAGGAGTGTGCGCCATGTTCGGCGACCAATGTTGCATGTCCATCCCCAACAATACAGATTCCACAGGAATGCTGATGCGTGCGATCTCTGGTTTAAAGGTGCTAAACACCAAGATGAAGAACACTGGTGTTAACACTGAGGTGTTTGGTGACTGGTGGAGAGCATTTTGGGGACAATGGTCTCCTTATGTGATGTCCGTGCTTATTGCACTCGCTGTTGCCCTTCTTTTGTGTGCCTTATGTGGATGTTGTATCCCTATCTTGAAGATTAGAATCACATAGACCAGGGGTCGGCAACCTGCGGCTCCGGAGCCGCATGCGGCTCTTTCATCCTTAAACTGCGGCTCCGAGTGGCTTGGGAAAATAAATTACTTTAAAAAAGTATTTATGTGTATTTTATTTGTGTTAGTTATTTTTTTAGTGTTTTAGTTCTAAATTGGAAGATCTTGATGCGATCTTGAAATATTAAATATTGAAATATTAATAAATAAGTATATTTAATTGTTTTTTGTCGCTCAAAAAACACGTCAGACTCGCGAAAGCCGGTATTCCCGCCCGAACGTCATACCAATTTTCAACCCCAACAAGGACAGATATGGAGAAATCTAAGAAAAGAAAGATATCAGAGGAAAATAGATCGTTCATTGATGCTTGGGCAGATTCATTTGCTTTCACCTCTAACGAGAGTGGCCTACCAGTATGCCTAATTTGTGGTGAAAAACTGGCCAACAATAAACGGTCAAATGTCGCAAGACATTTCAATAATACACACGCAGCCTTTGCTGAAAAATATCCCGAGGGAGAAGAGAGAAAAAAGGCTGTTAAGGAACTGGCACGGAAGGCTGATCTGACGAAAAATCAATTCAAGAGGTGGGTAAAGTCTTCAAATTCATCTACGCATGCAAGTTTTGTGGCCGCTATGGAAATAGTCAGGCATGGGAAACCGTTCACAGATGGAGAATATATGAAAGAATCATTCCTTAAGATTTCAGAACACCTATTCGCGGACTTTAAAAACAAGTCTGAAATTGTGCAGAAAATCAGAGAGATGCCTCTCTCTGCGAAGACCGTCAAAGACAGAACCATAAAAATGGCAGAAAATATCACAAAACAACAAATTAAAGACATCAATTCAGCTGCAGCGTACTCAATCGCCTGTGATGTGTCAAAAGACATAAATGATATTGAACAAATAGCGCTGTTCTGCCGATATGTGAACTCCACTGGACCGCAGGAAGAAATGGTTGAGCTGATACCACTAAGATGCCAGACACGAGGGGAGGATGTCTGTGAGGCTGTTTTTGAGTGTTTACGAGCCAAAGAAATAAAAACAACCCACCTAGTGTCAGTAGCTACCGATGGGGCACCAAGCATGACTGGAGCGCACAGGGGCTTTGTGGCGCTGCTGCAGAAATCACTGGATAGAAAGCTTCTGACTTTTCACTGCATCCTGCACCAAGAGGCATTGTGCGCGCAAACATTCCCTCCAGAATGCACAGAGGTCATGAATGTTGTCATTCAAATTGTCAATAAAATATTGGCAAATGGTTTAAATCACCGCCAATTCCGTGCATTATTGGATGAGGTGGAGAGCACGTACTCTGATCTGCTGCTGCACAACAGAGTCCGGTGGCTGTCCAGAGGAGAGGTGCTGAAACGCTTTGCTGCATGTCTGGAAGAGCTGAAAACTTTCCTGAGAAGCAAAGGACTCTCCTTCCCTGAGCTGGAACAGCCAGAGTGGCTGGAAAAGCTGCACTTCATGGTGGACATGACAGCACACCTGAACACGCTGAACACGACTCTTCAGGGGAGAGGAGCCACAGCGCTGAACATGCTGGAGGAGGTGTTGGCGTTTGAGCGCAAACTGACAGTTTTATCCAGAGATTTGCAGAGAGGCACACTGTCTCACTTCCCCTCTTTAAGGGAGTTCAAACAAGATCACAAGCTGATCAATTCAGAGTATTTGCAGTCTGCAATCACCACAATGCAAGCGTCATTTGAAAAACGATTCCGTGAGTTCAGAGAGGAAAAAACAACACTGTCCTTCCCCGTCACTCCCCTAAACATCGATCCATCCCTGCTAAATGTGACTGCATTTCCAGGTGTGAGTCAACCTGATCTGGAGCTGGAGTTGGCTGACATAGCTGACAAAGACATGTGGGTATCCAAATTCAAACGCTTGACAGGCGATCTTGAAGATGTTGCCCGTCAGAAGGCCACTCTTGCTCAGAATCACAAATGGAGTGATATTAAGAACCTTCCAAGACCGGACAAACTTATGTTTGAAACCTGGAATGCCATCCCCGACACCTACATGAACATGAAGAAATATGCCTTTGGAGTCCTGTCGATCTTCGGATCCACATATGCATGTGAGCAGCTATTCTCCACCATGAACTACATTAAAAACAAACACCGTACACGCATCGCAGATGACAGCTTACAGTACTGCGTAAAAATGAAAGTGACTTCGTACAGCCCGGATTTGCAGACGCTGTACGCTGAAATATTTATGCAGATATTTTACAAATATTTATTTTTCATTGTTTAGTGACACAGTGCTTTTTTTCCCAATTTATTTTTTTTAATTCAGGTCAATGCCGCTACATGCCAATGTGGCAGTGGCTCAGGCTTTCTGGCTCAGAGAGGCTGTAAAAGCTTGGAGTGATCGTCATCTTGATTTCCAACTTTTATTTAATCATTTAAGTGATTTGATCAAGTTCATTGATTTATTGAACAATTAGATTTTTTCTTTCTTTCTTTCTGCTGAACAGTAAAAAAAAGTTTTTCAAGTTTGCTGTAACATTGGTGTAGGAATCTACAATCTGGACTCTGTTCGAATGAGCAATGTTTAATATAACTTTTTTTTTTAAGGAACCAGCAAAAAGTGCAAACTACAAAAAGTGCAAAAAAAGCAAAAGAATGTGAAGTGACTGAATGTCTGTACAAATATTATGCAGTTATTAAAAGATAAACAGATGGTGTTTGAATTTAAAATATGCTTGAAATCCAAGAAGCTTATGAGGACATTGTAGCACGTTTTTGCTTTTGTTTGCTACATGGATTATTTAAGTTCAGCCTTTTAATTTATTTGAAAGAGACATTTAGACATTGTTATTATTTTTCAAGAACTCAAAATGTGAATGTTCAAGAATGTTCAGAATGTTCAAAATGTGTTCATTAAAAAATAAATTTAATTTTCTCTGTAGCACTTTGTGGATTTCTTAAGCAACACTTTATAGCCCATCTTCAAAAGGGTAGTCAAAGCACTAATAAGTTTTAGTTTATTTTTTACTTTCTAATAAATGTGTTTTTTCCCCATTTTAGATGTCAAAATGTATTTGCGGCTCTCAGTGTTTTTTTTAGGTGGAAACTGGGTTCAAATGGCTCTTTTGGTGTGAAAGGTTGCCGACCCCTGCTCTAGTTGAACTTAAGACGGCTACGTGACTTGGGGAGGCCAACGTGACCTGATTGTTATACAAGATGTTTTCGGATGGGAGGGGAGTCCAAGATGTTTTGCCAAAACACTTAGGTCCAGTCAAGAAACATGACCAGATAAGGACTGAATTCTGGAAATCCACGTCATTGCTGGTGTTCATGAGGTCTACATATATAAGCGCTGTGTTGAATAAACAAAGGAACCCCTTTTCCTACAACTGCAGAGATGGTTCGTGTTGCATTATTTGCCAACATTTGGCGTCACGAACAGGATTGGAACGAAAGACGTTGATGCCTGTGGCTCCGGGACTGCACAGCACTGCAAGCCAACGGCCGTAAAAATAGGTAAGATTTCGTACCATTTGGCTTGACAGTGTGGTGCAGTTGTGGAGGTGCTTAATGAGCATTAATGTTTAAATTTCTCCAAATAAAAGAGCCTGTTATTATTGCATGAGTAATACAAAAGCAGATTGTTGGTGGGGTACACTCACACAAAGTGTAGCCCTCACTTGAGAGTGGAAAAACCTTTGTGTGTTTTAACTAAAAATGACTCGAGTCTGGCTGTATTACAGCATGATTGGCTTGTTGTAGTTTTAAGTGTAAGAAAAGTGTAGAAAAAGTGCAAAAGTGTAAGAAAAAGAGCAAGAGGCTCTTGCCGGCTGTGTGTGTGTGTGTTTTAAGACTTATGCTGCAGCAGCTCTGAGTCCTGGAGTGTGTTCAAGAGGAACTGTCAGGCTAAAGATGAAGCCGACTACAAATGGTACTGAGGGATACCTTCATTAACGCAGAGTTCGTGAGTTGCGTGCCAAGTCTGGGTAGTTACGACCTCCAAACGCGCAAAGGAGGTGACGAACTATAGAGCAAAAAGGTTGCGCCTAATAAAATACACGTGAATCATTTCACGTCTAGTGAGAAGAGAAGCATACTCAAACTACACATGGTAGATTTGCAATAAAGCACGTCTTCTTGTGTACTTTGTGATGTAACTCGAATACAGTTTTGCAGTCCTATGAGGTGGACCGAATAATTTATGAGTATATTAATGTATACCTAATCTAGAAAACTGGAGGAAAGTAAGGCGTGAAGCAATCAATGGAATTGCTCAAATTGTGTGATTGTTTTCGTGCATGTAAATAAAACTCCAGAGTTCGATTGGCGTATTCAAGACTTCTAGTGTGTGTGTTTGGCTGACTGTCTCGTCTCATCTGTAAATCTTCCAGCTGTTTTTCTATTCAGTGTCTTGAGTGTGTGTGTGTTTATATGAATGAGGGTCAGCTGAGGGTAAAAGTGTGTCTTGGCATTGTGACCGGCCAAGAGAATAGCTGTAAAAGTATTCACGCTAATCACAGCAACATAAGCCAGTATAAATAGCTAAATAGTGCCAAACAACCAAGTGAGAAGTGTGGTGAAAAGTGTATTGTCACCATAGTTCCTATATTAATCTGTGTTTGTATGATCTCTTCTGGAACAATAAGAAGGTCAACTTGAAACATAGCTGAAGTGCAAGAAGTCTGTGTTTGTCGCAGGAGTTGCTAAAGTTAGGACACCTTGTTTAACTGTGTTAGTCAGCCTCATGTGTTGTGTGTTGTGAAGGAGAAATTTGAAGTGCGTCATAACTTTGCTTGCTCTGTGGTAAAGGTGGTTGGCTTGTTGAAAGGACATGATTGTTACAGTTGAATGGACAATAGAACGTGTCTCTTCCGCATAGTGATTAAACTCTGTTGTACATTATTTTAAAAGTGTTTTAAATTTAGTCAAGCTGTGTGGTTGTGCCATTGACCGGATGTGAACTGATTCATTGGAGGAGGTGTTGAGCGAGGTGATACAAGGGGAGTGGCTACAACCCTCCCTCAGAGTGTTGAAGTGGAAGTGCGCCAGTGCAATAGTTTATATTTTACATTGTTTTTTGTGTTCAGAGTTAGTGTGTCTAGAATATTCTAATGCGTCACATTAGTGTACATCATTTGTAAAATACTTAATACTGCCGCCACGACTGGCACCGACGGCCTTGCGGCCGCAGCTCCGGTCAGCCGCCTCAGCAATGGAGGCACGGAATATGGCCCATTCGGACTCAATATCCCGGTCCTCCCCCGGGATGCAGGTGAAGCTCTGCCAGATGTGAGAGTTGAAGACTCGACGAACAGGAGACTCTGCCAGACGTTCCCAGCACACCCTCACTACTCATTTGGGTCTACCAGGTCTGTATCACCAAAAGAGCTGAACCGCCCAATGTGGGGCTCGAACCCACGACCCTGAGATTAAGAGTCTCATGCTCTCCCGACTGAGCTAACCGGGCCTTTTTCGGCCAAGATATCACTTTTTAATTTTTTTTTAATTGATGTGGTCTTGGCAGGTGTGTGTTGCTTTAATTGTATTGTCTGAAAAGACAAGATTGTCTGTCCACTTCAAGTGTGGTGATGTAAAAATACACTAGTTTTGACCACACCTGTATTTTTAGTAAACATTATTAGCATGCAATGAATCAAAGTATAAGCTACGATGTCGGAGATCAAGAACGCTTTTGTTGGGGAGAAAAAAGCCTTAACATATCATTTCGACAATACGGGTATCAAACCCGCTATTTCTTGCATGTAGAGCAAGAACTCTAGCCTTTGAGTTAAATCCCCCCGCTGCACAAGAAGGCTGCCACAATTTCTGCAACACCAAAACACTAATTAAGATGTGTCATTTTGAGTCCACAAGACCATGCCCTCAAAGGAGATGAGGTGACCGAGAGGTTAAGGTGATGGACTGCTAATCCATTGTGTTCTGCACGCATGGGTTCGAATCCCATCCTCATCGGACTATACTAATGCACCAGTTTTGACACCACCTGTGTTTTTAGGAAACATCATTAGAATGCAATTAATCCAAGTATCCGGTACGATGTGGGAGATTGAGAATGCTTTTTTGGCAAGAAAAAGGCATAATATACCATTTGGAGAATGCAGGCATCGATTCCACTTCATCTCACATGCGAAGTGAGCGCTCTACCATTTGTGGTCATACAAGAATGGGATTTGTTTTTGTGTACTTCGAATGAAATGTTTTCCGCATGTTGCAGAATTTTCCACAGGAAAGAAATCTTTAACATGTATCACCAAAAGAGCTGAACCGCCCAATGTGGGGCTCGAACCCACGACCCTGAGATTAAGAGTCTCATGCTCTCCCGACTGAGCTAACCGGGCCTTTTTCGGCCAAGATATCACTTTTTAATTTTTTTTTTAATTGATGTGGACTTCTTGATGTTTGATCAATTCCACAGCCAACCTAGTTTCTCAGGGAACAAAGGAGCGAGAGGTTCAGTCATAGTTGAGAACTTTGGAAGTGTAGTCATCTTAACCCGTTATGTTCATTTGTCATTTGTAATTTGTCATTTCATCAATGCCCGCATTCTCCATAAACTCCTTTGTTCTTTTGATGAAATGTTCCCACGTAGCGAATACTAATCCGGGCCCCAATCCCGATATCTCGGCCAAATACAGCTATAGGTATCACCCTAAACCCAGTCCTAACCTAAACCCAGTCCTAACCGCATTCTCCCCTCTAGCACCTTGTCTTGTCTTGTTGTGGGATCAATGCCCACAGTCTCCAAGGAGTTCTTTGCCTTTTGTAGAAGAGATGTTGGGATTGGATCACCCCTTAGCATCCGACAAATACCCCAAACCAGGGGAATTACCTCAAATGGTAAAGTGCTTGCTTAGCATGCGAGAAGTAGCAGAGTCGGTACCCGCATTTTATTTTGTAAAAGAGATGTGGGATCAGAAATGAGTCCAGGATCTATCCCTCAGCGTCAGACAAATACCCCAAACCTAATCCTGGCCGCGTTCTCTAGATTAGTCTCTTATCATGGAATAGTGAAGAAACCCAGTATGTGATTTATTGTTCTCAAGTAGCGCATCGAGGCCGAAGACAAATCCTACCTCCAGTCAAAACCTATCCAAATGTCAATTCCCTGAACGGAAATCAAACCCGGACCACAGCGGTGAGAGCACCGAATCCTAGCCACTAGACCACCAGGGACTGCTTTTGGTCTGCACTCAGAAAGGCAGAGACTGTGTCGCTTCTCTTTGGCCTTCTCGGTGTTGAGGATGAGGCAGCAGAAGTCTTGTGGCATTTTGGAATTGACCACAGGAGGAGGATAAAAGAGATTGGTTTCACATTTAATACTTCTCCTCACCGCCTGAACAGGGACTTGAACCCTGGACCCTTAAAAGTCTGATGCTCTACCAACTGAGCTATCCAGGCCCTTGATAAATAAGGACAACTCAAGGAAGACAAAATCTTCTGGCATACTGTACTTGTCCTTGCAGAGATGAAAAGGCCCCGGTCCCGAAATGTCCACCCCCAAGATGGACTGAGGTCTTAAACTACCCACATGGACAATCCAAATATCTTCTGGACAAAAAGAGTTTGTCGTCAGACAAGACAAAGGTTGAGCCAGTCACCTGAACATGAAACTTTTGATCAACAACAAGACAAGACAAGGTGATACCTATGGCTGTATTTGGCCTAGATATCGGGATTGGGGCACGGGTTAGTGTTTGGTACTTGGGAACATTTAATCACAAAAAACAAAAGAGATTTTGGAGAATGCGGGCATTGATCCCGCTTCCTCTCACATGCGAAGCGAGCGCTCTACCATTTGAGCTAATTCCCCTGCTGTTGCAGCATTGGCAGAGAAGGTCCAGTCTTATAACTATTTTGGTTCCTTTGCTGGACCACGTCAAAGCGACACAGTCTCTGCCTTTCTGAGTGCAGACTTAAAGCAGTCCCTGGTGGTCTAGTGGCTAGGATTCGGCGCTTTCACCGCTGCGGCTCGGGTTCGATTCCCGGTCAGGGAATTGACATTTGGATGGAGTCGCCAGATGGTCAACCTCCGACCTGTAGGCGAACTCGTCGTCCACAGTACCGAGGCGAAGACGGCAGTACATGGCACAGATACAGCTTCACCCTTCCCCCACTTTAGGCCTAGACTGAAAAAGCAGAACCCACCATCGCAGCTAAAATAGCCCACTTGGGAGAGCGTTGGACTGAAGTTCTAAAGGTCCTCACAATAAACCTCACTCCTCCTGATGGTTGTTACGTCTTTCAATAATGGGGCGTTAAAATGTGGATTTTCAAAAGGACAAAGACAATCCATCTGCAACCTGGTCAACGGACACGTAAACAGTGTAGGTACCCTGCTTTGTGCGGCTCCTTTTCAGTGTCCTCCATTGTCAGCGAACCTCACAAGGTCACAGTTTTTTCCTGATCAGGGCACCGTTTTGAGTTGTGTGGATGAGTGGTCTAAAGCACCAGATTAAGGCTCCTTTTGCTCAGGGGGCACTGGTTGTTGCACAATTTTCCACAGGAAAGAAATCTTGACGATGTATCACCAAAAGTGCTGAACCGCCCAATGTGGGGCTGAAACTAGCGCACAAGGAATAACTTGTTTAAGTACACCTTTTGGACCTTGATGACCTATCAAGAAGTCAACCTTTGTTGGTTCAATTCTCCCATTCACCATGAGGATGTGTGCCGGTTTAGTGCATATGCAGAACTTAGTTCAGCTCAGTGGTAGAGGTCTCCGGTTCAAATCCGGATGCCCCCTGATGCACTCCTTTGGTTTAAGAATAGTCTAAGAGTACATGAATGCATGGCTCATAATAGCAACAACTTCGGTGTAATATAACTCGAGATTGTTTCCCTTTTTGCATGGCTCCTTTCTACATTTCTGGATCTTGCAGGTCACTGGGAAGATATTCGGCTCAAAGGACCATTTGGTCCCGAACATGAAACTTTCGATCTGAGTGTCCGGGATTCAAGTCCCTGTTCAGGTGACAAGGTCTGAGGTCCACTTGCAAACGCCTAATTTTGCCCTCAAAATACAAGGACAACAGGACAACACCTTGGTACTTTATGGAAAATACATGAGGAGCCGGGCTTTTAACTGGAACTAGAAAGACTTGTGGCCCTGCACTGTCAGAAGTGGGATTTGAACCCACGCCTCATTAGAGACTGCAACCTGAATGCAGCGCCTTCGACCGCTCGGCCATCCTGACCCTCCAGGTCTCACTCCTTCTGTTCCATGAGAAACTGGGTCAGCTGTGGAATTGATCAAACATCAGGATGGCCACATCAATAAAGACTGATATGTAGAGCAGCAAAAGGCCCGATTAGTCGGTAGAGCATGAGACTCTTAATCTCATGGTCGTGGGTTCGAGCCCCATGTTGGGCGAATCAGCAGTTTTATTGATACATCTGAAAGATATCTTTCCTGTTGAAAAGTGTTCAACATGCAGAAAACATTTCATTCCAAATACATAAAAACAAGTCTTTTGACCAAAAGCCTGGGGGCTAACTTCGTAGGGCATCAGACTTTAAATCTGAGTGTTCAAGTCCCTTCAGAGATCAAGCACATGTCCTTGTTCCTATTTGTCACCTTGATTTTTTTTGTAAAAGAAGGACTTCAAAGGGCATGTTTCCACCCAGTTTCGAACTGGGGACCTTTTGTGTGTTGTATCCAGTCGTATTGACTATTGCAATGCCCTGCTTTCTGGTCTTCCTAAAAGAAACATCACAAGTCTACAACTTTTACAGAACAACTTTTGCTGCACGTGTGCTGACGAGGACCAGAAGGCAGGCGCATATTACACCGCTTCTAAAATCACTGCATTGGCTCCCTGTATGTTTCAGGATCCATTTGAAGGTTCTCTTAATGGTTTTTAAATGTCTTAGGGGTTGTGGGCCTTCTTATTTTTCTGAATTTCTTTTATGTTATGAACCCTCGCGGTCCATCAGGTCCTCCAACACCGACCTGTTATGTATTCCCAGCCCATCAGTCATCCGGGAAATATAAATTGTGTGTCCAAACTGGGGATGGATGCTCGTGTACACACCTTCAGACATCAAGAACATATCCTTGTTCCTATTTGTCATCTTGATTTTTTTTGTAAAAGGAGGTCTTGAAAGGCCATGTTTCCACCCAGTTTCGAACTGGGGACCTTTTGCGTGTGAGGCAAACATGATAACCACTACACTATGGAAACCTGAAGGAAGGGGCTTTTAAGGGGACTGGTGAAGTCACAAAGCAGTTGCCAAACAATGAAACACGACGATGTGTCCAAAGTGGGGGCAGATTGACAATTGTCCAAATGGACAAAGATTTCTCCTTTGTAGGGAAAATTGTTCCAGAAATAATGGGCTTTTCTTCAACAAAACAAGACATCATAATTGCGGCTTGAAAGAAACACCTGAGCCACCCTCTGGGTCACTTTGATATCTCGGTGGACTCAACTTGTGCCCTTGGAGTCAATGGTTTGTAAATAGGCTTGTAACCTCCTCTAACCTTGTCTGGATGGCTGGATGGCCTTTTGAAAAATGAAGTTAAGGTCCTTTCAGTCAGCCAATAAGCCTTTTCAAACTATTTGCCAAGTCACAACATAAACAGGGATTGTTCTGAAAACCGGGCTTGAACCAGGAACCTTTAGAACTTCAGTCTAACGTTCTCCTAAGTGAGTATTTCAGCTTCTAAGGTGGTGTTCTGCTTTTTCAGTCGTGGGTAAAAGTGGGGGCAGGGTGAAGCTATATCTGTGCCACGTATGTTGCTGTTTAGCTGGTCCAGTGTGTTCTCATCTTGGGTTGGAATGTCCCCATGCTGGTAACGGGTGGGGAATACAGTCCGTTGATGAGGATAAGAGCTACGGAAAATGGGAAGGATTTCACTGGTTGAAGTCTCCAGCTACCATAAAAACGGTCATGGGCCACAAGCATGTTCTGAATTCCGCTTTGGCCAATCGACACTACATCGACTCAGCAGCAGTCCTTGTTAGTATAGTGGCCAGTATCTCCGCCTGTCACATGGAAGATTGCGCGGTTCGATTCCCAGACAGGGAGTTCCTGTTTTGTATGTCACATTGAACCTTGAGCAGGGTTGCGGCTGCAACAACCAGTCCGGGAGAACAAGACCTCTTATTCATCTTCTTCTCCAAGTGCCCAGCTGTGTTGTACAATCTGACAGTGCTTTGCTACCAAATCATTCCAGTCGTGGATAATGGACCTGACCAGGAAAATGACAGCTGTGGGATTTCAACCAGTGGCTCCTGAGCGAAAGGAGCCTTAATCTGGTGCTTTAGACCACTCATCCACACAACCCAAAGCGGTGCCCTGATCAGGAAAAAACTGTGACCTTGTGAGGTTCGCTGACAACGGAGGACACTGAAATGGAGCCGCACAAAGGAGGGTACCTGCACTGTTTACGTGTCCGTTGACCAGGTAGACCGGGATTCAATTGGCGGACTTGTTTTTATGTGCAGTGACAGCAGTTCACAGACAGCGCTTAAAGATGACCCGAACCGTTCGACCGAGGACCAAGACAAATCCTATCTCCAGTCAAAACCTAACCAAATGTCAGTTCCCTGACCGGGAATCGAACAACGGCCACGGTGGTGAGAGCATCAAGTCCCAGCCACTAGACAAGCAGGGACTGCATCATGGCTGCACTCTGAAAGGCAGAGACTGTGTCGCTTTGACGTACTCCAGCAAAGGAAAATAGTTATGGAACTGGACCTTCTCTGCCAACACTGCATCAGCAGGGGAATTAGCTCAAATGGTAGAGCGCTTGCTTAGCATGTGAGAGGTAGCGGGATCAATGCCCGCATTCTCCATAAACTTCTTTGTTTTTTGATGAAATGTTCCCAAGTAGCGAATACTAATCCGGGCCCCAATCCCGATATCTAGGCCAAATACAGCCATAGGTATCACCCTAAACTGGATTCAGAGTCCAGAGTGCTAACCATTGCACCATGGAACCCTTTGTTTTGGATGTGACTGGCACCTCCTGGCGTAACAATGGGGGCTTTGCAAACCAGGACAACAACTTTACGGCGTCTCATTGCGGTTGTGGCTGAGAATGCCACTATTGACTGAATTTGGATTAGATAATCAAGTCTTGTGGTGGAGAGTCTCAGGTGTAGAGTCTCAGGTGGAGAGGTGTGACGTTTCTGATTGAATTCAGAGGTCATCAGTTGGTCCTGAAAACGGTCTTGGCACTTCTTTTCACGATGAAAGGTACGAAAACAGCTCTGTTGCATTGGCCGGGAATCGGACCCGGGTCTACTACGTGGATCGATCCTGGACTCATTTCCGATCCTAACATCTCTTTTACAAAAGGCAAAGAACTCCTAGAAGACTGCGGCATTGATCCCACAACAAGACAAGGTGATACCTATGGCTGTATTTGGCCTAGATATCGGGATTGGGGCCCGGGTTAGTGTTTGGTACTTGGGAACATTTAATCACAAAAATCAAAAGAGATTTTGGAGAACGCGGGCATTGATCCCGCTACCTCTCACATGCGAAGCGAGCCCTCTACCATTTGAGCTAATTCCCCTGCTGTTGCACTGCTGGCAGAGAAGGTCCAGTCTTTAAATATTTTGGTTCCTTTGCTGGACTATGTCAAAGCGACACAGTCTCTGCCTTTCTGAGTGCAGACCTAAAGCAGTCCCTGGTGGTCTAGTGGATAAGATTCGGCGCTTTCAGCGCTGCGGCCTGGGTTCGATTCCCGGTCAGGGAATTGTCATTTGGGTAGGTTTTGACTGGAGATAGGATTTGTCTTGGTCCTCGGTCGAATTCCAAGTCCGCCAATTGAATCCCGGTCTACCTGGTCAACGGACACGTAAACAGTGCAGGTACCCTCCTTTGTGCGGCTCCATTTCAGTGTCCTCCGTTGTCAGCGAACCTCACAAGGTCACAGTTTTTTCCTGATCAGGGCACCGCTTTGGGTTGTGTGGATGAGTGGTCTAAAGCACCAGATTAAGGCTCCTTTCACTCAGGAGCCACTGGTTGAAATCCCACAGCTGTCATTTTCCTGGTCAGGTCCATTATCCACGACTGGAATGATTTGGTAGCAAAGCACTGTCAGATTGTACAGCACAGCTGGGCACTTGGAGAAGAAGATGAATAAGAGGTCTTGTTCTCCCGGACTGGTTGTTGCAGCCGCAACCCTGCTCAAGGTTCAACGTGACATACAAAAAAGGAACTCCCCATCTGGAAATCGAACCGCGTAATCTAAACAGGCGGAGATACTGGTCACTATACTAACAAGGACTGCTGCTGAGTCGATGTAGTGTCGATTGGCCAAAGCGGAATTCAGAACAGGCTTGTGGCCCATGACCGTTTTTATGGTAGCTGGAGACTTCAACCATTGAAATCCTTCCCATTTTCTGTAGCTCTTATTCTCATCAACGGACTGTATTCCCCACCTGTTACTGGCATTCCAACCCAAGATGAGAACACACTGGACCAGGTACACAGCAAACATACGTGGCACAGACACAGCTTCACCCTGCCCCCACTTTTACCCACGACTGAAAAAGCAGAACACCACCTTAGAAGCTGAAAAACTCACTTAGGAGAACGTTAGACTGAAGTTCTAAAGGTCCCTGGTTCAAGCCCGGTTTTCAGAACAATCCCTGTTTATGTTGTGACTTGGCAAATAGTTTGAAAAGGCTTATTGGCTGGCTGAAAGGACCTTAACTTAATTCTTCAAAAGGCCAGACATCCAGCCATCCAGACAAGGTTAGAGGAGGTTACAAGCCTATTTACAAACCATTGACTCCAAGGGCACAAGTTGAGTCCACCGAGATATCAAAGTGACCCCGAGGGTGGCTAAGGTGTTTCTTTCAAGCCGCAATTATGATGTCTTGTTTTGTTGAAGAAAAGCCCATTATTTCTGGAACAATTTTCCCTACAAAGGAGAAATCTTTGTCCATTTGGACAATTGTCAATCTGCCCCCACTTTGGACACATCGTCGTGTTTCATTGTTTGGCAACTGCTTTGTGACTTCACCAGTCCCCTTAAAAGACCCTTCCTTCAGGTTTCCATAGTGTAGTGGTTATCACGTTTGCCTCACACGCAAAAGGTCCCCATTTTGAAACTGGGTGGAAACATGGCCTTTCAAGACCTCCTTTTACAAAAAAAAATCAAGATGACAAATAGGAACAAGGATATGTTCTTGATGTCTGAAGGTGTGTACACGAGCATCCATCCCCAGTTTGGACACACAATCCATATTTCCCGGATGACTGATGGGCTGGGAATACATAACAGGTCGGTGTTGGAGGACCTGATGGACCGCAAGGGTTCATAACATAAAAGAAAAATAAGAAGGCCCACAACCCCTAAGACATTTAAAAACCATTAAGAGAACCTTCAAATGGATCCTGAAGGGTCCGGATGGCCGAGCGGTCGAAGGCGCTGCATTCAGGTTGCAGTCTCTAATGAGGCGTGGGTTCAAATCCCCCTATTGACAGTGCGGGGCCGCAAGTCTTTCCAGTTCCAGTTAAAAGCCCGGCTCCTCATATAGCTTCCATAAAGTACCAAGGTATTGTCCTGTTGTCCTTGTATTTTGAGGGCTAAAGGAGGCCTTTGCAAGTGGACCTCAGACCTGGTCACCTGAACAGGGACTTGAATCCGGGACACTCAGATCAAAAGTTTCATGTTCGGGACCAAATGGTCCTTCGAGCCGAATATCTTCCCAGTGACCTGCAAGGTCCAGAGGGAGGCAGGGATGTTCTGTGCCTCCATTGTCGAGACACCTAAGGTGGTCAGGGCCTGTCGTGGCGATAATCCTAGAACCCGTTGGTGGATACCATTGGTGAGGGATGTCGTCAAGCTGAAGGAGTTCTATTGGGCATTTTTGGCTCATGGGACTTCAGCTGACAGGAACCGACAGGCCAAGCGGTCCGCGGCTTTGGCATTCGCTGAGGCAAAAACTCTGACATGGGAGGAGTTTGGAGAAGCCATGGAGAAGGAAGGTGCCAGTCACATCCAAAACAAAGGGTTCCATGGTGTAATGGTTAGATGAAAATAAGGAATGTCATGCAATCATTCTCGAACTAACAGAGATTGTTCAAATTTTGTTAGCGCCTGTTATAAGTCTTCAAACTATTGTCAACAATTCCAAGTCCACCAATCGAATCCCGGTCTACCTCCTGATGGTTGCTACGTCTTTCATAAATGAGGTGTTAAAATGTGGATTTTCAAAAGGAACAAAGACAATCCATCTGCAACCTGGTCAACGGACACGTAAACAGTGCAGCCATAGCTGAGGATGGTTTCCATCCATCGATCTCTGGGTTATGGGCCCAGCACCCGTCCTCTGCGCCACTCTGCTGACACCAGTGCAGGTCTCTCAATCTTTTTCTCCAAGTGCTCAGCTGTGTTGTACAATCTGACAGTCCTTTGCTGCCAAGTCATTCCAGTCGTGGATAATGGACCTGACCAGGAAAATGCCAGCTGTGGGATTTCAACCAGTGATACAACTAATTTAACTAATTAATGTCCCCGCGAGAACAGCCACCTACATTCAGTGGACACTCAGCAGAGGAGGGGAAAAGATAGATGGTCAAATTACAAGCCTAGCAAAGAGGGGCTCGTTTGTTCAATTCCAGCAGTCCTCTTCTGGTATTTCCATGACTCTGGTTTTCATACTTTTCATCCGAGGTCATGTTGAAGTACAAAGAGTGTTTTCCAGAGAAACGCAAGACCCCAGGATGCAACAGCTTTGTACACTTTTCAGCAGCGGTCATGTTGAAAAGCACCGCTGGTTTACTGGGTGACGCCACTTAGAGATGCAAGAAGCTGTCAGAAGTGGGATTCGAACCCACGCCTCATTAGAGACTGCAACCTGAATGCAGCGCCTTCGACCGCTCGGCCATCCTGACCCTCCAGGTTTTGCTCCTTCTGTCCCCTGAAAAACTAGGTCAGTTGTGGAATTGATCAAACATCAGGATGGCCACATCAATAAAAACAGAACAAAAAATCATATCTAGAGCAGAAAAAGGCCCGGTTAGCTCAGTCGGTAGAGAATGAGACTCTTAATCTCATGGTCATGGGTTCGAGCCCCACATTGGGCGATTCAGCACTTTTTATCTATACATCTGAAAGATATCTTTCATGTTAAAAATTGTTCAACATGAGGAAAACATTTCATTCCAAATGCACAAAATCAAGTCTCCTGACCAAAACCCCTGGCGGCTCACTTCGTAGGGCATCAGACTTTTAATCTGAGGGTCAAGAGTTCAAGTCCCATCAGAGATTAAGCACATGTCCTTGTTCCCATTTGTCACCTTGATTTTTTTTGTAAAAGAAGGACTTGAAAGGCCATGTTTCCACCCAGTTTCGAACTGGGGACCTTTTGCGTGGCAAAAAGGAGGCGTTTGCAAGTGGACCTCAGACCTGGTCACCTGAACAGGGACTTGAATCCCGGACACTCAGATCAAAAGTTTCATGTTCTGTCAACCTTTGTCGTGTCTGACCATGAACTCTTTTTGTCCAGAAGATATTTGGCTTGTCCATGTGGGTAGTTTAAGACCTCAGTCCATCTTGGAGGTGGACATTTCGGGACCAGGGCCTCTTCATCTCTGCAAGGACAAGTACAGTATGCCAGAAGATTTCTCTGCCAATGCTGTTGCTTTGTTTTGTGGTGCGGCTGGACTTTCTGTTAGACATGGGGGGGGGGATGTGTCACCCGCGAGGAAATTGGACAAAAGCCACTGCAGAAATTTCATGTCAGTGTGAAGAATGTAGAAAGGAGCCATGCAAAAAGGTTAATAATCTCGAGTTATATTACACTGAAGTTGTTGCTATTATGAGCCATGCATTCATGTACTCTTAGACTATTCTTAAACCAAAGGAGTGCATCAGGGGGCATCCGGATTTGAACTTGATCTGCAGTCAAATGCTCTACCACTGAGCTATACCCCCTCAAACACACCAAACATGGTTACACGATGAGAACTAAGTTCTGCATATGCACTAAACCAGCACACATCCTCATGGTGAATGGGAGAAATGAACCAACAAAGGTTGACTTCTTGATGGGTCATCGAGGTCCAAAAGGTGTACTTAAACAAGTTATTCCTTGTGCGCTAGTTTCAGCCCCACAGTGGGCAGTTCAGCACTTTTGGTGATACATCGTCAAGATTTCTTTCCTGTGGAAAATTGTGCAACAACCAGTGCCCCCTGAGCAAAAGGAGCCTTAATCTGGTGCTTTAGACCACTCATCCACACAACCTAAAACGGTGCCCTGATGAGGAAAAAACTGTGACCTTGTGAGGTTCGCTGACAATGGAGGACACTGAAAAGGAGCTGCACAAAGCAGGGTACCTGCACTGTTTACGTGTCCATTGACCAGGTTGCAGATGGATTGTATTTGTACCTTTGGAAAATCCACATTTTAACGCCCCATTATTGAAAGACGTAACGACCATCAGGAGGAGTGAGGTTTATTGTGAGGACCTTTAGAACTTCAGTCCAACGCTCTCCCAAGTGGGCTATTTTAGCTGCGATGGTGGGTTCTGCTTTTTCAGTCGGGGCCTAAAGTGGGGGAAGGGTACTGCCGTCTTCGCCGACATGGCCTGTGGACGACGTGTTCGCCTACAGGTGGGAGGTTGACCATCTGGCGACTCTATCTCCAGTCAAAACCTATCCAAATGTCAATTCCCTGACTGGGAATTGAACCCGGGCCGCAGCGGTGAAAGCACCGAATCCTAGCCACTAGACCACCAGGGACTGCTTTAGGTCTGCACTCAGAAAGGTAGTCCAGCAAAGGAACCAAAATAGTTATAAGACTGGACCTTCTCTGCCAACACTGCAACAACAGGGGAATTAGCTCAAATGGTAGAGCGCTCGCTTCGCATGTGAGCGGAAGCCGGATCAATGCCCGCAGTCTTCTCGGAGTTCTTTATCTTTTGTAAAAGAGATGTTAGGATCGGAAATGAGTCCAGGATCAATCGACATGGTAGACCTGGGTCCCATTCCCGACCAATGCAACAGGGCTGTTTTCATACCTTTCATCGTGAAAAGAAGTGCCAAGACCGTTTTCAGGACCAACTGATGACCTCTGAATTCGATCAGAAACGTCACATCTCTCCACCTGAGACTCTCCACCTGAGACTCTCCACCACAAGACTTGATTATCTAATCCAAATTCTGTCAATAGTGGCATTCTCAGCCACAACCGCAATCAGACGCAGTTGAACGCTTGGCCGTACTCACTAGCCTCAAAGCAACAAGACCTTTGATAGCTCAGTTGGAAGAGCGGAGGACTGTAGTGGTTCAAGCTGGCATCCTTAGGTCGCTGGTTCAAGTCCGGCTCGAAGGACAAGCCTTTTGCTTATGTTATGTCTGCCAGGAAAGAATGGCAATGCCGTCTTGTCTGAAGGACCTCCGCTCCCCTGTCGATGGAGTTGGACTTGAAATTGGCAAACGGAGAAATTCTGATTGAGTGATCAATGCATTTTGTCAATTTGAATACATTTCATCTCAACTCCTGTTGGAAAAGGACAGCGAGCACAAGAGCACAAGAGCACAAGACCCCTGGATTGTACCCCAAAATACTTTGCGCTCATCAAAGAGTAAAGTTGGTGTCCTGGTTTGCAAAGCCTCCATTGTTACGCCAGAAGGTGCCAGTCACATCCAAAACAAAGGGTTCCATGGTGCAATGCTTAGCTCTCTGGACTCTGAATCCAGTGATCCAAGTTCAAGTCTTGGTGGAACCTACTTGCCCTGCAGCAATCCAGTGTTTGGACTGTGTCTTCCTTTAACAGTAAGAGTATGATGACTTATTGACTTACTCTACAAATCAGTGGTAACCGTGGATCAGGATGAGGTCCCCAAACAACGCCAATGTCTGTGACAGCTGATGTCAAGGATCAGCTGATCAGAAGATACTTGGTTTGTTTGTGGGGCCACAAGTCTTTCCAGTTCCAGTTAAAAGCCAGGCTCCTCGTGTAGTTTCCATAGAGTACCAAGGGATTGTCCTGTTGCCCTCGTATATTGAGGGCAAAAAGGAGGCATTTGCAAGTGGACCTCAGACCTGGTCACCTGAAGAGGGACTTGAATCCCGGACACTCAGATCAAAAGTTTCATGTTTGGGTGACCGGCTCAACCTTTGTCGTGTCTAAACATGAACTCTTTTTGTCCAGAAGATATTTGGCTTGTCCATGTGGGTAGTTTAAGACCTCAGTCCATCTTGGAGGTGGACATTTCAGGACCAGGGCCTCTTTATCGCTGCAAGGACAAGTACAGTCTGCCAGAAGATTTCTCTGCCAATGCTGCAACAGCAGGGGAATTAGCTCAAATGGGAGAACGCTCGCATTGCATGTGAGAGGTAGTGGGATCAATGCCCACATTCTTCAAAACCTCTTTTGTTTTTTGTGATTAAATGTTCCCAAGTACCAAACAGGAGTTACATTTCCGGTTCCGGTTGAGTGAACGCTGGCGCGACTGGCTGCCGCTACTCTCCCGTAACTTTTAAGTGATTTATGGTTCTATTGCCTCAATATGGCCTAACTATGACTATTGTGTTAGCACTCTGTGTGAGCTGAAGTGTTTTTCCTGCGTCACCTGGTCTGCTCTTTTCTGGACTTCCTGTCGTTCTGCCACCACCCAATGGCAGAACCGATCCGGTACACAGCTGCTGAGCTCCTCTGGATACGCTGGCATCTGCCCGTGCCCTCACCGCCACCGTCGGTACTTTACCACCACCCGGACATCGCTATCCTCCCTCGTTGGAAATACACCCATCGTGGGTCTCGCAGGAAATTCAATCACAACAACTCCTCCACAGCAATAAAATCCATCTGGTCTACCACTCGTCGTCCTCCCAGAAACTCCGACAGGGTAGCGCATAGCAGTGTATTAGCTCGCCCGCTTAGGACGGCTAATGCTAACGCTACCGCTAAGCACGACAATGCCACTGTTCGCTTCGGTCTGCTCAACATCCGCTCTCTCAGGGTCATCTCCTCCAGGATCTCCTCACTGACCGTAAGCTCGATTTTTTGTGTTTAACAGAAACATGGCAACAGCCGAATGACTTTTCCACCCTCAACGAATCCACACCGGCTGGCTTTGTTTACATCTGTCATCCCTGTGGCAACGGTCGCGGCGGAGGTCTCGCGGTAATTCACCGCGAGAAGTGGAAAGTCCTGCCGGTGACGGTCTCTGCATTCAGTTCATTTGAATGCACTGTTTTTATGCTCCCTGGACGCTCTCCCACTGTCGTCGCCACCATTTATCGTCCCCCTAAGCCCCACACTGACTTTTTAACTGACTTTGCCACCCTCCTTACACAACTCTCCACTCTGTCACATAACTTAATACTGCTGGGAGATTTCAACATACATATAGACAATAAAACTCTCCCACTCACCAGAGACTTTCTATTATGCCTTGACAGTTTTGGACTCCACCAATACATTGACTTTCCGACACATACCAAAGGACACACACTGGATCTACTCTGCTGCTCTGGCCTCACCCCGTCCAACTGCACCGCCGATGAATTTCCAATAACGGACCACTTCCTCCTCTCATTCAGCACTACACTCTGCCTCTCCTCAATCAAACCTCCACGTCTCATCTCCTTCAGGAACCTAAAGGACATTAATGTTGACACTCTCCGCTCCGAAATTTCCTGTATCCCAATCCCGGATTTTCTTCCTAACCCCGAAGATCTCACAGCTCTCTACATCACTGGTTTAAACAATATCCTGAACTCTATTGCCCCACTGAAAACTCGGACTGTTTCTTTTTCATCATCTGCACCTTGGTACACCCCTGAACTCCGGACAATGAAATCTAAAGGACGACAACTGGAACGGCTCTACAAAAAAACTGGACTCACAATTCACAAAAACATCTACAATACCCACATTCTCCAGTACAAAGACGCCATTGCACACCCTAAATCTGCTTATTACTCTGGTCTCATCACATCCAGCAAAGGAAACACAAAATCACTTTTTTCATTACTCAATAAGATCCTCCAGCCTCCCCACTCTTTACCCCCCCCCCACTTTTACTCAACTGACACTTGTAACTCACTGATGGTATTCTTCAATGACAAAATTAACTCCATTCACCAGTACCTCTGCTCACAACCGCCTCCTCTCCCCACATCCGAACCCTTTCTCTATAGTCAGCCTTTTTCCTCTTTTCAACTCCCCACTGCCTCTGAAATATCTGACATCATCCACAAATCCAAGCCCTCCACATGCCAGCTGGACCCCATCCCCACAATCCTGGTCAAATCCTGCCTCTCCTCTCTCTCATTCCTGCCATTATCCACTCTTCACTGTCTACCGGTACTGTCCCCCCAGCTTTCAAAATTGCTGCCGTCACCCCAATCCTGAAAAAACCTGGTTCAGATCCCAACAACTTCAATAACCTCCGCCCTATCTCCAACTTACCTTTCATTTCCAAAATTCTTGAAAAAATAGTCTCCTCCCAACTTCACGCACATCTCACCCTTAACAATCTGTATGAACCCTTCCAGTCCGTCACAGCACCGAAACTTCACTCATCAAAATCACCAATGATCTCCTCACTGCAGCTGACACCGGTTCACTTTCCATTCTCATCCTCCTTGACCTGAGTGCGGCCTTTGACACCATCTCACACCCCATCCTCCTCAGCAGACACTCCGAAATTGGCATCACCCACACCCCCCTCCACTGGTTCCACTCCTATCTCACAGACCGCACTCAGTTCATTCAGCTTAAATCTTTCTGCTCCGACCCCTCCCCAGTCACCACAGGTGTGCCCCAGGGCTCTGTCCTCCTCTGTCTTCCGTAAATTTAACATTCACTTTCACTGATTCGCGGATGACACCCAGCTCTACCTCTCTTCCAAACCTAACTCTACACTCCCACCCCCTCCCTCACCTCCTGTCTCTCTGAAATAAAATCATGGTTCACCTCCAACTTTCTGAAACTTAATAGCAATAAAACTGAATTCTTACTCATTGGCACCAAATCCACCCTATCTAAAGTTGACTCCTTCTCTCTCTCCATCGACAGCTCCTTAGTCTCCCCCTCCCCTCAGGTCAAGAGTCTGGGTGTCATCCTCGACAGCACACTATCTTTCCAATCCCACATCAATAACGTCACCAGGTCAGCTTACTTCCATCTTTTTCATCATTTTCAAATCTAACCTCAAAACCCTGTTCTGTTGCCTAATCTGTTCAAACTTGCCTATTCCCTTTAACTGGTTCACATGGTCCCCCCTCTCCGATTTATTGTATGCTCTTATTTATCGTTTGTTGTCTTTTATCTTGTATTTTATATTGGTGTTTTTATCTCCTGTACAGCGACCTTGGGTGTCCTGAAAGGCGCTTTTAAATAAAATGTATTATTATTATTATTAAACACTAATCCGGGCCCCAAACCCAATATCTAGGCCAAATACAGCCTAAGGTATCACCCTAAACCCAGTCCTAACTGCATTCTCCTGTCGAGCACCTTGTCTTGTCTTATTTGGGATCAATTCCCACAGTCTCCAAGGAGTGCTTCACCTTTTGTAGAAGAGATGTTGGGATTGGATCTACCCCTTAACATCCGACAAATACCCCAAACCAGGGGAATTACCTCAAATGGTAAAGTGCTTGCTTAGCATGCGAGATGCAGCAGGATCGATACCCACATTCCCCAAGGAATAACTTTGTGTTTTGTAAAAGAGATGTGGGATCGGAAATGAGTCCAGGATCTATCCATCAGCGTCAGACAAATACCCCAAACCTAATCCTGGCCGCGTTCTCTAGACCAGTCTCTTGTCATGTAATAGTGAAGAAACCGAGTCCGTGGGTTATTGTTCCCAAGTAGCGCATCAAGGTGACCCCAACCATTCCACCGAGGCCTTGCAGAGATGAAGAGGCCCCGAAATGTCCACCCCCAAGATGGACTGAGGTCTTAAACTACCCACATGGACAATCCAAATATCTTCTGGACAAAAAGAGTTTGTGGTCAGATAAGACAAAGGTTGAGCCGGTCACCTGACCGCGACCATTCCACCGAGGCCGAAGACAAATCCTCTCTCCAGTAAAAACCTATCCAAACGTCAATTCCGTGACCGGGAATCGAAACCGGGCCGTGGCGGTGAGAGCACCGAATCCTAGCCACTAGACCACCGGTTATTTTGTAAAAGAGGGAATAGAAAGCCCATGTTTCCACCCAGTTTTAAACAGGGGGCCTTATGCGTGTGAGGCAAACGGGATAACCACTAATCTAAGGAAACCCGGAGTGGAGGACGGGGGGTTATAAGAGTACTGGCGAAACTTCTTGATGGGTCATCGAGGTCCAAAAGGTGTACTTAAACAAGTTATTCCTTGTGCGCTAGTTTCAGCCCCACATTGGGCGGTTCAGCACTTTTGGTGATACATCGTCAAGATTTCTTTCCTGTAGAAAATTGTGCAACAACCAGTGCCCCCTGAGCAAAAGGAGCCTTAATCTGGTGCTTTAGACCACTCATCCACACATCCTAAAACAGTGCCCTCATCAGGAAAAAACTGTGACCTTGTGAAGTTCGCTGACAATGGAGGACACTGAAACGGAGCCGCACAAAGCAGGGTACCTGCACTGTTTACGTGTCCGTTGACCAGGTTGCAGATGGATTGTCTTTGTTCCTTTTGAAAATCCACATTTTAACGCCCCATTATTGAAAGACGTAACGACCATCAGGAGGAGTGAGGTTTATTGTGAGGACCTTTAGAGCTTCAGTCCAATGCTCTCCAAAGTGGGCTATTTTAGCTGCGATGGTGGGTTCTGCTTTTTCAGTCGGGGCCTAAAGAGGGGGAAGGGTGAAGCTGTATCTGTGCCATGTACTGCCGTCTTCGCCGACATGGCCTCGGTACTGGAGACGACGAGTTCGCCTACATGTGGGAGGTTGACCATCTTGCGACTCTATCTCCAGTCAAAACCTACCCAAATGTCAATTCCCTGACCAGGAAACGAACCCGGGCCGCAGCAGCGAAAGCACCGAATCCTAGCCACTAGACCACCAGGGACTGCTTAGGTCTGCAGTCAGAAAGGCAGAGAGGTCGCTGGTTCAAGTCCAGCTCGAAGGACAAGCTGTTTCTTATGTTATGTCTGCCAGGAAAGAATGGCAATACCGTCTTGTCCGCCTCCGCCTCCCTGTCATTGGAGTTGGACTTGAGTCTTTGTCACGCAGTCTGAAATTGGCAAACGGAGTAATTCTGATTGAGTGTCTATTTGACTACGTTTCATCTCAACTCCTGTTGGAAAAGGACAGCCATTTCCGTGAGAGCACAAGACCCCTCGATTGTACCCGAAAATATTTTGCGCTCATTAAAGAGTAAAGTTGGTGTCCTGGTTTGCAAAGCCTCCATTGTTACGCCAGAAGGTGCCAGTCACATCCAAAACAAAGAGTTCCATGGTGTAATGGTTCGCACTCTGGACTCTGAATCCAGTGGTCCAAGTTCAAGTCTTGGTGGAACCTACTTGCCCTGCAGCAATTGAGTGTTTGGACCGAGTCTTCCTGTTAGAGTATGATGACTTACTCTACAAATCAGTGGTAACCGTGGATCTGGATGAGGTCCCCAAACGACGGCAATGTCTGTGATAGCTGATGTCAAGGATCAGCTGATCAGAAGATACTTGGTTTGTGTGCGGGGCCACAAGTCTTTCCAGTTCCAGTTAAAAGTCTCCTCATGTAGTTTCCATAGAGTACCAAGGGATTGTCCTGTTGCCCTCGTAGTTTGAGGGCAAAAAGGAGGCACTTGCAAGTGGACCTCAGACCTGGTCACCTGAACAGGGACTTGAATCCCGGACACTCAGATCAAACGTTTCATGTTCAGGTGACCGGCTCAACCTTTGTCTTGTCTGACCACAAACTCTTTTTGTCCAGAAGATATTTGGATTGTCCATGTGGGTAGTTTAAGACCTCAGTCCATCTTGGGGGTGGACATTTCGGGGCCTCTTCATCTCTGCAAGGCCTCGGTGGAATGGTTGGGGTCACCTTGATGCGCTACTTGGGAACAATAAATCACGTACTGGGCTTCTTCACTATTCCATGATAAGAGACTAATCTAGAGAACGCGGCCAGGATTAGGTTTGGGGTATTTGTCTGACGCTGAGGGATAGATCCTGGACTCATTTCCGATCCCACATCTCTTTTACAAAATACAAAGGATTCCTTGGAGAATGCGGGTATTGACTCTGCTACTTCTCGCATGCTAAGCAAACACTTTACCATTTGAGGTAATTCCCCTGGTTTGGGATATTTGTCGGATGCTAAGGGGTAGATCCAATCCCAACATCTCTTCTACAAAAGGCAAAGAACTCCTTGAAGATTGCGGGCATTGATCCTACAACAAGACAAGACAAGGTGCTAGTGGGGAGAATGCAGTTAGGACTGGGTTTAGGGTGATACCTATGGCTGTGTTTGGCCTAGATATCGGGATTGGGGCCCGGATTAGTATTCGCTACGTGGGAACATTTCATCAAAAAAACAAACGAGTTCATGGTGAATGCGGGCATTGATTCCGCTACCTCTCACATGCTAAGCGAGCGCTCTACCATTTGAGCTAATTCCCCTGCTGATGCAGCGTTGGCAGAGAAGGTCCAGTCTCATAACTATTTTGGTTCCTTTGCTGGAGTACGTCAAAGCAACACAGTCTCTGCCTTTCAGAGTGCAGCCATGATGCAGTCCCTGGTGGTCTAGTGGCTGGTACTTGGTGCTCTCACCACTGCGGCCGTTGTTCGATTCCCGGTCAGGGAACTGACATTTGGTTAGGTTTTGAGTGGAGATAGGATTTGTCTTGGTCCTCGGTCGAACGGTTCGGGTAATCTTTCAGCGCTATCTGTGAACTGCTGTCACTGCACATAAAAACAATTCCAAGTCCGCCAATCGAATCCCGGTCTACCTCCTGATGGTCGTTAACATCCTTCATAAATGGGGTGTTAAAATGTGGATTTTCAAAAGGAACAAAGACAATCCATCTGCAACCAGGTCAACGGACACGTAAACAGTGCAGGTACCCTCCTTTGTGTGGCTCCATTTCAGTGTCCTCCGTTGTCAGCGAACCTCACAAGGTCACAGTTTTTTCCTGATCAGGGCACCGTATTGGGTTGTGTGGATGAGTGGTCTAAAGCACCAGATTAAGGCTCCTTTCGCTCAGGAGCCACTGGTTGAAATCCCACAGCTGTCATTTTCCTGGTCAGGTCCATTATCCATGACTGGAATGATTTGGTAGCAAAGGACTGTCAGATTGTACAACACAGCTGAGCACTTGGAGAAGAAGATGAATAGAGGTCTTGTTCTCCCGGACTGGTTGTTGCAACCGCAACCCTGCTCAAGGTTCAACGTGACATACAAAACAGGAACGCCCCGTCTGGGAATCGAACCGCGGAATCTTCCATGTGACAGGCGGAGATACTGGCCACTATACTAACAAGGACTGCTGCTGAGTCGATGTAGTGTCGATTGGCCAAAGCGGAATTCAGAACAAGCTTGTGGCCCATGACCGTTTTTATGGTAGCTGGAGACTTCAACCAGTGAAATCCTTCCCATTTTCTGTAGCTCTTATCCTCATCAACGGACTGTATTCCCCACCCGTTACCGACATGGGGACATTCCAACCCAAGATGAGAACACACTGGATCAGGTACACAGCAACATACGTGGCACAGACACAGCTTCACCCTGCCCCCACTTTTACCCACGACTGAAAAAGCAGAACACCACCTCAGAAGCTGAAAACCTCACTTAGGAGAACGTTAGACTGAAGTCCTAAAGGTCCCTGGTTCAAGCCCGGAACAATCCCTGTTCATGTTGTGACTTGGCAAATAGTTTGTAAAGGCTTATTGGCTGGCTGAAAGGACCTTAACTTCATTTTTCAAAAGGCCAGCCATCCAGCCATCCAGACAAGGTTAGAGGAGATTACAAACCTATTTACAAACCATTGACTCCAAGGGCACAAGTTGAGTCCACCGAGATATCAAAGTGACCCCGAGGGTGGCTAAGGTGTTTCTTTCAAGCCGCGATTGTGATGTCTTGTTTTGTTGAAGAAAAGCACATTATTTCTGGAACAATTTTCCCTACAAAGGAGAAATCTTTGTCCATTTGGACAATTGTCAATCCACTTTGGACACATCGTCGTGTTTCATTGTTTGGCAACTGCTTTGTGACTTCACCAGTCCCCTTAAAAGCCCCTTCCTACGGGTTTCCATAGTGTAGTGGTTTATCACGTTTGCCTCACACGCAAAAGGTCCCCAGTTCAAAACTGGGAGGAAACATGGCCTTTCAAGACCTCCTTTTAAAAAAAAATCAAGATGACAAATAGGAACAAGTATCCCCATCCATACCCAGTTTGGACACACAATCCATATTTCCCGGATGACTGATGGGCTGGGAATACATAACAGGTCGGTGTAGGAGGACCTGATGGACCGCGAGGGTTCATAACGTAAAAGAAATTCAGAAAAATAAGAAGGCCCACAACCCCCAAGGCATTTAAAAACCATTAAGAGAACCTTCAAATGGATCCTGAAACATACAGGGAGCCAATGCAGTGATTTTAGAAGCGGTGTAATATGCGCCTGCCTTCTGGTCCTCGTCAGCACACGTGCAGCAAAAGTTGTTCTGTAAAAGTTGTAGACTTGTGATGTTTCTTTTAGGAAGACCAGAAAGCAGGGCATTGCAATAGTCAATACGACTGGAAATAAAAGCATGCATCAGCATCTCTCTATTTGCCCGAGAGAGGAACGGGCGGACTCTGGCTATATTCTTTAAATGAAAAATAAAATCCTGCTTTTGTAACATTTTTAATGTGTGGAATAAAATTGAGCTCAGTCCCCTTAAAAGCCCCTTCCTTCAGGTTTCCATAGTGTAGCGGTTATCACGTTTGCCTAACACGCAAAAGGTCCCCAGTTCGAAACTGGGTGGAAACATGGCCTTTCAAGTCCTCCTTTTACAAAAAAGTCAAGGTGTCAAATAGGAACAAGGACATGTGCTTGATCTTTGAGGGACTTGAACTCTTGACCCTCAGATTTAAAGTCTGATGCCCTACAAACTGAGCCCCCAGGCCTTTGGTCAGAAGACTTGTTTTTGTGTATTTGGAATTAAATGTTTTCTGCATGTTGAACAATTTTCAACAGGAAAGATATCTTCCAGATGTATCAATAAAAGTGATGAATCACCAAATGTGGGGCTCGAACCCAATCATGAATCAAGAGTCTCATGCTCTACCGACTGAGCTAATCGGGCCTTTTTCTGCTCTAGATATAATTTTTTTGTTCTGTTTTTATTGATGTGGCCATCCTGATGTTTGATCAATTCCACAGCTGACCTAGTTTCTCAGGGAACAGAAGGAGCGAGACGTTCAGTCATCGCTGAGAACTTTGGAAGTGGAGTCACCTTAAGTATGGTCTGCTTTGGTGAACTTCAGAGACATCATGACCAGTCTGCATCAAAGCATTGTCTTGTAATGGCCACTGAAGTCCATCAGCAGAGGTAGTGGGGTCCGTAAGCGCGTCACTAGACTCAGCTGTCGGAAAAGTGTTGTCATGGTCTTTGTATAGAGGAACAATTACAGGAGTTTTCGAGGGTCAGGATGGCTGAGTGGTCGAAGACGTTGCATTCAGGTTGCAGTCTGTAATGAGGCTTGAATCTTGAAGTGGCGTCACCCAGTAAACCAGGGGTGCTTTTCAACATGACCGCTGCTGAAAAGTGTACAAAGCAGACCTATTGCATCCTGGGGTCTTGCGTTTCTCCAGAAAATAGTCTTTGTACTTCAACATGACCTCGAATGAAAAGTATCAGAGTCATGGAAACACCAGAAGAGGACTGCTGGAATTGAACAAACGTGCCCCTCTTTGCTAGGCTATCTTTTACCCTCCTCTGCTGTGTGCTGAATTTAAATTAAATTAGTTGTATCACTGGTTGAAATGCCACAGCTGGCATTTTCCTGGTCAGGTCCATTATCCACGACTGGAATGATTTGGCAGCAAAGGACTGTCAGATTGTACAACACAGCTGAGCACTTGGAAACGAAAATTGAGAGAGGTCTTGTTCTCGTGAGAAGGGTTTGGTCTACCCGAATCGTAACCCTACTCAAGGTTCAACGTGACATTGTGACATACAAAACAGGAACTCCCTGTCTGGGAATTGTACCCCAGGGGGTGATACTGTCCACTATACAATATATCTGGGGATTTCAACCAATGAAATCCATCCATTTTCTGTACCTTTTCTGTATCCTCATCAACGGACTGTATTCCCCACCCGTTACCAGCATGGGGACATTCCAACCCAAGATGAGAACACACTGGACCAGGTACACAGCAACATACGTGGCACAGACACAGCTTCACACTGCCCCCACTTTTAGCCACGGCTGAAAAAGCAGAACGCCACCTTAGAAGCTGAAATACTCACTTGGGAGAGTGTTAGACTGACGTTCTGAAGGTCCCTGATTCAAGGCTGGGTTTCAGCACAATCCCTGTTTATGTTGCAACTTGGCAAACTGTTTGAAAAGGCTTATTGGCTGGCTTCATTCTTCAAAAGGCCGGAGATGAGGTTACAAGACAAACCAGTGACCTCAAGGGCACACGTTGAGTCCACCTGGTCGTGTTCTCTAGACGAGTCTCTTGTAATGTAATAGTGAAAAAACCCAGTCCGTGATTTATTGTTCCCAAGTACCAAACACTAATCTGATCCCAAGTCCCGATTTCTATGCCAAAAAAGCCTTAGGTCTAACCCTAAACCCAGTCCTAACGGCCTTCTCCAGTCGAGCACCTTATCTTGTTGTGTAGTACTTACCAGAAACTCAAGTCTATCATTTATGGATGTGTTTTATTCGTTTTTCTGTCGTCAGTCGCTTCAGGATGACAGCAGTTTGCAGATAGCGCTTAAAGATGACCCTAACCGTTCGACCGAGGACCAAGACAAATCCTATTTGTAAAATCACAAATACTTCAACTTGCTGATATAGTTCATCTTCAAACGGCTAAAATAATGCATAAGGCTAAAAATAAGCAATTAGCTAAAATTGTCATCCAATACTTCTCTACAAGAGAGGAGAAATATTATCTCAGGGAAGAAATACATTTGAAACACTTCTATGCTAGTACTTCTATGCACCCAGACAAGGTTAGAGGAGGTTACAAGCCAACCATTGACTCCAAGGGCACAAGTTGAGTCCACTGAGTCATCAAGGTGAGCCCGAGGGTGGCAAAGGTGTTTCTTTCACAGCTCGTTTTTAAACCTTTCAAGCCGCGATTGTCTTGTTTTGTTGAAGAAAAGCCCATTATTTCTGGAACATTTTTCCCTCCAAAATCTTTGTCAATTTGGACAATTGTCAATCTGCCCCCACTTTGGACACATCGTCATGTTTCATTGTTTGACAACTGCTTTGTGACTTCGCCAGTCCCCTTAAGAGCCCCTTCCTTCGGGTTTCCATAGGGTAGTGGTTATCACGTTTGCCTCACACGCAAAAGGTCCCCAGTTCGAAACTGGGTGGAAACATGGCCTTTCAAGTCCTTCTTTTACAAAGAAAATCAAGGTGACAAATGGGAACAAGGATATGTGCTTGATCTCTGAAGGGACTTGAACTCTTGACCCTCAGATTAAAAGTCTGATGCCCTACAAACTCTGCCCCCAGGCCTTTGGTCAGAAGACTTTTTTTTGTGTATTTGGAATGAAATGTTTTCTGCATGTTGAACAATTTTCAACAGGAAAGATATCTTCCAGATGTATCAATAAAAGTGATGAATCGCCCAATGTGGGGCTCGAACCCACGATCATGAGATTAAGAGTCTCATGCTCTACCGACTGAGCTAACCGGGCCTTCTTCTGCTCTAGATATGATTTTTTGTTCTGTTTTTATTGATGTGGCAGAAGGAGCAAAACCTGGAGGGTCAGGATGGCCGAGCGGTCAAAGGCGCTGCATTCAGGTTGCAGTCTCTAATGAGGCGTGGGTTCCAATCCAACTTCTGACAGCTTCTTGCATCGTGAAGTGGCGTCACCCAGTAAACCAGGGGTGCTTTTCAACATGACCGCTGCTGAAAAGTGTACGAAGCAGACCTATTGTATCCTGGGGTCTTGCGTTTCTCCGGAAACACTCTTTGTACTTCAACATGACCTCGGATGAAAAGTATGAAAACCAGAGTCATGGAAATACCAGATGAGGACTGCAGGAATTGAACAAACAAGCCCCTCTTTGCTAGGCTTGTAATTTGACCAACTATCTTTTCCCCTCCTCTGCTGAGTGTCCACTGAATGTAGGTGGCTGTTCTCGCGGGGACATCATGTCAGGATCCTCTCCCCCCTCCAGACCCCTTCCCCTTCCCTACCTTTTGTTTCTTTATGACAGCACCCTTTGGTAGGCATCATCCTTGATGCCTTGGAAGCTTTGTCGCATCATCCTTGACGGCAGCCCTTAAAAGCCCACGGAGAGCGAGAGACTTCACAAGATTGTTGACAACCTTTGAGTGGTAACACTTGTTCACTTAGGTTTTCATATATGATAGAGATTCCTGTTTTGATCACATTTTGTGCATCTTTGTTGTGGGATACATCTTCGGCCTGCTGCCATGCTCGTTGCCCTGCCGTCCTGATCAAGCCTCTGTGGATTTTCCCTTCTTACCCCTCAATAAACTGTCTTTAACCATACAAGGCGTCTGCAATTTGGAGTTCATCCACAATGCGGACAGAAAAACCTGACAGAACAATCTGGTCACACAACATGGACTCCGTGGATGCCCGAGAAGTATTGGGCGCTCAAAATGTGCTCCTGGGACACCATTCAGAGATTCTTCAAGGTCTAACCGAGACCAACAAAGCCATTCTCGTTCAACTCAGGGACTTGACTCACAGGTTCACCGAGACCAAGACCAGCTCTATGCCGGACAAGGGTGTGGACATATCAGCCCCTGAGCAGTCAGTATCAAGAGAATCGAGTGCATCAAGGGAATCGAGTGCCACCCAGCCAGAACCATTTGCGGGTGAGTTCCATAAGTGTAAAGGATTTTTGATGCAATGCCAGCTTGTGTTTCAACAGAGACCCACTACCTTTTTTGATGAGCAAAGCAAGGTCAACTATGTTTTGGGCTTGTTACAGGAGCGAGCATTGGCATGGGCAGAGGCCTTGTTCTTGTCCCAAGGTACGCCAAACTCTTCTGATGAGCTATCCCAAGAGATGAAGGCTGTGTTCCACCATCCCGAATCTTTGGGCACTACGGAGGGCCGACTTCTAACTCTTCGCCAAGGATCCAGAAGCGTGGCAGATTACTCAGTAGATTTTTGGACATTAGCAGCAGAGTCTGGATGGAATGAAAGGGCCCTCCGACAGGCATACATCAATGGGCTAACCGAAACCCTACAGGATGAATTAGCAGCCAGAGATGAACCCGACGACCTCAAGACACTTGTTGCTATGAGCATTCGCATTGATAATCGACTCCGGGAACGGAACAGAAGACAAGCGTCACGACCTCCCTCACGACCTTCCCTCAGTCCTGGAGCACAGTTTATGGCCGCTCCAGAGACCCGTCAACCTGCCAACTTTAGGCCAAGCTTGCAACAACACACACAAGAGGAGCCTATGCAGCTGGAATGAGCAAGACTAACTCCTGAAGAACGGAGCCGCAGACTACAGGCTGGGGAGTGCTTGTACTGTTCCAGTCCCAATCATTTTCGACGAGACTGTCCTAAACGTGAACCCTCACACCAAGATGTGAAGGTGGGAACCTTAACAAAGGAAGCAAGCTCAAGGAAGGTCCCCATTAAACGCCTGACACTGGTTGCCCAACTCCTGTTTGGTAATATGTCCCTCCACGTGTCAGCCCTGGTGGACTCTGGAGCAGAAGGCAATTTCATTGATGCCGATCTGGCAACTGATCTTGGAGTTCCACTCAAAGCTCTAGAGGCTAGCTTTGTGGCGAAGGCTCTGGATGGTCGCCGTCTGGCGACTGTCACCCATCAGACTGAAAACATTACTCTCATGCTCTCTGGGAATCATCAGGAAGAAATATCTCTTTTTGTATGGAAAACTCCGGAGGATCCTGTGATCCTGGGATTTCCATGGCTCAGTCAGCACAACCCCCAAATCAACTGGACTGCAGGGGAGGTGCTCAGCTGGAGCAACTTGTGCCTCTCTCATTGTCTGAAGTCAGCTGTACCTCCTTCCCCAAAGGACACCCCCAGTCCCGAGGCACCGCCAGATCTGTCCCAGGTCCCGCCAGATTACATGGAATTAAGAGAAGTTTTCAGCAAGAGTAGGGCACTTTCCCTTCCCCCACATAGGCCCTATGACTGTTGTATTGATCTCCTTCCGGGGGCCCCTCTCCCTGTAGGAAAGTTGTATAACATCTCACGTCCTGAACGTGAGGCTATGGAGACGTACATAAGGGAATCCCTAGCTGCAGGGATACTTCAACCCTCCTCTTCCCCAGTGGGAGCTGGATTTTTCTTTGTAGGCAAGAAAGATGGCACTCTGAGACCCTGCATAGACTACAGAGGCCTAAACAACATCACAGTCAAGAATAAATACCCCTTGCCCCTGCTCACATCTGCCTTTGATGCTTTACAAGGAGCTGAAGTCTTTACCAAATTAGACTTGCGCAATGCTTACCATCTTGTGCGCATAAAAGCCGGAGACGAGTGGAAGACAGCTTTCAACACCCCCTTGGGGCATTTCGAATATCTGGTTATGCCGTTTGGCCTGTCCAACGCCCCAGCCGTTTTCCAAGCTCTGATAAATGATGTATTGAGGGACTTCCTAGGAAGATTTGTGTTTGTTTACCTTGATGACATTTTGATTTACTCGAAGAACCTTGACAAACACATCTCCCATGTTCGCCAGGTCCTCCAGTGCTTACTGGAGAACCGACTGTTTGTCAAAGCAGAGAAGTGTCTTTTCCACACTGAATCCGTGTCATTCCTGGGCTACATTTTGGGAAAAGGCAGTGTCGGGGCAGGCTTGGAAAAGATAAAGGCAGTAACTTAGTGGCCCACACCTCAGACCAGAAAGGAGTTACAACGTTTTCTGGGGTTTGCCAACTTTTATCGCAGATTCATTCGCAATTTCAGCCGTGTCGCGGCGCCCCTATCTGCGCTAACATCGACTAAGACTCGGTTCTGTTGGAACCATCAAGCGGTGGTTGTTTACCACCGCCCCCATCCTGATCCAACCTGACCCTTCCAAGCAGTACATTGTTGAGATGGATACCTCGGACACGGGGGTCGGAGCAGTGTTGTCCCAGAGGGCTGAGGATCAAAAATTGCACCCATGTGCTTTTTTTTCCAAACACCTTTCCCCAGCAGAGAGGAATTATGATGTGGGCGACAAGGAGTTGCTGGCAGTCAAACTGGCCCTGGAGGAGTGGCGACACCTGCTGGAGGGGACGGACCAACCATTTCTGGTATGGACAGACCACAAGAATCTCTCTTACATCCAGTCAGCTAAGAGGTTGAACTCCCGCCAAGCAAGATGGGCCTTGTTTTTTTCTCGATTCCAGTTCCAGCTTACCCACAGACCAGGCTCCAGAAATATCAAACCAGGTGCCCTTTCTCGTCAGTTTGGGGGCACTACCGATGAGAGGTCAGAACACACCATTCTACCGTCTTCACAGATAATCGGGGCCATCGAGTGGGAGATCGAATCTGTGGTCAGGCAGGCCCAAATTGACGAGCCGGATCCTGGAACAGGACCTGCAAAGCGACTATTTGTTCCAGATGCTGCCCGTACCCAAGTGTTGAAGTGGGCCCATGAGTCCCGCATTGCCTGCCACCCGGGAATAAATCGTACAAGCTCCTTTATCAAGAGACAGTTTTGGTGGCCTACCTTGGACAAAGATGTCAGGAGCTTTGTGTCAGCCTGTGGAGTGTGCGCCAGAAACAAATCTGTCCACCGACCACCCTCTGGGTTACTACAACCACTACCCCATCCTGGACGCCCCTGGTCGCATATTGCAGTAGATTTTGTCTGTGGACTTCCACCCTCAAATGGCAAAACCATTATGACCATTGTAGATCGCTTTTCCAGGTGCGCACATTTCCTGTCCTTGGAGAAGTTCCCCTCAGCCTTGGAAACTGCGAAACTCCTGGTGGATCATGTTTTCAGACTTCATGGCATACCCACCGACATTGTCTCCGATCGAGGACCCCAATTCATATCCCGTGTGTGGAAGGAGTTCTGTAAAGAGCTCGGAGCTACGTCCAGCCTCACGTCAGGGTACCATCCCCAGTCAAATGGGCAATGCGAGAGGCTCAACCAGGATCTAGAATCAACCCTCAGATGTGTTACTGAGAACAATTCTTCCAATTTGGATTGAGTACGCACACAATTCTATGACCAGTTCTGCACTGGGTATGTCTCCATTTGAGGCCGCGCTAGGCTATCAGCCACCTCTGTTCCCTGCCCAGGAGTCTGAGAGTTGTGTGCCGTCAGTGCAGGCCCATCTTGAACGTGCCAAGCGGGTCCGGAAAGAAGCTTGCACGGCCATGCAGAGATCATCGGAAGAAAATAAGAGGCTGGCGGACAGACGGCGGATCCCAGCTCCACTATACTCTCCTGGTCAAAATGTTTGGCTCTCTTCCAAAAACATTCCCATCAAGACTGATGCTCGCAAACTCTCTCCCCGGTTTCTGGGTCTATTTGCCATTGAGAAGATTGTCAATCCTTCAGCGGTGAGGCTCAGGTTACCACCCACCCTACGGGTACACCCAGTATTTCATGTCTCCCAGATCCGTCCTGTTACCACCAGTCCTCTGTCTCCTCCTTCGGAACCTCCTCCTCCTGTTCGGGTCATTGATGACCATCCGGACCTCAACGTCCGACGTATCCCGGACGTTCGTCGGAGAGGGAGAGGGTACCAGTACCTGGTGGATTGGGAGGGTTACGGCCCAGAAGAGCGTTGCTGCGTACCCCGCTCTGCTATTTCAGACCCTGACCTTGTCCGTGACTTCCATCGCTCCTATCCGGACAGACCTGGTGGGTTGCCAGGTGGCGCCCGTTGAGGGGGGGGGGGTACTGTCAGGATCCCCCCCCCCCTCCAGACCCCTTCCCCTTCCCTACCTTTTGTCTCTTTATGACAGCACCCTTTGGTAGGCATCATCCTTGATGCCTTGGAAGCTTTGTCGCATCATCCTTGATGGCAGCCCTTAAAAGCCCACGGAGAGCGAGAGACTTCACCAGATAGTTGACAACCTTCGAGTGGTAACACTTGTTCACTTAGGTTTTCATATATGATAGAGATTCCTGTTTTTGATCACATTTTGTGCATCTTTGCAGTGGGATACATCTTCGGCCTGCTGCCATGCTCGTTGCCCTGCTGTCCTGATCAAGCCTCCACTCTCCTCCAACACCAGTGAACATTCAGGGAATGGACATTGAGATGACTCTATCTGCTCAAGAGACTGAGGTCTTTTGGAGTGCAAGGGGCACTCCTCTATGACTCTGTTGTGGCTTCAGCCATTTTCCAGGGAGTGGTCTGCTGGGGCAGCAGCATTTCGGCTGCGGATAGGAAGAGACTGGATAAGATCATCAGGAAGGCCAGCTCTGCACTGGGTTGCCCTCTTGACCCAGTGGAGGTGGTGGGAGAAAGGAGAATGTTGGTTAAGCTATCATTCATGTTGGAGAACGACTCCCACCCCCTGCAGGACACTTTGACAGCACTTGAGAGCTCCTTCAGCGATAGACTGCTTCACCCCAAGTGTGTGAAGGAGCGATATCGCAGGTCTTTTCTTCCTGCAGCTGTCAGGCTGTACAACCAGCACCGCTCCCAATAGACGTCTACACTGCTATGTACATCTGTGTAATACTTGCTTTTATATTCAGTATAGTTACTCCAGACCCCATTCACTGTGCAATATCTGATCAACCTCCATGTGCAATATTAAGGGCTCTAAATGTTATATGTGAAGTATTTCCATAATGCCTCATATTAACTCTCTAACAAGATCTCAGTGTATAGACTGGTCATATATCTCATCTCGTCTCATATTATCTACATACTGTATTGTATATAACTCTATATAACTGGGTGGAAACATGGCCTTTCAAGTCCTGCTTTTACAAAAAAATCAAGGTGACAAATCGGCACAAGGATATGTGTTTGATGTCTGAAGGTGTGTACACAAGCATCCATCCCCAATTTGGACACACAATCCATATTTCCCGGATGACTGATGGGCTGGGAATACATAACAGGCCGGTGTTGGAGGACCTGAGGAACCGCGATGGTTCATAACGTAAAAGAAATTCAGAAAGATAAGGCCCAAAAGCCCTAAGAATTTAAAAACCTTTAAGAGATAAGAAAGAAAGATATATACCATTAAGAAAAATAAGAAGGCCCACAACCCCTAAGACATATAAAAACCATTAAGAGAACCTTCAAATGGATCCTGAAGCATACAGGGAGCCAATGCAGTGATTTTAGAAGCGGTGTAATATGCGCCTGCCTTCTGGTCCTCGTCAGCACACATGCAGCAAAAGTTGTTCTGTAAAAGTCGTAGACTTGTGATGTTTCTTTTCGGAAGACCAAAAAGCAGGGCATTGCAATAGTCCATACGACTGGAAATAAAAGCATGCATCAGCATCTCTCTATTTGCCCGAGAGAGGAAGAGGCGGACTGTGGCTATATTCTTTAAATGAAAAATAAAATCCTGTTTTTGTAACATTTTTAATATGTGGAATAAGATTGAGCTCAGTCCCCTTAAAGGCCCCATCCTTCAGGTTTCCATAGTGTAGTGGTTATCACGTTTGCCTTACACGCAAAAGGTCCCCAGTTCGAAACTGCCTTTCAAGTCCTCCTTTTACAAAAAAATCAAGGTGACAAATAGGAACAAGGACATGTGCTTGATCTTTGAAGGGACTTGAACTCTTGACCCTCAGATTTAAAGTCTGATGCCCTACAAACTGAGCCCCCAGGCCTTTGGTCAGAAGACTTGTTTTTGTGTATTTGGAATGAAATGTTTTCTGCATGTTGAACAATTTTCAACAGGAAAGATATCTTCTAGATGTATCAATAAAAGTGATGAATCACCAAATGTGGGGCTCGAACCCAATCATGAGCTTAAGAGTCTCATGCTCTACCGACTGAGCTAATCGGGCCTTTTTCTGCTCTAGATATAATTTTTTTGTTATGTTTTTATTGATGTGGCCATCCTGATGTTTGATCAATTCCACAGCTGACCTAGTTTCTCAGGGAACAGAAGGAGCGAGACGTTCAGTCATCGCTGAAAACTTTGGAAGTGGAGTCACCTTAAGTATGGTCTGCTTTGGTGAACTTCAGAGACATCATGACCAGTCTGCATCAAGGCATTGTCTTGTAATGGCCACTGAAATCCATCAGCAGAGGTAGTGGGGTACGTAAGCGCGTCACTAGACTCAGCTGTCTAGTGACATGTGTTGTCATGGTCTTTGTATAGAGGAACAATTACAGGAGTTTTTGAGGGTCAGGATGGCCGAGTGGTCGAAGGCGCTGCATTCAGGTTGCAGTCTCTAATGAGGCGTGGTTTCGAATCCCACTTCTGACAACGTCTTGCATCTTGAAGTGGCGTCACCCAGTAAACCAGGGGTGCTTCTCAACATGACCGCTGCTGAAAAGTGTACAAAGCATCCAAAAGTGTATTGCATCCTGGGGACTTGCGTTTCTCCAGAAAACAGTCTTTGTACTTCAACATGACCTCGAATGAAAAGTATCAGAGTCATGGAAACACCAGAAGAGGACTGCTGGAATTGAACAAACATGCCCCTCATCTTTTACCCTCCTCTGCTGTGTGCTGAATTTAAATTAGTTAAATTAGTTGTATCACTGGTTGAAATGCCACAGCTGGCATTTTCCTGGTCAGGTCCATTATCCACGACTGGAATGATTTGGCAGCAAAGGACTGTCAGATTGTACAACACAGCTGAGCACTTGGAAACGAAAATTGAGAGAGGTCTTGTTCTCGTGAGAAGGGTTTGCTCTACCCGAATCGTAACCCTACTCCACGTGACATTGTGACATAAAAAACAGGAACTCCCTGTCTGGGAATTGTACCCCAGGGCGTGATACTGTCCACTATACAATATATCTGGGGACGTCAACCAATGAAATCCATCCATTTTCTGTACCTTTTCTGTATCCTCATCAACGGACTGTATTCCCCACCCGTTAATGGCATGGGGACATTCCAACCCAAGATGAGAACACACTGGACCAGGTACACAGCAACATACGTGGCACAGACACAGCTTCACACTGCCCCCACTTTTAGCCACGACTGAAAAAGCAGAACGCCACCTTAGAAGCTGAAATACTCACTTGGGAGAGTGTTAGACTGACGTTCTGAAGGTCCCTGATTCAAGGCTGGGTTTCAGCACAATCCCTGTTTATGTTGCGACTTGGCAAACAGTTTGAAAAGGCTTATTGGCTGGCTTCATTCTTCAAAAGGCCGGAGATGAGGTTACAAGACAAACCAGTGACCTCAAGGGCACACGTTGAGTCCACCTGGCCGTGTTCTCTAGATGAGTCTCTTGTAATGTAATAGTGAAGAAACCCAGTCCGTGATTTATTGTTCCCAAGTACCAAACACTAATCTGATCCCAAGTCCCGATTTCTATGCCAAAAAAAGCCTTAGGTCTAACCCTAAACCCAGTCCTAACTGCCTTCTCCAGTCGAGCACCTTATCTTGTTGTGTAGTACTTACCAGAAACTCAAGTCTATCATTTATGGACGTGTTTTATTCGTTTTTCTGTCGTCAGTCACTTCAGGATGACAGCAGTTCGCAGATAGCGCTCAAAGATGACCCTAACCGTTCGACCGAGGACCAAGACAAATCCTATTTATAAAATCACAAATACTTCAACTTGCTGATCTTCAAACAGCTAAAATAATGCATAAGGCTAAAAATAAGCAATTAGCTAAAATTGTCATCCAATACTTCTCTACAAGAGAGGAGAAATATTATCTCAGGGAAGAAATACATTTGAAACACTTCTTAGCTAGTACTTCTATGCACCCAGACAAGGTTAGAGGAGGTTACAACCCAAACCATTGACTCCAAGGGCACAAGTTGAGTCCACTGAGTCATCAAGGTGAGCCCGAGGGTGGCTAAGGTGTTTCTTTCACAGCTCGTTTTTAAACCTTTCAAGCCGCGATTGTCTTGTTTTGTTGAAGGAAAGCCCATTAATTCTGGAACAATTTTCCCTACAAAGGAGGAATCTTTGTCAATTTGGACAATTGTCAATCTGCCCCCACTTTGGACACGTCGTCATGTTTCATTGTTTGGCAACTGCTTTGTGACTTCGCCAGTCCCCTTAAGAGCCCCTTCCTTCGGGTTTCCATAGTGTAGTGGTTATCACGTTTGCCTCACACGCAAAAGGTCCCCAGTTCGAAACTGGGTGGAAACATGGCCTTTCAAGTCCTTCTTTTAAAAAAAAAAAAATCAAGGTGACAAATGGGAATAAGGATATACAGTATGCTTGATCTCTGAAGGGAATTGAACTCTTGACCCTCAGATTAAAAGTCTGATGCCCTACAAAGTGAGCCGCGAGGGCTTTTGTTCAGAAGACTTGTTTTTGTGCATTTGGAATGAAATGTTTTCTGTATGTTGAACAATTTTTAACATGAAAGATATCTTTCAGATGTATAAATAAAAAGTGCTGATTCGCCCAATGTGGGGCTCGGACCCACAACCATGAGATTAAGAGTCTCATGCTCTACCGACTGAGCTAACCGGGCCTTTTTCTGCTCTAGATATGATTTTTTGTTCTGTTTTTATTGATGTGGCCATCCTGATGTTTGATCAATTCCACAACTGACCTAGTTTCTCAGGGGACAGAAGGAGCAAAGCCTGGAGGGTCAGGATGGCCGAGCGGTCAAAGGCGCTGCATTCAGGTTGCGGTCTCTAATGAGGTGTGGGTTCGAATCCCACTTCTGACAGTTTCTTGCATCGTGAAGTGGCGTCACCCAGTAAACCAGGACCACATGACCGCTGCTAAAAAGTGTACAAAGCATTGATTCCAGGATCTATCCATCAGCATCAGACAAATACCCCAAACCTAATCCTGGCCGTGTTCTCTAGACCAGTCTCTTGTCATGTAATAGTGAAGAAACCCAGCCTGTGATTTATTGTTCCCATGTACCAAACACTAATCTGAGCCCCAATACCGATTTTTATGCCAAATACAGCCTTAGGCCTCACCCTAAACCCAGTCCTAACTGCCTTCTCCAGTCCAGCACCTTATCTTGTTGTGTAGTACTTACTGTTACTGTTACACAAAAACTCTCTGCCAATGCTGCAACAGCAGGGGAATTAGCTCAAATGGTACAGCGCTCGCTTCGCATGTGAGAGGTAGCGGGCTCAATGCCCGCATTCTCCAAGGAATCCTTTTCCGGAATAGTTTTTTTGTTGAAGAGATGACAGAATTAAGTCCAGGATCTATCTATCAGCGTCAGACAAATACCCCAATTTATTGTTCCCAATTTATTGTTATTGTTCCCAAGTACCAAACACTAATCTGAGCCCCAATACTGATTTCTATGCCAAATACAGCCTTAGGCCTAACCCTAAACCCAGTCCTAACTGCCTTCTCCAGTCCAGCACCTTATCTTGTTGTGTAGTACTTACCAGAAACTCAAGTCTATCATTTATTGACGTGTTTTATTCGTATTTCTGTCGTCAGTCGCTTCAGGATGACAGCAGTTCACAGATAGCGCTTAAAGATGACCCGAACTGTTCGACTGAGGACCAACCCAAATCCGCCACTAGACCACCAGGGCTGCACTCTGAAAGGCAGAGACTGTGTCGCTTTGACGTAGTCCAGCAAAGGAACCAAAATAGTTATGAGACTGGACCTTCTCTGCCCATGCTTCATCAGCAGGGGAATTAGCTCAGATGGTAGAGTGCTATGCTTAGCATGTGAGAGGTAGTGGGATCAATGCCCGCATTCTCTAACCCTAACTCAGTCCTAACTGCATTCTCCTGTCTAGTACCTTGTCTTGTCTTGTTGTGGGATCAATGCCTGCAGCCTCCAAGGAGTTCCTTGCTTCTTGTAGAAGAGATGTTAGGATCGGAAATAAGTCCAGGATCGATCCACGTGGGATACCCGTGTCCGATTCCCGGCCAATGCAACAGGGCTGTTTTCATACCTTTAATCGTGTAAAAAAAGTGCCAAGACCATTTTCGGGACCAACTGATGACCTCTGAATACGATCAGAAACGTCACACCTCTCCACCTGAGACTTTCCACCCGAAGACTTGATTATCTAATCCAAATCCTGTCCATAGTGGCATTCTCAGCCACAGCGTGTTCGAGCCCGCAACCCCAATGAGACGCCGCCAAACGCTGAGCCGTACTCACCGCCCCAAAACAACAGACCTTTGATAGCTTGTTGATGTTTTTCTTCAACAAAATGTGCTCCATTGGTCCGCCACGGTGATGTGGGAGCTGAACCCAAAGGCAGAGCTCTGATCCGATGGTCCTGAGCTTTGGGTCAGCACGGAAAGGATAAGATCGTGGGTAAAAGCAGCTGAAATGACTTTGTTTTGTGGTGCGGCTGGCTGTGTCATCCGCGAGGAAATTGGACAAAACCCACTGCGGAAATTGCACGTCAGTGTGAAGAATGTAGAAAGTCTGTGAGGATTAGTATATGGCAGCTCAAATTCAAATCATACTTTGATTCAGTACATGCTAATGATGTTTCCTAAAAACACAGGTGGTGCATTTGAATAGCACAACTCAAGGGCGATGAGGATGGGATTGGAACCCGTGCATGCAGAACACAATGGATGAGCAGTCCATCACCTTAACCTCCCGGTCACCTCATCCCTTTGTGACCTTTGACCCTGGTCTCGTTTACTCCAAATGACACATCTAAAGCAGTGTAGTGTTTTGATGTTGCGGAAACTGTGGGGGCCTTCTTGCTCACCAGGGAGGATTAGCTCAAAGGGTAGAGCGCTAGCTTTGCATGCAAGAGGTAATGGGATTGAACAAGTTATTCCTTGTGTGCACATTGTTAATGCTGTGTAGGAAATAGTCAGATCAAATGTATACAATCTGGGGTTACAACAGTAACTTTCCCATAACTTTATAGAATCAAACCAAAACCAACCTCAATTGAGTTGGCTTGACCAAAGGAGCCATGCATAAAGGGAAACAATCTCCAGGTATATTACACCGAAGTTGTCGCTATTGTGAGCCATACATTCATCTACTCTCAGACTATTCTTAAACCAAAGGAGAGTTTCGAACCGGAGATTTCTTGATCTGCAGTCAAATGCTCTACCACTGAGCTATACCTCCTCAAGCGCACCAAACATGGTTCCACGATGGGAAGCAAATGCACTAAACCAGCACACATCCTCATGGTGACTGGGAGAATTGAACCAACAAAGGTTGACTTCTTGATGGGTCAGCAAGGTCCAGAAGGTTTACTTAAACAAGTTATTCCTTGTGTGCTAGTTTGAGCCCCACATTTGGCGGTTCAGAACTTTTGGTGATACATCTTAAAGATTTCTTTCCTGTGGAAAATTGTGCAACATGCGGAAAATATTTTATTCGAAGTACACAAAAACAAACCCCATTTTTGTATGACCACAAATGGTAGAGCGCACGCTTCGCGTGTGAGATGAAGTGGAATCGATGTCTGCATTCTCCAAATGGTATATTATGCCTTTTTCCTGCTAAAAAAGCGTTCTCCATCTCCAACATCGTACCTGATACTTTGATTAATTGTATTCTAATGATGTTTCCTAAAAACACAGGTGGTGTCAAGACTACTGCATTGGTATAGTCCCATGAGGATGGGATTCAAACCAATGCGGGCAGAACACAATGGATTAGCAGTCCAGCACCTTAACCTCTCGGTCACCTCATCTCCTGCAGGACCTTTGTTGATGTAGCCAGTTGCTTAATTGCGCCAGCAGGGGCCGCTGTGGTTTGTCTGCAACACGTTTTGTTCCTTTGGCCCCTCTTGGTTGCCTTTCTCAATGAGTATCCCCCGTTTGTTTGCTGTCTGAACTTCAGTTTTGTTTCCTGTATGTGAAGGTAGGCAGCATGGCGGTTTTCTCTTGAGTAATGGCTTTATTTAGGCCTCATATGATTGTTTTGTGTAAATCGTTTATTTGCTATCCTTTTATTATATTTTTGCAAAGTAATTTTTGTCTGTAATGTCGAGTAGTTTATTTTATTATTAACAGAGTTTTGTTTCCTGTATGTGAAGTGGGAATAAAGAGACTGTCAGCACCACAATCGCTCCCTGCTTCGTGGTCACCTCCGTTCGCCACACCTAATAAAAAAAAAACACAACGCAGAGCCACGGAGGTGCAGCAGCCACGCCAACGAGCGGAAAGGGTTACATCTTTGGTGCCGTGACCCGGATTGTGGTGTCCCAAGACGGTTGACAAGGGAGTCCTCACTGCCCTTTCAATTAATTTGAACATTTGGTGACATATCCTTTTATTGTGGAAATAACACAATTAATGTTTCATTTTCATATGTGACTATATGGTGTAACCGTGAACAGTAGAGAGTATTGGTTCCATTTGAAAGTTGCTTTTTCTGGTTGTTCAAGTACAAATCTTGAATTTTCGATATTACTGTGACATAAGTTTACATTTACCAAGCTGTTTACAAATGATCAAAGTTGAAGAAAAAAAACTCCAGCAGCCGACCAAAGACAATGGACACAACCCACCCCACCACCTCCAACCCTGTCACCTTATCAAGTAAGTCACCAAGTTGACCGCACACGCGGGCCCGCAATAGATGAGGGGGCACCCGTGCAGGTCAGCAGGCCCAGGATGAACCTCAACCAGGTATTCACACCAACCACAAAAGATACAGGGCTGTATCAGCGACAGGCCGATGGAGACACACCTACAACCAGTCCACCTCAAGGTCACCAGTACCCCAGCCATCCAGAAGCTGTTTCTATGGGGCACTTAAACAGGGACCATATCACCATCCCCATCAACCCAGAGCAGACCTACAGACAAGTTGTCCAAGCACCACACACAGGGAGATGTTGGAATAATTTTCAACCAGTTATGCGGCTGCCATTAAACTCAGAGAGTGCACCAACTGACCACCTCCATCAGCCACAACCATTTACTCGCTATCCTATAGACATCAGGGATGCAGAAGCCCCTGGCCAGCCATACCCCGTCACCTCAGGGCCACTCTATACCGTTGCGTCTGTGCCCCACAGCTCGACCCGAGGTCCAGGTCCCACACTGATGAGTAGTTTGGACCATGTGCACAACATACGTGATGCTCCCCTACGATACCCAACATTTGCTCCACCCTCCGACGCATACACATATTCATGCCCACCTCACCTGCCCTCAGAGAGGTATACTAGGCCCAACCCAACACCTCAACTGACTTCCTATGGTGGTTTTATGCAGACTCACCAGGTGAAAAATGTTCCAGTCTTCACAGGAAACACTGAAAGCAAAATGCTAATAGAGGACTGGGTCCGAGACATGCATTATCTCCTTGAGGCCCTAGAGCTGCCGATGCACCCTTGCTTTCCCACGATTGTCAGACATTTAGGGGGCAAAGCCAGGAAGCTTGAACTCAACCTCCCAGCCCTTGAACAAACCCCTGAGTAAGCCTTCGAGGAATTGAGAGCAGAGTATGGTGACACACAAGGCTCTTTAGACCCGCTGGCCGACTTCTATGAGCGCAGCCAGAAGGCAGGCGAGACCGCTTGTTCCTTCGCAATTGCTTTAGAGGCAGTGTTGTGAACAGTGGAGGAAGGTCAAAGAGGTGGTGACCCTTTTCCTGACCGTGATAGTAAACTGGTGCGCCAGTTCCTGAGAGGGCTCCAAGATGCAGAGGTGTACTCAAGGATCGCACCAATGAAACCCAGGCTTCTCAGTTCCCGGCAACTGCAAGCGGAGTTGCGGAACCTGGCTAAAGAAAACCGGGCGTTCCACACACCACTAAAGGTGAGAAAAGCCCACACACAGGTGCAGGTGACAGTTGAAGGTGCAGGAGGGACGAAGCAAGACAAGATAAAGGCTAACTCTGCATTATCAGATTTGATGGAAGCAGTTAATAAATTAGCTCTGAACCAGGAAGAGCAGATGGCCAAGTTGTCTCAACTTGAGTCAAGACTTGCCTCCTCGACCCCTGTGATCCCAGTTAGGACACGGACCCCTGCTAGGAACACTACACCGAGCCCAGGTGTCGTTTGCTACAGGTGTGGGATGTCAGGGCATACAGCTAGGGTCTGTAGAGAAATTCTCCCTGACACAGACCAAGCAGTGTCTCTTCAAATCCACTCAACGGGCTCAGAAGAGAACACTCCCCACTCCCCACAGTGCGGTCTTTAAACGCCTAGGCCCCATGGTCGCTGGGGCAACCATGGGTGAACACCAAGACCCCCCACGACAGAGTGACAACAATGTTGTAGTGGACACACCCCTTGTGGGACCCAGAAATGAGGCAGAGGTAGAGGTCAATGGAGTTGAGTGTCGGGCCCTCTTTGACAAAAGCTCTCAGGTCACGAGCATTACACACAAGTACTGGCGTACCCATCCTGTCCTTAGAAAATCCAAACTCAGACCCTCTAAAATTCCCATAGAGGGTGCAGCAGGTCAGAAGGTTTCACACTATGGTGTCCTGAATATAAAAGTTAAGATGTTTGGAAAGGAGTTTAATAAGTTGCCAGCTTTTGTTGTTCCAGACTCGCAATACCGTTCCTCTGTCCCTCTGCTGATTGGAAATAATGTTCTTCGGGCGTCCGGAGACCACCTTCAAGCAGCCCATGGCAGCCAATTCCTCCAGTGGGTAAAGGAAAGCCACCCAGAATGGTACGCTGCTTTGTCGGAGGTGGAGAACACTCAACCTGAGCAAAATCAGTGTGTGGTGGGTCCTGTTGTGTATGCTGGACATAGAATACGCGTTCCAGGTGGACATGAGCTAAATTTAAAGTGCAAGATCAAAGGGGGCCCAAAAAGAAAAACGTATACCGCCCTCCTGGAAACCGTCCCAAAGCTCCCTCAAGACCTTCTGGTGGCTAAAGTCCTTGCTAATGTCAGCAGAGGTTACGCTCCCATCCGAGTTATGAACCTATCCCAGCAGGCCATTGTGATAAAACCAAACACTCATCTGGCAGATGCTGTTCTGGTGGACAGGGTGGTGGAGTTTAGTGACAGCCAGGAGGATGACTCCGTCAAGGGGGGAGCCATAAGCCTTGAGCAGGTTGTGTCGGCTTGCGGGGTGGACCTAAGTGAAGCTGCAGTTGAAAGTGACCACCAGCGCACTCTTCTCAAAGACCTGATTGAGAGAAATAAAAGTGTGTTTTCCCAGTACCCCCTGGACTATGGCCACACAAAAACAATGCAGCATGAGATCCCTTTGGTGGACTGTAAGCCATTTCGGCTCCCATATCGCAAAATCCCCGCCTCTCAGTGGCAGGATGTACGGAAGTTGTTGAATGATATGGAGTCGACAGGAGTTATTAGGCCTAGTAAGAGTCCATATGCTTCGCCTGTGGTGATAGTGACCAAGAAGGATGGCACTCCAAGGCTCTGCATCGATTATAGGAAGCTTAACTCCTGCAGCACTAGGGATGCGTTCCCTTTGCCTCGTATAGAGGAAGCATTGGAGGCTCTTGGTCAAGCAAGGTATTTTTCGACACTCGACCTCACAGCAGGGTACTGGCAAGTAGAAGTATTTGCCCGAGAGAGGAACGGGCGGACTCTGGCTATATTCTTTAAATGAAAAATAAAATCCTGTTTTTGTAACATTTTTAATATGTGGAATAAAATTGAGCTCAGTCCCCTTAAAAGACCTGTCCTTCAGGGTTCCATAGTGTAGTGGTTATCACGTTTGCCTTACACGCAAAAGGTCCCCAGTTCGAAACTGGGTGGAAACATGGCCTTTCAAGTCCTCCTTTTACAAAAAAATCAAGGTGACAAATAGGAACAAGGATATGTGCTTGATCTTTGAAGGGACTTGAACTCTTGACCCTCAGATTAAAAGTCTGATGACAAATGACAAATGCCTTTGGTCATAAGACTTGTTTTTGTGTATTTGGAATGAAATGTTTTCTGCATGTTGAACAATTTTCAACAGGAAAGATATCTTCCAGATGTATCAATAAAAGTTATGAATCACCAAATGTGGGGCTCGAACCCACAATCATGAGCTTAAGAGTCTCATGCTCTACCGACTGAGCTTCTTCTGCTCTAGATATCATTTTTTTGTTCTGTTTTTATTAACAAACGTGCCCCTCTTTGCTAGGCTATCTTTTACCCTCCTCTGCTGTGTGCTGAATTTAAATTAGTTAAACAGGAGTTTTTCAGGATGGCCGAGTGGTCGAAGGCGCTGCATTCAGGTTGCAGTCTCCAATGAGGTGTGGGTTTGAATCCCACTTCTGACAACGTCTTGCATCTTGAAGTGGCGTCACCCAGTAAACCAGGGGTGCTTTTCAACATGACCGCTGCTGAAAAGTGTACAACGCAGACCTATTGCATCCTGGGGTCCTGCGTTTCTCCAGAAAATAGTCTTTGTACTTCAACATGACCTCGAAGGAAAAGTATCAGAGTCATAGAAACACCAGAAGAGGACTGCTGGAATTGAACAAACGTGCCCCTCATCTTTTACCCTCCTCTGCTGTGTGCTGAATTTAAATTAATTAAATTAGTTGTATCACTGGTTGAAATGCCAAAGCTGGCATTTTCCTGGTCAGGTCCATTATCCACGACTGGAATGATTTGGCAGCAAAGGACTGTCAGATTGTACAACACAGCTGAGCACTTGGAAACGAAAATTGAGGGAGGTCTTGTGACCGAGCACCGAATCCTAGCCACTAGACCACCAGTTACTTTGTAAAAGAAGGAATAGAAAGCCCATGTTTCCACCCAGTTTTAAACAGGGTGCCTTATGACCTGGTCACCTGAACAGGGACTTGAATCCCGGACACTCAGATCAAAAGTTTCATGTTCAGGCGACCGGCTCAACCTTTGTCTTGTCTGACCACAAACTCTTTTTGTCCAGAAGATATTTGGATTGTCCATGTGGGTAGTTTAAGACCTCAGTCCAATTTGGGGGTGGACATTTCGGGACCGGGCGCTCTTCATCTCTGCAAGGACAAGTACAGTATGCCAGAAGATTTTGTCTTCATTGAGTTGTCCTTATTTATTCAAGTCCCTGTTCAGGTGGTGAGGAGAAGTATTAAATGTGAAACCAATCTTTTTTATCCTCCTCCTGTGGTCAAGTCCAAAATGCCAGAAGACTTCTGCTCCCTCATCCTCAACACTGAGAAGGCCAAAGAGAAGCGACAAGGTCTCTGCCTTTCTGAGTGCATTTCTGAGTGCATTCTGTGCTCTCACCGCTGTGGTCTGGGTTCGATTCCCGGTCAGGGAATTGACATTTGGATAGGTTTTGACTGGATATAGGATTTGTCTTCCACCTCGGTGGAATGGTTGGGGTTGGGGTTGGGGTCACCTTGATGCGCTACTTGAGAATAATAAATCATGTACTGGGTTTCTTCACTTCCATGATAAGAGACTAATCTAGAGAACGCGGCCAGGATTAGGTTTGGGGTATTTGTCTGACGCTTAGGGATAGATCCGGGACTCATTTCCGATCCCACATCTCTTTTACAAAATACAAAGGATTCCTTGGAGAATGCGGGTACCGATTCTGCTACTTCTCGCATGCGAAGCAAGCACTTTACCATTTGAGGTAATTCCCCTCGTTTGGGGTATTTGTCGGAAGCTAAGGGGTAGATCCAATCCCAACATCTCTTCTACAAAAGGCAAAGAACTCCTTGGAGACTGCGGGCATTGATCCCACAACAAGACAAGGTGCTAGCGGGGAGAATGCAGTTCGGACTGGGTTTAGGTTCGGACTGGGTTTAGGGTCCCAGACTGGTGGTTGCAACCGCAACCCTGCTCAAGGTTCAACGTGACATACAAAACAGGAACTCCCCGTCTGGGAATCCAACCGCGCAATCTTCCATGTGACAGGCGGAGATACTGGCCACTATACTAACAAGGACTGCTGCTGAGTTGATGTAGTGTCGATTGGCCAAAGCGGAATTCAGAACAGGCTTGTGGCCCATGGCCGTTTTTATGGTAGCTGGAGACTTCAGCCAGTGAAATCCTTCCCATTTTCTGTAGCTCTTATCCTCATCAACGGACTGTATTCCCCACCCGTTATCAGCATGGGGACATTCCAACCCAAGATGAGAACACACTGGACCAGGTACACAGCAACATACGTGGCACAGACACAGCTTCACCCTGCCCCCACTTTTACCCACGGCTGAAAAAGCAGAACACCACCTAAGAAGCTGAAATACTCACTTAGGAGAACGTTAGACTGAAGTTCTAAAGGTCCCTGGTTCAACCCTGGTTTTCAGAACAATCCCTGTTTATGTTGTGACTTGGCAAATAGTTTGAAAAGGCTTATTGGCTGGCTGAAAGGACCTTAACTTAATTCTTGAAAAGGCCAGACATCCAGCCATCCAGACAAGGTTAGAGGAGGTTACAAGCCAAACCATTGACTCCAAGGGCACAAGTTGAGTCCACCGAGATATCAAAGTGACCCCGAGGGTGGCTAAGGTGTTTCTTTCAAGCCGCAATTATGATGTCTTGTTTTGTTGAAGAAAAGCCCATTATTTCTGGAACAATTTTCCCTACAAAGGAGAAATCTTTGTCCATTTGGACAATTGTCAATCTGCCCCCACTTTGGACAGATTGTCGTGTTTCATTGTTTGGCAACTGCTTTGTGACTTCACCAGTCCCCTTAAAAGCCCCTTCCGTCTGGTTTCCATAGTGTAGTGGTTATCACATTTGCCTCACACGCAAAAGGTCCCCAGTTCGAAACTGGGTGGAAACATGGCCTTTCAAGACCTCCTTTTACAAAAAAATCAAGATGACAAATAGGAACAAGGATATGTGCTTGATGTCTGAAGGTGTGTCCACGAGCATCCATCCCCAGTTTGGACACACAATCCGTATTTCCCGGATGACTGAAGGGCTGGGAATACATAACAGGTCGGTGTTGGAGGACTTGATGGACCGCGAGGGTTCATAACGTAAAAGAAATTCTGAAAAATAAGAAGGCGCACAACCCTTAAGACATTTAAAAACCATTAAGAGAACCTGCAAATGGATCCTGAAACATACAGGGAGCCAATGCAGTGATTTTAGAAGCGGTGTAATATGCGCCTGCCTTCTGGTCCTCGTCAGCACACATGCAGCAAAAATTGTTCTGTAAAAGTTGTAGACTTGTGATGTTTATTTTAGGAAGACCAGAAAGCAGGGCATTGCAAAAAATAACATGCATCAGCATCTCTCTATTTGCCCGAGAGAGGAACGGGCGGACTCTGGCTATATTCTTTAAATGAAAAATAAAATCCTGTTTTTGTAACATTTTTAATGTGTGGAATAAAATTGAGCTCAGACCCCTTAAAAGACCCTTCCTTCAGGTTTCCATAGTGTAGTGGTTATAACGTTTGCCTAACACGCAAAAGGTCCCCAGTTTGAAACTGGGTGGAAACATGGCCATTCAAGTCCTTTTTTTTACAAAAAAAAGCCAAGATGACAAATAGGAACAAGGACATGTGCTTGATCTCGGAAGGGACTTGAACTCTTGACACTCAGATTTAAAGTCTGATGCCCTACGAAGTGAGCCCCCAGGCTTTTGGTCAAAAGACTTGTTTTTGTGTATTTGGAATGAAATGTTTTCTGCATGTTGAACAATTTTCAACATGAAAGATATCTCTCAGATGTATCAATAAAACTGCTGAATCGCCCAATATGGGGCTCGAACCCACGAACATGAGATTAAGCGTCTCATGCTCTACCGACTGAGCTAATCGGCCATTTGCTGCTCTAGATATAATTTTTTGTTCTGTTTTTATTGATGTGGCCATCGTGATGTTTGATCAATTCCACAGCTGCATTCAGGTTGCAGTCTCTAATGATGTGTGGGTTCAAAACCCACTTCTGACATTGCGGGGCCACAAGTCTTTCCAGTTCCAGTTAAAAGCCCGGCTCCTCATGTAGTTTCCATAAAGTACCAAGGTATTGTCCTTGTATTTTGAGGGCAAAAGGAGGCGTTTGCAAGTGGACCTCAGACCTGGTCACCTGAACAGGGACTTGAATCCCGGACACTCAGATCAAAAGTTTCATGTTCAGGTGACCGGCTCAACCTTTGTCTTGTCTGACCACAAACGCTTTTTGTCCAGAAGATATTTGGATTGTCCATGTGGGTAGTTTAAGACCTCAGTCCAATTTGGGGGTGGACATTTTGGGACCAGGGGCTCTTCATCTCTGCAAGGACAAGTACAGTATGCCAGATTTTGTCTTCATTGAGTTGTCCTTATTTATCAAGGGCCTGGGTAGCTCAGTTGGTAGAGCAACAGACTTTTAATCTCAGGGTCTAGGGTTCAAGTCCCTGTTCAGGTGGTGAGGAGAAGTATTAAATGTGAAACCAATCTATTTTATCCTCCACCTGTGGTCAAGTCCAAAATGCCAGAAGACTTCTGCTCCCTCATCCTCAACACCGAGAAGGCCAAAGAGAAGCGACAAGGTCTCTGCCTTTTTGAGTGCAGATCAAAAGCAGTCCCTGGTGGTCTAGTGGTACTGGGTTTCTTCACTATTCCATGATAAGAGACTAATCTAGAGAATGCGGCCAGGATTAGGTTTGGGGTATTTGTCTGACGCTGAGGGATAGATCCTGGACTCATTTCCGATCCCACATCTCTTTTACAAAATACAAAGGATTCCTTGGAGAATGCGGGTATCGACTCTGCTACTTGTCGCATGCTAAGCAAGCACTTTACCATTTGAGGTAATTCCCCTGGTTTGGGGTATTTGTCGGAGGCTAAGGGGTAGATCCAATCCCAACATCTCTTCTACAAAAGGCAAAGAACTCCTTTTTAATGTGTGGAATAAAATTGAGCTCAGTCCCCTTAAAAGCCCCTTCCTTCAGGTTTCCATAGTGTAGTGGTCATCACGTTTGCCTAACACGCAAAAGGTCCCCATTTCGAAACTGGGTGGAAACATGGCCATTCAAGTCCTTCTTTTACAAAAAAAGTTAAGGTGACAAATCGGAACAAGGACATGTGCTTGATCTCTGAAGGGACTTGAACTCTTGACGCTCAGATTTAAAGTCTGATGCCCTAGGAAGTGAGCTGCGAGGGCTTTTGGTCAAAAGACTTGTTTTTGTGTATTTGAAATGAAATGTTTTCTGCATGTTGAACAGTTTTCAACAGGAAAGGTATCTTTCAGATTTATCAATAAAACTGCTGAATCGCCCATCATGGGGTGCGAACCCATGTCCATGAGATTAAGAGTCTCATGCTCTACCGACTGAGCTAATCAGGACTTTTGCTATCCATCTTGGAGGTGGACATTTCTGGATCCTGGTCCGATTCCCGGCCAATGCAACAGGGCTGTTTTCATACCTTTCATCGTGAAAAAATTGCCAAGACTTTTTTCAGGACCAACTGATGACCTCTGAATTCAATCAGAAACGTCACACCTCTTCACCTGAGACTCTCCACCTGAGACTCTCCACCACAAGACTTGATGATCTAATCCAAATTCTGTCAATAGTGGCATTCTCAGCCACAACCTCAATGAGACGCCGTCGAACGCTCGGTCGTACTCACTAGCCCCAAAACAGCAAGACCTTCGATAGCTCAGTTGGAAGAGTGGAGGACTGTAGTGGTTCAAGCTGGCATCCTTAGGTCGCTGGTTCAAGTCCGGCTCGAAGGACAAGCCTTTTGCTTATGTTATGTCTGCCAGGAAAGAATGGCAATGCCGTCTTGTCTGAAGGACCTCCGCTTCCCTGTCGATGGAGTTGGACTTGAAATTGGCAAACGGAGAAATTCTGATTGAGTGATCAATGCAGTTTGTCTATTTGAATACATTTCATCTCAACTCCTGTTGGAAAAGGACAGCCATTTCCGTGAGAGCCCAAGACCCCTGGATTGTACCCCAAAATACTTTGCGCTCATCAAAGAGTAAAGTTGGTGTCCTGGTTTGCAAAGCCTCCATTGTTACGCCAGAAGGTGCCAGTCACATCCAAATCAAAGGGTTCCATGGTGTAATGGTTAGCACTCTGGACTCTGAATCCAGTGATCCAAGTTCAAGTCTTGGTGGAACCTACTTGCCCTGCAGCAATCGAGTGTTTGGACTGTGTCTTCCTTTAACAGTAAGAGTATGATGACTTATTGACTTACTCTACGAATCAGTGGTAACCGTGGATCAGGATGAGGTCCCCAAACGACGCCAATGTCTGTGACAGCTGATGTCAATGATCAGCTGATCAGAAGATACTTGGTTTGTGTGCGGGGCCACAAGTCTTTCCAGTTCCAGTTAAAAGCCAGGCTCCTCATGTAGTTTCCATAGAGTACCAAGGGATTGTCCTGTTGCCCTCGTATATTGAGGGCAAAAAGGAGGCGTTTGCAAGTGGACCTCAGACCTGGTCACCTGAACAGGGACTTGAATCCCGGACACTCAGATCCCAACAACTTCAATAACCTCCGCCCTATCTCCAACTTACCCTTCATTTCCAAAATTCTTGAAAAAATAGTCTCCTCCCAACTTCACGCACATCTCACCCTTAACAATCTGTATGAACCCTTCCAGTCCGGCTTCCGTCCCCGTCACAGCACCGAAACTGCACTCATCAAAATCACCAATGATCTCCTCACTGCAGCTGACACCGGTTCACTTTCTATTCTCATCCTCCTTGACCTGAGTGCGGCCTTTGACACCATCTCACACCCCATCCTCCTCAGCAGACTCTCCGAAATTGGCATCACCCACACCCCCCTCCACTGGTCCCACTCCTATCTCACAGACCGCACTCAGTTCATTCAGCTTTAATCTTTCTCCGACCCCTCCCCAGTCACCACAGGTGTGCCCCAGGGCTCTGTCCTGGGTCCCCTTCTTTTCATAACCTACCTTCTCCCCCTCGGCCATATCTTCCGTAAATTTAACATTCACTTTCACTGCTTCGCGGATGACACCCAGCTCTACCTCTCTTCCAAACCTAACTCTACACTCCCACCCCCCTCCCTCACCTCCTGTCTCTGAAATAAAATCATGGTTCACCTCCAACTTTCTGAAACTTAATAGCAATAAAACTGAATTCTTACTCATTGGCACCAAATCCACCCTATCTAAAGTTGACTCCTTCTCTCTCTCCATCGACAGCTCCTTAGTCTCCCCCTCCCCTCAGGTCAAGAGTCTGGGTGTCATCCTCGACAGCACACTATCTTTCCAATCCCACATCAATAACGTCACCAGGTCAGCTTACTTCCATTTGCGCTCCATTAATCGTCTACGCCCCTCCCTCAACCCCCACACCACCGCCATCCTTGTCCATAGCCTTGTCACTTCCCGCATCGACTATTGTAGCGCTCTCCTCTTCGGCCTCCCTCACAAATCCCTCCATAAACTTCAACTGGTTCAGAACTCTGCTGCCCGGATCATCACCAGGACCCCCTCATTCCACCACATCACCCCCATCCTGCAGCAACTCCACTGGCTCCCCGTGACACAAAGAATCAACTACAAAATCCTTCTGTTCACCTACAAGTCCATCCATAACCTTGCCCCCCCTTACCTCTCTGACCTCATCCACATTCTTAAGCCATCCCGTTCCCTCAGATCATCCCGTCCCTCCATCTCACTGTTCCCTCTGTACGTCTTAGCACTATGGGGAGCAGAGCTTTCAGCCGCTCTGCTCCCCAACTCTGGAACTCTCTGCCACCAGACCTCCGTAACTCTGCCACCCTTCCCATTTTCAAATCTAACCTCAAAACCCTGTTCTGTTGCCTAATCTGTTCAAACTTGCCTATTCCCTTTAACTGGTTCACATGGTCCCCCCTGTCCCGATTTATTGTATGCTCTTATTTATTGTTTGTTGTCTTTTATCTTGTATTTTATATTGGTGTTTTTATCTCCTGTACAGCGACCTTGGGTGTCCTGAAAGGCGCTTTTAAATAAAATGTATTATTATTATTATTAAACACTAATCCGGGCCCCAATCCCAATATCTAGGCCAAATACAACCTAAGGTATCACCCTAAACCCAGTCCTAACTGCATTCTCCTGTCGAGCACCTTGTCTTGTCTTATTTGGGATCAATTCCCACAGTCTCCAAGGAGTGCTTCACCTTTTGTAGAAGAGATGTTGGGATTGGATCTACCCCTTAGCATCCGACAAATACCCCAAACCAGGGGAATTACCTCAAATGGTAAAGTGCTTGCTTAGCATGCGAGATGCAGCAGGATTGATACCCGCATTCCCGCATTGAGTTATTGTTACCAAATAGCGCTTCAAGATGACCCCAACCATTCCACCGAGGCCGAAGACAAATCCTCTCTTCAGTAAAAACCTATCCAAATGTCAATTCCCTGACCGGGAATCGAAACACCGGGAATCGAACACCGAGAGCACCGAATCCTAGCCACTAGACCACCAGTTATTTTGTAAAAGAGGGAATAGAAAGTCCATGTTTCCACCCAGTTTTAAACAGGGGGCCTTATGCGAGCGAAGGGGACACGGGGGATTATGTGGATGGAGGAGGTCTGTGAGATATGGGGGGGTCAGATCGTGGAGGGCTTTGTAGGTGATGAGAAGAATTTTGAAGTGAATGCGTTGGGGGACGGGAAGCCAGTGGAGGTTTTGGAGGACAGGGGTAATGTGTTGACGGGAGTGGGTGGAGGTGAGGAGGCGGGCAGCGGAGTTCTGAATATATTGTAGTTTGTTGAGGGTTTTGGATGGTGTACCGTAGAGAATGCTGTTGCAGTAGTCGATTATGGAGGTGATGAATGCATGGATTAGGGATTCAGCGGCAGAGAATGTAAGTGATGGACGGAGTCGGGCTATGTTCTTAAGATGGAAGAATGCAGTCCGGGTTAACTGTTTGATGTGGGGTGACATGTGACATGTACTACAATGCTCCCTACAAAGGCAAAACCCTTGTGATTTTGGACATTTGGGCTAACAAAACAGACCACATTAGCAGGACAAAAGAGGTTGTCTTGACATTTCAATGAAATTGTCTATGTGTTGGGGAAGAGATCCGACCCCCACTGGAGGAGTTCAAGGTACCTTGGCGTCTTGTTCTTGGCATCTAACATGACAGTTTATCAGTTGATTTACGTTGGATGCTCCACTGGTCCGGGAGCTGAACCCAAAGGCAGAGCTCTGGTCCGATGAGTCAGCACGGAAAGGATAAGATCGTGGGTAAAAGCAGCTGAAATGACTTTGTTTTGCTTTGTTTTGTGGTGCGGCTGGACTTTCTGTTACACATGGGGGGGGGGGGGGGGCTGTGTCACCCGCGAGGAAATTGGACAAAAGCCACTGCAGAAATTTCATGTCAGTGTGAAGAATGTAGAAAGGAGCCATGCAAAAAGGGAAACAATCTCAGCAGAGTTTATGGTGAATGCGGGCATTGATCCCGCTACCGCTCACATGCTAAGCGAGCGCTCCACCATTTGAGCTAATTCCCCTGCTGATGCAGTGTTGGCAGAGAAGGTCTCATAACAGTCTCATAACTATTTTCCTTTGCTGGAGTACGTCAAAGCGACACAGTCTCTGCCTTTCAGAGTGCAGCCATGATGCAGTCCCTGGTTGTCTAGTGGCTGGGACTTGGTGCGCTCACCCCAGCGGCCGTTGTTCGATTCCCAGTCAGGGAACTGACATTTGGTTAGGTTTTGACTGGAGATAGGATTTGTCTTGGTCCTCGGTCGAACGGTTCGGGTCATTTTTCAGCGCTGTCTGTGAACTGCTGTCACTGCACATAAGAAAAATTTCAAGTCCGCCAATTGAATCCCGGTCTACCTGGTCAACGGACACGTAAACAGTGCAGGTACCCTCCTTTGTGCGGCTCCATTTCAGTGTCCTCCATTGTCAGCAAACCTCACAAGGTCACAGTTTTTTCCTGATCAGGGCACCGTTTTGGGTTGTGTGGATGAGTGGTCTAAAGCACCAGATTAAGGCTCCTTTCGCTCAGGAGCCACTGGTTGAAATCCCACAGCTGTCATTTTCCTGGTCAGGTCCTGGAATGATTTGGTAGCAAAGGACTGTCAGATTGTACAACACAGCTGAGCACTTGGAGAAGAAGATGAATAGAGGTCTTGTTCTCCCGGACTGGTTGTTGCAACCGCAACCCTGCTCAAGGTTCAACGTGACATACAAAACAGGAACTCCCTGTCTGGGAATCGAACCGCGTAATGAAATACTCACTTAGGAGAACGTTAGACTGAAGTTCTAAAGGTCTCTGGTTCAAGCCCGGTTTTCAGAACAATCCCTGTTTATGTTGTGACTTGGCAAATAGTTTGAAAAGGCTTATTGGCTGGCTGAAAGGACCTTAACTTCATTCTTCAAAAGGCCAGCCATCCAGACAGGTTAGAGGAGGTTACAAGCCTATTTACAAACCATTGACTCCAAGGGCACAAGTTGAGTCCACCGAGATATCAAAGTGACCCAGAGGGTGGCGAAGGTGTTTCTTTCAAGCCGCAATTATGATGTCTTGTTTTGTTGAAGAAAAGCCCATTATTTCTGGAACAATTTTCCCTACAAAGGAGACATCTTTGTCTATTTGGACAATTGTCAATCTGCCCCCACTTTGGACACATCATCGTGTTTCATTGTTTGGCAACTGCTTTGTGACTTCACCAGTCCCCTTAAAAGCCCCTTCCTACAGGTTTCCATAGTGTAGTGGTTATCACGTTTGCCTCACACGCAAAAGGTCCCCAGTTCGAAACTGGGTGGAAACATGGCCTTTCAAGACCTCCTTTTACAAAAAAAATCAAGATGACAAATAGGAACAAGGATATGTTCTTGATGTCTGAAGGTGTGTACACGAGCATCCATCCCCATGTAATGATGTAATGGTTAGCACTCTGGACTCTGAATCCAGTGGTCCAAGTTCAAGTCTTGGTGGAACCTACTTGCCCTGCAGCAATTGAGTGTTTGGACTGAGTCTTCCTGTAAGAGTATGATGACTTATTGACTTACTCTACAAATCAGTGGTAACCGTGGATCAGGATGAGGTCCCCAAACGACGCCAATGTCTGTGACAGCTGATGTCAAGGATCAGCTGATCAGAAGATACTTGGTTTGTGTGCGGGGCCGCAAGTCTTTCCAGTTCCAGTTAAAAGCCAGTCTCCTCATGAGTACCCAGGGATTGTCCTGTTGCCCTCGTAGTTTGAGGGAGAAAAGGAGGCGTGTGCAAGTGGACCTCAGACCTGGTCACCTGAACAGGGACTTGAATCCCAGACACTCAGATCAAAAGTTTCATGTTCAGGTGACCGGTTCAACCTTTGTCTCGTCTGACAACAGACTCTTTTTGTCCAGAAGATATTTGGATTGTACATGTGGGTAGTTTAAGACCTCAGTCCATCCTGGGGGTGGACATTTCGGGACCTGGGCCTCTTCATCTCTGCAAGGACAAGTACAGAAGATTTTGTCTTCATTGAGTTGTCCTTACTTATCAAGGGCCAGGATAGCTCAGTTGGTAGAGCATCAGACTTTCTATCCTCCTCCTGTGGTCAAGTCCAAAATGCCAGAAGACTTCTGCTTCCTCATCCTTAACACCGAGAAGGCCAAAGAGAAGGGACACAGTCTCTGCCTTTCTGAGTGCAGACCAAAAGCAGTCCCAGGTGGTCTAGTGGCTAGGATTCGATTCCCAGACGGGGAGTGCCTGTTTTGTATGTCACATTGAACCTTGAGCAGGGTTGCGGTTGCAACAACCAGTCCGGGAGAACAAGACCTCTATTCATCTTCTTCTCCAAGTGCTCAGCTGTGTCGTACAATCTGACAGTCCTTTGCTACCAAATAATTCCAGCCGTGGATAATGGACCTGACCAGGAAAATGACAGCTGTGGGATTTCAACCAGTGGCTCCTGAGCGAAAGGAGCCTTAATCTGGTGCTTTAGACCACTCATCCACACAACCCAATACGGTGCCCTGATCAGGAAAAAACTGTGACCTTGTTAGGTTCGCTGACAACGGAGGACACTGAAATGGAGCCGCACAAAGGAGGGTACCTGCACTGTTTACGTGTCCGTTGACCAGGTTGCAGATGGATTGTCTTTGTTCCTTTTGAAAATCCACATTTTAACACCCCATTTATGATGGATGTTAACGACCATCAGGAGGTAGACCGGGATTCGATTGGCGGACTTGGAATTGTTTTTATGTGCAGTGACAGCAGTTCACAGATAGCGCTGAAAGATGACTCGAACCGTTCGACCGAGGACCAAGACAAATCCTATCTCCAGTCAAAACCTAACCAAATGTCAGTTCCCTGACCGGGAATCGAACAACGGCCGCGGTGGTGAGAGCACCAAGTCCCAGCCACTAGACAACCAGGGACTGCATCATGGCTGCACTCTGAAAGGCAGAGACTGTGTCGCTTTGACGTACTCCAGCAAAGGAAAATAGTTGTGAGACTGGACCTTCTCTGCCAACACTCCATCAGCAGGGGAATTAGCTCAAATGATAGAGCGCTCGCTTAGCATGTGAGAGGTAGCGGGATCAACGCCTGCATTCTCCATAAACCCGAAACCTCTTTTGTTTTTTGTGATGAAATGTTCCCAAGTAGCGAATACTAATCCGGGCCCCAATCCCGATATCTAGGCCAAATACAGCTATAGGTATCACCCTAAACTGGATTCAGAGTCCAGAGTGCTAACCATTACACCATGGAACCCTTTGTTTTGGATGTGACTGGCACCTTCTGGCGTAACAATGGAGGCTTTGCAAACCAGGACAACAACTTTACTCTTTACGGCGTCTCATTGCGGTTGTGGCTGAGAATGCCACTATTGACTGAATTTGGATTAGATAATCAAGTCTTGTGGTGGAGAGTCTCAGGTGTAGAGTCTCAGGTGGAGAGGTGTGACGTTTCTGATCGAATTCAGAGGTCATCAGTTGGTCCTGAAAACGGTCTTGGCACTTCTTTTCACGATGAAAGGTATGAAAACAGCCCTGTTGCATTGGCCGGGAAACGGACCCGGGTCTACCACGTGGATCGATCCTGGACTCATTTCCGATCCTAACATCTCTTTTACAAAAGGCAAAGAACTCCTAGAAGACTGCGGGCATTGATCCCACAACAAGACAAGACAAGGTGATACCTATGGCTGTATTTGGCCTAGATATCGCGATTGGGGCCCGGGTTAGTGTTTGGTACTTGGGAACATTTAATCACAAAAAAAAAGAGATTTTGGAGAATGCGGGCATTGATCCCACTTCCTCTCACATGCGAAGCGCGCGCTCTACCATTTGAGCTAATTCCCCTGCTGTTGCGCTTTCACCGCTGCGGCTCGGGTTCGATTCCCGGTCAGGGAATTGACATTTGGATGGAGTCGCCAGATGGTCAACCTCCCACCTGAGTTCCTGTTTTGTATGTCACAATGTGACGTATAACCTTGAGTAGGGTTACGATTCGGGTAGAGCAAACCCGTCTCACTAGAACAAGACCTCTTTCAATCTCAATCTGATACAACTAATTTAACTAATTGATGTCCCCACGAGAATAGCCAACTACATTCAGTGGACACTCAGCAGAGGAGGGGAAGAGATAGTTGCTCAAATTACAAGCCTAGCAAAGAGGGGCTCGTTTGTTCAATTTCAGCAGTCCTCTTCTGGTATTTCCATGACTCTGGTTTTCATACTTTTCATCCGAGGTCATGTTGAAGTACAAAGAGTGTTTTCCGGAGAAACGCAAGACCCCAGGATGCAATAGGTCTGCTTTGTACACTTTTCAGCAGCCGTCATGTGGTCCTGGTTTACTGGGTGACGCCACTTCAAGAAGCTGTCAGAAGTGGGATTCGAACCCACGCCTCATTAGAGACTGCAACCTGAATGACCGCGTTGACCGCTCGGCCATCCTGACCCTCCTGAGAAACTAGGTCAGTTGTGGAATTGATCAAACATCAGGATGGCCACATCAATAAAAACAGAACCAAAAATCATATCAAAGCAGAAAGAGGCCCGGTTAGCTCAGTTGGTAGAGCATGAGACTCTTAATCTCATGGTCGTGGGTTCGAGCCCCACATTGCGAGAATTTTTTATTTATACATCTGAAAGATATCTTTCATGTTAAAAATTGTTCAACATGCAGAAAACATTTCATTCCAAATGCAAAAAAGCAAGTCTTCTGACCAAAAGCCCTGGTGGATCACCCTGCCCCCCACTTTTAACCACGACTGAAAAAGCAGAACACCACCTTAGAAGCTGAAATACTCACTTTGGAGAACGTTAGACTGAAGTTCTAAAGGTCTCTGGTTCAAGCCCGGTTTTCAGAACAATCCCTGTTTATGTTGTGACTTGGCAAATAGTTTGAAAAGGCTTATTGGCTGGCTGAAAGGACCTTAACTTCATTCTTCAAAAGGCCAGACATCCAGCCATCCAGACAAGGTTAGAAGAGGTGACAAGCCTATTTACAAACCATTGACTCCAAGGGCACAAGTTGAGTCCACCGAGATATCAAAGTGACCCCGAGGGTGGCTGAGGTGTTTCTTTCAAGCCGTGATTATGATGTCTTGTTTTGTTGAAGAAAAGCCCATTATTTCTGGAACAATTTTCCCTACAAAGGAGATATCTTTGTCAATTTGGACAATTGTCAATATGCCCCCACTTTGGACACATCGTCATGTTTCATTGTTTGGCAACTGCTTTGTAACTTCACCAGTCCCCTTAAAAGCCCCTTCCTACAGGTTTCCATAGTGTTCCAAAGGTTCCCAGTTCGAAACTGGGTGGAAACATGGCCTTTCAAGACCTCCTTTTACAAAAAAATCAAGATGACAAATTGGAACAAAGATATGTGCTTGATGTCTGAAGGTGTGTACACGAGCATCCATCCCCAGTTTGGACATACAGTCCATATTTCCCGGATGACTGAAGGGCTGGGAATACATAACAGGTCGGTGTTGGAGGACTTGATGGACCGCGAGGGTTCATAACGTAACGTTCAGAAAAATAAGAAGGCCCACAACCCCCAATAGATTTAAAAACCATGAAGAGAACCTTCAAATGGATCCTGAAACATACAGGGAGCCAATGCAGTGATTTTAGAAGCGGTGTAATATGTGCCTGCCTTCTGGTCCTCGTCAGCACACGTGTAGCAAAAGTTGTTCTGTAAAAGTTGTAGACTTGTGATGCTTCTTTTAGGACGACCAAAAAGCAGGGCATTGCAATAGTCAATACGACTGGAAATAAAAGCATGCATCAGCATCTCTCTATTTGCCCGAGAGAGGAATGGGCGGACTCTGACTATATTCTTTAAATGAAAAATAAATTCCTGTTTTTGTAACATTTTTAATATGTGGAATAAAATTGAGCTCAGTCCCCTTAAAAGACCCATCCTTCAGGTTTCCATAGTGTAGTGGTTATCACGTTTGCCTTACACGCAAAAGGTCCCCAGTTCGAAACTGGGTGGAAACATGGCCTTGTGGACATGTGCTTGATCTTTGAAGGGACTTGAACTCTTGACCCTCAAATTAAAAGTCTGATGCCCTACAAACTGAGCCCCCAGGCCTTTGGTCAGAAGACTTGTTTTTGTGTATTTGGAATGAAATGTTTTCTGCATGTTGAACGATTTTCAACAGGAAAAATATCTTCCAGATGTATCAATAAAAGTGATGAATCACCAAATGTGGGGCTCGAACCCAATCATGAGCTTAAGAGTCTCATGCTCTACCGACTGAGCTAATCGGGCCTTTTTCTGCTCTAGATATCATTTTTTTTCTGTTTTTATTGATGTGGCCATCCTGATGTTTGATCAATTCCACAGCTGACCTAGTTTCTCAGGGAACAGAAGGAGCGAGACGTTCAGTCATCGCTGAGAACTTTGGAAGTGGAGTCTTAAGTATGGTCTGCTTTGGTGAACTTCAGAGACATCATGACCAGTCTGCATCAAAGCATTGGAACAATTTTCCCTACAAAGGAGACATCTTTGTCTATTTGTTTTATTTATTTTGAGGGCAAAATGAGGCGTTTGCAAGTGGACCTCAGACCTTGTCACCTGAACAGGGACTTGAATCCCGGACACTCAGATCAAACGTTTCATGTTCAGGTGACCGGCTCACCCTTTGTCTTGTCTGACCACGAACTCTTTTTGTCCAGAAGATATTTGGATTGTCCATGTGGGTAGTTTAAGACCTCAGTTCATCTTGGGGGTGGACATTTCGGGGCCTCTTCATCTCTGCAAGGCTTCGGTGGAATGGTTGGGGTCACCTTGATGCGCTACTTGGGAACAATAAATCACGTACTGGGCTTCTTCACTATTCCATGATAAGAGACTAATCTAGAGAACGCGGCCAGGATTAGGTTTGGGGTATTTGTCTGACGCTGAGGGATAGATCCTGGACTCATTTCCGATCCCACATCTCTTTTACAAAATACAAAGGATTCCTTGGAGAATGCGGGTATCGACTCTGCTACTTCTCGCATGCTAAGCAAGCACTTTACCATTTGAGGTAATTCCCCAGGTTTGGGGTATTTGTTGGATGCTAAGGGGTAGATCCAATCCCAACATCTCTTCTACAAAAGGCAAAGAACTCCTTGAAGATTGCGGGCATTGATCCCACAACAAGACAAGACAAGGTGCTAGAGGGGAGAATGCAGTTAGGACTGGGTTTAGGGTGATACCTATGGCTGTGTTTGGCCTAGATATCGGGATTGGGGCCCGGATTAGTATTCGCTACGTGGGAACATTTCATCAAAAAAACAAAGGAGTTTATGGAGAATGCGGGCATTGATCCCGCTACCTCTCACATGCTAAGCGAGCGCTCTACCATTTAAGCTAATTCCCCTGCTGATGCAGCGTTGGCAGAGAAGGTCCAGTCTCATAACTATTTTGGTTCCTTTGCTGGAGTACGTCAAAGCGACACAGTCTCTGCCTTTCGGAGTGCAGCCATGATGCAGTCCCTGGTTGTCTAGTGGCTGGGACTTGGTGCTCTCACCACCGCGGCTGTTGTTCGATTCCCGGTCAGGGAACTGACATTTGGTTAGGTTTTGAGTGGAGATAGGATTTGTCTTGGTCCTCGGTCGAACGGTTCGGGTCATCTTTCAGCGCTATCTGTGAACTGCTGTCACTGCACATAAAAACATGGGGACATGGGGACATTCCAACCCAAGATGAGAACACACTGGACCAGGTACACAGCAACATACGTGGCACAGACACAGCTTCACCCTGCCCCCACTTTTACCCACGACTGAAAAAGCAGAACACCACCTCAGAAGCTGAAATACTCACTTAGGAGAAAGTTAGACTGAAGTTCTAAAGGTCCCTGGTTCAAGCCCGGTTTTCAGAACAATCCCTATTTATGTTGCGACTTGGCAAATAGTTTGAAAAGGCTTATTGGCTGGCTGAAAGGACCTTAACTTCATTCTTCAAAAGGCCAGACATCCAGCCATCCAGACAAGGTTAGAGGAGGCTACAAGCCTATTTACAAACCATTGACTCCAAGGGCACAAGTTGAGTCCACCGAGATATCAAAGTGACCCCGAGGGTGACTAAGGTGTTTCTTTCAAGCCGCGATTGTGATGTCTTGTTTTGTTGAAGAAAAGCCCATAATTTCTGGAACAAGTTTCCCTACAAAGGAGACATCTTTGTCTATTTGGACAATTGTCAATCTGCCCCCACTTTGGACACATCGTCGTGTTTCATTGTTTGGCAACTGCTTTGTGACTTCACCAGTCCCCTTAAAAGCCCCTTCCTACGGGTTTCCATAGTGTAGTGGTTATCACGTTTGCCTAACACGCAAAAGGTCCCCAGTTCGAAACTGGGTGGAAACATGGCCTTTGAAGTCCTTCTTTCACAAAAAAAGTCAAGGTGACGAATAGGATCAAGGACATGTGCTTGATCTCTGAAGGGACTTGAACACTCAGATTTAAAGTCTGATGCCCTACGAAGTGAGTCCCCAGGCATTTGGTCAAAAGACTTGTTTTTATGTATTTGGAATGAAATGTTTTCTGCATGTTGAACACTTTTCAACAGGAAAGATATCTTTCAGATGTATCAATAAAACTGCTGAATCGCCCAACATGGGGCTCGAACCCACGACCATGAGATTAAGAGTCTCATGCTCTTCCGACTGAGCTAATCGGGCCTTTTGCTGCTCTAGATATCAGTTTTTATTGATGTGGCCATCCTGATGTTTGATCAATTCCACAGCTGACCTAGTTTCTCATGGAACAGAAGGAGTGAGACCTGGAGGGTCAGGATGGCCGAGCGGTCGAAGGCGCTGCATTCAGGTTGCAGTCTCTAATGAGGCGTGGGTTCAAATCCCACTTCTGACAGTGCGGGGACACAAGTCTTTCTAGTTCCAGTTAAAAGCCCGGCTCCTCATGTATTTTCCATAAAGTACCAAGGTGTTGTCCTGTTGTCCTGGTATTTTGAGGGCAAAATGAGGCGTTTGCAAGTGGACCTCAGACCTTGTCACCTGAACAGGGACTTGAATCCCGGACACTCAGATCAAAAGTTTCATGTTCGGGACCAAATGGTCCTTTGAGCCGAATATCTTCCCAGTGACCTGCAAGATCCAGAAGGAGGCAGGGATGTTCTGTGCCTCCATTGTCGAGGCGGCTGCGGCCCTAAGGTGGATGCCATTGGTGAGGGATGCCGTCAAGCTGAAGGAGTTCTATTGGGCCTTTTTGGCTCATGGGACTTCAGCTGACAGGAACCGACAAGCCAAGCGGTCCGCGGCTTTGGCATTCGCTGAGGCAATAACTCTGACATGGGAGGAGTTTGGAGAAGCCATGGAGAAGGACTTCCGGACGGCTTCGAAGAGATTCTGGACCACCATCCGGCATCTCAGGAAAGGAAAGAAGTACACAGTGAAGACGCCGTCAAACGCTTGGCTGTACTCATTTGCCCCAACACAACAAGACCTTCGATAGCTCAGTTGGAAGCGCGGAGGACTGTAGAGGTTCAAGTTGGCATCCTTAGGTAGCTGGTTCAAGTCCGGCTCGAAGGACAAGCTGTTTCTTACGTTATGTCTGCCAGGAAAGAATGGCAGTACCGTCTTGTCTGAAGGACTTCCGCTTCCCTGTCAATGGAGTTGGACTTGAGTCTTTGTCACGCAGTCTGGAATTGGCAAACGGAGTCATTCTGATTGAGTGATCATTTGAGTGTCTATTTGAATACGTTTCATCTCAACTCCTGTTGGAAAATGACAGCCATTTCCGTGAGAGCAAAAGACCCATGGATTGTACCCGAAAATACTTAGCGCTCATCAAAGAGTAAAGTTGTTGTCCTGGTTTGCAAAGCCTCCATTGTTACGCCAGAAGGTGCCAGTCACATCCAAAACAAAGGGTTCCATGGTGTAATTGTTAGCACTCTGGACTCTGAATCCAGTGGTCCAAGTTCAAGTCTTGGTGGAACCTACTTGCCCTGCAGCAATTGAGTGTTTGGACTGAGTCTTCCTGTAAGAGTATGATGACTTATTGACTTACTCTACAAATCAGTGGTAACCGTGGATCAGGATGAGGTCCCCAAACGACGCCAATGTCTGTGACAGCTGATGTTAAGGATCAGCTGATCAGAAGATACTTGGTTTGTGTGCGGGGCCACAAGCCTTTCCAGTTCCAGTTAAAAGCCAGGCTCCTCATGTAGTTTCCATAGAGTACCAAGGGATTGTCCTGTTGCCCTCGTATTTTGAGGGCAAAAAGAAGGCGTTTGCAAGTGGACCTCAGACCTGGTCACCTGAACAGGGACTTGAATCCCGGACACTCAGATCAAACGTTTCATGTTCAGGTGACCGGCTCAACCTTTGTCTTGTCTGACCACGAACTCTTTTTGTCCAGAAGATATTTGGATTGTCCATGTGGGTAGTTTAAGACCTCAGTTCATCTTGGGGGTGGACATTTCGGGGCCTCTTCATCTCTGCAAGGCTTCGGTGGAATGGTTGGGGTCACCTTGATGCACTACTTGGGAACAATAAATCACGTACTGGGCTTCTTCACTATTCCATGATAAGAGACTAATCTAGAGAACGCGGCCAGGATTAGGTTTGGGGTATTTGTCTGACGCTGAGGGATAGATCCTGGACTCATTTCCGATCCCACATCTCTTTTACAAAATACAAAGGATTCCTTGGAGAATGCGGGTATCGACTCTGCTACTTCTCGCATGCTAAGCAAGCACTTTACCATTTGAGGTAATTCCCCTGGTTTGGGGTATTTGTCGGATGCTAAGGGGTAGATCCAATCCCAACATCTCTTCTACAAAAGGCAAAGAACTCCTTGAAGATTGCGGGCATTGATCCCACAACAAGACAAGACAAGGTGCTAGAGGGGAGAATGCAGTTAGGACTGGGTTTAGGGTGATACCTATGGCTGTGTTTGGCCTAGATATCGGGATTGGGGCCCGGATTAGTATTCGCTACGTGGGAACATTTCATCAAAAAAACAAAGGAGTTTATGGAGAATGCGGGCATTGATCCCGCTACCTCTCACATGCTAAGCGAGCGCTCTACCATTTGAGCTAATTCCCCTGCTGATGCAACGTTGGCAGACAAGGTCCAGTCTCAGAACTATTTTGGTTCCTTCGCTGGAGTACGTCAAAGCGACACAGTCTCTGCCTTTCGGAGTGCAGCCATGATGCAGTCCCTGGTTGTCTAGTGGCTGGGACTTGGTGCTCTCACCACCGCGGCTGTTGTTCGATTCCCGGTCAGGGAACTGACATTTGGTTAGGTTTTGAGTGGAGATAGGATTTGTCTTGGTCCTCGGTCGAACGGTTCGGGTCATCTTTCAGCGCTATCTGTGAACTGCTGTCACTGCACATAAAAACATGGGGACATGGGGACATTCCAACCCAAGATGAGAACACACTGGACCAGGTACACAGCAACATACGTGGCAGACACAGCTTCACCCTGCCCCCACTTTTACCCACGACTGAAAAAGCAGAACACCACCTCAGAAGCTGAAATACTCACTTAGGAGAAAGTTAGACTGAAGTTCTAAAGGTCCCTGGTTCAAGCCCGGTTTTCAGAACAATCCCTATTTATGTTGCGACTTGGCAAATAGTTTGAAAAGGCTTATTGGCTGGCTGAAAGGACCTTAACTTCATTCTTCAAAAGGCCAGACATCCAGCCATCCAGACAAGGTTAGAGGAGGCTACAAGCCTATTTACAAACCATTGACTCCAAGGGCACAAGTTGAGTCCACCGAGATATCAAAGTGACCCCGAGGGTGACTAAGGTGTTTCTTTCAAGCCGCGATTGTGATGTCTTGTTTTGTTGAAGAAAAGCCCATAATTTCTGGAACAAGTTTCCCTACAAAGGAGACATCTTTGTCTATTTGGACAATTGTCAATCTGCCCCCACTTTGGACACATCGTCGTGTTTCATTGTTTGGCAACTGCTTTGTGACTTCACCAGTCCCCTTAAAAGCCCCTTCCTACGGGTTTCCATAGTGTAGTGGTTATCACGTTTGCCTAACACGCAAAAGGTCCCCAGTTCGAAACTGGGTGGAAACATGGCCTTTGAAGTCCTTCTTTCACAAAAAAAAGTCAAGGTGACGAATAGGATCAAGGACATGTGCTTGATCTCTGAAGGGACTTGAACACTCAGATTTAAAGTCTGATGCCCTACGAAGTGAGTCCCCAGGCCTTTGGTCAAAAGACTTGTTTTTATGTATTTGGAATGAAATGTTTTCTGCATGTTGAACACTTTTCAACAGGAAAGATATCTTTCAGATGTATCAATAAAACTGCTGAATCGCCCAACATGGGGCTCGAACCCACGACCATGAGATTAAGAGTCTCATGCTCTTCCGACTGAGCTAATCGGGCCTTTTGCTGCTCTAGATATCAGTTTTTATTGATGTGGCCATCCTGATGTTTGATCAATTCCACAGCTGACCTAGTTTCTCATGGAACAGAAGGAGTGAGACCTGGAGGGTCAGGATGGCCGAGCGGTCGAAGGCGCTGCATTCAGGTTGCAGTCTCTAATGAGGCGTGGGTTCAAATCCCACTTCTGACAGTGCGGGGACACAAGTCTTTCTAGTTCCAGTTAAAAGCCCGGCTCCTCATGTATTTTCCATAAAGTACCAAGGTGTTGTCCTGTTGTCCTGGTATTTTGAGGGCAAAATGAGGCGTTTGCAAGTGGACCTCAGACCTTGTCACCTGAACAGGGACTTGAATCCCGGACACTCAGATCAAAAGTTTCATGTTCGGGACCAAATGGTCCTTTGAGCCGAATATCTTCCCAGTGACCTGCAAGATCCAGAAGGAGGCAGGGATGTTCTGTGCCTCCATTGTCGAGGCGGCTGCGGCCCTAAGGTGGATGCCATTGGTGAGGGATGCCGTCAAGCTGAAGGAGTTCTATTGGGCCTTTTTGGCTCATGGGACTTCAGCTGACAGGAACCGACAAGCCAAGCGGTCCGCGGTTTGGCATTCGCTGAGGCAATAACTCTGACATGGGAGGAGTTTGGAGAAGCCATGGAGAAGGACTTCCGGACGGCTTCGAAGAGATTCTGGACCACCATCCGGCATCTCAGGAAAGGAAAGCAGTACACAGTGAAGACGCCGTCAAACGCTTGGCTGTACTCATTTGCCCCAACACAACAAGACCTTCGATAGCTCAGTTGGAAGCGCGGAGGACTGTAGAGGTTCAAGTTGGCATCCTTAGGTAGCTGGTTCAAGTCCGGCTCGAAGGACAAGCTGTTTCTTACGTTATGTCTGCCAGGAAAGAATGGCAGTACCGTCTTGTCTGAAGGACTTCCGCTTCCCTGTCAATGGAGTTGGACTTGAGTCTTTGTCACGCAGTCTGGAATTGGCAAACGGAGTCATTCTGATTGAGTGATCATTTGAGTGTCTATTTGAATACGTTTCATCTCAACTCCTGTTGGAAAATGACAGCCATTTCCGTGAGAGCAAAAGACCCATGGATTGTACCCGAAAATACTTAGCGCTCATCAAAGAGTAAAGTTGTTGTCCTGGTTTGCAAAGCCTCCATTGTTACGCCGGAAGGTGCCAGTCACATCCAAAACAAAGGGTTCCATGGTGTAATTGTTAGCACTCTGGACTCTGAATCCAGTGGTCCAAGTTCAAGTCTTGGTGGAACCTACTTGCCCTGCAGCAATTGAGTGTTTGGACTGAGTCTTCCTGTAAGAGTATGATGACTTATTGACTTACTCTACAAATCAGTGGTAACCGTGGATCAGGATGAGGTCCCCAAACGACGCCAATGTCTGTGACAGCTGATGTTAAGGATCAGCTGATCAGAAGATACTTGGTTTGTGTGCGGGGCCACAAGCCTTTCCAGTTCCAGTTAAAAGCCAGGCTCCTCATGTAGTTTCCATAGAGTACCAAGGGATTGTCCTGTTGCCCTCGTATTTTGAGGGCAAAAAGAAGGCGTTTGCAAGTGGACCTCAGACCTGGTCACCTGAACAGGGACTTGAATCCCGGACACTCAGATCAAACGTTTCATGTTCAGGTGACCGGCTCAACCTTTGTCTTGTCTGACCACGAACTCTTTTTGTCCAGAAGATATTTGGATTGTCCATGTGGGTAGTTTAAGACCTCAGTTCATCTTGGGGGTGGACATTTCGGGGCCTCTTCATCTCTGCAAGGCTTCGGTGGAATGGTTGGGGTCACCTTGATGCACTACTTGGGAACAATAAATCACGTACTGGGCTTCTTCACTATTCCATGATAAGAGACTAATCTAGAGAACGCGGCCAGGATTAGGTTTGGGGTATTTGTCTGACGCTGAGGGATAGATCCTGGACTCATTTCCGATCCCACATCTCTTTTACAAAATACAAAGGATTCCTTGGAGAATGCGGGTATCGACTCTGCTACTTCTCGCATGCTAAGCAAGCACTTTACCATTTGAGGTAATTCCCCTGGTTTGGGGTATTTGTCGGATGCTAAGGGGTAGATCCAATCCCAACATCTCTTCTACAAAAGGCAAAGAACTCCTTGAAGATTGCGGGCATTGATCCCACAACAAGACAAGACAAGGTGCTAGAGGGGAGAATGCAGTTAGGACTGGGTTTAGGGTGATACCTATGGCTGTGTTTGGCCTAGATATCGGGATTGGGGCCCGGATTAGTATTCGCTACGTGGGAACATTTCATCAAAAAAACAAAGGAGTTTATGGAGAATGCGGGCATTGATCCCGCTACCTCTCACATGCTAAGCGAGCGCTCTACCATTTGAGCTAATTCCCCTGCTGATGCAACGTTGGCAGAGAAGGTCCAGTCTCAGAACTATTTTGGTTCCTTTGCTGGAGTACGTCAAAGCGACACAGTCTCTGCCTTTCGGAGTGCAGCCATGATGCAGTCCCTGGTTGTCTAGTGGCTGGGACTTGGTGCTCTCACCACCGCGGCTGTTGTTCGATTCCCGGTCAGGGAACTGACATTTGGTTAGGTTTTGAGTGGAGATAGGATTTGTCTTGGTCCTCGGTCGAACGGTTCGGGTCATCTTTCAGCGCTATCTGTGAACTGCTGTCACTGCACATAAAAACATGGGGACATGGGGACATTCCAACCCAAGATGAGAACACACTGGACCAGGTACACAGCAACATACGTGGCACAGACACAGCTTCACCCTGCCCCCACTTTTACGCACGACTGAAAAAGCAGAACACCACCTCAGAAGCTGAAATACTCACTTAGGAGAAAGTTAGACTGAAATTCTAAAGGTCCCTGGTTCAAGCCCGGTTTTCAGAACAATCCCTATTTATGTTGCGACTTGGCAAATAGTTTGAAAAGGCTTATTGGCTGGCTGAAAGGACCTTAACTTCATTCTTCAAAAGGCCAGACATCCAGCCATCCAGACAAGGTTAGAGGAGGCTACAAGCCTATTTACAAACCATTGACTCCAAGGGCACAAGTTGAGTCCACCGAGATATCAAAGTGACCCCGAGGGTGACTAAGGTGTTTCTTTCAAGCCGCGATTGTGATGTCTTGTTTTGTTGAAGAAAAGCCCATAATTTCTGGAACAAGTTTCCCTACAAAGGAGACATCTTTGTCTATTTGGACAATTGTCAATCTGCCCCCACTTTGGACACATCGTCGTGTTTCATTGTTTGGCAACTGCTTTGTGACTTCACCAGTCCCCTTAAAAGCCCCTTCCTACGGGTTTCCATAGTGTAGTGGTTATCATGTTTGCCTAACACGCAAAAGGTCCCCAGTTCGAAACTGGGTGGAAACATGGCCTTTGAAGTCCTTCTTTTACAAAAAAAGTCAAGGTGACGAATAGGATCAAGGACATGTGCTTGATCTCTGAAGGGACTTGAACACTCAGATTTAAAGTCTGATGCCCTACGAAGTGAGTCCCCAGGCCTTTGGTCAAAAGACTTGTTTTTATGTATTTGGAATGAAATGTTTTCTGCATGTTGAACACTTTTCAACAGGAAAGATATCTTTCAGATGTATCAATAAAACTGCAGAATCGCCCAACATGGGGCTCGAACCCACGACCATGAGATTAAGAGTCTCATGCTCTTCCGACTGAGCTAATCGGGCCTTTTGCTGCTCTAGATATCAGTTTTTATTGATGTGGCCATCCTGATGGTTGATCAATTCCACAGCTGACCTAGTTTCTCATGGAACAGAAGGAGTGAGACCTGGAGGGTCAGGATGGCCGAGCGGTCGAAGGCGCTGCATTCAGGTTGCAGTCTCTAATGAGGCGTGGGTTCAAATCCCACTTCTGACAGTGCGGGGACACAAGTCTTTCTAGTTCCAGTTAAAAGCCCGGCTCCTCATGTATTTTCCATAAAGTACCAAGGTGTTGTCCTGTTGTCCTGGTATTTTGAGGGCAAAATGAGGCGTTTGCAAGTGGACCTCAGACCTTGTCACCTGAACAGGGACTTGAATCCCGGACACTCAGATCAAAAGTTTCATGTTCGGGACCAAATGGTCCTTTGAGCCGAATATCTTCCCAGTGACCTGCAAGATCCAGAAGGAGGCAGGGATGTTCTGTGCCTCCATTGTCGAGGCGGCTGCGGCCCTAAGGTGGATGCCATTGGTGAGGGATGCCGTCAAGCTGAAGGAGTTCTATTGGGCCTTTTTGGCTCATGGGACTTCAGCTGACAGGAACCGACAAGCCAAGCGGTCCGCGGCTTTGGCATTCGCTGAGGCAATAACTCTGACATGGGAGGAGTTTGGAGAAGCCATGGAGAAGGATTTCCGGACGGCTTCGAAGAGATTCTGGACCACCATCCGGCATCTCAGGAAAGGAAAGCAGTACACAGTGAAGACGCCGTCAAACGCTTGGCTGTACTCATTTGCCCCAACACAACAAGACCTTCGATAGCTCAGTTGGAAGCGCGGAGGACTGTAGAGGTTCAAGTTGGCATCCTTAGGTAGCTGGTTCAAGTCCGGCTCGAAGGACAAGCTGTTTCTTACGTTATGTCTGCCAGGAAAGAATGGCAATACCGTCTTGTCTGAAGGACTTCCGCTTCCCTGTCAATGGAGTTGGACTTGAGTCTTTGTCACCCAGTCTGGAATTGGCAAACGGAGTCATTCTGATTGAGTGATCATTTGAGTGTCTATTTGAATACGTTTCATCTCAACTCCTGTTGGAAAAGGACAGCCATTTCCGTGAGAGCACAAGACCCCTGGATTGTACCCGAAAATACTTAGCGCTCATCAAAGAGTAAAGTTGTTGTCCTGGTTTGCAAAGCCTCCATTGTTACGCCAGAAGGTGCCAGTCACATCCAAAACAAAGGGTTCCATGGTGTAATTGTTAGCACTCTGGACTCTGAATCCAGTGGTCCAAGTTCAAGTCTTGGTGGAACCTACTTGCCCTGCAGCAATTGAGTGTTTGGACTGAGTCTTCCTGTAAGAGTATGATGACTTATTGACTTACTCTACAAATCAGTGGTAACCGTGGATCAGGATGAGGTCCCCAAACGACGCCAATGTCTGTGACAGCTGATGTTAAGGATCAGCTGATCAGAAGATACTTGGTTTGTGTGCGGGGCCACAAGCCTTTCCAGTTCCAGTTAAAAGCCAGGCTCCTCATGTAGTTTCCATAGAGTACCAAGGGATTGTCCTGTTGCCCTTGTATTTTGAGGGCAAAAAGGAGGCGTTTGCAAGTGGACCTCAGACCTGGTCACCTGAACAGGGACTTGAATCCCGGACACTCAGATCAAACGTTTCATGTTCAGGTGACCGGCTCACCCTTTGTCTTGTCTGACCACGAACTCTTTTTGTCCAGAAGATATTTGGATTGTCCATGTGGGTAGTTTAAGACCTCAGTTCATCTTGGGGGTGGACATTTCGGGGCCTCTTCATCTCTGCAAGGCTTCGGTGGAATGGTTGGGGTCACCTTGATGCGCTACTTGGGAACAATAAATCACGTACTGGGCTTCTTCACTATTCCATGATAAGAGACTAATCTAGAGAACGCGGCCAGGATTAGGTTTGGGGTATTTGTCTGACGCTGAGGGATAGATCCTGGACTCATTTCCGATCCCACATCTCTTTTACAAAATACAAAGGATTCCTTGGAGAATGCGGGTATCGACTCTGCTACTTCTCGCATGCTAAGCAAGCACTTTACCATTTGAGGTAATTCCCCAGGTTTGGGGTATTTGTCGGATGCTAAGGGGTAGATCCAATCCCAACATCTCTTCTACAAAAGGCAAAGAACTCCTTGAAGATTGCGGGCATTGATCCCACAACAAGACAAGACAAGGTGCTAGAGGGGAGAATGCAGTTAGGACTGGGTTTAGGGTGATACCTATGGCTGTGTTTGGCCTAGATATCGGGATTGGGGCCCGGATTAGTATTCGCTACGTGGGAACATTTCATCAAAAAAACAAAGGAGTTTATGGAGAATGCGGGCATTGATCCCGCTACCTCTCACATGCTAAGCGAGCGCTCTACCATTTGAGCTAATTCCCCTGCTGATGCAGCGTTGGCAGAGAAGGTCCAGTCTCAGAACTATTTTGGTTCCTTTGCTGGAGTACGTCAAAGCGACACAGTCTCTGCCTTTCGGAGTGCAGCCCTGATGCAGCCCCTGGTTGTCTAGTGGCTGGGACTTGGTGCTCTCACCACCGCGGCTGTTGTTCGATTCCCGGTCAGGGAACTGACATTTGGTTAGGTTTTGAGTGGAGATAGGATTTGTCTTGGTCCTCGGTCGAACGGTTCGGGTCATCTTTCAGCGCTATCTGTGAACTGCTGTCACTGCACATAAAAACATGGGGACATGGGGACATTCCAACCCAAGATGAGAACACACTGGACCAGGTACACAGCAACATACGTGGCACAGACACAGCTTCACCCTGCCCCCACTTTTACCCACGACTGAAAAAGCAGAACACCACCTCAGAAGCTGAAATACTCACTTAGGAGAAAGTTAGACTGAAGTTCTAAAGGTCCCTGGTTCAAGCCCGGTTTTCAGAACAATCCCTATTTATGTTGCGACTTGGCAAATAGTTTGAAAAGGCTTATTGGCTGGCTGAAAGGACCTTAACTTCATTCTTCAAAAGGCCAGACATCCAGCCATCCAGACAAGGTTAGAGGAGGCTACAAGCCTATTTACAAACCATTGACTCCAAGGGCACAAGTTGAGTCCACCGAGATATCAAAGTGACCCCGAGGGTGACTAAGGTGTTTCTTTCAAGCCGCGATTGTGATGTCTTGTTTTGTTGAAGAAAAGCCCATAATTTCTGGAACAAGTTTCCCTACAAAGGAGACATCTTTGTCTATTTGGACAATTGTCAATCTGCCCCCACTTTGGACACATCGTCGTGTTTCATTGTTTGGCAACTGCTTTGTGACTTCACCAGTCCCCTTAAAAGCCCCTTCCTACGGGTTTCCATAGTGTAGTGGTTATCATGTTTGCCTAACACGCAAAAGGTCCCCAGTTCGAAACTGGGTGGAAACATGGCCTTTGAAGTCCTTCTTTTACAAAAAAAGTCAAGGTGACGAATAGGATCAAGGACATGTGCTTGATCTCTGAAGGGACTTGAACACTCAGATTTAAAGTCTGATGCCCTACGAAGTGAGTCCCCAGGCCTTTGGTCAAAAGACTTGTTTTTATGTATTTGGAATGAAATGTTTTCTGCATGTTGAACACTTTTCAACAGGAAAGATATCTTTCAGATGTATCAATAAAACTGCAGAATCGCCCAACATGGGGCTCGAACCCACGACCATGAGATTAAGAGTCTCATGCTCTTCCGACTGAGCTAATCGGGCCTTTTGCTGCTCTAGATATCAGTTTTTATTGATGTGGCCATCCTGATGTTTGATCAATTCCACAGCTGACCTAGTTTCTCATGGAACAGAAGGAGTGAGACCTGGAGGGTCAGGATGGCCGAGCGGTCGAAGGCGCTGCATTCAGGTTGCAGTCTCTAATGAGGCGTGGGTTCAAATCCCACTTCTGACAGTGCGGGGACACAAGTCTTTCTAGTTCCAGTTAAAAGCCCGGCTCCTCATGTATTTTCCATAAAGTACCAAGGTGTTGTCCTGTTGTCCTGGTATTTTGAGGGCAAAATGAGGCGTTTGCAAGTGGACCTCAGACCTTGTCACCTGAACAGGGACTTGAATCCCGGACACTCAGATCAAAAGTTTCATGTTCGGGACCAAATGGTCCTTTGAGCCGAATATCTTCCCAGTGACCTGCAAGATCCAGAAGGAGGCAGGGATGTTCTGTGCCTCCATTGTCGAGGCGGCTGCGGCCCTAAGGTGGATGCCATTGGTGAGGGATGCCGTCAAGCTGAAGGAGTTCTATTGGGCCTTTTTGGCTCATGGGACTTCAGCTGACAGGAACCGACAAGCCAAGCGGTCCGCGGCTTTGGCATTCGCTGAGGCAATAACTCTGACATGGGAGGAGTTTGGAGAAGCCATGGAGAAGGATTTCCGGACGGCTTCGAAGAGATTCTGGACCACCATCCGGCATCTCAGGAAAGGAAAGCAGTACACAGTGAAGACGCCGTCAAACGCTTGGCTGTACTCATTTGCCCCAACACAACAAGACCTTCGATAGCTCAGTTGGAAGCGCGGAGGACTGTAGAGGTTCAAGTTGGCATCCTTAGGTAGCTGGTTCAAGTCCGGCTCGAAGGACAAGCTGTTTCTTACGTTATGTCTGCCAGGAAAGAATGGCAATACCGTCTTGTCTGAAGGACTTCCGCTTCCCTGTCAATGGAGTTGGACTTGAGTCTTTGTCACGCAGTCTGGAATTGGCAAACAGAGTCATTCTGATTGAGTGATCATTTGAGTGTCTATTTGAATACGTTTCATCTCAACTCCTGTTGGAAAAGGACAGCCATTTCCGTGAGAGCACAAGACCCCTGGATTGTACCCGAAAATACTTAGCGCTCATCAAAGAGTAAAGTTGTTGTCCTGGTTTGCAAAGCCTCCATTGTTACGCCAGAAGGTGCCAGTCACATCCAAAACAAAGGGTTCCATGGTGTAATTGTTAGCACTCTGGACTCTGAATCCAGTGGTCCAAGTTCAAGTCTTGGTGGAACCTACTTGCCCTGCAGCAATTGAGTGTTTGGACTGAGTCTTCCTGTAAGAGTATGATGACTTATTGACTTACTCTACAAATCAGTGGTAACCGTGGATCAGGATGAGGTCCCCAAACGACGCCAATGTCTGTGACAGCTGATGTTAAGGATCAGCTGATCAGAAGATACTTGGTTTGTGTGCGGGGCCACAAGCCTTTCCAGTTCCAGTTAAAAGCCAGGCTCCTCATGTAGTTTCCATAGAGTACCAAGGGATTGTCCTGTTGCCCTTGTATTTTGAGGGCAAAAAGGAGGCGTTTGCAAGTGGACCTCAGACCTGGTCACCTGAACAGGGACTTGAATCCCGGACACTCAGATCAAACGTTTCATGTTCAGGTGACCGGCTCACCCTTTGTCTTGTCTGACCACGAACTCTTTTTGTCCAGAAGATATTTGGATTGTCCATGTGGGTAGTTTAAGACCTCAGTTCATCTTGGGGGTGGACATTTCGGGGCCTCTTCATCTCTGCAAGGCTTCGGTGGAATGGTTGGGGTCACCTTGATGCACTACTTGGGAACAATAAATCACGTACTGGGCTTCTTCACTATTCCATGATAAGAGACTAATCTAGAGAAGGCGGCCAGGATTAGGTTTGGGGTATTTGTCTGACGCTGAGGGATAGATCCTGGACTCATTTCCGATCCCACATCTCTTTTACAAAATACAAAGGATTCCTTGGAGAATGCGGGTATCGACTCTGCTACTTCTCGCATGCTAAGCAAGCACTTTACCATTTGAGGTAATTCCCCTGGTTTGGGGTATTTGTCGGATGCTAAGGGGTAGATCCAATCCCAACATCTCTTCTACAAAAGGCAAAGAACTCCTTGAAGATTGCGGGCATTGATCCCACAACAAGACAAGACAAGGTGCTAGAGGGGAGAATGCAGTTAGGACTGGGTTTAGGGTGATACCTATGGCTGTGTTTGGCCTAGATATCGGGATTGGGGCCCGGATTAGTATTCGCTACGTGGGAACATTTCATCAAAAAAACAAAGGAGTTTATGGAGAATGCGGGCATTGATCCCGCTACCTCTCACATGCTAAGCGAGCGCTCTACCATTTGAGCTAATTCCCCTGCTGATGCAACGTTGGCAGACAAGGTCCAGTCTCAGAACTATTTTGGTTCCTTTGCTGGAGTACGTCAAAGCGACACAGTCTCTGCCTTTCGGAGTGCAGCCATGATGCAGTCCCTGGTTGTCTAGTGGCTGGGACTTGGTGCTCTCACCACCGCGGCTGTTGTTCGATTCCCGGTCAGGGAACTGACATTTGGTTAGGTTTTGAGTGGAGATAGGATTTGTCTTGGTCCTCGGTCGAACGGTTCGGGTCATCTTTCAGCGCTATCTGTGAACTGCTGTCACTGCACATAAAAACATGGGGACATGGGGACATTCCAACCCAAGATGAGAACACACTGGACCAGGTACACAGCAACATACGTGGCACAGACACAGCTTCACCCTGCCCCCACTTTTACCCACGACTGAAAAAGCAGAACACCACCTCAGAAGCTGAAATACTCACTTAGGAGAAAGTTAGACTGAAGTTCTAAAGGTCCCTGGTTCAAGCCCGGTTTTCAGAACAATCCCTATTTATGTTGCGACTTGGCAAATAGTTTGAAAAGGCTTATTGGCTGGCTGAAAGGACCTTAACTTCATTCTTCAAAAGGCCAGACATCCAGCCATCCAGACAAGGTTAGAGGAGGCTACAAGCCTATTTACAAACCATTGACTCCAAGGGCACAAGTTGAGTCCACCGAGATATCAAAGTGACCCCGAGGGTGACTAAGGTGTTTCTTTCAAGCCGCGATTGTGATGTCTTGTTTTGTTGAAGAAAAGCCCATAATTTCTGGAACAAGTTTCCCTACAAAGGAGACATCTTTGTCTATTTGGACAATTGTCAATCTGCCCCCACTTTGGACACATCGTCGTGTTTCATTGTTTGGCAACTGCTTTGTGACTTCACCAGTCCCCTTAAAAGCCCCTTCCAACGGGTTTCCATAGTGTAGTGGTTATCACGTTTGCCTAACACGCAAAAGGTCCCCAGTTCGAAACTGGGTGGAAACATGGCCTTTGAAGTCCTTCTTTTACAAAAAAAAGTCAAGGTGACGAATAGGATCAAGGACATGTGCTTGATCTCTGAAGGGACTTGAACACTCAGATTTAAAGTCTGATGCCCTACGAAGTGAGTCCCCAGGCCTTTGGTCAAAAGACTTGTTTTTATGTATTTGGAATGAAATGTTTTCTGCATGTTGAACACTTTTCAACAGGAAAGATATCTTTCAGATGTATCAATAAAACTGCTGAATCGCCCAACATGGGGCTCGAACCCACGACCATGAGATTAAGAGTCTCATGCTCTTCCGACTGAGCTAATCGGGCCTTTTGCTGCTCTAGATATCAGTTTTTATTGATGTGGCCATCCTGATGTTTGATCAATTCCACAGCTGACCTAGTTTCTCATGGAACAGAAGGAGTGAGACCTGGAGGGTCAGGATGGCCGAGCGGTCGAAGGCGCTGCATTCAGGTTGCAGTCTCTAATGAGGCGTGGGTTCAAATCCCACTTCTGACAGTGCGGGGACACAAGTCTTTCTAGTTCCAGTTAAAAGCCCGGCTCCTCATGTATTTTCCATAAAGTACCAAGGTGTTGTCCTGTTGTCCTGGTATTTTGAGGGCAAAATGAGGCGTTTGCAAGTGGACCTCAGACCTTGTCACCTGAACAGGGACTTGAATCCCGGACACTCAGATCAAAAGTTTCATGTTCGGGACCAAATGGTCCTTTGAGCCGAATATCTTCCCAGTGACCTGCAAGATCCAGAAGGAGGCAGGGATGTTCTGTGCCTCCATTGTCGAGGCGGCTGCGGCCCTAAGGTGGATGCCATTGGTGAGGGATGCCGTCAAGCTGAAGGAGTTCTATTGGGCCTTTTTGGCTCATGGGACTTCAGCTGACAGGAACCGACAAGCCAAGCGGTCCGCGGTTTGGCATTCGCTGAGGCAATAACTCTGACATGGGAGGAGTTTGGAGAAGCCATGGAGAAGGACTTCCGGACGGCTTCGAAGAGATTCTGGACCACCATCCGGCATCTCAGGAAAGGAAAGCAGTACACAGTGAAGACGCCGTCAAACCCTTGGCTGTACTCATTTGCCCCAACACAACAAGACCTTCGATAGCTCAGTTGGAAGCGCGGAGGACTGTAGAGGTTCAAGTTGGCATCCTTAGGTAGCTGGTTCAAGTCCGGCTCGAAGGACAAGCTGTTTCTTACGTTATGTCTGCCAGGAAAGAATGGCAGTACCGTCTTGTCTGAAGGACTTCCGCTTCCCTGTCAATGGAGTTGGACTTGAGTCTTTGTCACGCAGTCTGGAATTGGCAAACGGAGTCATTCTGATTGAGTGATCATTTGAGTGTCTATTTGAATACGTTTCATCTCAACTCCTGTTGGAAAATGACAGCCATTTCCGTGAGAGCAAAAGACCCATGGATTGTACCCGAAAATACTTAGCGCTCATCAAAGAGTAAAGTTGTTGTCCTGGTTTGCAAAGCCTCCATTGTTACGCCAGAAGGTGCCAGTCACATCCAAAACAAAGGGTTCCATGGTGTAATTGTTAGCACTCTGGACTCTGAATCCAGTGGTCCAAGTTCAAGTCTTGGTGGAACCTACTTGCCCTGCAGCAATTGAGTGTTTGGACTGAGTCTTCCTGTAAGAGTATGATGACTTATTGACTTACTCTACAAATCAGTGGTAACCGTGGATCAGGATGAGGTCCCCAAACGACGCCAATGTCTGTGACAGCTGATGTTAAGGATCAGCTGATCAGAAGATACTTGGTTTGTGTGCGGGGCCACAAGCCTTTCCAGTTCCAGTTAAAAGCCAGGCTCCTCATGTAGTTTCCATAGAGTACCAAGGGATTGTCCTGTTGCCCTCGTATTTTGAGGGCAAAAAGAAGGCGTTTGCAAGTGGACCTCAGACCTGGTCACCTGAACAGGGACTTGAATCCCGGACACTCAGATCAAACGTTTCATGTTCAGGTGACCGGCTCAACCTTTGTCTTGTCTGACCACGAACTCTTTTTGTCCAGAAGATATTTGGATTGTCCATGTGGGTAGTTTAAGACCTCAGTTCATCTTGGGGGTGGACATTTCGGGGCCTCTTCATCTCTGCAAGGCTTCGGTGGAATGGTTGGGGTCACCTTGATGCACTACTTGGGAACAATAAATCACGTACTGGGCTTCTTCACTATTCCATGATAAGAGACTAATCTAGAGAACGCGGCCAGGATTAGGTTTGGGGTATTTGTCTGACGCTGAGGGATAGATCCTGGACTCATTTCCGATCCCACATCTCTTTTACAAAATACAAAGGATTCCTTGGAGAATGCGGGTATCGACTCTGCTACTTCTCGCATGCTAAGCAAGCACTTTACCATTTGAGGTAATTCCCCTGGTTTGGGGTATTTGTCGGATGCTAAGGGGTAGATCCAATCCCAACATCTCTTCTACAAAAGGCAAAGAACTCCTTGAAGATTGCGGGCATTGATCCCACAACAAGACAAGACAAGGTGCTAGAGGGGAGAATGCAGTTAGGACTGGGTTTAGGGTGATACCTATGGCTGTGTTTGGCCTAGATATCGGGATTGGGGCCCGGATTAGTATTCGCTACGTGGGAACATTTCATCAAAAAAACAAAGGAGTTTATGGAGAATGCGGGCATTGATCCCGCTACCTCTCACATGCTAAGCGAGCGCTCTACCATTTGAGCTAATTCCCCTGCTGATGCAACGTTGGCAGAGAAGGTCCAGTCTCAGAACTATTTTGGTTCCTTTGCTGGAGTACGTCAAAGCGACACAGTCTCTGCCTTTCGGAGTGCAGCCATGATGCAGTCCCTGGTTGTCTAGTGGCTGGGACTTGGTGCTCTCACCACCGCGGCTGTTGTTCGATTCCCGGTCAGGGAACTGACATTTGGTTAGGTTTTGAGTGGAGATAGGATTTGTCTTGGTCCTCGGTCGAACGGTTCGGGTCATCTTTCAGCGCTATCTGTGAACTGCTGTCACTGCACATAAAAACATGGGGACATGGGGACATTCCAACCCAAGATGAGAACACACTGGACCAGGTACACAGCAACATACGTGGCACAGACACAGCTTCACCCTGCCCCCACTTTTACGCACGACTGAAAAAGCAGAACACCACCTCAGAAGCTGAAATACTCACTTAGGAGAAAGTTAGACTGAAATTCTAAAGGTCCCTGGTTCAAGCCCGGTTTTCAGAACAATCCCTATTTATGTTGCGACTTGGCAAATAGTTTGAAAAGGCTTATTGGCTGGCTGAAAGGACCTTAACTTCATTCTTCAAAAGGCCAGACATCCAGCCATCCAGACAAGGTTAGAGGAGGCTACAAGCCTATTTACAAACCATTGACTCCAAGGGCACAAGTTGAGTCCACCGAGATATCAAAGTGACCCCGAGGGTGACTAAGGTGTTTCTTTCAAGCCGCGATTGTGATGTCTTGTTTTGTTGAAGAAAAGCCCATAATTTCTGGAACAAGTTTCCCTACAAAGGAGACATCTTTGTCTATTTGGACAATTGTCAATCTGCCCCCACTTTGGACACATCGTCGTGTTTCATTGTTTGGCAACTGCTTTGTGACTTCACCAGTCCCCTTAAAAGCCCCTTCCTACGGGTTTCCATAGTGTAGTGGTTATCATGTTTGCCTAACACGCAAAAGGTCCCCAGTTCGAAACTGGGTGGAAACATGGCCTTTGAAGTCCTTCTTCTACAAAAAAAGTCAAGGTGATGAATAGGATCAAGGACATGTGCTTGATCTCTGAAGGGACTTGAACACTCAGATTTAAAGTCTGATGCCCTACGAAGTGAGTCCCCAGGCCTTTGGTCAAAAGACTTGTTTTTATGTATTTGGAATGAAATGTTTTCTGCATGTTGAACACTTTTCAACAGGAAAGATATCTTTCAGATGTATCAATAAAACTGCAGAATCGCCCAACATGGGGCTCGAACCCACGACCATGAGATTAAGAGTCTCATGCTCTTCCGACTGAGCTAATCGGGCCTTTTGCTGCTCTAGATATCAGTTTTTATTGATGTGGCCATCCTGATGTTTGATCAATTCCACAGCTGACCTAGTTTCTCATGGAACAGAAGGAGTGAGACCTGGAGGGTCAGGATGGCCGAGCGGTCGAAGGCGCTGCATTCAGGTTGCAGTCTCTAATGAGGCGTGGGTTCAAATCCCACTTCTGACAGTGCGGGGACACAAGTCTTTCTAGTTCCAGTTAAAAGCCCGGCTCCTCATGTATTTTCCATAAAGTACCAAGGTGTTGTCCTGTTGTCCTGGTATTTTGAGGGCAAAATGAGGCGTTTGCAAGTGGACCTCAGACCTTGTCACCTGAACAGGGACTTGAATCCCGGACACTCAGATCAAAAGTTTCATGTTCGGGACCAAATGGTCCTTTGAGCCGAATATCTTCCCAGTGACCTGCAAGATCCAGAAGGAGGCAGGGATGTTCTGTGCCTCCATTGTCGAGGCGGCTGCGGCCCTAAGGTGGATGCCATTGGTGAGGGATGCCGTCAAGCTGAAGGAGTTCTATTGGGCCTTTTTGGCTCATGGGACTTCAGCTGACAGGAACCGACAAGCCAAGCGGTCCGCGGCTTTGGCATTCGCTGAGGCAATAACTCTGACATGGGAGGAGTTTGGAGAAGCCATGGAGAAGGATTTCCGGACGGCTTCGAAGAGATTCTGGACCACCATCCGGCATCTCAGGAAAGGAAAGCAGTACACAGTGAAGACGCCGTCAAACGCTTGGCTGTACTCATTTGCCCCAACACAACAAGACCTTCGATAGCTCAGTTGGAAGCGCGGAGGACTGTAGAGGTTCAAGTTGGCATCCTTAGGTAGCTGGTTCAAGTCCGGCTCGAAGGACAAGCTGTTTCTTACGTTATGTCTGCCAGGAAAGAATGGCAATACCGTCTTGTCTGAAGGACTTCCGCTTCCCTGTCAATGGAGTTGGACTTGAGTCTTTGTCACGCAGTCTGGAATTGGCAAACGGAGTCATTCTGATTGAGTGATCATTTGAGTGTCTATTTGAATACGTTTCATCTCAACTCCTGTTGGAAAAGGACAGCCATTTCCGTGAGAGCACAAGACCCCTGGATTGTACCCGAAAATACTTAGCGCTCATCAAAGAGTAAAGTTGTTGTCCTGGTTTGCAAAGCCTCCATTGTTACGCCAGAAGGTGCCAGTCACATCCAAAACAAAGGGTTCCATGGTGTAATTGTTAGCACTCTGGACTCTGAATCCAGTGGTCCAAGTTCAAGTCTTGGTGGAACCTACTTGCCCTGCAGCAATTGAGTGTTTGGACTGAGTCTTCCTGTAAGAGTATGATGACTTATTGACTTACTCTACAAATCAGTGGTAACCGTGGATCAGGATGAGGTCCCCAAACGACGCCAATGTCTGTGACAGCTGATGTTAAGGATCAGCTGATCAGAAGATACTTGGTTTGTGTGCGGGGCCACAAGCCTTTCCAGTTCCAGTTAAAAGCCAGGCTCCTCATGTAGTTTCCATAGAGTACCAAGGGATTGTCCTGTTGCCCTTGTATTTTGAGGGCAAAAAGGAGGCGTTTGCAAGTGGACCTCAGACCTGGTCACCTGAACAGGGACTTGAATCCCGGACACTCAGATCAAACGTTTCATGTTCAGGTGACCGGCTCACCCTTTGTCTTGTCTGACCACGAACTCTTTTTGTCCAGAAGATATTTGGATTGTCCATGTGGGTAGTTTAAGACCTCAGTTCATCTTGGGGGTGGACATTTCGGGGCCTCTTCATCTCTGCAAGGCTTCGGTGGAATGGTTGGGGTCACCTTGATGCGCTACTTGGGAACAATAAATCACGTACTGGGCTTCTTCACTATTCCATGATAAGAGACTAATCTAGAGAACGCGGCCAGGATTAGGTTTGGGGTATTTGTCTGACGCTGAGGGATAGATCCTGGACTCATTTCCGATCCCACATCTCTTTTACAAAATACAAAGGATTCCTTGGAGAATGCGGGTATCGACTCTGCTACTTCTCGCATGCTAAGCAAGCACTTTACCATTTGAGGTAATTCCCCAGGTTTGGGGTATTTGTCGGATGCTAAGGGGTAGATCCAATCCCAACATCTCTTCTACAAAAGGCAAAGAACTCCTTGAAGATTGCGGGCATTGATCCCACAACAAGACAAGACAAGGTGCTAGAGGGGAGAATGCAGTTAGGACTGGGTTTAGGGTGATACCTATGGCTGTGTTTGGCCTAGATATCGGGATTGGGGCCCGGATTAGTATTCGCTACGTGGGAACATTTCATCAAAAAAACAAAGGAGTTTATGGAGAATGCGGGCATTGATCCCGCTACCTCTCACATGCTAAGCGAGCGCTCTACCATTTGAGCTAATTCCCCTGCTGATGCAGCGTTGGCAGAGAAGGTCCAGTCTCAGAACTATTTTGGTTCCTTTGCTGGAGTACGTCAAAGCGACACAGTCTCTGCCTTTCGGAGTGCAGCCCTGATGCAGCCCCTGGTTGTCTAGTGGCTGGGACTTGGTGCTCTCACCACCGCGGCTGTTGTTCGATTCCCGGTCAGGGAACTGACATTTGGTTAGGTTTTGAGTGGAGATAGGATTTGTCTTGGTCCTCGGTCGAACGGTTCGGGTCATCTTTCAGCGCTATCTGTGAACTGCTGTCACTGCACATAAAAACATGGGGACATGGGGACATTCCAACCCAAGATGAGAACACACTGGACCAGGTACACAGCAACATACGTGGCACAGACACAGCTTCACCCTGCCCCCACTTTTACCCACGACTGAAAAAGCAGAACACCACCTCAGAAGCTGAAATACTCACTTAGGAGAAAGTTAGACTGAAGTTCTAAAGGTCCCTGGTTCAAGCCCGGTTTTCAGAACAATCCCTATTTATGTTGCGACTTGGCAAATAGTTTGAAAAGGCTTATTGGCTGGCTGAAAGGACCTTAACTTCATTCTTCAAAAGGCCAGACATCCAGCCATCCAGACAAGGTTAGAGGAGGCTACAAGCCTATTTACAAACCATTGACTCCAAGGGCACAAGTTGAGTCCACCGAGATATCAAAGTGACCCCGAGGGTGACTAAGGTGTTTCTTTCAAGCCGCGATTGTGATGTCTTGTTTTGTTGAAGAAAAGCCCATAATTTCTGGAACAAGTTTCCCTACAAAGGAGACATCTTTGTCTATTTGGACAATTGTCAATCTGCCCCCACTTTGGACACATCGTCGTGTTTCATTGTTTGGCAACTGCTTTGTGACTTCACCAGTCCCCTTAAAAGCCCCTTCCTACGGGTTTCCATAGTGTTGTGGTTATCACGTTTGCCTAACACGCAAAAGGTCCCCAGTTCGAAACTGGGTGGAAACATGGCCTTTGAAGTCCTTCTTTTACAAAAAAAGTCAAGGTGACGAATAGGATCAAGGACATGTGCTTGATCTCTGAAGGGACTTGAACACTCAGATTTAAAGTCTGATGCCCTACGAAGTGAGTCCCCAGGCCTTTGGTCAAAAGACTTGTTTTTATGTATTTGGAATGAAATGTTTTCTGCATGTTGAACACTTTTCAACAGGAAAGATATCTTTCAGATGTATCAATAAAACTGCTGAATCGCCCAACATGGGGCTCGAACCCACGACCATGAGATTAAGAGTCTCATGCTCTTCCGACTGAGCTAATCGGGCCTTTTGCTGCTCTAGATATCAGTTTTTATTGATGTGGCCATCCTGATGTTTGATCAATTCCACAGCTGACCTAGTTTCTCATGGAACAGAAGGAGTGAGACCTGGAGGGTCAGGATGGCCGAGCGGTCGAAGGCGCTGCATTCAGGTTGCAGTCTCTAATGAGGCGTGGGTTCAAATCCCACTTCTGACAGTGCGGGGACACAAGTCTTTCTAGTTCCAGTTAAAAGCCCGGCTCCTCATGTATTTTCCATAAAGTACCAAGGTGTTGTCCTGTTGTCCTGGTATTTTGAGGGCAAAATGAGGCGTTTGCAAGTGGACCTCAGACCTTGTCACCTGAACAGGGACTTGAATCCCGGACACTCAGATCAAAAGTTTCATGTTCGGGACCAAATGGTCCTTTGAGCCGAATATCTTCCCAGTGACCTGCAAGATCCAGAAGGAGGCAGGGATGTTCTGTGCCTCCATTGTCGAGGCGGCTGTGGCCCTAAGGTGGATGCCATTGGTGAGGGATGCCGTCAAGCTGAAGGAGTTCTATTGGGCCTTTTTTGGCTCATGGGACTTCAGCTGACAGGAACCGGCAAGCCAAGCGGTCCGCGGCTTTGGCATTCGCTGAGGCAATAACTCTGACATGGGAGGAGTTTGGAGAAGCCATGGAGAAGGACTTCCGGACGGCTTCGAAGAGATTCTGGACCACCATCCGGCATCTCAGGAAAGGAAAGCAGTACACAGTGAAGACGCCGTCAAACGCTTGGCTGTACTCATTTGCCCCAACACAACAAGACCTTCGATAGCTCAGTTGGAAGCGCGGAGGACTGTAGAGGTTCAAGTTGGCATCCTTAGGTAGCTGGTTCAAGTCCGGCTCGAAGGACAAGCTGTTTCTTACGTTATGTCTGCCAGGAAAGAATGGCAATACCGTCTTGTCTGAAGGACTTCCGCTTCCCTGTCAATGGAGTTGGACTTGAGTCTTTGTCACGCAGTCCGGAATTGGCAAACGGAGTCATTCTGATTGAGTGATCATTTGAGTGTCTATTTGAATACGTTTCATCTCAACTCCTGTTGGAAAAGGACAGCCATTTCCGTGAGAGCACAAGACCCCTGGATTGTACCCGAAAATACTTAGCGCTCATCAAAGAGTAAAGTTGTTGTCCTGGTTTGCAAAGCCTCCATTGTTACGCCAGAAGGTGCCAGTCACATCCAAAACAAAGGGTTCCATGGTGTAATTGTTAGCACTCTGGACTCTGAATCCAGTGGTCCAAGTTCAAGTCTTGGTGGAACCTACTTGCCCTGCAGCAATTGAGTGTTTGGACTGAGTCTTCCTGTAAGAGTATGATGACTTATTGACTTACTCTACAAATCAGTGGTAACCGTGGATCAGGATGAGGTCCCCAAACGACGCCAATGTCTGTGACAGCTGATGTTAAGGATCAGCTGATCAGAAGATACTTGGTTTGTGTGCGGGGCCACAAGCCTTTCCAGTTCCAGTTAAAAGCCAGGCTCCTCATGTAGTTTCCATAGAGTACCAAGGGATTGTCCTGTTGCCCTTGTATTTTGAGGGCAAAAAGGAGGCGTTTGCAAGTGGACCTCAGACCTGGTCACCTGAACAGGGACTTGAATCCCGGACACTCAGATCAAACGTTTCATGTTCAGGTGACCGGCTCACCCTTTGTCTTGTCTGACCACGAACTCTTTTTGTCCAGAAGATATTTGGATTGTCCATGTGGGTAGTTTAAGACCTCAGTTCATCTTGGGGGTGGACATTTCGGGGCCTCTTCATCTCTGCAAGGCTTCGGTGGAATGGTTGGGGTCACCTTGATGCGCTACTTGGGAACAATAAATCACGTACTGGGCTTCTTCACTATTCCATGATAAGAGACTAATCTAGAGAACGCGGCCAGGATTAGGTTTGGGGTATTTGTCTGACGCTGAGGGATAGATCCTGGACTCATTTCCGATCCCACATCTCTTTTACAAAATACAAAGGATTCCTTGGAGAATGCGGGTATCGACTCTGCTACTTCTCGCATGCTAAGCAAGCACTTTACCATTTGAGGTAATTCCCCAGGTTTGGGGTATTTGTCGGATGCTAAGGGGTAGATCCAATCCCAACATCTCTTCTACAAAAGGCAAAGAACTCCTTGAAGATTGCGGGCATTGATCCCACAACAAGACAAGACAAGGTGCTAGAGGGGAGAATGCAGTTAGGACTGGGTTTAGGGTGATACCTATGGCTGTGTTTGGCCTAGATATCGGGATTGGGGCCCGGATTAGTATTCGCTACGTGGGAACATTTCATCAAAAAAACAAAGGAGTTTATGGAGAATGCGGGCATTGATCCCGCTACCTCTCACATGCTAAGCGAGCGCTCTACCATTTGAGTTAATTCCCCTGCTGATGCAGCGTTGGCAGAGAAGGTCCAGTCTCAGAACTATTTTGGTTCCTTTGCTGGAGTACGTCAAAGCGACACAGTCTCTGCCTTTCGGAGTGCAGCCCTGATGCAGCCCCTGGTTGTCTAGTGGCTGGGACTTGGTGCTCTCACCACCGCGGCTGTTGTTCGATTCCCGGTCAGGGAACTGACATTTGGTTAGGTTTTGAGTGGAGATAGGATTTGTCTTGGTCCTCGGTCGAACGGTTCGGGTCATCTTTCAGCGCTATCTGTGAACTGCTGTCACTGCACATAAAAACATGGGGACATGGGGACATTCCAACCCAAGATGAGAACACACTGGACCAGGTACACAGCAACATACGTGGCACAGACACAGCTTCACCCTGCCCCCACTTTTACCCACGACTGAAAAAGCAGAACACCACCTCAGAAGCTGAAATACTCACTTAGGAGAAAGTTAGACTGAAGTTCTAAAGGTCCCTGGTTCAAGCCCGGTTTTCAGAACAATCCCTATTTATGTTGCGACTTGGCAAATAGTTTGAAAAGGCTTATTGGCTGGCTGAAAGGACCTTAACTTCATTCTTCAAAAGGCCAGACATCCAGCCATCCAGACAAGGTTAGAGGAGGCTACAAGCCTATTTACAAACCATTGACTCCAAGGGCACAAGTTGAGTCCACCGAGATATCAAAGTGACCCCGAGGGTGACTAAGGTGTTTCTTTCAAGCCGCGATTGTGATGTCTTGTTTTGTTGAAGAAAAGCCCATAATTTCTGGAACAAGTTTCCCTACAAAGGAGACATCTTTGTCTATTTGGACAATTGTCAATCTGCCCCCACTTTGGACACATCGTCGTGTTTCATTGTTTGGCAACTGCTTTGTGACTTCACCAGTCCCCTTAAAAGCCCCTTCCTACGGGTTTCCATAGTGTTGTGGTTATCACGTTTGCCTAACACGCAAAAGGTCCCCAGTTCGAAACTGGGTGGAAACATGGCCTTTGAAGTCCTTCTTTTACAAAAAAAGTCAAGGTGACGAATAGGATCAAGGACATGTGCTTGATCTCTGAAGGGACTTGAACACTCAGATTTAAAGTCTGATGCCCTACGAAGTGAGTCCCCAGGCCTTTGGTCAAAAGACTTGTTTTTATGTATTTGGAATGAAATGTTTTCTGCATGTTGAACACTTTTCAACAGGAAAGATATCTTTCAGATGTATCAATAAAACTGCTGAATCGCCCAACATGGGGCTCGAACCCACGACCATGAGATTAAGAGTCTCATGCTCTTCCGACTGAGCTAATCGGGCCTTTTGCTGCTCTAGATATCAGTTTTTATTGATGTGGCCATCCTGATGTTTGATCAATTCCACAGCTGACCTAGTTTCTCATGGAACAGAAGGAGTGAGACCTGGAGGGTCAGGATGGCCGAGCGGTCGAAGGCGCTGCATTCAGGTTGCAGTCTCTAATGAGGCGTGGGTTCAAATCCCACTTCTGACAGTGCGGGGACACAAGTCTTTCTAGTTCCAGTTAAAAGCCCGGCTCCTCATGTATTTTCCATAAAGTACCAAGGTGTTGTCCTGTTGTCCTGGTATTTTGAGGGCAAAATGAGGCGTTTGCAAGTGGACCTCAGACCTTGTCACCTGAACAGGGACTTGAATCCCGGACACTCAGATCAAAAGTTTCATGTTCGGGACCAAATGGTCCTTTGAGCCGAATATCTTCCCAGTGACCTGCAAGATCCAGAAGGAGGCAGGGATGTTCTGTGCCTCCATTGTCGAGGCGGCTGTGGCCCTAAGGTGGATGCCATTGGTGAGGGATGCCGTCAAGCTGAAGGAGTTCTATTGGGCCTTTTTTGGCTCATGGGACTTCAGCTGACAGGAACCGGCAAGCCAAGCGGTCCGCGGCTTTGGCATTCGCTGAGGCAATAACTCTGACATGGGAGGAGTTTGGAGAAGCCATGGAGAAGGACTTCCGGACGGCTTCGAAGAGATTCTGGACCACCATCCGGCATCTCAGGAAAGGAAAGCAGTACACAGTGAAGACGCCGTCAAACGCTTGGCTGTACTCATTTGCCCCAACACAACAAGACCTTCGATAGCTCAGTTGGAAGCGCGGAGGACTGTAGAGGTTCAAGTTGGCATCCTTAGGTAGCTGGTTCAAGTCCGGCTCGAAGGACAAGCTGTTTCTTACGTTATGTCTGCCAGGAAAGAATGGCAATACCGTCTTGTCTGAAGGACTTCCGCTTCCCTGTCAATGGAGTTGGACTTGAGTCTTTGTCACGCAGTCTGGAATTGGCAAACGGAGTCATTCTGATTGAGTGATCATTTGAGTGTCTATTTGAATACGTTTCATCTCAACTCCTGTTGGAAAAGGACAGCCATTTCCGTGAGAGCACAAGACCCCTGGATTGTACCCGAAAATACTTAGCGCTCATCAAAGAGTAAAGTTGTTGTCCTGGTTTGCAAAGCCTCCATTGTTACGCCAGAAGGTGCCAGTCACATCCAAAACAAAGGGTTCCATGGTGTAATTGTTAGCACTCTGGACTCTGAATCCAGTGGTCCAAGTTCAAGTCTTGGTGGAACCTACTTGCCCTGCAGCAATTGAGTGTTTGGACTGAGTCTTCCTGTAAGAGTATGATGACTTATTGACTTACTCTACAAATCAGTGGTAACCGTGGATCAGGATGAGGTCCCCAAACGACGCCAATGTCTGTGACAGCTGATGTTAAGGATCAGCTGATCAGAAGATACTTGGTTTGTGTGCGGGGCCACAAGCCTTTCCAGTTCCAGTTAAAAGCCAGGCTCCTCATGTAGTTTCCATAGAGTACCAAGGGATTGTCCTGTTGCCCTTGTATTTTGAGGGCAAAAAGGAGGCGTTTGCAAGTGGACCTCAGACCTGGTCACCTGAACAGGGACTTGAATCCCGGACACTCAGATCAAACGTTTCATGTTCAGGTGACCGGCTCACCCTTTGTCTTGTCTGACCACGAACTCTTTTTGTCCAGAAGATATTTGGATTGTCCATGTGGGTAGTTTAAGACCTCAGTTCATCTTGGGGGTGGACATTTCGGGGCCTCTTCATCTCTGCAAGGCTTCGGTGGAATGGTTGGGGTCACCTTGATGCGCTACTTGGGAACAATAAATCACGTACTGGGCTTCTTCACTATTCCATGATAAGAGACTAATCTAGAGAACGCGGCCAGGATTAGGTTTGGGGTATTTGTCTGACGCTGAGGGATAGATCCTGGACTCATTTCCGATCCCACATCTCTTTTACAAAATACAAAGGATTCCTTGGAGAATGCGGGTATCGACTCTGCTACTTCTCGCATGCTAAGCAAGCACTTTACCATTTGAGGTAATTCCCCAGGTTTGGGGTATTTGTCGGATGCTAAGGGGTAGATCCAATCCCAACATCTCTTCTACAAAAGGCAAAGAACTCCTTGAAGATTGCGGGCATTGATCCCACAACAAGACAAGACAAGGTGCTAGAGGGGAGAATGCAGTTAGGACTGGGTTTAGGGTGATACCTATGGCTGTGTTTGGCCTAGATATCGGGATTGGGGCCCGGATTAGTATTCGCTACGTGGGAACATTTCATCAAAAAAACAAAGGAGTTTATGGAGAATGCGGGCATTGATCCCGCTACCTCTCACATGCTAAGCGAGCGCTCTACCATTTGAGCTAATTCCCCTGCTGATGCAGCGTTGGCAGAGAAGGTCCAGTCTCAGAACTATTTTGGTTCCTTTGCTGGAGTACGTCAAAGCGACACAGTCTCTGCCTTTCGGAGTGCAGCCCTGATGCAGCCCCTGGTTGTCTAGTGGCTGGGACTTGGTGCTCTCACCACCGCGGCTGTTGTTCGATTCCCGGTCAGGGAACTGACATTTGGTTAGGTTTTGAGTGGAGATAGGATTTGTCTTGGTCCTCGGTCGAACGGTTCGGGTCATCTTTCAGCGCTATCTGTGAACTGCTGTCACTGCACATAAAAACATGGGGACATGGGGACATTCCAACCCAAGATGAGAACACACTGGACCAGGTACACAGCAACATACGTGGCACAGACACAGCTTCACCCTGCCCCCACTTTTACCCACGACTGAAAAAGCAGAACACCACCTCAGAAGCTGAAATACTCACTTAGGAGAAAGTTAGACTGAAGTTCTAAAGGTCCCTGGTTCAAGCCCGGTTTTCAGAACAATCCCTATTTATGTTGCGACTTGGCAAATAGTTTGAAAAGGCTTATTGGCTGGCTGAAAGGACCTTAACTTCATTCTTCAAAAGGCCAGACATCCAGCCATCCAGACAAGGTTAGAGGAGGCTACAAGCCTATTTACAAACCATTGACTCCAAGGGCACAAGTTGAGTCCACCGAGATATCAAAGTGACCCCGAGGGTGACTAAGGTGTTTCTTTCAAGCCGCGATTGTGATGTCTTGTTTTGTTGAAGAAAAGCCCATAATTTCTGGAACAAGTTTCCCTACAAAGGAGACATCTTTGTCTATTTGGACAATTGTCAATCTGCCCCCACTTTGGACACATCGTCGTGTTTCATTGTTTGGCAACTGCTTTGTGACTTCACCAGTCCCCTTAAAAGCCCCTTCCTACGGGTTTCCATAGTGTTGTGGTTATCACGTTTGCCTAACACGCAAAAGGTCCCCAGTTCGAAACTGGGTGGAAACATGGCCTTTGAAGTCCTTCTTTTACAAAAAAAGTCAAGGTGACGAATAGGATCAAGGACATGTGCTTGATCTCTGAAGGGACTTGAACACTCAGATTTAAAGTCTGATGCCCTACGAAGTGAGTCCCCAGGCCTTTGGTCAAAAGACTTGTTTTTATGTATTTGGAATGAAATGTTTTCTGCATGTTGAACACTTTTCAACAGGAAAGATATCTTTCAGATGTATCAATAAAACTGCTGAATCGCCCAACATGGGGCTCGAACCCACGACCATGAGATTAAGAGTCTCATGCTCTTCCGACTGAGCTAATCGGGCCTTTTGCTGCTCTAGATATCAGTTTTTATTGATGTGGCCATCCTGATGTTTGATCAATTCCACAGCTGACCTAGTTTCTCATGGAACAGAAGGAGTGAGACCTGGAGGGTCAGGATGGCCGAGCGGTCGAAGGCGCTGCATTCAGGTTGCAGTCTCTAATGAGGCGTGGGTTCAAATCCCACTTCTGACAGTGCGGGGACACAAGTCTTTCTAGTTCCAGTTAAAAGCCCGGCTCCTCATGTATTTTCCATAAAGTACCAAGGTGTTGTCCTGTTGTCCTGGTATTTTGAGGGCAAAATGAGGCGTTTGCAAGTGGACCTCAGACCTTGTCACCTGAACAGGGACTTGAATCCCGGACACTCAGATCAAAAGTTTCATGTTCGGGACCAAATGGTCCTTTGAGCCGAATATCTTCCCAGTGACCTGCAAGATCCAGAAGGAGGCAGGGATGTTCTGTGCCTCCATTGTCGAGGCGGCTGTGGCCCTAAGGTGGATGCCATTGGTGAGGGATGCCGTCAAGCTGAAGGAGTTCTATTGGGCCTTTTTTGGCTCATGGGACTTCAGCTGACAGGAACCGGCAAGCCAAGCGGTCCGCGGCTTTGGCATTCGCTGAGGCAATAACTCTGACATGGGAGGAGTTTGGAGAAGCCATGGAGAAGGACTTCCGGACGGCTTCGAAGAGATTCTGGACCACCATCCGGCATCTCAGGAAAGGAAAGCAGTACACAGTGAAGACGCCGTCAAACGCTTGGCTGTACTCATTTGCCCCAACACAACAAGACCTTCGATAGCTCAGTTGGAAGCGCGGAGGACTGTAGAGGTTCAAGTTGGCATCCTTAGGTAGCTGGTTCAAGTCCGGCTCGAAGGACAAGCTGTTTCTTACGTTATGTCTGCCAGGAAAGAATGGCAATACCGTCTTGTCTGAAGGACTTCCGCTTCCCTGTCAATGGAGTTGGACTTGAGTCTTTGTCACGCAGTCCGGAATTGGCAAACGGAGTCATTCTGATTGAGTGATCATTTGAGTGTCTATTTGAATACGTTTCATCTCAACTCCTGTTGGAAAAGGACAGCCATTTCCGTGAGAGCACAAGACCCCTGGATTGTACCCGAAAATACTTAGCGCTCATCAAAGAGTAAAGTTGTTGTCCTGGTTTGCAAAGCCTCCATTGTTACGCCAGAAGGTGCCAGTCACATCCAAAACAAAGGGTTCCATGGTGTAATTGTTAGCACTCTGGACTCTGAATCCAGTGGTCCAAGTTCAAGTCTTGGTGGAACCTACTTGCCCTGCAGCAATTGAGTGTTTGGACTGAGTCTTCCTGTAAGAGTATGATGACTTATTGACTTACTCTACAAATCAGTGGTAACCGTGGATCAGGATGAGGTCCCCAAACGACGCCAATGTCTGTGACAGCTGATGTTAAGGATCAGCTGATCAGAAGATACTTGGTTTGTGTGCGGGGCCACAAGCCTTTCCAGTTCCAGTTAAAAGCCAGGCTCCTCATGTAGTTTCCATAGAGTACCAAGGGATTGTCCTGTTGCCCTTGTATTTTGAGGGCAAAAAGGAGGCGTTTGCAAGTGGACCTCAGACCTGGTCACCTGAACAGGGACTTGAATCCCGGACACTCAGATCAAACGTTTCATGTTCAGGTGACCGGCTCACCCTTTGTCTTGTCTGACCACGAACTCTTTTTGTCCAGAAGATATTTGGATTGTCCATGTGGGTAGTTTAAGACCTCAGTTCATCTTGGGGGTGGACATTTCGGGGCCTCTTCATCTCTGCAAGGCTTCGGTGGAATGGTTGGGGTCACCTTGATGCGCTACTTGGGAACAATAAATCACGTACTGGGCTTCTTCACTATTCCATGATAAGAGACTAATCTAGAGAACGCGGCCAGGATTAGGTTTGGGGTATTTGTCTGACGCTGAGGGATAGATCCTGGACTCATTTCCGATCCCACATCTCTTTTACAAAATACAAAGGATTCCTTGGAGAATGCGGGTATCGACTCTGCTACTTCTCGCATGCTAAGCAAGCACTTTACCATTTGAGGTAATTCCCCAGGTTTGGGGTATTTGTCGGATGCTAAGGGGTAGATCCAATCCCAACATCTCTTCTACAAAAGGCAAAGAACTCCTTGAAGATTGCGGGCATTGATCCCACAACAAGACAAGACAAGGTGCTAGAGGGGAGAATGCAGTTAGGACTGGGTTTAGGGTGATACCTATGGCTGTGTTTGGCCTAGATATCGGGATTGGGGCCCGGATTAGTATTCGCTACGTGGGAACATTTCATCAAAAAAACAAAGGAGTTTATGGAGAATGCGGGCATTGATCCCGCTACCTCTCACATGCTAAGCGAGCGCTCTACCATTTGAGCTAATTCCCCTGCTGATGCAGCGTTGGCAGAGAAGGTCCAGTCTCAGAACTATTTTGGTTCCTTTGCTGGAGTACGTCAAAGCGACACAGTCTCTGCCTTTCGGAGTGCAGCCCTGATGCAGCCCCTGGTTGTCTAGTGGCTGGGACTTGGTGCTCTCACCACCGCGGCTGTTGTTCGATTCCCGGTCAGGGAACTGACATTTGGTTAGGTTTTGAGTGGAGATAGGATTTGTCTTGGTCCTCGGTCGAACGGTTCGGGTCATCTTTCAGCGCTATCTGTGAACTGCTGTCACTGCACATAAAAACATGGGGACATGGGGACATTCCAACCCAAGATGAGAACACACTGGACCAGGTACACAGCAACATACGTGGCACAGACACAGCTTCACCCTGCCCCCACTTTTACCCACGACTGAAAAAGCAGAACACCACCTCAGAAGCTGAAATACTCACTTAGGAGAAAGTTAGACTGAAGTTCTAAAGGTCCCTGGTTCAAGCCCGGTTTTCAGAACAATCCCTATTTATGTTGCGACTTGGCAAATAGTTTGAAAAGGCTTATTGGCTGGCTGAAAGGACCTTAACTTCATTCTTCAAAAGGCCAGACATCCAGCCATCCAGACAAGGTTAGAGGAGGCTACAAGCCTATTTACAAACCATTGACTCCAAGGGCACAAGTTGAGTCCACCGAGATATCAAAGTGACCCCGAGGGTGACTAAGGTGTTTCTTTCAAGCCGCGATTGTGATGTCTTGTTTTGTTGAAGAAAAGCCCATAATTTCTGGAACAAGTTTCCCTACAAAGGAGACATCTTTGTCTATTTGGACAATTGTCAATCTGCCCCCACTTTGGACACATCGTCGTGTTTCATTGTTTGGCAACTGCTTTGTGACTTCACCAGTCCCCTTAAAAGCCCCTTCCTACGGGTTTCCATAGTGTTGTGGTTATCACGTTTGCCTAACACGCAAAAGGTCCCCAGTTCGAAACTGGGTGGAAACATGGCCTTTGAAGTCCTTCTTTTACAAAAAAAGTCAAGGTGACGAATAGGATCAAGGACATGTGCTTGATCTCTGAAGGGACTTGAACACTCAGATTTAAAGTCTGATGCCCTACGAAGTGAGTCCCCAGGCCTTTGGTCAAAAGACTTGTTTTTATGTATTTGGAATGAAATGTTTTCTGCATGTTGAACACTTTTCAACAGGAAAGATATCTTTCAGATGTATCAATAAAACTGCTGAATCGCCCAACATGGGGCTCGAACCCACGACCATGAGATTAAGAGTCTCATGCTCTTCCGACTGAGCTAATCGGGCCTTTTGCTGCTCTAGATATCAGTTTTTATTGATGTGGCCATCCTGATGTTTGATCAATTCCACAGCTGACCTAGTTTCTCATGGAACAGAAGGAGTGAGACCTGGAGGGTCAGGATGGCCGAGCGGTCGAAGGCGCTGCATTCAGGTTGCAGTCTCTAATGAGGCGTGGGTTCAAATCCCACTTCTGACAGTGCGGGGACACAAGTCTTTCTAGTTCCAGTTAAAAGCCCGGCTCCTCATGTATTTTCCATAAAGTACCAAGGTGTTGTCCTGTTGTCCTGGTATTTTGAGGGCAAAATGAGGCGTTTGCAAGTGGACCTCAGACCTTGTCACCTGAACAGGGACTTGAATCCCGGACACTCAGATCAAAAGTTTCATGTTCGGGACCAAATGGTCCTTTGAGCCGAATATCTTCCCAGTGACCTGCAAGATCCAGAAGGAGGCAGGGATGTTCTGTGCCTCCATTGTCGAGGCGGCTGTGGCCCTAAGGTGGATGCCATTGGTGAGGGATGCCGTCAAGCTGAAGGAGTTCTATTGGGCCTTTTTTGGCTCATGGGACTTCAGCTGACAGGAACCGGCAAGCCAAGCGGTCCGCGGCTTTGGCATTCGCTGAGGCAATAACTCTGACATGGGAGGAGTTTGGAGAAGCCATGGAGAAGGACTTCCGGACGGCTTCGAAGAGATTCTGGACCACCATCCGGCATCTCAGGAAAGGAAAGCAGTACACAGTGAAGACGCCGTCAAACGCTTGGCTGTACTCATTTGCCCCAACACAACAAGACCTTCGATAGCTCAGTTGGAAGCGCGGAGGACTGTAGAGGTTCAAGTTGGCATCCTTAGGTAGCTGGTTCAAGTCCGGCTCGAAGGACAAGCTGTTTCTTACGTTATGTCTGCCAGGAAAGAATGGCAATACCGTCTTGTCTGAAGGACTTCCGCTTCCCTGTCAATGGAGTTGGACTTGAGTCTTTGTCACGCAGTCTGGAATTGGCAAACGGAGTCATTCTGATTGAGTGATCATTTGAGTGTCTATTTGAATACGTTTCATCTCAACTCCTGTTGGAAAAGGACAGCCATTTCCGTGAGAGCACAAGACCCCTGGATTGTACCCGAAAATACTTAGCGCTCATCAAAGAGTAAAGTTGTTGTCCTGGTTTGCAAAGCCTCCATTGTTACGCCAGAAGGTGCCAGTCACATCCAAAACAAAGGGTTCCATGGTGTAATTGTTAGCACTCTGGACTCTGAATCCAGTGGTCCAAGTTCAAGTCTTGGTGGAACCTACTTGCCCTGCAGCAATTGAGTGTTTGGACTGAGTCTTCCTGTAAGAGTATGATGACTTATTGACTTACTCTACAAATCAGTGGTAACCGTGGATCAGGATGAGGTCCCCAAACGACGCCAATGTCTGTGACAGCTGATGTTAAGGATCAGCTGATCAGAAGATACTTGGTTTGTGTGCGGGGCCACAAGCCTTTCCAGTTCCAGTTAAAAGCCAGGCTCCTCATGTAGTTTCCATAGAGTACCAAGGGATTGTCCTGTTGCCCTTGTATTTTGAGGGCAAAAAGGAGGCGTTTGCAAGTGGACCTCAGACCTGGTCACCTGAACAGGGACTTGAATCCCGGACACTCAGATCAAACGTTTCATGTTCAGGTGACCGGCTCACCCTTTGTCTTGTCTGACCACGAACTCTTTTTGTCCAGAAGATATTTGGATTGTCCATGTGGGTAGTTTAAGACCTCAGTTCATCTTGGGGGTGGACATTTCGGGGCCTCTTCATCTCTGCAAGGCTTCGGTGGAATGGTTGGGGTCACCTTGATGCGCTACTTGGGAACAATAAATCACGTACTGGGCTTCTTCACTATTCCATGATAAGAGACTAATCTAGAGAACGCGGCCAGGATTAGGTTTGGGGTATTTGTCTGACGCTGAGGGATAGATCCTGGACTCATTTCCGATCCCACATCTCTTTTACAAAATACAAAGGATTCCTTGGAGAATGCGGGTATCGACTCTGCTACTTCTCGCATGCTAAGCAAGCACTTTACCATTTGAGGTAATTCCCCAGGTTTGGGGTATTTGTCGGATGCTAAGGGGTAGATCCAATCCCAACATCTCTTCTACAAAAGGCAAAGAACTCCTTGAAGATTGCGGGCATTGATCCCACAACAAGACAAGACAAGGTGCTAGAGGGGAGAATGCAGTTAGGACTGGGTTTAGGGTGATACCTATGGCTGTGTTTGGCCTAGATATCGGGATTGGGGCCCGGATTAGTATTCGCTACGTGGGAACATTTCATCAAAAAAACAAAGGAGTTTATGGAGAATGCGGGCATTGATCCCGCTACCTCTCACATGCTAAGCGAGCGCTCTACCATTTGAGCTAATTCCCCTGCTGATGCAGCGTTGGCAGAGAAGGTCCAGTCTCAGAACTATTTTGGTTCCTTTGCTGGAGTACGTCAAAGCGACACAGTCTCTGCCTTTCGGAGTGCAGCCCTGATGCAGCCCCTGGTTGTCTAGTGGCTGGGACTTGGTGCTCTCACCACCGCGGCTGTTGTTCGATTCCCGGTCAGGGAACTGACATTTGGTTAGGTTTTGAGTGGAGATAGGATTTGTCTTGGTCCTCGGTCGAACGGTTCGGGTCATCTTTCAGCGCTATCTGTGAACTGCTGTCACTGCACATAAAAACATGGGGACATGGGGACATTCCAACCCAAGATGAGAACACACTGGACCAGGTACACAGCAACATACGTGGCACAGACACAGCTTCACCCTGCCCCCACTTTTACCCACGACTGAAAAAGCAGAACACCACCTCAGAAGCTGAAATACTCACTTAGGAGAAAGTTAGACTGAAGTTCTAAAGGTCCCTGGTTCAAGCCCGGTTTTCAGAACAATCCCTATTTATGTTGCGACTTGGCAAATAGTTTGAAAAGGCTTATTGGCTGGCTGAAAGGACCTTAACTTCATTCTTCAAAAGGCCAGACATCCAGCCATCCAGACAAGGTTAGAGGAGGCTACAAGCCTATTTACAAACCATTGACTCCAAGGGCACAAGTTGAGTCCACCGAGATATCAAAGTGACCCCGAGGGTGACTAAGGTGTTTCTTTCAAGCCGCGATTGTGATGTCTTGTTTTGTTGAAGAAAAGCCCATAATTTCTGGAACAAGTTTCCCTACAAAGGAGACATCTTTGTCTATTTGGACAATTGTCAATCTGCCCCCACTTTGGACACATCGTCGTGTTTCATTGTTTGGCAACTGCTTTGTGACTTCACCAGTCCCCTTAAAAGCCCCTTCCTACGGGTTTCCATAGTGTTGTGGTTATCACGTTTGCCTAACACGCAAAAGGTCCCCAGTTCGAAACTGGGTGGAAACATGGCCTTTGAAGTCCTTCTTTTACAAAAAAAGTCAAGGTGACGAATAGGATCAAGGACATGTGCTTGATCTCTGAAGGGACTTGAACACTCAGATTTAAAGTCTGATGCCCTACGAAGTGAGTCCCCAGGCCTTTGGTCAAAAGACTTGTTTTTATGTATTTGGAATGAAATGTTTTCTGCATGTTGAACACTTTTCAACAGGAAAGATATCTTTCAGATGTATCAATAAAACTGCTGAATCGCCCAACATGGGGCTCGAACCCACGACCATGAGATTAAGAGTCTCATGCTCTTCCGACTGAGCTAATCGGGCCTTTTGCTGCTCTAGATATCAGTTTTTATTGATGTGGCCATCCTGATGTTTGATCAATTCCACAGCTGACCTAGTTTCTCATGGAACAGAAGGAGTGAGACCTGGAGGGTCAGGATGGCCGAGCGGTCGAAGGCGCTGCATTCAGGTTGCAGTCTCTAATGAGGCGTGGGTTCAAATCCCACTTCTGACAGTGCGGGGACACAAGTCTTTCTAGTTCCAGTTAAAAGCCCGGCTCCTCATGTATTTTCCATAAAGTACCAAGGTGTTGTCCTGTTGTCCTGGTATTTTGAGGGCAAAATGAGGCGTTTGCAAGTGGACCTCAGACCTTGTCACCTGAACAGGGACTTGAATCCCGGACACTCAGATCAAAAGTTTCATGTTCGGGACCAAATGGTCCTTTGAGCCGAATATCTTCCCAGTGACCTGCAAGATCCAGAAGGAGGCAGGGATGTTCTGTGCCTCCATTGTCGAGGCGGCTGTGGCCCTAAGGTGGATGCCATTGGTGAGGGATGCCGTCAAGCTGAAGGAGTTCTATTGGGCCTTTTTTGGCTCATGGGACTTCAGCTGACAGGAACCGGCAAGCCAAGCGGTCCGCGGCTTTGGCATTCGCTGAGGCAATAACTCTGACATGGGAGGAGTTTGGAGAAGCCATGGAGAAGGACTTCCGGACGGCTTCGAAGAGATTCTGGACCACCATCCGGCATCTCAGGAAAGGAAAGCAGTACACAGTGAAGACGCCGTCAAACGCTTGGCTGTACTCATTTGCCCCAACACAACAAGACCTTCGATAGCTCAGTTGGAAGCGCGGAGGACTGTAGAGGTTCAAGTTGGCATCCTTAGGTAGCTGGTTCAAGTCCGGCTCGAAGGACAAGCTGTTTCTTACGTTATGTCTGCCAGGAAAGAATGGCAATACCGTCTTGTCTGAAGGACTTCCGCTTCCCTGTCAATGGAGTTGGACTTGAGTCTTTGTCACGCAGTCTGGAATTGGCAAACGGAGTCATTCTGATTGAGTGATCATTTGAGTGTCTATTTGAATACGTTTCATCTCAACTCCTGTTGGAAAAGGACAGCCATTTCCGTGAGAGCACAAGACCCCTGGATTGTACCCGAAAATACTTAGCGCTCATCAAAGAGTAAAGTTGTTGTCCTGGTTTGCAAAGCCTCCATTGTTACGCCAGAAGGTGCCAGTCACATCCAAAACAAAGGGTTCCATGGTGTAATTGTTAGCACTCTGGACTCTGAATCCAGTGGTCCAAGTTCAAGTCTTGGTGGAACCTACTTGCCCTGCAGCAATTGAGTGTTTGGACTGAGTCTTCCTGTAAGAGTATGATGACTTATTGACTTACTCTACAAATCAGTGGTAACCGTGGATCAGGATGAGGTCCCCAAACGACGCCAATGTCTGTGACAGCTGATGTTAAGGATCAGCTGATCAGAAGATACTTGGTTTGTGTGCGGGGCCACAAGCCTTTCCAGTTCCAGTTAAAAGCCAGGCTCCTCATGTAGTTTCCATAGAGTACCAAGGGATTGTCCTGTTGCCCTCGTATTTTGAGGGCAAAAAGAAGGCGTTTGCAAGTGGACCTCAGACCTGGTCACCTGAACAGGGACTTGAATCCCGGACACTCAGATCAAACGTTTCATGTTCAGGTGACCGGCTCAACCTTTGTCTTGTCTGACCACAAACTCTTTTTGTCCAGAAGATATTTGGATTGTCCATGTGGGTAGTTTAAGACCTCAGTTCATCTTGGGGGTGGACATTTCGGGGCCTCTTCATCTCTGCAAGGCTTCGGTGGAATGGTTGGGGTCACCTTGATGCACTACTTGGGAACAATAAATCACGTACTGGGCTTCTTCACTATTCCATGATAAGAGACTAATCTAGAGAACGCGGCCAGGATTAGGTTTGGGGTATTTGTCTGACGCTGAGGGATAGATCCTGGACTCATTTCCGATCCCACATCTCTTTTACAAAATACAAAGGATTCCTTGGAGAATGCGGGTATCGACTCTGCTACTTCTCGCATGCTAAGCAAGCACTTTACCATTTGAGGTAATTCCCCTGGTTTGGGGTATTTGTCGGATGCTAAGGGGTAGATCCAATCCCAACATCTCTTCTACAAAAGGCAAAGAACTCCTTGAAGATTGCGGGCATTGATCCCACAACAAGACAAGACAAGGTGCTAGAGGGGAGAATGCAGTTAGGACTGGGTTTAGGGTGATACCTATGGCTGTGTTTGGCCTAGATATCGGGATTGGGGCCCGGATTAGTATTCGCTACGTGGGAACATTTCATCAAAAAAACAAAGGAGTTTATGGAGAATGCGGGCATTGATCCCGCTACCTCTCACATGCTAAGCGAGCGCTCTACCATTTGAGCTAATTCCCCTGCTGATGCAACGTTGGCAGAGAAGGTCCAGTCTCAGAACTATTTTGGTTCCTTTGCTGGAGTACGTCAAAGCGACACAGTCTCTGCCTTTCGGAGTGCAGCCATGATGCAGTCCCTGGTTGTCTAGTGGCTGGGACTTGGTGCTCTCACCACCGCGGCTGTTGTTCGATTCCCGGTCAGGGAACTGACATTTGGTTAGGTTTTGAGTGGAGATAGGATTTGTCTTGGTCCTCGGTCGAACGGTTCGGGTCATCTTTCAGCGCTATCTGTGAACTGCTGTCACTGCACATAAAAACATGGGGACATGGGGACATTCCAACCCAAGATGAGAACACACTGGACCAGGTACACAGCAACATACGTGGCACAGACACAGCTTCACCCTGCCCCCACTTTTACCCACGACTGAAAAAGCAGAACACCACCTCAGAAGCTGAAATACTCACTTAGGAGAAAGTTAGACTGAAGTTCTAAAGGTCCCTGGTTCAAGCCCGGTTTTCAGAACAATCCCTATTTATGTTGCGACTTGGCAAATAGTTTGAAAAGGCTTATTGGCTGGCTGAAAGGACCTTAACTTCATTCTTCAAAAGGCCAGACATCCAGCCATCCAGACAAGGTTAGAGGAGGCTACAAGCCTATTTAAAATACCATTGACTCCAAGGGCACAAGTTGAGTCCACCGAGATATCAAAGTGACCCCGAGGGTGACTAAGGTGTTTCTTTCAAGCCGCGATTGTGATGTCTTGTTTTGTTGAAGAAAAGCCCATAATTTCTGGAACAAGTTTCCCTACAAAGGAGACATCTTTGTCTATTTGGACAATTGTCAATCTGCCCCCACTTTGGACACATCGTCGTGTTTCATTGTTTGGCAACTGCTTTGTGACTTCACCAGTCCCCTTAAAAGCCCCTTCCTACGGGTTTCCATAGTGTAGTGGTTATCATGTTTGCCTAACACGCAAAAGGTCCCCAGTTCGAAACTGGGTGGAAACATGGCCTTTGAAGTCCTTCTTTTACAAAAAAAGTCAAGGTGACGAATAGGATCAAGGACATGTGCTTGATCTCTGAAGGGACTTGAACACTCAGATTTAAAGTCTGATGCCCTACGAAGTGAGTCCCCAGGCCTTTGGTCAAAAGACTTGTTTTTATGTATTTGGAATGAAATGTTTTCTGCATGTTGAACACTTTTCAACAGGAAAGATATCTTTCAGATGTATCAATAAAACTGCTGAATCGCCCAACATGGGGCTCGAACCCACGACCATGAGATTAAGAGTCTCATGCTCTTCCGACTGAGCTAATCGGGCCTTTTGCTGCTCTAGATATCAGTTTTTATTGATGTGGCCATCCTGATGTTTGATCAATTCCACAGCTGACCTAGTTTCTCATGGAACAGAAGGAGTGAGACCTGGAGGGTCAGGATGGCCGAGCGGTCGAAGGCGCTGCATTCAGGTTGCAGTCTCTAATGAGGCGTGGGTTCAAATCCCACTTCTGACAGTGCGGGGACACAAGTCTTTCTAGTTCCAGTTAAAAGCCCGGCTCCTCATGTATTTTCCATAAAGTACCAAGGTGTTGTCCTGTTGTCCTGGTATTTTGAGGGCAAAATGAGGCGTTTGCAAGTGGACCTCAGACCTTGTCACCTGAACAGGGACTTGAATCCCGGACACTCAGATCAAAAGTTTCATGTTCGGGACCAAATGGTCCTTTGAGCCGAATATCTTCCCAGTGACCTGCAAGATCCAGAAGGAGGCAGGGATGTTCTGTGCCTCCATTGTCGAGGCGGCTGCGGCCCTAAGGTGGATGCCATTGGTGAGGGATGCCGTCAAGCTGAAGGAGTTCTATTGGGCCTTTTTGGCTCATGGGACTTCAGCTGACAGGAACCGACAAGCCAAGCGGTCCGCGGCTTTGGCATTCGCTGAGGCAATAACTCTGACATGGGAGGAGTTTGGAGAAGCCATGGAGAAGGACTTCCGGACGGCTTCGAAGAGATTCTGGACCACCATCCGGCATCTCAGGAAAGGAAAGCAGTACACAGTGAAGACGCCGTCAAACGCTTGGCTGTACTCATTTGCCCCAACACAACAAGACCTTCGATAGCTCAGTTGGAAGCGCGGAGGACTGTAGAGGTTCAAGTTGGCATCCTTAGGTAGCTGGTTCAAGTCCGGCTCGAAGGACAAGCTGTTTCTTACGTTATGTCTGCCAGGAAAGAATGGCAATACCGTCTTGTCTGAAGGACTTCCGCTTCCCTGTCAATGGAGTTGGACTTGAGTCTTTGTCACGCAGTCTGGAATTGGCAAACAGAGTCATTCTGATTGAGTGATCATTTGAGTGTCTATTTGAATACGTTTCATCTCAACTCCTGTTGGAAAAGGACAGCCATTTCCGTGAGAGCACAAGACCCCTGGATTGTACCCGAAAATACTTAGCGCTCATAAAAGAGCAAAGTTGTTGTCCTGGTTTGCAAAGCCTCCATTGTTACGCCAGAAGGTGCCAGTCACATCCAAAACAAAGGGTTCCATGGTGTAATTGTTAGCACTCTGGACTCTGAATCCAGTGGTCCAAGTTCAAGTCTTGGTGGAACCTACTTGCCCTGCAGCAATTGAGTGTTTGGACTGAGTCTTCCTGTAAGAGTATGATGACTTATTGACTTACTCTACAAATCAGTGGTAACCGTGGATCAGGATGAGGTCCCCAAACGACGCCAATGTCTGTGACAGCTGATGTTAAGGATCAGCTGATCAGAAGATACTTGGTTTGTGTGCGGGGCCACAAGCCTTTCCAGTTCCAGTTAAAAGCCAGGCTCCTCATGTAGTTTCCATAGAGTACCAAGGGATTGTCCTGTTGCCCTTGTATTTTGAGGGCAAAAAGGAGGCGTTTGCAAGTGGACCTCAGACCTGGTCACCTGAACAGGGACTTGAATCCCGGACACTCAGATCAAACGTTTCATGTTCAGGTGACCGGCTCAACCTTTGTCTTGTCTGACCACGAACTCTTTTTGTCCAGAAGATATTTGGATTGTCCATGTGGGTAGTTTAAGACCTCAGTTCATCTTGGGGGTGGACATTTCGGGGCCTCTTCATCTCTGCAAGGCTTCGGTGGAATGGTTGGGGTCACCTTGATGCGCTACTTGGGAACAATAAATCACGTACTGGGCTTCTTCACTATTCCATGATAAGAGACTAATCTAGAGAACGCGGCCAGGATTAGGTTTGGGGTATTTGTCTGACGCTGAGGGATAGATCCTGGACTCATTTCCGATCCCACATCTCTTTTACAAAATACAAAGGATTCCTTGGAGAATGCGGGTATCGACTCTGCTACTTCTCGCATGCTAAGCAAGCACTTTACCATTTGAGGTAATTCCCCAGGTTTGGGGTATTTGTCGGATGCTAAGGGGTAGATCCAATCCCAACATCTCTTCTACAAAAGGCAAAGAACTCCTTGAAGATTGCGGGCATTGATCCCACAACAAGACAAGACAAGGTGCTAGAGGGGAGAATGCAGTTAGGACTGGGTTTAGGGTGATACCTATGGCTGTGTTTGGCCTAGATATCGGGATTGGGGCCCGGATTAGTATTCGCTACGTGGGAACATTTCATCAAAAAAACAAAGGAGTTTATGGAGAATGCGGGCATTGATCCCGCTACCTCTCACATGCTAAGCAAGCGCTCTACCATTTGAGCTAATTCCCCTGCTGATGCAGCGTTGGCAGAGAAGGTCCAGTCTCAGAACTATTTTGGTTCCTTTGCTGGAGTACGTCAAAGCGACACAGTCTCTGCCTTTCGGAGTGCAGCCATGATGCAGTCCCTGGTTGTCTAGTGGCTGGGACTTGGTGCTCTCACCACCGCGGCTGTTGTTCGATTCCCGGTCAGGGAACTGACATTTGGTTAGGTTTTGAGTGGAGATAGGATTTGTCTTGGTCCTCGGTCGAACGGTTCGGGTCATCTTTCAGCGCTATCTGTGAACTGCTGTCACTGCACATAAAAACATGGGGACATGGGGACATTCCAACCCAAGGTGAGAACACACTGGACCAGGTACACAGCAACATACGTGGCACAGACACAGCTTCACCCTGCCCCCACTTTTACCCACGACTGAAAAAGCAGAACACCACCTCAGAAGCTGAAATACTCACTTAGGAGAAAGTTAGACTGAAGTTCTAAAGGTCCCTGGTTCAAGCCCGGTTTTCAGAACAATCCCTATTTATGTTGCGACTTGGCAAATAGTTTGAAAAGGCTTATTGGCTGGCTGAAAGGACCTTAACTTCATTCTTCAAAAGGCCAGACATCCAGCCATCCAGACAAGGTTAGAGGAGGCTACAAGCCTATTTACAAACCATTGACTCCAAGGGCACAAGTTGAGTCCACCGAGATATCAAAGTGACCCCGAGGGTGACTAAGGTGTTTCTTTCAAGCCGCGATTGTGATGTCTTGTTTTGTTGAAGAAAAGCCCATAATTTCTGGAACAAGTTTCCCTACAAAGGAGACATCTTTGTCTATTTGGACAATTGTCAATCTGCCCCCACTTTGGACACATCGTCGTGTTTCATTGTTTGGCAACTGCTTTGTGACTTCACCAGTCCCCTTAAAAGCCCCTTCCTACGGGTTTCCATAGTGTAGTGGTTATCACGTTTGCCTAACACGCAAAAGGTCCCCAGTTCGAAACTGGGTGGAAACATGGCCTTTGAAGTCCTTCTTTTACAAAAAAAAGTCAAGGTGACGAATAGGATCAAGGACATGTGCTTGATCTCTGAAGGGACTTGAACACTCAGATTTAAAGTCTGATGCCCTACGAAGTGAGTCCCCAGGCCTTTGGTCAAAAGACTTGTTTTTATGTATTTGGAATGAAATGTTTTCTGCATGTTGAACACTTTTCAACAGGAAAGATATCTTTCAGATGTATCAATAAAACTGCTGAATCGCCCAACATGGGGCTCGAACCCACGACCATGAGATTAAGAGTCTCATGCTCTTCCGACTGAGCTAATCGGGCCTTTTGCTGCTCTAGATATCAGTTTTTATTGATGTGGCCATCCTGATGTTTGATCAATTCCACAGCTGACCTAGTTTCTCATGGAACAGAAGGAGTGAGACCTGGAGGGTCAGGATGGCCGAGCGGTCGAAGGCGCTGCATTCAGGTTGCAGTCTCTAATGAGGCGTGGGTTCAAATCCCACTTCTGACAGTGCGGGGACACAAGTCTTTCTAGTTCCAGTTAAAAGCCCGGCTCCTCATGTATTTTCCATAAAGTACCAAGGTGTTGTCCTGTTGTCCTGGTATTTTGAGGGCAAAATGAGGCGTTTGCAAGTGGACCTCAGACCTTGTCACCTGAACAGGGACTTGAATCCCGGACACTCAGATCAAAAGTTTCATGTTCGGGACCAAATGGTCCTTTGAGCCGAATATCTTCCCAGTGACCTGCAAGATCCAGAAGGAGGCAGGGATGTTCTGTGCCTCCATTGTCGAGGCGGCTGCGGCCCTAAGGTGGATGCCATTGGTGAGGGATGCCGTCAAGCTGAAGGAGTTCTATTGGGCCTTTTTGGCTCATGGGACTTCAGCTGACAGGAACCGGCAAGCCAAGCGGTCCGCGGCTTTGGCATTCGCTGAGGCAATAACTCTGACATGGGAGGAGTTTGGAGAAGCCATGGAGAAGGACTTCCGGACGGCTTCGAAGAGATTCTGGACCACCATCCGGCATCTCAGGAAAGGAAAGCAGTACACAGTGAAGACGCCGTCAAACGCTTGGCTGTACTCATTTGCCCCAACACAACAAGACCTTCGATAGCTCAGTTGGAAGCGCGGAGGACTGTAGAGGTTCAAGTTGGCATCCTTAGGTAGCTGGTTCAAGTCCCGCTCGAAGGACAAGCTGTTTCTTACGTTATGTCTGCCAGGAAAGAATGGCAATACCGTCTTGTCTGAAGGACTTCCGCTTCCCTGTCAATGGAGTTGGACTTGAGTCTTTGTCACGCAGTCTGGAATTGGCAAACGGAGTCATTCTGATTGAGTGATCATTTGAGTGTCTATTTGAATACGTTTCATCTCAACTCCTGTTGGAAAAGGACAGCCATTTCCGTGAGAGCACAAGACCCCTGGATTGTACCCGAAAATACTTAGCGCTCATAAAAGAGTAAAGTTGTTGTCCTGGTTTGCAAAGCCTCCATTGTTACGCCAGAAGGTGCCAGTCACATCCAAAACAAAGGGTTCCATGGTGTAATTGTTAGCACTCTGGACTCTGAATCCAGTGGTCCAAGTTCAAGTCTTGGTGGAACCTACTTGCCCTGCAGCAATTGAGTGTTTGGACTGAGTCTTCCTGTAAGAGTATGATGACTTATTGACTTACTCTACAAATCAGTGGTAACCGTGGATCAGGATGAGGTCCCCAAACGACGCCAATGTCTGTGACAGCTGATGTTAAGGATCAGCTGATCAGAAGATACTTGGTTTGTGTGCGGGGCCACAAGCCTTTCCAGTTCCAGTTAAAAGCCAGGCTCCTCATGTAGTTTCCATAGAGTACCAAGGGATTGTCCTGTTGCCCTTGTATTTTGAGGGCAAAAAGGAGGCGTTTGCAAGTGGACCTCAGACCTGGTCACCTGAACAGGGACTTGAATCCCGGACACTCAGATCAAACGTTTCATGTTCAGGTGACCGGCTCACCCTTTGTCTTGTCTGACCACGAACTCTTTTTGTCCAGAAGATATTTGGATTGTCCATGTGGGTAGTTTAAGACCTCAGTTCATCTTGGGGGTGGACATTTCGGGGCCTCTTCATCTCTGCAAGGCTTTGGTGGAATGGTTGGGGTCACCTTGATGCGCTACTTGGGAACAATAAATCACGTACTGGGCTTCTTCACTATTCCATGATAAGAGACTAATCTAGAGAACGCGGCCAGGATTAGGTTTGGGGTATTTGTCTGACGCTGAGGGATAGATCCTGGACTCATTTCCGATCCCACATCTCTTTTACAAAATACAAAGGATTCCTTGGAGAATGCGGGTATCGACTCTGCTACTTCTCGCATGCTAAGCAAGCACTTTACCATTTGAGGTAATTCCCCAGGTTTGGGGTATTTGTCGGATGCTAAGGGGTAGATCCAATCCCAACATCTCTTCTACAAAAGGCAAAGAACTCCTTGAAGATTGCGGGCATTGATCCCACAACAAGACAAGACAAGGTGCTAGAGGGGAGAATGCAGTTAGGACTGGGTTTAGGGTGATACCTATGGCTGTGTTTGGCCTAGATATCGGGATTGGGGCCCGGATTAGTATTCGCTACGTGGGAACATTTCATCAAAAAAACAAAGGAGTTTATGGAGAATGCGGGCATTGATCCCGCTACCTCTCACATGCTAAGCGAGCGCTCTACCATTTGAGCTAATTCCCCTGCTGATGCAGCGTTGGCAGAGAAGGTCCAGTCTCAGAACTATTTTGGTTCCTTTGCTGGAGTACGTCAAAGCGACACAGTCTCTGCCTTTCGGAGTGCAGCCATGATGCAGCCCCTGGTTGTCTAGTGGCTGGGACTTGGTGCTCTCACCACCGCGGCTGTTGTTCGATTCCCGGTCAGGGAACTGACATTTGGTTAGGTTTTGAGTGGAGATAGGATTTGTCTTGGTCCTCGGTCGAACGGTTCGGGTCATCTTTCAGCGCTATCTGTGAACTGCTGTCACTGCACATAAAAACATGGGGACATGGGGACATTCCAACCCAAGATGAGAACACACTGGACCAGGTACACAGCAACATACATGGCACAGACACAGCTTCACCCTGCCCCCACTTTTACCCACGACTGAAAAAGCAGAACACCACCTCAGAAGCTGAAATACTCACTTAGGAGAAAGTTAGACTGAAGTTCTAAAGGTCCCTGGTTCAAGCCCGGTTTTCAGAACAATCCCTATTTATGTTGCGACTTGGCAAATAGTTTGAAAAGGCTTATTGGCTGGCTGAAAGGACCTTAACTTCATTCTTCAAAAGGCCAGACATCCAGCCATCCAGACAAGGTTAGAGGAGGCTACAAGCCTATTTACAAACCATTGACTCCAAGGGCACAAGTTGAGTCCACCGAGATATCAAAGTGACCCCGAGGGTGACTAAGGTGTTTCTTTCAAGCCGCGATTGTGATGTCTTGTTTTGTTGAAGAAAAGCCCATAATTTCTGGAACAAGTTTCCCTACAAAGGAGACATCTTTGTCTATTTGGACAATTGTCAATCTGCCCCCACTTTGGACACATCGTCGTGTTTCATTGTTTGGCAACTGCTTTGTGACTTCACCAGTCCCCTTAAAAGCCCCTTCCTACGGGTTTCCATAGTGTTGTGGTTATCACGTTTGCCTAACACGCAAAAGGTCCCCAGTTCGAAACTGGGTGGAAACATGGCCTTTGAAGTCCTTCTTTTACAAAAAAAAGTCAAGGTGACGAATAGGATCAAGGACATGTGCTTGATCTCTGAAGGGACTTGAACACTCAGATTTAAAGTCTGATGCCCTACGAAGTGAGTCCCCAGGCCTTTGGTCAAAAGACTTGTTTTTATGTATTTGGAATGAAATGTTTTCTGCATGTTGAACACTTTTCAACAGGAAAGATATCTTTCAGATGTATCAATAAAACTGCTGAATCGCCCAACATGGGGCTCGAACCCACGACCATGAGATTAAGAGTCTCATGCTCTTCCGACTGAGCTAATCGGGCCTTTTGCTGCTCTAGATATCAGTTTTTATTGATGTGGCCATCCTGATGTTTGATCAATTCCACAGCTGACCTAGTTTCTCATGGAACAGAAGGAGTGAGACCTGGAGGGTCAGGATGGCCGAGCGGTCGAAGGCGCTGCATTCAGGTTGCAGTCTCTAATGAGGCGTGGGTTCAAATCCCACTTCTGACAGTGCGGGGACACAAGTCTTTCTAGTTCCAGTTAAAAGCCCGGCTCCTCATGTATTTTCCATAAAGTACCAAGGTGTTGTCCTGTTGTCCTGGTATTTTGAGGGCAAAATGAGGCGTTTGCAAGTGGACCTCAGACCTTGTCACCTGAACAGGGACTTGAATCCCGGACACTCAGATCAAAAGTTTCATGTTCGGGACCAAATGGTCCTTTGAGCCGAATATCTTCCCAGGGACCTGCAAGATCCAGAAGGAGGCAGGGATGTTCTGTGCCTCCATTGTCGAGGCGGCTGTGGCCCAAAGGTGGATGCCATTGGTGAGGGATGCCGTCAAGCTGAAGGAGTTCTATTGGGCCTTTTTGGCTCATGGGACTTCAGCTGACAGGAACCGGCAAGCCAAGCGGTCCGCGGCTTTGGCATTCGCTGAGGCAATAACTCTGACATGGGAGGAGTTTGGAGAAGCCATGGAGAAGGACTTCCGGACGGCTTCGAAGAGATTCTGGACCACCATCCGGCATCTCAGGAAAGGAAAGCAGTACACAGTGAAGACGCCGTCAAACGCTTGGCTGTACTCATTTGCCCCAACACAACAAGACCTTCGATAGCTCAGTTGGAAGCGCGGAGGACTGTAGAGGTTCAAGTTGGCATCCTTAGGTAGCTGGTTCAAGTCCCGCTCGAAGGACAAGCTGTTTCTTACGTTATGTCTGCCAGGAAAGAATGGCAATACCGTCTTGTCTGAAGGACTTCCGCTTCCCTGTCAATGGAGTTGGACTTGAGTCTTTGTCACGCAGTCCGGAATTGGCAAATGGAGTCATTCTGATTGAGTGATCATTTGAGTGTCTATTTGAATACGTTTCATCTCAACTCCTGTTGGAAAAGGACAGCCATTTCCGTGAGAGCACAAGACCCCTGGATTGTACCCGAAAATACTTAGCGCTCATCAAAGAGTAAAGTTGTTGTCCTGGTTTGCAAAGCCTCCATTGTTACGCCAGAAGGTGCCAGTCACATCCAAAACAAAGGGTTCCATGGTGTAATTGTTAGCACTCTGGACTCTGAATCCAGTGGTCCAAGTTCAAGTCTTGGTGGAACCTACTTGCCCTGCAGCAATTGAGTGTTTGGACTGAGTCTTCCTGTAAGAGTATGATGACTTATTGACTTACTCTACAAATCAGTGGTAACCGTGGATCAGGATGAGGTCCCCAAACGACGCCAATGTCTGTGACAGCTGATGTTAAGGATCAGCTGATCAGAAGATACTTGGTTTGTGTGCGGGGCCACAAGCCTTTCCAGTTCCAGTTAAAAGCCAGGCTCCTCATGTAGTTTCCATAGAGTACCAAGGGATTGTCCTGTTGCCCTCGTATTTTGAGGGCAAAAAGGAGGCGTTTGCAAGTGGACCTCAGACCTGGTCACCTGAACAGGGACTTGAATCCCGGACACTCAGATCAAACGTTTCATGTTCAGGTGACCGGCTCACCCTTTGTCTTGTCTGACCACGAACTCTTTTTGTCCAGAAGATATTTGGATTGTCCATGTGGGTAGTTTAAGACCTCAGTTCATCTTGGGGGTGGACATTTCGGGGCCTCTTCATCTCTGCAAGGCTTCGGTGGAATGGTTGGGGTCACCTTGATGCGCTACTTGGGAACAATAAATCACGTACTGGGCTTCTTCACTATTCCATGATAAGAGACTAATCTAGAGAACGCGGCCAGGATTAGGTTTGGGGTATTTGTCTGACGCTGAGGGATAGATCCTGGACTCATTTCCGATCCCACATCTCTTTTACAAAATACAAAGGATTCCTTGGAGAATGCGGGTATCGACTCTGCTACTTCTCGCATGCTAAGCAAGCACTTTACCATTTGAGGTAATTCCCCAGGTTTGGGGTATTTGTCGGATGCTAAGGGGTAGATCCAATCCCAACATCTCTTCTACAAAAGGCAAAGAACTCCTTGAAGATTGCGGGCATTGATCCCACAACAAGACAAGACAAGGTGCTAGAGGGGAGAATGCAGTTAGGACTGGGTTTAGGGTGATACCTATGGCTGTGTTTGGCCTAGATATCGGGATTGGGGCCCGGATTAGTATTCGCTACGTGGGAACATTTCATCAAAAAAACAAAGGAGTTTATGGAGAATGCGGGCATTGATCCCGCTACCTCTCACATGCTAAGCGAGCGCTCTACCATTTGAGCTAATTCCCCTGCTGATGCAGCGTTGGCAGAGAAGGTCCAGTCTCAGAACTATTTTGGTTCCTTTGCTGGAGTACGTCAAAGCGACACAGTCTCTGCCTTTCGGAGTGCAGCCCTGATGCAGCCCCTGGTTGTCTAGTGGCTGGGACTTGGTGCTCTCACCACCGCGGCTGTTGTTCGATTCCCGGTCAGGGAACTGACATTTGGTTAGGTTTTGAGTGGAGATAGGATTTGTCTTGGTCCTCGGTCGAACGGTTCGGGTCATCTTTCAGCGCTATCTGTGAACTGCTGTCACTGCACATAAAAACATGGGGACATGGGGACATTCCAACCCAAGATGAGAACACACTGGACCAGGTACACAGCAACATACGTGGCACAGACACAGCTTCACCCTGCCCCCACTTTTACCCACGACTGAAAAAGCAGAACACCACCTCAGAAGCTGAAATACTCACTTAGGAGAAAGTTAGACTGAAGTTCTAAAGGTCCCTGGTTCAAGCCCGGTTTTCAGAACAATCCCTATTTATGTTGCGACTTGGCAAATAGTTTGAAAAGGCTTATTGGCTGGCTGAAAGGACCTTAACTTCATTCTTCAAAAGGCCAGACATCCAGCCATCCAGACAAGGTTAGAGGAGGCTACAAGCCTATTTACAAACCATTGACTCCAAGGGCACAAGTTGAGTCCACCGAGATATCAAAGTGACCCCGAGGGTGACTAAGGTGTTTCTTTCAAGCCGCGATTGTGATGTCTTGTTTTGTTGAAGAAAAGCCCATAATTTCTGGAACAAGTTTCCCTACAAAGGAGACATCTTTGTCTATTTGGACAATTGTCAATCTGCCCCCACTTTGGACACATCGTCGTGTTTCATTGTTTGGCAACTGCTTTGTGACTTCACCAGTCCCCTTAAAAGCCCCTTCCTACGGGTTTCCATAGTGTTGTGGTTATCACGTTTGCCTAACACGCAAAAGGTCCCCAGTTCGAAACTGGGTGGAAACATGGCCTTTGAAGTCCTTCTTTTACAAAAAAAGTCAAGGTGACGAATAGGATCAAGGACATGTGCTTGATCTCTGAAGGGACTTGAACACTCAGATTTAAAGTCTGATGCCCTACGAAGTGAGTCCCCAGGCCTTTGGTCAAAAGACTTGTTTTTATGTATTTGGAATGAAATGTTTTCTGCATGTTGAACACTTTTCAACAGGAAAGATATCTTTCAGATGTATCAATAAAACTGCTGAATCGCCCAACATGGGGCTCGAACCCACGACCATGAGATTAAGAGTCTCATGCTCTTCCGACTGAGCTAATCGGGCCTTTTGCTGCTCTAGATATCAGTTTTTATTGATGTGGCCATCCTGATGTTTGATCAATTCCACAGCTGACCTAGTTTCTCATGGAACAGAAGGAGTGAGACCTGGAGGGTCAGGATGGCCGAGCGGTCGAAGGCGCTGCATTCAGGTTGCAGTCTCTAATGAGGCGTGGGTTCAAATCCCACTTCTGACAGTGCGGGGACACAAGTCTTTCTAGTTCCAGTTAAAAGCCCGGCTCCTCATGTATTTTCCATAAAGTACCAAGGTGTTGTCCTGTTGTCCTGGTATTTTGAGGGCAAAATGAGGCGTTTGCAAGTGGACCTCAGACCTTGTCACCTGAACAGGGACTTGAATCCCGGACACTCAGATCAAAAGTTTCATGTTCGGGACCAAATGGTCCTTTGAGCCGAATATCTTCCCAGTGACCTGCAAGATCCAGAAGGAGGCAGGGATGTTCTGTGCCTCCATTGTCGAGGCGGCTGTGGCCCTAAGGTGGATGCCATTGGTGAGGGATGCCGTCAAGCTGAAGGAGTTCTATTGGGCCTTTTTTGGCTCATGGGACTTCAGCTGACAGGAACCGGCAAGCCAAGCGGTCCGCGGCTTTGGCATTCGCTGAGGCAATAACTCTGACATGGGAGGAGTTTGGAGAAGCCATGGAGAAGGACTTCCGGACGGCTTCGAAGAGATTCTGGACCACCATCCGGCATCTCAGGAAAGGAAAGCAGTACACAGTGAAGACGCCGTCAAACGCTTGGCTGTACTCATTTGCCCCAACACAACAAGACCTTCGATAGCTCAGTTGGAAGCGCGGAGGACTGTAGAGGTTCAAGTTGGCATCCTTAGGTAGCTGGTTCAAGTCCGGCTCGAAGGACAAGCTGTTTCTTACGTTATGTCTGCCAGGAAAGAATGGCAATACCGTCTTGTCTGAAGGACTTCCGCTTCCCTGTCAATGGAGTTGGACTTGAGTCTTTGTCACGCAGTCTGGAATTGGCAAACGGAGTCATTCTGATTGAGTGATCATTTGAGTGTCTATTTGAATACGTTTCATCTCAACTCCTGTTGGAAAAGGACAGCCATTTCCGTGAGAGCACAAGACCCCTGGATTGTACCCGAAAATACTTAGCGCTCATCAAAGAGTAAAGTTGTTGTCCTGGTTTGCAAAGCCTCCATTGTTACGCCAGAAGGTGCCAGTCACATCCAAAACAAAGGGTTCCATGGTGTAATTGTTAGCACTCTGGACTCTGAATCCAGTGGTCCAAGTTCAAGTCTTGGTGGAACCTACTTGCCCTGCAGCAATTGAGTGTTTGGACTGAGTCTTCCTGTAAGAGTATGATGACTTATTGACTTACTCTACAAATCAGTGGTAACCGTGGATCAGGATGAGGTCCCCAAACGACGCCAATGTCTGTGACAGCTGATGTTAAGGATCAGCTGATCAGAAGATACTTGGTTTGTGTGCGGGGCCACAAGCCTTTCCAGTTCCAGTTAAAAGCCAGGCTCCTCATGTAGTTTCCATAGAGTACCAAGGGATTGTCCTGTTGCCCTTGTATTTTGAGGGCAAAAAGGAGGCGTTTGCAAGTGGACCTCAGACCTGGTCACCTGAACAGGGACTTGAATCCCGGACACTCAGATCAAACGTTTCATGTTCAGGTGACCGGCTCACCCTTTGTCTTGTCTGACCACGAACTCTTTTTGTCCAGAAGATATTTGGATTGTCCATGTGGGTAGTTTAAGACCTCAGTTCATCTTGGGGGTGGACATTTCGGGGCCTCTTCATCTCTGCAAGGCTTCGGTGGAATGGTTGGGGTCACCTTGATGCGCTACTTGGGAACAATAAATCACGTACTGGGCTTCTTCACTATTCCATGATAAGAGACTAATCTAGAGAACGCGGCCAGGATTAGGTTTGGGGTATTTGTCTGACGCTGAGGGATAGATCCTGGACTCATTTCCGATCCCACATCTCTTTTACAAAATACAAAGGATTCCTTGGAGAATGCGGGTATCGACTCTGCTACTTCTCGCATGCTAAGCAAGCACTTTACCATTTGAGGTAATTCCCCAGGTTTGGGGTATTTGTCGGATGCTAAGGGGTAGATCCAATCCCAACATCTCTTCTACAAAAGGCAAAGAACTCCTTGAAGATTGCGGGCATTGATCCCACAACAAGACAAGACAAGGTGCTAGAGGGGAGAATGCAGTTAGGACTGGGTTTAGGGTGATACCTATGGCTGTGTTTGGCCTAGATATCGGGATTGGGGCCCGGATTAGTATTCGCTACGTGGGAACATTTCATCAAAAAAACAAAGGAGTTTATGGAGAATGCGGGCATTGATCCCGCTACCTCTCACATGCTAAGCGAGCGCTCTACCATTTGAGCTAATTCCCCTGCTGATGCAGCGTTGGCAGAGAAGGTCCAGTCTCAGAACTATTTTGGTTCCTTTGCTGGAGTACGTCAAAGCGACACAGTCTCTGCCTTTCGGAGTGCAGCCCTGATGCAGCCCCTGGTTGTCTAGTGGCTGGGACTTGGTGCTCTCACCACCGCGGCTGTTGTTCGATTCCCGGTCAGGGAACTGACATTTGGTTAGGTTTTGAGTGGAGATAGGATTTGTCTTGGTCCTCGGTCGAACGGTTCGGGTCATCTTTCAGCGCTATCTGTGAACTGCTGTCACTGCACATAAAAACATGGGGACATGGGGACATTCCAACCCAAGATGAGAACACACTGGACCAGGTACACAGCAACATACGTGGCACAGACACAGCTTCACCCTGCCCCCACTTTTACCCACGACTGAAAAAGCAGAACACCACCTCAGAAGCTGAAATACTCACTTAGGAGAAAGTTAGACTGAAGTTCTAAAGGTCCCTGGTTCAAGCCCGGTTTTCAGAACAATCCCTATTTATGTTGCGACTTGGCAAATAGTTTGAAAAGGCTTATTGGCTGGCTGAAAGGACCTTAACTTCATTCTTCAAAAGGCCAGACATCCAGCCATCCAGACAAGGTTAGAGGAGGCTACAAGCCTATTTACAAACCATTGACTCCAAGGGCACAAGTTGAGTCCACCGAGATATCAAAGTGACCCCGAGGGTGACTAAGGTGTTTCTTTCAAGCCGCGATTGTGATGTCTTGTTTTGTTGAAGAAAAGCCCATAATTTCTGGAACAAGTTTCCCTACAAAGGAGACATCTTTGTCTATTTGGACAATTGTCAATCTGCCCCCACTTTGGACACATCGTCGTGTTTCATTGTTTGGCAACTGCTTTGTGACTTCACCAGTCCCCTTAAAAGCCCCTTCCTACGGGTTTCCATAGTGTTGTGGTTATCACGTTTGCCTAACACGCAAAAGGTCCCCAGTTCGAAACTGGGTGGAAACATGGCCTTTGAAGTCCTTCTTTTACAAAAAAAGTCAAGGTGACGAATAGGATCAAGGACATGTGCTTGATCTCTGAAGGGACTTGAACACTCAGATTTAAAGTCTGATGCCCTACGAAGTGAGTCCCCAGGCCTTTGGTCAAAAGACTTGTTTTTATGTATTTGGAATGAAATGTTTTCTGCATGTTGAACACTTTTCAACAGGAAAGATATCTTTCAGATGTATCAATAAAACTGCTGAATCGCCCAACATGGGGCTCGAACCCACGACCATGAGATTAAGAGTCTCATGCTCTTCCGACTGAGCTAATCGGGCCTTTTGCTGCTCTAGATATCAGTTTTTATTGATGTGGCCATCCTGATGTTTGATCAATTCCACAGCTGACCTAGTTTCTCATGGAACAGAAGGAGTGAGACCTGGAGGGTCAGGATGGCCGAGCGGTCGAAGGCGCTGCATTCAGGTTGCAGTCTCTAATGAGGCGTGGGTTCAAATCCCACTTCTGACAGTGCGGGGACACAAGTCTTTCTAGTTCCAGTTAAAAGCCCGGCTCCTCATGTATTTTCCATAAAGTACCAAGGTGTTGTCCTGTTGTCCTGGTATTTTGAGGGCAAAATGAGGCGTTTGCAAGTGGACCTCAGACCTTGTCACCTGAACAGGGACTTGAATCCCGGACACTCAGATCAAAAGTTTCATGTTCGGGACCAAATGGTCCTTTGAGCCGAATATCTTCCCAGTGACCTGCAAGATCCAGAAGGAGGCAGGGATGTTCTGTGCCTCCATTGTCGAGGCGGCTGTGGCCCTAAGGTGGATGCCATTGGTGAGGGATGCCGTCAAGCTGAAGGAGTTCTATTGGGCCTTTTTTGGCTCATGGGACTTCAGCTGACAGGAACCGGCAAGCCAAGCGGTCCGCGGCTTTGGCATTCGCTGAGGCAATAACTCTGACATGGGAGGAGTTTGGAGAAGCCATGGAGAAGGACTTCCGGACGGCTTCGAAGAGATTCTGGACCACCATCCGGCATCTCAGGAAAGGAAAGCAGTACACAGTGAAGACGCCGTCAAACGCTTGGCTGTACTCATTTGCCCCAACACAACAAGACCTTCGATAGCTCAGTTGGAAGCGCGGAGGACTGTAGAGGTTCAAGTTGGCATCCTTAGGTAGCTGGTTCAAGTCCGGCTCGAAGGACAAGCTGTTTCTTACGTTATGTCTGCCAGGAAAGAATGGCAATACCGTCTTGTCTGAAGGACTTCCGCTTCCCTGTCAATGGAGTTGGACTTGAGTCTTTGTCACGCAGTCTGGAATTGGCAAACGGAGTCATTCTGATTGAGTGATCATTTGAGTGTCTATTTGAATACGTTTCATCTCAACTCCTGTTGGAAAAGGACAGCCATTTCCGTGAGAGCACAAGACCCCTGGATTGTACCCGAAAATACTTAGCGCTCATCAAAGAGTAAAGTTGTTGTCCTGGTTTGCAAAGCCTCCATTGTTACGCCAGAAGGTGCCAGTCACATCCAAAACAAAGGGTTCCATGGTGTAATTGTTAGCACTCTGGACTCTGAATCCAGTGGTCCAAGTTCAAGTCTTGGTGGAACCTACTTGCCCTGCAGCAATTGAGTGTTTGGACTGAGTCTTCCTGTAAGAGTATGATGACTTATTGACTTACTCTACAAATCAGTGGTAACCGTGGATCAGGATGAGGTCCCCAAACGACGCCAATGTCTGTGACAGCTGATGTTAAGGATCAGCTGATCAGAAGATACTTGGTTTGTGTGCGGGGCCACAAGCCTTTCCAGTTCCAGTTAAAAGCCAGGCTCCTCATGTAGTTTCCATAGAGTACCAAGGGATTGTCCTGTTGCCCTTGTATTTTGAGGGCAAAAAGGAGGCGTTTGCAAGTGGACCTCAGACCTGGTCACCTGAACAGGGACTTGAATCCCGGACACTCAGATCAAACGTTTCATGTTCAGGTGACCGGCTCACCCTTTGTCTTGTCTGACCACGAACTCTTTTTGTCCAGAAGATATTTGGATTGTCCATGTGGGTAGTTTAAGACCTCAGTTCATCTTGGGGGTGGACATTTCGGGGCCTCTTCATCTCTGCAAGGCTTCGGTGGAATGGTTGGGGTCACCTTGATGCGCTACTTGGGAACAATAAATCACGTACTGGGCTTCTTCACTATTCCATGATAAGAGACTAATCTAGAGAACGCGGCCAGGATTAGGTTTGGGGTATTTGTCTGACGCTGAGGGATAGATCCTGGACTCATTTCCGATCCCACATCTCTTTTACAAAATACAAAGGATTCCTTGGAGAATGCGGGTATCGACTCTGCTACTTCTCGCATGCTAAGCAAGCACTTTACCATTTGAGGTAATTCCCCAGGTTTGGGGTATTTGTCGGATGCTAAGGGGTAGATCCAATCCCAACATCTCTTCTACAAAAGGCAAAGAACTCCTTGAAGATTGCGGGCATTGATCCCACAACAAGACAAGACAAGGTGCTAGAGGGGAGAATGCAGTTAGGACTGGGTTTAGGGTGATACCTATGGCTGTGTTTGGCCTAGATATCGGGATTGGGGCCCGGATTAGTATTCGCTACGTGGGAACATTTCATCAAAAAAACAAAGGAGTTTATGGAGAATGCGGGCATTGATCCCGCTACCTCTCACATGCTAAGCGAGCGCTCTACCATTTGAGCTAATTCCCCTGCTGATGCAGCGTTGGCAGAGAAGGTCCAGTCTCAGAACTATTTTGGTTCCTTTGCTGGAGTACGTCAAAGCGACACAGTCTCTGCCTTTCGGAGTGCAGCCCTGATGCAGCCCCTGGTTGTCTAGTGGCTGGGACTTGGTGCTCTCACCACCGCGGCTGTTGTTCGATTCCCGGTCAGGGAACTGACATTTGGTTAGGTTTTGAGTGGAGATAGGATTTGTCTTGGTCCTCGGTCGAACGGTTCGGGTCATCTTTCAGCGCTATCTGTGAACTGCTGTCACTGCACATAAAAACATGGGGACATGGGGACATTCCAACCCAAGATGAGAACACACTGGACCAGGTACACAGCAACATACGTGGCACAGACACAGCTTCACCCTGCCCCCACTTTTACCCACGACTGAAAAAGCAGAACACCACCTCAGAAGCTGAAATACTCACTTAGGAGAAAGTTAGACTGAAGTTCTAAAGGTCCCTGGTTCAAGCCCGGTTTTCAGAACAATCCCTATTTATGTTGCGACTTGGCAAATAGTTTGAAAAGGCTTATTGGCTGGCTGAAAGGACCTTAACTTCATTCTTCAAAAGGCCAGACATCCAGCCATCCAGACAAGGTTAGAGGAGGCTACAAGCCTATTTACAAACCATTGACTCCAAGGGCACAAGTTGAGTCCACCGAGATATCAAAGTGACCCCGAGGGTGACTAAGGTGTTTCTTTCAAGCCGCGATTGTGATGTCTTGTTTTGTTGAAGAAAAGCCCATAATTTCTGGAACAAGTTTCCCTACAAAGGAGACATCTTTGTCTATTTGGACAATTGTCAATCTGCCCCCACTTTGGACACATCGTCGTGTTTCATTGTTTGGCAACTGCTTTGTGACTTCACCAGTCCCCTTAAAAACCCCTTCCTACGGGTTTCCATAGTGTTGTGGTTATCACGTTTGCCTAACACGCAAAAGGTCCCCAGTTCGAAACTGGGTGGAAACATGGCCTTTGAAGTCCTTCTTTTACAAAAAAAGTCAAGGTGACGAATAGGATCAAGGACATGTGCTTGATCTCTGAAGGGACTTGAACACTCAGATTTAAAGTCTGATGCCCTACGAAGTGAGTCCCCAGGCCTTTGGTCAAAAGACTTGTTTTTATGTATTTGGAATGAAATGTTTTCTGCATGTTGAACACTTTTCAACAGGAAAGATATCTTTCAGATGTATCAATAAAACTGCTGAATCGCCCAACATGGGGCTCGAACCCACGACCATGAGATTAAGAGTCTCATGCTCTTCCGACTGAGCTAATCGGGCCTTTTGCTGCTCTAGATATCAGTTTTTATTGATGTGGCCATCCTGATGTTTGATCAATTCCACAGCTGACCTAGTTTCTCATGGAACAGAAGGAGTGAGACCTGGAGGGTCAGGATGGCCGAGCGGTCGAAGGCGCTGCATTCAGGTTGCAGTCTCTAATGAGGCGTGGGTTCAAATCCCACTTCTGACAGTGCGGGGACACAAGTCTTTCTAGTTCCAGTTAAAAGCCCGGTTCCTCATGTATTTTCCATAAAGTACCAAGGTGTTGTCCTGTTGTCCTGGTATTTTGAGGGCAAAATGAGGCGTTTGCAAGTGGACCTCAGACCTTGTCACCTGAACAGGGACTTGAATCCCGGACACTCAGATCAAAAGTTTCATGTTCGGGACCAAATGGTCCTTTGAGCCGAATATCTTCCCAGGGACCTGCAAGATCCAGAAGGAGGCAGGGATGTTCTGTGCCTCCATTGTCGAGGCGGCTGTGGCCCAAAGGTGGATGCCATTGGTGAGGGATGCCGTCAAGCTGAAGGAGTTCTATTGGGCCTTTTTGGCTCATGGGACTTCAGCTGACAGGAACCGGCAAGCCAAGCGGTCCGCGGCTTTGGCATTCGCTGAGGCAATAACTCTGACATGGGAGGAGTTTGGAGAAGCCATGGAGAAGGACTTCCGGACGGCTTCGAAGAGATTCTGGACCACCATCCGGCATCTCAGGAAAGGAAAGCAGTACACAGTGAAGACGCCGTCAAACGCTTGGCTGTACTCATTTGCCCCAACACAACAAGACCTTCGATAGCTCAGTTGGAAGCGCGGAGGACTGTAGAGGTTCAAGTTGGCATCCTTAGGTAGCTGGTTCAAGTCCCGCTCGAAGGACAAGCTGTTTCTTACGTTATGTCTGCCAGGAAAGAATGGCAATACCGTCTTGTCTGAAGGACTTCCGCTTCCCTGTCAATGGAGTTGGACTTGAGTCTTTGTCACGCAGTCCGGAATTGGCAAATGGAGTCATTCTGATTGAGTGATCATTTGAGTGTCTATTTGAATACGTTTCATCTCAACTCCTGTTGGAAAAGGACAGCCATTTCCGTGAGAGCACAAGACCCCTGGATTGTACCCGAAAATACTTAGCGCTCATCAAAGAGTAAAGTTGTTGTCCTGGTTTGCAAAGCCTCCATTGTTACGCCAGAAGGTGCCAGTCACATCCAAAACAAAGGGTTCCATGGTGTAATTGTTAGCACTCTGGACTCTGAATCCAGTGGTCCAAGTTCAAGTCTTGGTGGAACCTACTTGCCCTGCAGCAATTGAGTGTTTGGACTGAGTCTTCCTGTAAGAGTATGATGACTTATTGACTTACTCTACAAATCAGTGGTAACCGTGGATCAGGATGAGGTCCCCAAACGACGCCAATGTCTGTGACAGCTGATGTTAAGGATCAGCTGATCAGAAGATACTTGGTTTGTGTGCGGGGCCACAAGCCTTTCCAGTTCCAGTTAAAAGCCAGGCTCCTCATGTAGTTTCCATAGAGTACCAAGGGATTGTCCTGTTGCCCTCGTATTTTGAGGGCAAAAAGGAGGCGTTTGCAAGTGGACCTCAGACCTGGTCACCTGAACAGGGACTTGAATCCCGGACACTCAGATCAAACGTTTCATGTTCAGGTGACCGGCTCACCCTTTGTCTTGTCTGACCACGAACTCTTTTTGTCCAGAAGATATTTGGATTGTCCATGTGGGTAGTTTAAGACCTCAGTTCATCTTGGGGGTGGACATTTCGGGGCCTCTTCATCTCTGCAAGGCTTCGGTGGAATGGTTGGGGTCACCTTGATGCGCTACTTGGGAACAATAAATCACGTACTGGGCTTCTTCACTATTCCATGATAAGAGACTAATCTAGAGAACGCGGCCAGGATTAGGTTTGGGGTATTTGTCTGACGCTGAGGGATAGATCCTGGACTCATTTCCGATCCCACATCTCTTTTACAAAATACAAAGGATTCCTTGGAGAATGCGGGTATCGACTCTGCTACTTCTCGCATGCTAAGCAAGCACTTTACCATTTGAGGTAATTCCCCAGGTTTGGGGTATTTGTCGGATGCTAAGGGGTAGATCCAATCCCAACATCTCTTCTACAAAAGGCAAAGAACTCCTTGAAGATTGCGGGCATTGATCCCACAACAAGACAAGACAAGGTGCTAGAGGGGAGAATGCAGTTAGGACTGGGTTTAGGGTGATACCTATGGCTGTGTTTGGCCTAGATATCGGGATTGGGGCCCGGATTAGTATTCGCTACGTGGGAACATTTCATCAAAAAAACAAAGGAGTTTATGGAGAATGCGGGCATTGATCCCGCTACCTCTCACATGCTAAGCGAGCGCTCTACCATTTGAGCTAATTCCCCTGCTGATGCAGCGTTGGCAGAGAAGGTCCAGTCTCAGAACTATTTTGGTTCCTTTGCTGGAGTACGTCAAAGCGACACAGTCTCTGCCTTTCGGAGTGCAGCCCTGATGCAGCCCCTGGTTGTCTAGTGGCTGGGACTTGGTGCTCTCACCACCGCGGCTGTTGTTCGATTCCCGGTCAGGGAACTGACATTTGGTTAGGTTTTGAGTGGAGATAGGATTTGTCTTGGTCCTCGGTCGAACGGTTCGGGTCATCTTTCAGCGCTATCTGTGAACTGCTGTCACTGCACATAAAAACATGGGGACATGGGGACATTCCAACCCAAGATGAGAACACACTGGACCAGGTACACAGCAACATACGTGGCACAGACACAGCTTCACCCTGCCCCCACTTTTACCCACGACTGAAAAAGCAGAACACCACCTCAGAAGCTGAAATACTCACTTAGGAGAAAGTTAGACTGAAGTTCTAAAGGTCCCTGGTTCAAGCCCGGTTTTCAGAACAATCCCTATTTATGTTGCGACTTGGCAAATAGTTTGAAAAGGCTTATTGGCTGGCTGAAAGGACCTTAACTTCATTCTTCAAAAGGCCAGACATCCAGCCATCCAGACAAGGTTAGAGGAGGCTACAAGCCTATTTACAAACCATTGACTCCAAGGGCACAAGTTGAGTCCACCGAGATATCAAAGTGACCCCGAGGGTGACTAAGGTGTTTCTTTCAAGCCGCGATTGTGATGTCTTGTTTTGTTGAAGAAAAGCCCATAATTTCTGGAACAAGTTTCCCTACAAAGGAGACATCTTTGTCTATTTGGACAATTGTCAATCTGCCCCCACTTTGGACACATCGTCGTGTTTCATTGTTTGGCAACTGCTTTGTGACTTCACCAGTCCCCTTAAAAGCCCCTTCCTACGGGTTTCCATAGTGTTGTGGTTATCACGTTTGCCTAACACGCAAAAGGTCCCCAGTTCGAAACTGGGTGGAAACATGGCCTTTGAAGTCCTTCTTTTACAAAAAAAGTCAAGGTGACGAATAGGATCAAGGACATGTGCTTGATCTCTGAAGGGACTTGAACACTCAGATTTAAAGTCTGATGCCCTACGAAGTGAGTCCCCAGGCCTTTGGTCAAAAGACTTGTTTTTATGTATTTGGAATGAAATGTTTTCTGCATGTTGAACACTTTTCAACAGGAAAGATATCTTTCAGATGTATCAATAAAACTGCTGAATCGCCCAACATGGGGCTCGAACCCACGACCATGAGATTAAGAGTCTCATGCTCTTCCGACTGAGCTAATCGGGCCTTTTGCTGCTCTAGATATCAGTTTTTATTGATGTGGCCATCCTGATGTTTGATCAATTCCACAGCTGACCTAGTTTCTCATGGAACAGAAGGAGTGAGACCTGGAGGGTCAGGATGGCCGAGCGGTCGAAGGCGCTGCATTCAGGTTGCAGTCTCTAATGAGGCGTGGGTTCAAATCCCACTTCTGACAGTGCGGGGACACAAGTCTTTCTAGTTCCAGTTAAAAGCCCGGCTCCTCATGTATTTTCCATAAAGTACCAAGGTGTTGTCCTGTTGTCCTGGTATTTTGAGGGCAAAATGAGGCGTTTGCAAGTGGACCTCAGACCTTGTCACCTGAACAGGGACTTGAATCCCGGACACTCAGATCAAAAGTTTCATGTTCGGGACCAAATGGTCCTTTGAGCCGAATATCTTCCCAGTGACCTGCAAGATCCAGAAGGAGGCAGGGATGTTCTGTGCCTCCATTGTCGAGGCGGCTGTGGCCCTAAGGTGGATGCCATTGGTGAGGGATGCCGTCAAGCTGAAGGAGTTCTATTGGGCCTTTTTTGGCTCATGGGACTTCAGCTGACAGGAACCGGCAAGCCAAGCGGTCCGCGGCTTTGGCATTCGCTGAGGCAATAACTCTGACATGGGAGGAGTTTGGAGAAGCCATGGAGAAGGACTTCCGGACGGCTTCGAAGAGATTCTGGACCACCATCCGGCATCTCAGGAAAGGAAAGCAGTACACAGTGAAGACGCCGTCAAACGCTTGGCTGTACTCATTTGCCCCAACACAACAAGACCTTCGATAGCTCAGTTGGAAGCGCGGAGGACTGTAGAGGTTCAAGTTGGCATCCTTAGGTAGCTGGTTCAAGTCCGGCTCGAAGGACAAGCTGTTTCTTACGTTATGTCTGCCAGGAAAGAATGGCAATACCGTCTTGTCTGAAGGACTTCCGCTTCCCTGTCAATGGAGTTGGACTTGAGTCTTTGTCACGCAGTCTGGAATTGGCAAACGGAGTCATTCTGATTGAGTGATCATTTGAGTGTCTATTTGAATACGTTTCATCTCAACTCCTGTTGGAAAAGGACAGCCATTTCCGTGAGAGCACAAGACCCCTGGATTGTACCCGAAAATACTTAGCGCTCATCAAAGAGTAAAGTTGTTGTCCTGGTTTGCAAAGCCTCCATTGTTACGCCAGAAGGTGCCAGTCACATCCAAAACAAAGGGTTCCATGGTGTAATTGTTAGCACTCTGGACTCTGAATCCAGTGGTCCAAGTTCAAGTCTTGGTGGAACCTACTTGCCCTGCAGCAATTGAGTGTTTGGACTGAGTCTTCCTGTAAGAGTATGATGACTTATTGACTTACTCTACAAATCAGTGGTAACCGTGGATCAGGATGAGGTCCCCAAACGACGCCAATGTCTGTGACAGCTGATGTTAAGGATCAGCTGATCAGAAGATACTTGGTTTGTGTGCGGGGCCACAAGCCTTTCCAGTTCCAGTTAAAAGCCAGGCTCCTCATGTAGTTTCCATAGAGTACCAAGGGATTGTCCTGTTGCCCTTGTATTTTGAGGGCAAAAAGGAGGCGTTTGCAAGTGGACCTCAGACCTGGTCACCTGAACAGGGACTTGAATCCCGGACACTCAGATCAAACGTTTCATGTTCAGGTGACCGGCTCACCCTTTGTCTTGTCTGACCACGAACTCTTTTTGTCCAGAAGATATTTGGATTGTCCATGTGGGTAGTTTAAGACCTCAGTTCATCTTGGGGGTGGACATTTCGGGGCCTCTTCATCTCTGCAAGGCTTCGGTGGAATGGTTGGGGTCACCTTGATGCGCTACTTGGGAACAATAAATCACGTACTGGGCTTCTTCACTATTCCATGATAAGAGACTAATCTAGAGAACGCGGCCAGGATTAGGTTTGGGGTATTTGTCTGACGCTGAGGGATAGATCCTGGACTCATTTCCGATCCCACATCTCTTTTACAAAATACAAAGGATTCCTTGGAGAATGCGGGTATCGACTCTGCTACTTCTCGCATGCTAAGCAAGCACTTTACCATTTGAGGTAATTCCCCAGGTTTGGGGTATTTGTCGGATGCTAAGGGGTAGATCCAATCCCAACATCTCTTCTACAAAAGGCAAAGAACTCCTTGAAGATTGCGGGCATTGATCCCACAACAAGACAAGACAAGGTGCTAGAGGGGAGAATGCAGTTAGGACTGGGTTTAGGGTGATACCTATGGCTGTGTTTGGCCTAGATATCGGGATTGGGGCCCGGATTAGTATTCGCTACGTGGGAACATTTCATCAAAAAAACAAAGGAGTTTATGGAGAATGCGGGCATTGATCCCGCTACCTCTCACATGCTAAGCGAGCGCTCTACCATTTGAGCTAATTCCCCTGCTGATGCAGCGTTGGCAGAGAAGGTCCAGTCTCAGAACTATTTTGGTTCCTTTGCTGGAGTACGTCAAAGCGACACAGTCTCTGCCTTTCGGAGTGCAGCCCTGATGCAGCCCCTGGTTGTCTAGTGGCTGGGACTTGGTGCTCTCACCACCGCGGCTGTTGTTCGATTCCCGGTCAGGGAACTGACATTTGGTTAGGTTTTGAGTGGAGATAGGATTTGTCTTGGTCCTCGGTCGAACGGTTCGGGTCATCTTTCAGCGCTATCTGTGAACTGCTGTCACTGCACATAAAAACATGGGGACATGGGGACATTCCAACCCAAGATGAGAACACACTGGACCAGGTACACAGCAACATACGTGGCACAGACACAGCTTCACCCTGCCCCCACTTTTACCCACGACTGAAAAAGCAGAACACCACCTCAGAAGCTGAAATACTCACTTAGGAGAAAGTTAGACTGAAGTTCTAAAGGTCCCTGGTTCAAGCCCGGTTTTCAGAACAATCCCTATTTATGTTGCGACTTGGCAAATAGTTTGAAAAGGCTTATTGGCTGGCTGAAAGGACCTTAACTTCATTCTTCAAAAGGCCAGACATCCAGCCATCCAGACAAGGTTAGAGGAGGCTACAAGCCTATTTACAAACCATTGACTCCAAGGGCACAAGTTGAGTCCACCGAGATATCAAAGTGACCCCGAGGGTGACTAAGGTGTTTCTTTCAAGCCGCGATTGTGATGTCTTGTTTTGTTGAAGAAAAGCCCATAATTTCTGGAACAAGTTTCCCTACAAAGGAGACATCTTTGTCTATTTGGACAATTGTCAATCTGCCCCCACTTTGGACACATCGTCGTGTTTCATTGTTTGGCAACTGCTTTGTGACTTCACCAGTCCCCTTAAAAGCCCCTTCCTACGGGTTTCCATAGTGTTGTGGTTATCACGTTTGCCTAACACGCAAAAGGTCCCCAGTTCGAAACTGGGTGGAAACATGGCCTTTGAAGTCCTTCTTTTACAAAAAAAGTCAAGGTGACGAATAGGATCAAGGACATGTGCTTGATCTCTGAAGGGACTTGAACACTCAGATTTAAAGTCTGATGCCCTACGAAGTGAGTCCCCAGGCCTTTGGTCAAAAGACTTGTTTTTATGTATTTGGAATGAAATGTTTTCTGCATGTTGAACACTTTTCAACAGGAAAGATATCTTTCAGATGTATCAATAAAACTGCTGAATCGCCCAACATGGGGCTCGAACCCACGACCATGAGATTAAGAGTCTCATGCTCTTCCGACTGAGCTAATCGGGCCTTTTGCTGCTCTAGATATCAGTTTTTATTGATGTGGCCATCCTGATGTTTGATCAATTCCACAGCTGACCTAGTTTCTCATGGAACAGAAGGAGTGAGACCTGGAGGGTCAGGATGGCCGAGCGGTCGAAGGCGCTGCATTCAGGTTGCAGTCTCTAATGAGGCGTGGGTTCAAATCCCACTTCTGACAGTGCGGGGACACAAGTCTTTCTAGTTCCAGTTAAAAGCCCGGCTCCTCATGTATTTTCCATAAAGTACCAAGGTGTTGTCCTGTTGTCCTGGTATTTTGAGGGCAAAATGAGGCGTTTGCAAGTGGACCTCAGACCTTGTCACCTGAACAGGGACTTGAATCCCGGACACTCAGATCAAAAGTTTCATGTTCGGGACCAAATGGTCCTTTGAGCCGAATATCTTCCCAGTGACCTGCAAGATCCAGAAGGAGGCAGGGATGTTCTGTGCCTCCATTGTCGAGGCGGCTGTGGCCCTAAGGTGGATGCCATTGGTGAGGGATGCCGTCAAGCTGAAGGAGTTCTATTGGGCCTTTTTTGGCTCATGGGACTTCAGCTGACAGGAACCGGCAAGCCAAGCGGTCCGCGGCTTTGGCATTCGCTGAGGCAATAACTCTGACATGGGAGGAGTTTGGAGAAGCCATGGAGAAGGACTTCCGGACGGCTTCGAAGAGATTCTGGACCACCATCCGGCATCTCAGGAAAGGAAAGCAGTACACAGTGAAGACGCCGTCAAACGCTTGGCTGTACTCATTTGCCCCAACACAACAAGACCTTCGATAGCTCAGTTGGAAGCGCGGAGGACTGTAGAGGTTCAAGTTGGCATCCTTAGGTAGCTGGTTCAAGTCCGGCTCGAAGGACAAGCTGTTTCTTACGTTATGTCTGCCAGGAAAGAATGGCAATACCGTCTTGTCTGAAGGACTTCCGCTTCCCTGTCAATGGAGTTGGACTTGAGTCTTTGTCACGCAGTCTGGAATTGGCAAACGGAGTCATTCTGATTGAGTGATCATTTGAGTGTCTATTTGAATACGTTTCATCTCAACTCCTGTTGGAAAAGGACAGCCATTTCCGTGAGAGCACAAGACCCCTGGATTGTACCCGAAAATACTTAGCGCTCATCAAAGAGTAAAGTTGTTGTCCTGGTTTGCAAAGCCTCCATTGTTACGCCAGAAGGTGCCAGTCACATCCAAAACAAAGGGTTCCATGGTGTAATTGTTAGCACTCTGGACTCTGAATCCAGTGGTCCAAGTTCAAGTCTTGGTGGAACCTACTTGCCCTGCAGCAATTGAGTGTTTGGACTGAGTCTTCCTGTAAGAGTATGATGACTTATTGACTTACTCTACAAATCAGTGGTAACCGTGGATCAGGATGAGGTCCCCAAACGACGCCAATGTCTGTGACAGCTGATGTTAAGGATCAGCTGATCAGAAGATACTTGGTTTGTGTGCGGGGCCACAAGCCTTTCCAGTTCCAGTTAAAAGCCAGGCTCCTCATGTAGTTTCCATAGAGTACCAAGGGATTGTCCTGTTGCCCTTGTATTTTGAGGGCAAAAAGGAGGCGTTTGCAAGTGGACCTCAGACCTGGTCACCTGAACAGGGACTTGAATCCCGGACACTCAGATCAAACGTTTCATGTTCAGGTGACCGGCTCACCCTTTGTCTTGTCTGACCACGAACTCTTTTTGTCCAGAAGATATTTGGATTGTCCATGTGGGTAGTTTAAGACCTCAGTTCATCTTGGGGGTGGACATTTCGGGGCCTCTTCATCTCTGCAAGGCTTCGGTGGAATGGTTGGGGTCACCTTGATGCGCTACTTGGGAACAATAAATCACGTACTGGGCTTCTTCACTATTCCATGATAAGAGACTAATCTAGAGAACGCGGCCAGGATTAGGTTTGGGGTATTTGTCTGACGCTGAGGGATAGATCCTGGACTCATTTCCGATCCCACATCTCTTTTACAAAATACAAAGGATTCCTTGGAGAATGCGGGTATCGACTCTGCTACTTCTCGCATGCTAAGCAAGCACTTTACCATTTGAGGTAATTCCCCAGGTTTGGGGTATTTGTCGGATGCTAAGGGGTAGATCCAATCCCAACATCTCTTCTACAAAAGGCAAAGAACTCCTTGAAGATTGCGGGCATTGATCCCACAACAAGACAAGACAAGGTGCTAGAGGGGAGAATGCAGTTAGGACTGGGTTTAGGGTGATACCTATGGCTGTGTTTGGCCTAGATATCGGGATTGGGGCCCGGATTAGTATTCGCTACGTGGGAACATTTCATCAAAAAAACAAAGGAGTTTATGGAGAATGCGGGCATTGATCCCGCTACCTCTCACATGCTAAGCGAGCGCTCTACCATTTGAGCTAATTCCCCTGCTGATGCAGCGTTGGCAGAGAAGGTCCAGTCTCAGAACTATTTTGGTTCCTTTGCTGGAGTACGTCAAAGCGACACAGTCTCTGCCTTTCGGAGTGCAGCCCTGATGCAGCCCCTGGTTGTCTAGTGGCTGGGACTTGGTGCTCTCACCACCGCGGCTGTTGTTCGATTCCCGGTCAGGGAACTGACATTTGGTTAGGTTTTGAGTGGAGATAGGATTTGTCTTGGTCCTCGGTCGAACGGTTCGGGTCATCTTTCAGCGCTATCTGTGAACTGCTGTCACTGCACATAAAAACATGGGGACATGGGGACATTCCAACCCAAGATGAGAACACACTGGACCAGGTACACAGCAACATACGTGGCACAGACACAGCTTCACCCTGCCCCCACTTTTACCCACGACTGAAAAAGCAGAACACCACCTCAGAAGCTGAAATACTCACTTAGGAGAAAGTTAGACTGAAGTTCTAAAGGTCCCTGGTTCAAGCCCGGTTTTCAGAACAATCCCTATTTATGTTGCGACTTGGCAAATAGTTTGAAAAGGCTTATTGGCTGGCTGAAAGGACCTTAACTTCATTCTTCAAAAGGCCAGACATCCAGCCATCCAGACAAGGTTAGAGGAGGCTACAAGCCTATTTACAAACCATTGACTCCAAGGGCACAAGTTGAGTCCACCGAGATATCAAAGTGACCCCGAGGGTGACTAAGGTGTTTCTTTCAAGCCGCGATTGTGATGTCTTGTTTTGTTGAAGAAAAGCCCATAATTTCTGGAACAAGTTTCCCTACAAAGGAGACATCTTTGTCTATTTGGACAATTGTCAATCTGCCCCCACTTTGGACACATCGTCGTGTTTCATTGTTTGGCAACTGCTTTGTGACTTCACCAGTCCCCTTAAAAGCCCCTTCCTACGGGTTTCCATAGTGTTGTGGTTATCACGTTTGCCTAACACGCAAAAGGTCCCCAGTTCGAAACTGGGTGGAAACATGGCCTTTGAAGTCCTTCTTTTACAAAAAAAGTCAAGGTGACGAATAGGATCAAGGACATGTGCTTGATCTCTGAAGGGACTTGAACACTCAGATTTAAAGTCTGATGCCCTACGAAGTGAGTCCCCAGGCCTTTGGTCAAAAGACTTGTTTTTATGTATTTGGAATGAAATGTTTTCTGCATGTTGAACACTTTTCAACAGGAAAGATATCTTTCAGATGTATCAATAAAACTGCTGAATCGCCCAACATGGGGCTCGAACCCACGACCATGAGATTAAGAGTCTCATGCTCTTCCGACTGAGCTAATCGGGCCTTTTGCTGCTCTAGATATCAGTTTTTATTGATGTGGCCATCCTGATGTTTGATCAATTCCACAGCTGACCTAGTTTCTCATGGAACAGAAGGAGTGAGACCTGGAGGGTCAGGATGGCCGAGCGGTCGAAGGCGCTGCATTCAGGTTGCAGTCTCTAATGAGGCGTGGGTTCAAATCCCACTTCTGACAGTGCGGGGACACAAGTCTTTCTAGTTCCAGTTAAAAGCCCAGCTCCTCATGTATTTTCCATAAAGTACCAAGGTGTTGTCCTGTTGTCCTGGTATTTTGAGGGCAAAATGAGGCGTTTGCAAGTGGACCTCAGACCTTGTCACCTGAACAGGGACTTGAATCCCGGACACTCAGATCAAAAGTTTCATGTTCGGGACCAAATGGTCCTTTGAGCCGAATATCTTCCCAGTGACCTGCAAGATCCAGAAGGAGGCAGGGATGTTCTGTGCCTCCATTGTCGAGGCGGCTGTGGCCCTAAGGTGGATGCCATTGGTGAGGGATGCCGTCAAGCTGAAGGAGTTCTATTGGGCCTTTTTTGGCTCATGGGACTTCAGCTGACAGGAACCGGCAAGCCAAGCGGTCCGCGGCTTTGGCATTCGCTGAGGCAATAACTCTGACATGGGAGGAGTTTGGAGAAGCCATGGAGAAGGACTTCCGGACGGCTTCGAAGAGATTCTGGACCACCATCCGGCATCTCAGGAAAGGAAAGCAGTACACAGTGAAGACGCCGTCAAACGCTTGGCTGTACTCATTTGCCCCAACACAACAAGACCTTCGATAGCTCAGTTGGAAGCGCGGAGGACTGTAGAGGTTCAAGTTGGCATCCTTAGGTAGCTGGTTCAAGTCCGGCTCGAAGGACAAGCTGTTTCTTACGTTATGTCTGCCAGGAAAGAATGGCAATACCGTCTTGTCTGAAGGACTTCCGCTTCCCTGTCAATGGAGTTGGACTTGAGTCTTTGTCACGCAGTCTGGAATTGGCAAACGGAGTCATTCTGATTGAGTGATCATTTGAGTGTCTATTTGAATACGTTTCATCTCAACTCCTGTTGGAAAAGGACAGCCATTTCCGTGAGAGCACAAGACCCCTGGATTGTACCCGAAAATACTTAGCGCTCATCAAAGAGTAAAGTTGTTGTCCTGGTTTGCAAAGCCTCCATTGTTACGCCAGAAGGTGCCAGTCACATCCAAAACAAAGGGTTCCATGGTGTAATTGTTAGCACTCTGGACTCTGAATCCAGTGGTCCAAGTTCAAGTCTTGGTGGAACCTACTTGCCCTGCAGCAATTGAGTGTTTGGACTGAGTCTTCCTGTAAGAGTATGATGACTTATTGACTTACTCTACAAATCAGTGGTAACCGTGGATCAGGATGAGGTCCCCAAACGACGCCAATGTCTGTGACAGCTGATGTTAAGGATCAGCTGATCAGAAGATACTTGGTTTGTGTGCGGGGCCACAAGCCTTTCCAGTTCCAGTTAAAAGCCAGGCTCCTCATGTAGTTTCCATAGAGTACCAAGGGATTGTCCTGTTGCCCTCGTATTTTGAGGGCAAAAAGAAGGCGTTTGCAAGTGGACCTCAGACCTGGTCACCTGAACAGGGACTTGAATCCCGGACACTCAGATCAAACGTTTCATGTTCAGGTGACCGGCTCAACCTTTGTCTTGTCTGACCACAAACTCTTTTTGTCCAGAAGATATTTGGATTGTCCATGTGGGTAGTTTAAGACCTCAGTTCATCTTGGGGGTGGACATTTCGGGGCCTCTTCATCTCTGCAAGGCTTCGGTGGAATGGTTGGGGTCACCTTGATGCACTACTTGGGAACAATAAATCACGTACTGGGCTTCTTCACTATTCCATGATAAGAGACTAATCTAGAGAACGCGGCCAGGATTAGGTTTGGGGTATTTGTCTGACGCTGAGGGATAGATCCTGGACTCATTTCCGATCCCACATCTCTTTTACAAAATACAAAGGATTCCTTGGAGAATGCGGGTATCGACTCTGCTACTTCTCGCATGCTAAGCAAGCACTTTACCATTTGAGGTAATTCCCCTGGTTTGGGGTATTTGTCGGATGCTAAGGGGTAGATCCAATCCCAACATCTCTTCTACAAAAGGCAAAGAACTCCTTGAAGATTGCGGGCATTGATCCCACAACAAGACAAGACAAGGTGCTAGAGGGGAGAATGCAGTTAGGACTGGGTTTAGGGTGATACCTATGGCTGTGTTTGGCCTAGATATCGGGATTGGGGCCCGGATTAGTATTCGCTACGTGGGAACATTTCATCAAAAAAACAAAGGAGTTTATGGAGAATGCGGGCATTGATCCCGCTACCTCTCACATGCTAAGCGAGCGCTCTACCATTTGAGCTAATTCCCCTGCTGATGCAACGTTGGCAGAGAAGGTCCAGTCTCAGAACTATTTTGGTTCCTTTGCTGGAGTACGTCAAAGCGACACAGTCTCTGCCTTTCGGAGTGCAGCCATGATGCAGTCCCTGGTTGTCTAGTGGCTGGGACTTGGTGCTCTCACCACCGCGGCTGTTGTTCGATTCCCGGTCAGGGAACTGACATTTGGTTAGGTTTTGAGTGGAGATAGGATTTGTCTTGGTCCTCGGTCGAACGGTTCGGGTCATCTTTCAGCGCTATCTGTGAACTGCTGTCACTGCACATAAAAACATGGGGACATGGGGACATTCCAACCCAAGATGAGAACACACTGGACCAGGTACACAGCAACATACGTGGCACAGACACAGCTTCACCCTGCCCCCACTTTTACCCACGACTGAAAAAGCAGAACACCACCTCAGAAGCTGAAATACTCACTTAGGAGAAAGTTAGACTGAAGTTCTAAAGGTCCCTGGTTCAAGCCCGGTTTTCAGAACAATCCCTATTTATGTTGCGACTTGGCAAATAGTTTGAAAAGGCTTATTGGCTGGCTGAAAGGACCTTAACTTCATTCTTCAAAAGGCCAGACATCCAGCCATCCAGACAAGGTTAGAGGAGGCTACAAGCCTATTTAAAATACCATTGACTCCAAGGGCACAAGTTGAGTCCACCGAGATATCAAAGTGACCCCGAGGGTGACTAAGGTGTTTCTTTCAAGCCGCGATTGTGATGTCTTGTTTTGTTGAAGAAAAGCCCATAATTTCTGGAACAAGTTTCCCTACAAAGGAGACATCTTTGTCTATTTGGACAATTGTCAATCTGCCCCCACTTTGGACACATCGTCGTGTTTCATTGTTTGGCAACTGCTTTGTGACTTCACCAGTCCCCTTAAAAGCCCCTTCCTACGGGTTTCCATAGTGTAGTGGTTATCATGTTTGCCTAACACGCAAAAGGTCCCCAGTTCGAAACTGGGTGGAAACATGGCCTTTGAAGTCCTTCTTTTACAAAAAAAGTCAAGGTGACGAATAGGATCAAGGACATGTGCTTGATCTCTGAAGGGACTTGAACACTCAGATTTAAAGTCTGATGCCCTACGAAGTGAGTCCCCAGGCCTTTGGTCAAAAGACTTGTTTTTATGTATTTGGAATGAAATGTTTTCTGCATGTTGAACACTTTTCAACAGGAAAGATATCTTTCAGATGTATCAATAAAACTGCTGAATCGCCCAACATGGGGCTCGAACCCACGACCATGAGATTAAGAGTCTCATGCTCTTCCGACTGAGCTAATCGGGCCTTTTGCTGCTCTAGATATCAGTTTTTATTGATGTGGCCATCCTGATGTTTGATCAATTCCACAGCTGACCTAGTTTCTCATGGAACAGAAGGAGTGAGACCTGGAGGGTCAGGATGGCCGAGCGGTCGAAGGCGCTGCATTCAGGTTGCAGTCTCTAATGAGGCGTGGGTTCAAATCCCACTTCTGACAGTGCGGGGACACAAGTCTTTCTAGTTCCAGTTAAAAGCCCGGCTCCTCATGTATTTTCCATAAAGTACCAAGGTGTTGTCCTGTTGTCCTGGTATTTTGAGGGCAAAATGAGGCGTTTGCAAGTGGACCTCAGACCTTGTCACCTGAACAGGGACTTGAATCCCGGACACTCAGATCAAAAGTTTCATGTTCGGGACCAAATGGTCCTTTGAGCCGAATATCTTCCCAGTGACCTGCAAGATCCAGAAGGAGGCAGGGATGTTCTGTGCCTCCATTGTCGAGGCGGCTGCGGCCCTAAGGTGGATGCCATTGGTGAGGGATGCCGTCAAGCTGAAGGAGTTCTATTGGGCCTTTTTGGCTCATGGGACTTCAGCTGACAGGAACCGACAAGCCAAGCGGTCCGCGGCTTTGGCATTCGCTGAGGCAATAACTCTGACATGGGAGGAGTTTGGAGAAGCCATGGAGAAGGACTTCCGGACGGCTTCGAAGAGATTCTGGACCACCATCCGGCATCTCAGGAAAGGAAAGCAGTACACAGTGAAGACGCCGTCAAACGCTTGGCTGTACTCATTTGCCCCAACACAACAAGACCTTCGATAGCTCAGTTGGAAGCGCGGAGGACTGTAGAGGTTCAAGTTGGCATCCTTAGGTAGCTGGTTCAAGTCCGGCTCGAAGGACAAGCTGTTTCTTACGTTATGTCTGCCAGGAAAGAATGGCAATACCGTCTTGTCTGAAGGACTTCCGCTTCCCTGTCAATGGAGTTGGACTTGAGTCTTTGTCACGCAGTCTGGAATTGGCAAACAGAGTCATTCTGATTGAGTGATCATTTGAGTGTCTATTTGAATACGTTTCATCTCAACTCCTGTTGGAAAAGGACAGCCATTTCCGTGAGAGCACAAGACCCCTGGATTGTACCCGAAAATACTTAGCGCTCATAAAAGAGCAAAGTTGTTGTCCTGGTTTGCAAAGCCTCCATTGTTACGCCAGAAGGTGCCAGTCACATCCAAAACAAAGGGTTCCATGGTGTAATTGTTAGCACTCTGGACTCTGAATCCAGTGGTCCAAGTTCAAGTCTTGGTGGAACCTACTTGCCCTGCAGCAATTGAGTGTTTGGACTGAGTCTTCCTGTAAGAGTATGATGACTTATTGACTTACTCTACAAATCAGTGGTAACCGTGGATCAGGATGAGGTCCCCAAACGACGCCAATGTCTGTGACAGCTGATGTTAAGGATCAGCTGATCAGAAGATACTTGGTTTGTGTGCGGGGCCACAAGCCTTTCCAGTTCCAGTTAAAAGCCAGGCTCCTCATGTAGTTTCCATAGAGTACCAAGGGATTGTCCTGTTGCCCTTGTATTTTGAGGGCAAAAAGGAGGCGTTTGCAAGTGGACCTCAGACCTGGTCACCTGAACAGGGACTTGAATCCCGGACACTCAGATCAAACGTTTCATGTTCAGGTGACCGGCTCAACCTTTGTCTTGTCTGACCACGAACTCTTTTTGTCCAGAAGATATTTGGATTGTCCATGTGGGTAGTTTAAGACCTCAGTTCATCTTGGGGGTGGACATTTCGGGGCCTCTTCATCTCTGCAAGGCTTCGGTGGAATGGTTGGGGTCACCTTGATGCGCTACTTGGGAACAATAAATCACGTACTGGGCTTCTTCACTATTCCATGATAAGAGACTAATCTAGAGAACGCGGCCAGGATTAGGTTTGGGGTATTTGTCTGACGCTGAGGGATAGATCCTGGACTCATTTCCGATCCCACATCTCTTTTACAAAATACAAAGGATTCCTTGGAGAATGCGGGTATCGACTCTGCTACTTCTCGCATGCTAAGCAAGCACTTTACCATTTGAGGTAATTCCCCAGGTTTGGGGTATTTGTCGGATGCTAAGGGGTAGATCCAATCCCAACATCTCTTCTACAAAAGGCAAAGAACTCCTTGAAGATTGCGGGCATTGATCCCACAACAAGACAAGACAAGGTGCTAGAGGGGAGAATGCAGTTAGGACTGGGTTTAGGGTGATACCTATGGCTGTGTTTGGCCTAGATATCGGGATTGGGGCCCGGATTAGTATTCGCTACGTGGGAACATTTCATCAAAAAAACAAAGGAGTTTATGGAGAATGCGGGCATTGATCCCGCTACCTCTCACATGCTAAGCGAGCGCTCTACCATTTGAGCTAATTCCCCTGCTGATGCAGCGTTGGCAGAGAAGGTCCAGTCTCAGAACTATTTTGGTTCCTTTGCTGGAGTACGTCAAAGCGACACAGTCTCTGCCTTTCGGAGTGCAGCCATGATGCAGCCCCTGGTTGTCTAGTGGCTGGGACTTGGTGCTCTCACCACCGCGGCTGTTGTTCGATTCCCGGTCAGGGAACTGACATTTGGTTAGGTTTTGAGTGGAGATAGGATTTGTCTTGGTCCTCGGTCGAACGGTTCGGGTCATCTTTCAGCGCTATCTGTGAACTGCTGTCACTGCACATAAAAACATGGGGACATGGGGACATTCCAACCCAAGATGAGAACACACTGGACCAGGTACACAGCAACATACGTGGCACAGACACAGCTTCACCCTGCCCCCACTTTTACCCACGACTGAAAAAGCAGAACACCACCTCAGAAGCTGAAATACTCACTTAGGAGAAAGTTAGACTGAAGTTCTAAAGGTCCCTGGTTCAAGCCCGGTTTTCAGAACAATCCCTATTTATGTTGCGACTTGGCAAATAGTTTGAAAAGGCTTATTGGCTGGCTGAAAGGACCTTAACTTCATTCTTCAAAAGGCCAGACATCCAGCCATCCAGACAAGGTTAGAGGAGGCTACAAGCCTATTTACAAACCATTGACTCCAAGGGCACAAGTTGAGTCCACCGAGATATCAAAGTGACCCCGAGGGTGACTAAGGTGTTTCTTTCAAGCCGCGATTGTGATGTCTTGTTTTGTTGAAGAAAAGCCCATAATTTCTGGAACAAGTTTCCCTACAAAGGAGACATCTTTGTCTATTTGGACAATTGTCAATCTGCCCCCACTTTGGACACATCGTCGTGTTTCATTGTTTGGCAACTGCTTTGTGACTTCACCAGTCCCCTTAAAAGCCCCTTCCTACGGGTTTCCATAGTGTAGTGGTTATCACGTTTGCCTAACACGCAAAAGGTCCCCAGTTCGAAACTGGGTGGAAACATGGCCTTTGAAGTCCTTCTTTTACAAAAAAAAGTCAAGGTGACGAATAGGATCAAGGACATGTGCTTGATCTCTGAAGGGACTTGAACACTCAGATTTAAAGTCTGATGCCCTACGAAGTGAGTCCCCAGGCCTTTGGTCAAAAGACTTGTTTTTATGTATTTGGAATGAAATGTTTTCTGCATGTTGAACACTTTTCAACAGGAAAGATATCTTTCAGATGTATCAATAAAACTGCTGAATCGCCCAACATGGGGCTCGAACCCACGACCATGAGATTAAGAGTCTCATGCTCTTCCGACTGAGCTAATCGGGCCTTTTGCTGCTCTAGATATCAGTTTTTATTGATGTGGCCATCCTGATGTTTGATCAATTCCACAGCTGACCTAGTTTCTCATGGAACAGAAGGAGTGAGACCTGGAGGGTCAGGATGGCCGAGCGGTCGAAGGCGCTGCATTCAGGTTGCAGTCTCTAATGAGGCGTGGGTTCAAATCCCACTTCTGACAGTGCGGGGACACAAGTCTTTCTAGTTCCAGTTAAAAGCCCGGCTCCTCATGTATTTTCCATAAAGTACCAAGGTGTTGTCCTGTTGTCCTGGTATTTTGAGGGCAAAATGAGGCGTTTGCAAGTGGACCTCAGACCTTGTCACCTGAACAGGGACTTGAATCCCGGACACTCAGATCAAAAGTTTCATGTTCGGGACCAAATGGTCCTTTGAGCCGAATATCTTCCCAGTGACCTGCAAGATCCAGAAGGAGGCAGGGATGTTCTGTGCCTCCATTGTCGAGGCGGCTGCGGCCCTAAGGTGGATGCCATTGGTGAGGGATGCCGTCAAGCTGAAGGAGTTCTATTGGGCCTTTTTGGCTCATGGGACTTCAGCTGACAGGAACCGACAAGCCAAGCGGTCCGCGGCTTTGGCATTCGCTGAGGCAATAACTCTGACATGGGAGGAGTTTGGAGAAGCCATGGAGAAGGACTTCCGGACGGCTTCGAAGAGATTCTGGACCACCATCCGGCATCTCAGGAAAGGAAAGCAGTACACAGTGAAGACGCCGTCAAACGCTTGGCTGTACTCATTTGCCCCAACACAACAAGACCTTCGATAGCTCAGTTGGAAGCGCGGAGGACTGTAGAGGTTCAAGTTGGCATCCTTAGGTAGCTGGTTCAAGTCCCGCTCGAAGGACAAGCTGTTTCTTACGTTATGTCTGCCAGGAAAGAATGGCAATACCGTCTTGTCTGAAGGACTTCCGCTTCCCTGTCAATGGAGTTGGACTTGAGTCTTTGTCACGCAGTCTGGAATTGGCAAACGGAGTCATTCTGATTGAGTGATCATTTGAGTGTCTATTTGAATACGTTTCATCTCAACTCCTGTTGGAAAAGGACAGCCATTTCCGTGAGAGCACAAGACCCCTGGATTGTACCCGAAAATACTTAGCGCTCATAAAAGAGTAAAGTTGTTGTCCTGGTTTGCAAAGCCTCCATTGTTACGCCAGAAGGTGCCAGTCACATCCAAAACAAAGGGTTCCATGGTGTAATTGTTAGCACTCTGGACTCTGAATCCAGTGGTCCAAGTTCAAGTCTTGGTGGAACCTACTTGCCCTGCAGCAATTGAGTGTTTGGACTGAGTCTTCCTGTAAGAGTATGATGACTTATTGACTTACTCTACAAATCAGTGGTAACCGTGGATCAGGATGAGGTCCCCAAACGACGCCAATGTCTGTGACAGCTGATGTTAAGGATCAGCTGATCAGAAGATACTTGGTTTGTGTGCGGGGCCACAAGCCTTTCCAGTTCCAGTTAAAAGCCAGGCTCCTCATGTAGTTTCCATAGAGTACCAAGGGATTGTCCTGTTGCCCTTGTATTTTGAGGGCAAAAAGGAGGCGTTTGCAAGTGGACCTCAGACCTGGTCACCTGAACAGGGACTTGAATCCCGGACACTCAGATCAAACGTTTCATGTTCAGGTGACCGGCTCACCCTTTGTCTTGTCTGACCACGAACTCTTTTTGTCCAGAAGATATTTGGATTGTCCATGTGGGTAGTTTAAGACCTCAGTTCATCTTGGGGGTGGACATTTCGGGGCCTCTTCATCTCTGCAAGGCTTCGGTGGAATGGTTGGGGTCACCTTGATGCGCTACTTGGGAACAATAAATCACATACTGGGCTTCTTCACTATTCCATGATAAGAGACTAATCTAGAGAACGCGGCCAGGATTAGGTTTGGGGTATTTGTCTGACGCTGAGGGATAGATCCTGGACTCATTTCCGATCCCACATCTCTTTTACAAAATACAAAGGATTCCTTGGAGAATGCGGGTATCGACTCTGCTACTTCTCGCATGCTAAGCAAGCACTTTACCATTTGAGGTAATTCCCCAGGTTTGGAGTACTTGTCGGATGCTAAGGGGTAGATCCAATCCCAACATCTCTTCTACAAAAGGCAAAGAACTCCTTGAAGATTGCGGGCATTGATCCCACAACAAGACAAGACAAGGTGCTAGAGGGGAGAATGCAGTTAGGACTGGGTTTAGGGTGATACCTATGGCTGTGTTTGGCCTAGATATCGGGATTGGGGCCCGGATTAGTATTCGCTACGTGGGAACATTTCATCAAAAAAACAAAGGAGTTAATGGAGAATGCGGGCATTGATCCCGCTACCTCTCACATGCTAAGCGAGCGCTCTACCATTTGAGCTAATTCCCCTGCTGATGCAGCGTTGGCAGAGAAGGTCCAGTCTCAGAACTATTTTGGTTCCTTTGCTGGAGTACGTCAAAGCGACACAGTCTCTGCCTTTCGGAGTGCAGCCATGATGCAGTCCCTGGTTGTCTAGTGGCTGGGACTTGGTGCTCTCACCACCGCGGCTGTTGTTCGATTCCCGGTCAGGGAACTGACATTTGGTTAGGTTTTGAGTGGAGATAGGATTTGTCTTGGTCCTCGGTCGAACGGTTCGGGTCATCTTTCAGCGCTATCTGTGAACTGCTGTCACTGCACATAAAAACATGGGGACATGGGGACATTCCAACCCAAGATGAGAACACACTGGACCAGGTACACAGCAACATACGTGGCACAGACACAGCTTCACCCTGCCCCCACTTTTACCCACGACTGAAAAAGCAGAACACCACCTCAGAAGCTGAAATACTCACTTAGGAGAAAGTTAGACTGAAGTTCTAAAGGTCCCTGGTTCAAGCCCGGTTTTCAGAACAATCCCTATTTATGTTGCGACTTGGCAAATAGTTTGAAAAGGCTTATTGGCTGGCTGAAAGGACCTTAACTTCATTCTTCAAAAGGCCAGACATCCAGCCATCCAGACAAGGTTAGAGGAGGCTACAAGCCTATTTACAAACCATTGACTCCAAGGGCACAAGTTGAGTCCACCGAGATATCAAAGTGACCCCGAGGGTGACTAAGGTGTTTCTTTCAAGCCGCGATTGTGATGTCTTGTTTTGTTGAAGAAAAGCCCATAATTTCTGGAACAAGTTTCCCTACAAAGGAGACAGCTTTGTCTATTTGGACAATTGTCAATCTGCCCCCACTTTGGACACATCGTCGTGTTTCATTGTTTGGCAACTGCTTTGTGACTTCACCAGTCCCCTTAAAAGCCCCTTCCTACGGGTTTCCATAGTGTAGTGGTTATCACGTTTGCCTAACACGCAGAAGGTCCCCAGTTCGAAACTGGGTGGAAACATGGCCTTTGAAGTCCTTCTTTTACAAAAAAAAGTCAAGGTGACGAATAGGATCAAGGACATGTGCTTGATCTCTGAAGGGACTTGAACACTCAGATTTAAAGTCTGATGCCCTACGAAGTGAGTCCCCAGGCCTTTGGTCAAAAGACTTGTTTTTATGTATTTGGAATGAAATGTTTTCTGCATGTTGAACACTTTTCAACAGGAAAGATATCTTTCAGATGTATCAATAAAACTGCTGAATCGCCCAACATGGGGCTCGAACCCACGACCATGAGATTAAGAGTCTCATGCTCTTCCGACTGAGCTAATCGGGCCTTTTGCTGCTCTAGATATCAGTTTTTATTGATGTGGCCATCCTGATGTTTGATCAATTCCACAGCTGACCTAGTTTCTCATGGAACAGAAGGAGTGAGACCTGGAGGGTCAGGATGGCCGAGCGGTCGAAGGCGCTGCATTCAGGTTGCAGTCTCTAATGAGGCGTGGGTTCAAATCCCACTTCTGACAGTGCGGGGACACAAGTCTTTCTAGTTCCAGTTAAAAGCCCGGCTCCTCATGTATTTTCCATAAAGTACCAAGGTGTTGTCCTGTTGTCCTGGTATTTTGAGGGCAAAATGAGGCGTTTGCAAGTGGACCTCAGACCTTGTCACCTGAACAGGGACTTGAATCCCGGACACTCAGATCAAAAGTTTCATGTTCGGGACCAAATGGTCCTTTGAGCCGAATATCTTCCCAGTGACCTGCAAGATCCAGAAGGAGGCAGGGATGTTCTGTGCCTCCATTGTCGAGGCGGCTGCGGCCCTAAGGTGGATGCCATTGGTGAGGGATGCCGTCAAGCTGAAGGAGTTCTATTGGGCCTTTTTGGCTCATGGGACTTCAGCTGACAGGAACCGACAAGCCAAGCGGTCCGCGGCTTTGGCATTCGCTGAGGCAATAACTCTGACATGGGAGGAGTTTGGAGAAGCCATGGAGAAGGACTTCCGGACGGCTTCGAAGAGATTCTGGACCACCATCCGGCATCTCAGGAAAGGAAAGCAGTACACAGTGAAGACGCCGTCAAACGCTTGGCTGTACTCATTTGCCCCAACACAACAAGACCTTCGATAGCTCAGTTGGAAGCGCGGAGGACTGTAGAGGTTCAAGTTGGCATCCTTAGGTAGCTGGTTCAAGTCCCGCTCGAAGGACAAGCTGTTTCTTACGTTATGTCTGCCAGGAAAGAATGGCAATACCGTCTTGTCTGAAGGACTTCCGCTTCCCTGTCAATGGAGTTGGACTTGAGTCTTTGTCACGCAGTCTGGAATTGGCAAATGGAGTCATTCTGATTGAGTGATCATTTGAGTGTCTATTTGAATACGTTTCATCTCAACTCCTGTTGGAAAAGGACAGCCATTTCCGTGAGAGCACAAGACCCCTGGATTGTACCCGAAAATACTTAGCGCTCATAAAAGAGTAAAGTTGTTGTCCTGGTTTGCAAAGCCTCCATTGTTACGCCAGAAGGTGCCAGTCACATCCAAAACAAAGGGTTCCATGGTGTAATTGTTAGCACTCTGGACTCTGAATCCTGTGGTCCAAGTTCAAGTCTTGGTGGAACCTACTTGCCCTGCAGCAATTGAGTGTTTGGACTGAGTCTTCCTGTAAGAGTATGATGACTTATTGACTTACTCTACAAATCAGTGGTAACCGTGGATCAGGATGAGGTCCCCAAACGACGCCAATGTCTGTGACAGCTGATGTTAAGGATCAGCTGATCAGAAGATACTTGGTTTGTGTGCGGGGCCACAAGCCTTTCCAGTTCCAGTTAAAAGCCAGGCTCCTCATGTAGTTTCCATAGAGTACCAAGGGATTGTCCTGTTGCCCTTGTATTTTGAGGGCAAAAAGGAGGCGTTTGCAAGTGGACCTCAGACCTGGTCACCTGAACAGGGACTTGAATCCCGGACACTCAGATCAAACGTTTCATGTTCAGGTGACCGGCTCACCCTTTGTCTTGTCTGACCACGAACTCTTTTTGTCCAGAAGATATTTGGATTGTCCATGTGGGTAGTTTAAGACCTCAGTTCATCTTGGGGGTGGACATTTCGGGGCCTCTTCATCTCTGCAAGGCTTCGGTGGAATGGTTGGGGTCACCTTGATGCGCTACTTGGGAACAATAAATCACGTACTGGGCTTCTTCACTATTCCATGATAAGAGACTAATCTAGAGAACGCGGCCAGGATTAGGTTTGGGGTATTTGTCTGACGCTGAGGGATAGATCCTGGACTCATTTCCGATCCCACATCTCTTTTACAAAATACAAAGGATTCCTTGGAGAATGCGGGTATCGACTCTGCTACTTCTCGCATGCTAAGCAAGCACTTTACCATTTGAGGTAATTCCCCAGGTTTGGGGTACTTGTCGGATGCTAAGGGGTAGATCCAATCCCAACATCTCTTCTACAAAAGGCAAAGAACTCCTTGAAGATTGCGGGCATTGATCCCACAACAAGACAAGACAAGGTGCTAGAGGGGAGAATGCAGTTAGGACTGGGTTTAGGGTGATACCTATGGCTGTGTTTGGCCTAGATATCGGGATTGGGGCCCGGATTAGTATTCGCTACGTGGGAACATTTCATCAAAAAAACAAAGGAGGTTATGGAGAATGCGGGCATTGATCCCGCTACCTCTCACATGCTAAGCGAGCGCTCTACCATTTGAGCTAATTCCCCTGCTGATGCAGAGTTGGCAGAGAAGGTCCAGTCTCAGAACTATTTTGGTTCCTTTGCTGGAGTACGTCAAAGCGACACAGTCTCTGCCTTTCGGAGTGCAGCCATGATGCAGTCCCTGGTTGTCTAGTGGCTGGGACTTGGTGCTCTCACCACCGCGGCTGTTGTTCGATTCCCGGTCAGGGAACTGACATTTGGTTAGGTTTTGAGTGGAGATAGGATTTGTCTTGGTCCTCGGTCGAACGGTTCGGGTCATCTTTCAGCGCTATCTGTGAACTGCTGTCACTGCACATAAAAACATGGGGACATGGGGACATTCCAACCCAAGATGAGAACACACTGGACCAGGTACACAGCAACATACGTGGCACAGACACAGCTTCACCCTGCCCCCACTTTTACCCACGACTGAAAAAGCAGAACACCACCTCAGAAGCTGAAATACTCACTTAGGAGAAAGTTAGACTGAAGTTCTAAAGGTCCCTGGTTCAAGCCCGGTTTTCAGAACAATCCCTATTTATGTTGCGACTTGGCAAATAGTTTGAAAAGGCTTATTGGCTGGCTGAAAGGACCTTAACTTCATTCTTCAAAAGGCCAGACATCCAGCCATCCAGACAAGGTTAGAGGAGGCTACAAGCCTATTTACAAACCATTGACTCCAAGGGCACAAGTTGAGTCCACCGAGATATCAAAGTGACCCCGAGGGTGACTAAGGTGTTTCTTTCAAGCCGCGATTGTGATGTCTTGTTTTGTTGAAGAAAAGCCCATAATTTCTGGAACAAGTTTCCCTACAAAGGAGACATCTTTGTCTATTTGGACAATTGTCAATCTGCCCCCACTTTGGACACATCGTCGTGTTTCATTGTTTGGCAACTGCTTTGTGACTTCACCAGTCCCCTTAAAAGCCCCTTCCTACGGGTTTCCATAGTGTAGTGGTTATCACGTTTGCCTAACACGCAAAAGGTCCCCAGTTCGAAACTGGGTGGAAACATGGCCTTTGAAGTCCTTCTTTTACAAAAAAAAGTCAAGGTGACGAATAGGATCAAGGACATGTGCTTGATCTCTGAAGGGACTTGAACACTCAGATTTAAAGTCTGATGCCCTACGAAGTGAGTCCCCAGGCCTTTGGTCAAAAGACTTGTTTTTATGTATTTGGAATGAAATGTTTTCTGCATGTTGAACACTTTTCAACAGGAAAGATATCTTTCAGATGTATCAATAAAACTGCTGAATCGCCCAACATGGGGCTCGAACCCACGACCATGAGATTAAGAGTCTCATGCTCTTCCGACTGAGCTAATCGGGCCTTTTGCTGCTCTAGATATCAGTTTTTATTGATGTGGCCATCCTGATGTTTGATCAATTCCACAGCTGACCTAGTTTCTCATGGAACAGAAGGAGTGAGACCTGGAGGGTCAGGATGGCCGAGCGGTCGAAGGCGCTGCATTCAGGTTGCAGTCTCTAATGAGGCGTGGGTTCAAATCCCACTTCTGACAGTGCGGGGACACAAGTCTTTCTAGTTCCAGTTAAAAGCCCGGCTCCTCATGTATTTTCCATAAAGTACCAAGGTGTTGTCCTGTTGTCCTGGTATTTTGAGGGCAAAATGAGGCGTTTGCAAGTGGACCTCAGACCTTGTCACCTGAACAGGGACTTGAATCCCGGACACTCAGATCAAAAGTTTCATGTTCGGGACCAAATGGTCCTTTGAGCCGAATATCTTCCCAGTGACCTGCAAGATCCAGAAGGAGGCAGGGATGTTCTGTGCCTCCATTGTCGAGGCGGCTGCGGCCCTAAGGTGGATGCCATTGGTGAGGGATGCCGTCAAGCTGAAGGAGTTCTATTGGGCCTTTTTGGCTCATGGGACTTCAGCTGACAGGAACCGACAAGCCAAGCGGTCCGCGGCTTTGGCATTCGCTGAGGCAATAACTCTGACATGGGAGGAGTTTGGAGAAGCCATGGAGAAGGACTTCCGGACGGCTTCGAAGAGATTCTGGACCACCATCCGGCATCTCAGGAAAGGAAAGCAGTACACAGTGAAGACGCCGTCAAACGCTTGGCTGTACTCATTTGCCCCAACACAACAAGACCTTCGATAGCTCAGTTGGAAGCGCGGAGGACTGTAGAGGTTCAAGTTGGCATCCTTAGGTAGCTGGTTCAAGTCCGGCTCGAAGGACAAGCTGTTTCTTACGTTATGTCTGCCAGGAAAGAATGGCAATACCGTCTTGTCTGAAGGACTTCCGCTTCCCTGTTAATGGAGTTGGACTTGAGTCTTTGTCACGCAGTCTGGAATTGGCAAACGGAGTCATTCTGATTGAGTGATCATTTGAGTGTCTATTTGAATACGTTTCATCTCAACTCCTGTTGGAAAAGGACAGCCATTTCCGTGAGAGCACAAGACCCCTGGATTGTACCCGAAAATACTTAGCGCTCATCAAAGAGTAAAGTTGTTGTCCTGGTTTGCAAAGCCTCCATTGTTACGCCAGAAGGTGCCAGTCACATCCAAAACAAAGGGTTCCATGGTGTAATTGTTAGCACTCTGGACTCTGAATCCAGTGGTCCAAGTTCAAGTCTTGGTGGAACCTACTTGCCCTGCAGCAATTGAGTGTTTGGACTGAGTCTTCCTGTAAGAGTATGATGACTTATTGACTTACTCTACAAATCAGTGGTAACCGTGGATGAGGATGAGGTCCCCAAACGACGCCAATGTCTGTGACAGCTGATGTTAAGGATCAGCTGATCAGAAGATACTTGGTTTGTGTGCGGGGCCACAAGCCTTTCCAGTTTCCATAGAGTACCAAGGGATTGTCCTGTTGCCCTCGTATTTTGAGGGCAAAAAGGAGGCGTTTGCAAGTGGACCTCAGACCTGGTCACCTGAACAGGGACTTGAATCCCGGACACTCAAATCAAACGTTTCATGTTCAGGTGACCGGCTCAACCTTTGTCTTGTCTGACCACGAACTCACCACCGCGGCTGTTGTTCGATTCCCGGTCAGGGAACTGACATTTGGTTAGGTTTTGAGTGGAGATAGGATTTGTCTTGGTCCTCGGTCGAACGGTTCGGGTCATCTTTCAGCGCTATCTGTGAACTGCTGTCACTGCACATAAAAACATGGGGACATGGGGACATTCCAACCCAAGATGAGAACACACTGGACCAGGTACACAGCAACATACGTGGCACAGACACAGCTTCACCCTGCCCCCACTTTTACCCACGACTGAAAAAGCAGAACACCACCTCAGAAGCTGAAATACTCACTTAGGAGAAAGTTAGACTGAAGTTCTAAAGGTCCCTGGTTCAAGCCCGGTTTTCAGAACAATCCCTATTTATGTTGCGACTTGGCAAATAGTTTGAAAAGGCTTATTGGCTGGCTGAAAGGACCTTAACTTCATTCTTCAAAAGGCCAGACATCCAGCCATCCAGACAAGGTTAGAGGAGGCTACAAGCCTATTTACAAACCATTGACTCCAAGGGCACAAGTTGAGTCCACCGAGATATCAAAGTGACCCCGAGGGTGACTAAGGTGTTTCTTTCAAGCCGCGATTGTGATGTCTTGTTTTGTTGAAGAAAAGCCCATAATTTCTGGAACAAGTTTCCCTACAAAGGAGACATCTTTGTCTATTTGGACAATTGTCAATCTGCCCCCACTTTGGACACATCGTCGTGTTTCATTGTTTGGCAACTGCTTTGTGACTTCACCAGTCCCCTTAAAAGCCCCTTCCTACGGGTTTCCATAGTGTAGTGGTTATCACGTTTGCCTAACACGCAAAAGGTCCCCAGTTCGAAACTGGGTGGAAACATGGCCTTTGAAGTCCTTCTTTCACAAAAAAAAGTCAAGGTGACGAATAGGATCAAGGACATGTGCTTGATCTCTGAAGGGACTTGAACACTCAGATTTAAAGTCTGATGCCCTACGAAGTGAGTCCCCAGGCCTTTGGTCAAAAGACTTGTTTTTATGTATTTGGAATGAAATGTTTTCTGCATGTTGAACACTTTTCAACAGGAAAGATATCTTTCAGATGTATCAATAAAACTGCTGAATCGCCCAACATGGGGCTCGAACCCACGACCATGAGATTAAGAGTCTCATGCTCTTCCGACTGAGCTAATCGGGCCTTTTGCTGCTCTAGATATCAGTTTTTATTGATGTGGCCATCCTGATGGTTGATCAATTCCACAGCTGACCTAGTTTCTCATGGAACAGAAGGAGTGAGACCTGGAGGGTCAGGATGGCCGAGCGGTCGAAGGCGCTGCATTCAGGTTGCAGTCTCTAATGAGGCGTGGGTTCAAATCCCACTTCTGACAGTGCGGGGACACAAGTCTTTCTAGTTCCAGTTAAAAGCCCGGCTCCTCATGTATTTTCCATAAAGTACCAAGGTGTTGTCCTGTTGTCCTGGTATTTTGAGGGCAAAATGAGGCGTTTGCAAGTGGACCTCAGACCTTGTCACCTGAACAGGGACTTGAATCCCGGACACTCAGATCAAAAGTTTCATGTTCGGGACCAAATGGTCCTTTGAGGCGAATATCTTCCCAGTGACCTGCAAGATCCAGAAGGAGGCAGGGATGTTCTGTGCCTCCATTGTCGAGGCGGCTGCGGCCCTAAGGTGGATGCCATTGGTGAGGGATGCCGTCAAGCTGAAGGAGTTCTATTGGGCCTTTTTGGCTCATGGGACTTCAGCTGACAGGAACCGACAAGCCAAGCGGTCCGCGGCTTTGGCATTCGCTGAGGCAATAACTCTGACATGGGAGGAGTTTGGAGAAGCCATGGAGAAGGATTTCCGGACGGCTTCGAAGAGATTCTGGACCACCATCCGGCATCTCAGGAAAGGAAAGCAGTACACAGTGAAGACGCCGTCAAACGCTTGGCTGTACTCATTTGCCCCAACACAACAAGACCTTCGATAGCTCAGTTGGAAGCGCGGAGGACTGTAGAGGTTCAAGTTGGCATCCTTAGGTAGCTGGTTCAAGTCCGGCTCGAAGGACAAGCTGTTTCTTACGTTATGTCTGCCAGGAAAGAATGGCAATACCGTCTTGTCTGAAGGACTTCCGCTTCCCTGTCAATGGAGTTGGACTTGAGTCTTTGTCACGCAGTCTGGAATTGGCAAACGGAGTCATTCTGATTGAGTGATCATTTGAGTGTCTATTTGAATACGTTTCATCTCAACTCCTGTTGGAAAAGGACAGCCATTTCCGTGAGAGCACAAGACCCCTGGATTGTACCCAAAAATACTTAGCGCTCATCAAAGAGTAAAGTTGTTGTCCTGGTTTGCAAAGCCTCCATTGTTACGCCAGAAGGTGCCAGCCACATCCAAAACAAAGGGTTCCATGGTGTAATTGTTAGCACTCTGGACTCTGAATCCAGTGGTCCAAGTTCAAGTCTTGGTGGAACCTACTTGCCCTGCAGCAATTGAGTGTTTGGACTGAGTCTTCCTGTAAGAGTATGATGACTTATTGACTTACTCTACAAATCAGTGGTAACCGTGGATCAGGATGAGGTCCCCAAACGACGCCAATGTCTGTGACAGCTGATGTTAAGGATCAGCTGATCAGAAGATACTTGGTTTGTGTGCGGGGCCACAAGCCTTTCCAGTTTCCATAGAGTACCAAGGGATTGTCCTGTTGCCCTCGTATTTTGAGGGCAAAAAGGAGGCGTTTGCAAGTGGACCTCAGACCTGGTCACCTGAACAGGGACTTGAATCCCGGACACTCAAATCAAACGTTTCATGTTCAGGTGACCGGCTCAACCTTTGTCTTGTCTGACCACGAACTCACCACCGCGGCTGTTGTTCGATTCCCGGTCAGGGAACTGACATTTGGTTAGGTTTTGAGTGGAGATAGGATTTGTCTTGGTCCTCGGTCGAACGGTTCGGGTCATCTTTCAGCGCTATCTGTGAACTGCTGTCACTGCACATAAAAACATGGGGACATGGGGACATTCCAACCCAAGATGAGAACACACTGGACCAGGTACACAGCAACATACGTGGCACAGACACAGCTTCACCCTGCCCCCACTTTTACCCACGACTGAAAAAGCAGAACACCACCTCAGAAGCTGAAATACTCACTTAGGAGAAAGTTAGACTGAAGTTCTAAAGGTCCCTGGTTCAAGCCCGGTTTTCAGAACAATCCCTATTTATGTTGCGACTTGGCAAATAGTTTGAAAAGGCTTATTGGCTGGCTGAAAGGACCTTAACTTCATTCTTCAAAAGGCCAGACATCCAGCCATCCAGACAAGGTTAGAGGAGGCTACAAGCCTATTTACAAACCATTGACTCCAAGGGCACAAGTTGAGTCCACCGAGATATCAAAGTGACCCCGAGGGTGACTAAGGTGTTTCTTTCAAGCCGCGATTGTGATGTCTTGTTTTGTTGAAGAAAAGCCCATAATTTCTGGAACAAGTTTCCCTACAAAGGAGACATCTTTGTCTATTTGGACAATTGTCAATCTGCCCCCACTTTGGACACATCGTCGTGTTTCATTGTTTGGCAACTGCTTTGTGACTTCACCAGTCCCCTTAAAAGCCCCTTCCTACGGGTTTCCATAGTGTAGTGGTTATCATGTTTGCCTAACACGCAAAAGGTCCCCAGTTCGAAACTGGGTGGAAACATGGCCTTTGAAGTCCTTCTTTCACAAAAAAAAGTCAAGGTGACGAATAGGATCAAGGACATGTGCTTGATCTCTGAAGGGACTTGAACACTCAGATTTAAAGTCTGATGCCCTACGAAGTGAGTCCCCAGGCCTTTGGTCAAAAGACTTGTTTTTATGTATTTGGAATGAAATGTTTTCTGCATGTTGAACACTTTTCAACAGGAAAGATATCTTTCAGATGTATCAATAAAACTGCTGAATCGCCCAACATGGGGCTCGAACCCACGACCATGAGATTAAGAGTCTCATGCTCTTCCGACTGAGTTAATCGGGCCTTTTGCTGCTCTAGATATCAGTTTTTATTGATGTGGCCATCCTGATGGTTGATCAATTCCACAGCTGACCTAGTTTCTCATGGAACAGAAGGAGTGAGACCTGGAGGGTCAGGATGGCCGAGCGGTCGAAGGCGCTGCATTCAGGTTGCAGTCTCTAATGAGGCGTGGGTTCAAATCCCACTTCTGACAGTGCGGGGACACAAGTCTTTCTAGTTCCAGTTAAAAGCCCGGCTCCTCATGTATTTTCCATAAAGTACCAAGGTGTTGTCCTGTTGTCCTGGTATTTTGAGGGCAAAATGAGGCGTTTGCAAGTGGACCTCAGACCTTGTCACCTGAACAGGGACTTGAATCCCGGACACTCAGATCAAAAGTTTCATGTTCGGGACCAAATGGTCCTTTGAGCCGAATATCTTCCCAGTGACCTGCAAGATCCAGAAGGAGGCAGGGATGTTCTGTGCCTCCATTGTCGAGGCGGCTGCGGCCCTAAGGTGGATGCCATTGGTGAGGGATGCCGTCAAGCTGAAGGAGTTCTATTGGGCCTTTTTGGCTCATGGGACTTCAGCTGACAGGAACCGACAAGCCAAGCGGTCCGCGGCTTTGGCATTCGCTGAGGCAATAACTCTGACATGGGAGGAGTTTGGAGAAGCCATGGAGAAGGATTTCCGGACGGCTTCGAAGAGATTCTGGACCACCATCCGGCATCTCAGGAAAGGAAAGCAGTACACAGTGAAGACGCCGTCAAACGCTTGGCTGTACTCATTTGCCCCAACACAACAAGACCTTCGATAGCTCAGTTGGAAGCGCGGAGGACTGTAGAGGTTCAAGTTGGCATCCTTAGGTAGCTGGTTCAAGTCCGGCTCGAAGGACAAGCTGTTTCTTACGTTATGTCTGCCAGGAAAGAATGGCAATACCGTCTTGTCTGAAGGACTTCCGCTTCCCTGTCAATGGAGTTGGACTTGAGTCTTTGTCACGCAGTCTGGAATTGGCAAACGGAGTCATTCTGATTGAGTGATCATTTGAGTGTCTATTTGAATACGTTTCATCTCAACTCCTGTTGGAAAAGGACAGCCATTTCCGTGAGAGCACAAGACCCCTGGATTGTACCCAAAAATACTTAGCGCTCATCAAAGAGTAAAGTTGTTGTCCTGGTTTGCAAAGCCTCCATTGTTACGCCAGAAGGTGCCAGCCACATCCAAAACAAAGGGTTCCATGGTGTAATTGTTAGCACTCTGGACTCTGAATCCAGTGGTCCAAGTTCAAGTCTTGGTGGAACCTACTTGCCCTGCAGCAATTGAGTGTTTGGACTGAGTCTTCCTGTAAGAGTATGATGACTTATTGACTTACTCTACAAATCAGTGGTAACCGTGGATCAGGATGAGGTCCCCAAACGACGCCAATGTCTGTGACAGCTGATGTTAAGGATCAGCTGATCAGAAGATACTTGGTTTGTGTGCGGGGCCACAAGCCTTTCCAGTTCCAGTTAAAAGTCAGGCTCCTCATGTAGTTTCCATAGAGTACCAAGGGATTGTCCTGTTGCCCTCGTATTTTGAGGGCAAAAAGGAGGCGTTTGCAAGTGGACCTCAGACCTGGTCACCTGAACAGGGACTTGAATCCCGGACACTCAGATCAAAAGTTTCATGTTCAGGTGACTGGTTCAACCTTTCTCTTGTCTGACGACAAACTCTTTTTGTCCAGAAGATATTTGGATTGTCCATGTGGGTAGTTTAAGACCTCAGTCCATCTTGGGGGTGGACATTTCGGGACCGGGGCCTCTTCATCACTGCAAGGACAAGTACAGTATGCCAGAAGATTTTGTCTTCATTGAGTTGTCTTTATTTATCAAGGGCCTGGATACCTCAGTTGGTAGAGCATCAGACTTTTAATCTGAGGGTCCAGGTTTCAAGTCCCTGTTCAGGCGGTGAGGAGAAGTATTAAATGTGAAACTTTTATCCTCCTCCTGTGGTCAAGTCCAAAATGCCACAAGACTTCTGCTGCCTCATCCTCAACACCGAGAAGGCCAAAGAGAAGCGACACAGTCTCTGCCTTTCTGAGTGCAGACCAAAAGCGGTCCCTGGTGGTCTAGTGACTAGGATTCGGTGCTCTCACCGCTGTGGTCCGGGTTCGATTTACGTTCAGGGAATTGACATTTGGATAGGTTTTGACTGGAGGTAGGATTTGTCTTCGGCCTCGGTGGAATGGTTGGGGTCACCTTGATGCGCTACTTGAGAACAATAAATCACATACTGGGCTTCTTCACTATTCCATGATAAGAGACTAATCTAGAGAACGCGGCCAGGATTAGGTTTGGGGTATTTGTCTGACGCTGAGGGATAGATCCTGGACTCATTTCCGATCCCACATCTCTTTTACAAAATACAAAGGATTCCTTGGAGAATGCGGGTATCGACTCTGCTACTTCTCGCATGCTAAGCAAGCACTTTACCAGTTGAGGTAATTCCCCTAGTTTGGGGTATTTGTCGGATGCTAAGGGGTGATCCAATCCCAACATCTCTTCTACAAAGGGCAAAGAACTCCTTGGAGACTGTGGGCATTGATCCCACAACAAGACAAGACAAGGTGCTAGAGGGGAGAATGCAGTTAGGACTGGGTTTAGGTTAGGACTGGGTTTAGCGGTCCGCGGCTTTGGCATTCGCTGAGGCAAAAACTCTGACATGGGAGGAGTTTGGAGAAGCCATGGAGAAGGACTTCCGGACGGCTTCGAAGAGATTCTGGACCACCATCCGGCGTCTCAGGAAAGGAAACCAGTACACAGTGAAGACGCTGTCAAACGCTTGACTGTACTCATTCGCCCTAAAACAACAAGACCTTCGATAGCTCAGTTGGAAGAGCGGAGGACTGTAGTGGTTCAAGCTGGCATCCTTAGGTCGCTGGCTCGAAGGACAAGCTGTTTCTTATGCTATGTCTGCCAGGAAAGAATGGCAATACCGTCTTGTCTGAAGGACCTCCGTCTCCCTGTCAATGGAGTTGGACTTGAGTCTTTGTCACGCAGTCTGAAATTGGCAAACGGAGTAATTCTGATTCTAATCCTGATTCTCAGTAATTCTGAGTGATCATTTGAGTGTCTATTTGAATACGTTTCATCTCAACTCCTGTTGGAAAAGGACAGCCATTTCCATGAGAGCACAAGACCCCTGGATTAGACCCGAAAATACTTTGCGCTCATCAGAGAGTAAAGTTGTTGTCCTGGTTTGCAAAGCCTCCATTGTTACGCCAGAAGGTGCCAGTCACATCCAAAACAAAGGGTTCCATGGTGTAATGGTTAGCACTCTGGACTCTGAATCCAGTTTAGGGTGATACCTATGGCTGTATTTGGCCTAGATATCGGGATTGGGGCCCGGATTAGTACTCGCTACTCGGGAACATTTCATCAAAAAAACAAAGGAGTTTATGGAGAATGCAGGCATTGATCCATCTACCTCTCACATGCTAAGCGAGCGCTCTACCATTTGAGCTAATTCCCCTGCTGATGCAGTGTTGGCAGAGAAGGTCCAGTCTCAGAACTATTTTCCTTTGCTGGAGTACGTCAAAGCGACACAGTCTCTGCCTTTCAGAGTGCAGCCGTAATGCAGTCCCTGGTTGTCTAGTGGCTGGGACTTGGTGCTCTCACCACCACGGCCGTTGTTCGATTCCCGGTCAGGGAGCTGACAATTGGTTAGGTTTTGACTGGAGATAGGATTTGTCTTGGTCCTCGGTCGAACGGTTCGGGTCACCTTTCAGCGCTGTCTGTGAACTGCTGTCACTGCACATAAGAACAATTTCAAGTCCGCCAATTGAATCCCGGTCTACCTGGTCAACGGACATGTAAACAGTGCAGGTACCCTCCTTTGTGCGGCTCCATTTCAGTGTCCTACGTTGTCAGCGAACCTCACAAGGTCACAGTTTTTTCCTGATCAGGGCACCGTTTTGGGTTGTGTGGATGAGTGGTCTAAAGCACCAGATTAAGTCTCCTTTCGCTCAGGAGCCACTGGTAGAAATCCCACAGCTGTCATTTTCCTGGTCAGGTCCATTATCCACGACTGGAATGATTTGGTAGCAAAGGACTGTCAGATTGTACAACACAGCTGAGCACTTGGAGAAGAAGATGAATAGAGGTCTTGTTCTCCCGGACTGGTTGTTGCAACCACAACCCTGCTCAAGGTTCAACGTGACATACAAAACAGGAACTCCCCGTCTGGGAATCGAACCGCGTAATCTTCCATGTGACAGGAGGAGATACTGGTCACTATACTAACAAGGACTGCTGCTGAGTTGATGTAGTGTCGATTGGCCAAAGCGGAATTCAGAACAGGCTTGTGGCCCATGACCGTTTTTATGGTAGCTGGAGACTTCAACCAGTGAAATCCTTCCCATTTTCTGTAGCTCTTATCCTCATCAACGGACTGTATTCCCCACCTGTTACCGGCAAGAGAGTCCTTTTTCAGTCGGGTCTAAAAGTGGGGGAAATGTGAAGCTGTGTCTGTGCCACCTACTATGTTGCTGTGTCCCTGGTCCAGTGTGTTCCCATCTTGGGTTGGAATGTCCCCGTGCTGGTAACGGGTGGGGAATACAGTACGTTGATGAGGATAAGCGGGATGGATTTCAGTGGTTAAAGTCTCCAGCTACTATGAAAACGGTCATGGGCCACGAGCCTGTTCTGAATTCCCCTTTGGCCAATCGACACCACATCAACTCAGCAGAAGTCCTTGTTAGTATAGTGGACAGTATCTCCGCCTGTCACGTGGAAGACCTGGGTTCGATTCCCCGATGGGGAGTTCGTCTTTTGTATGTCACGTTGGACCTTGAGTCGGGTTGCGGTTGCAACAACCAGTCCGGTTAAACAAACCCTTCTCATTAGAACAAAACCTCTGTTAATCTTCTTCTCAATGTGTTCAGGTGTCTTGTACAATCTGACTGTCTTTTGCTGTCAAATCATTCCCTGCGTGGATAATGGAGCTGACCAGGAAAATGCCAGCTGTGGGATTTCAACCAGAGCCTCCTGAGCGTAAGGAACCTTAATCTGGCGCCTTCGATCACTCATCCACCCAACCTAAAACGGTGCCCTGATTAGGAAAAAAAAACACTGTGACCTTGTGAGGTTCACTGACAACAGAGGACACTCAAAAGGAGCCGCACAAAGCAGGGTACTTGTACAGATGTCGGCAGCAGAGTGGTGCAGCGGTAATTTTGCTGGGCCCATAACCCAGAGGTCGATGGATCGAAACCATCCTCTGCTATGGCTGTGCTCTTTACATGTCCTTTGAAGAGCTTGCAGATGTATTGTCTTTGTTACTTAGCTGACCTGGTCCAGTAAAGAGTTCACACTTCCTTTACTGCTGTTCTCGATGCATTTATTGCTCTTGAGTGCATTCACACGCCATTGCGGGACAACAGAATCGGTGACAAAGGGCAGCCTTAGCGGAGGCCAACGTTTACCGGAAACAGGCTCGACTTACTACTGACAATGCGAACCAGACTCCTGCCCCGTTTGTACAAGGACCAGATAGCACGTAGTAGCGCGCCACCAATCCCCCCAAAGTACGCCACAAGGGACACGGTCGAATGCCTTTTCCAGATCCGCAAAGTACATGTAGACTGGTTGGGCAAACTCCCATGCACCCTCCAGCACCCTCGTGAGGGTGTCGAGCTGGTCCAGTGTTCCATGACCAGGACGAAAACCGCATTGGACCTCTTGTAACAGAGGTTCGACCAACGGTCGTACCCTTCTCTCCAGCACCCTGGAATAGACTTTCCCAGGGAGGCTGAGGAGTGTGATCCCCCTACAGTTGGAACACACCCTCCGGTCACCCTTCTTGAAAAGGGGGACCACCACCCCGGTCTGCCAATCCAAAGATACTGTTCCCGACTTCCACGCAATGTTGAAGAGACCTGCCAGCCAAGACAGTCCCTCAACATCCAGCAGTTCCAGCCGGGGGATGACCGGGATATTGAGTCCGAATGGGCCATATTCCGTGCCTCCATTGCTGAGGCGGCTGACCAGAGCTGCTGCCGCAAGGCGGTCGGTGCCAGTCGTGGCGGCAGGCCCCGAACCCGATGGTGGACACCAGAGGTCAGGGCCGCCGTCAAGCTGAAGAAGGAGTCCTATCCAGCATTGATGGCTTGTGGGACTCCGGAAGCAGCTGACAGGTACTGCCAGGCCAAACGGTTCGCGGCTTCGGCGGTTGTCTAGGCAAAAACTCGGGTGTGGAAGGAATTCGTGAGGCCATGGAGCACGACTTTCGGTCGGCCTCGAAGGGGTTCTGGCAAACCGTCCGGCGCCTCCGAAAAGGGAAGCAGTGCCCAGTCCACACTGTGTACAGTGGAGACGGGGCCTGCTGACCTCGACTGGGGATTTGTTTTGGTGAAGTAGGTGCAGACACATCTATTAAAAAATGAAAATACAAAATATACAGAATGCAGTATAAATATATGTACGCAGTCTGTTTTTTGTTTGTTATTCCGGAAGTGCAGTCTGATTGTTTTTCCCAAGAGTCCAAAGTGAGCGTTAATTTAACGCATATAGAGTGTCAAAGTGGCAGGGTGAGGCAGAGGTGGGGTGTGAACAGTGTCAGGGGGGGTTCCGGACCTTGTTGATGAGGCTGACAGCAGACGGGAAGAAACTGTTCTAGTGGCGTGAGGTTTTGGTCCTGATGGACCGCAGCCTCCTCTCAAAGAGACTGTGTCCGGGGTAAAAAAAAACAAAAAAACTAGCAAGACAGCCTCAAGGTCCAAAAGTGTTAAGGCAATCCCATAGTGTCCCCACATCATGCCATGGGTCTATTTGCCTTGAGACATGAGTAAATTAGCTTATATGCTAACATGCTAATGGTCATCATGTTAGCACCAAGCAAGAGAGTCCTTTTTCAGTCGGGTCTAAAAGTGGGGGCAATGTGAAGCTGTGTCTGTGCCACCTACTATGTTGCTGTGTCCCTGGTCCAGTGTGTTCCCATCTTGGGTTGGAATGTCCCCATGCTGGTAACGGTTGGGGAATACAGTACGTTGATGAGGATAAGCGGGATGGATTTCAGTGGTTAAAGTCTCCAGCTACCATGAAAACGGTCATGGGCCACGAGCCTGTTCTGAATTCCCCTTTGGCCAATCGACACCACATCAACTCTGCAGCAGTCCTCGTTAGTATAGTGGACAGTATCTCCGCCTGTCACGTGGAAGACCGGGGTTCGATTCCCCGACGGGGAGTTCCTCCTTTGTATGTCACAATGTCACGTTGGACCTTGAGTCGGGTTGCGGTTGCAACAACCAGTCCGGTTAAACAAACCCTTCTCATTAGAACAAAACCTCTCTTAATCTTCTTCTCAAGGTGTTCAGGTGTCTTGTACAATCTGACAGTCTTTTGCTGTCAAATCATTCCATGCGTGGATAATGGAGCTGACCAGGAAAATGCCAGCTGTGGGATTTCAACCAGAGCCTCCTGAGCGTAAGGAACCTTAATCTGGCGCCTTCGATCACTCATCCACCCAACCTAAAACGGTGCCCTGATCAGGAAAAAAACACTGTGACCTTGTGAGGTTCACTGACAACAGAGGACACTCAAAAGGAGCCGCACAAAGCAGGGTACTTGTACAGATGTCGGCAGCAGAGTGGCGCAGCGGTAGCATGCTGGGCCCATAACCCAGAGGTCGATGGATCGAAACCATCCTCCGCTATGGCTGTGCTCTTTACGTGTCCTTTGAAGAGCTTGCAGATGTATTGTCTTTGTTACTTAGCTGACCTGGTCCAGTAAAGAGTTCACGCTTCCTTTACTGCTGTTCTCGATGCATTTATTGCTCTTGAGTGCATTCACACGCCATTGCGGGACAACAGAATCGGTGACAAAGGGCAGCCTTAGCGGAGGCCAACGTTTACCGGAAACAGGCTCGACTTACTACTGACAATGCGAACCAGACTCCTGCCCCGTTTGTACAAGGACCAGATAGCACGTAGTAGCGCGCCACCAATCCCCCCAAAGTACGCCACAAGGGACACGGTCGAATGCCTTTTCCAGATCCGCAAAGTACATGTAGACTGGTTGGGCAAACTCCCATGCACCCTCCAGCACCCTCGTGAGGGTGTCGAGCTGGTCCAGTGTTCCATGACCAGGACGAAAACCGCATTGGACCTCTTGTAACAGAGGTTCGACCAACGGTCGTACCCTTCTCTCCAGCACCCTGGAATAGACTTTCCCAGGGAGGCTGAGGAGTGTGATCCCCCTACAGTTGGAACACACCCTCCGGTCACCCTTCTTGAAAAGGGGGACCACCACCCCGGTCTGCCAATCCAAAGATACTGTTCCCGACTTCCACGCAATGTTGAAGAGACCTGCCAGCCAAGACAGTCCCTCAACATCCAGCAGTTCCAGCCGGGGGAGGACCGGGATATTGAGTCCGAATGGGCCATATTCCGTGCCTCCATTGCTGAGGCGGCTGACCAGAGCTGCTGCCGCAAGGCGGTCGGTGCCAGTCGTGGCGGCAGGCCCCGAACCCGATGGTGGACACCAGAGGTCAGGGCCGCCGTCAAGCTGAAGAAGGAGTCCTATCCAGCATTGATGGCTTGTGGGACTCCGGAAGCAGCTGACAGGTACTGCCAGGCCAAACGGTTCGCGGCTTCGGCGGTTGTCTAGGCAAAAACTCGGGTGTGGAAGGAATTCGTGAGGCCATGGAGCACGACTTTCGGTCGGCCTCGAAGGGGTTCTGGCAAACCGTCCGGCGCCTCCGAAAAGGGAAGCAGTGCCCAGTCCACACTGCTTACAGTGGAGACGGGGCCTGCTGACCTCGACTGGGGATTTGTCTTGGTGAAGTAGGTGCAGACACATCTATTAAAAAATGAAAATACAAAATATACAGAATGCAGTATAAATATATGTACGCAGTCTGTTTTTTGTTTGTTATTCCGGAAGTGCAGTCTGATTGTTTTTCCCAAGAGTCCAAAGTGAGCGTTAATTTAACGCATATAGAGTGTCAAAGTGGCAGGGTGAGGCAGAGGTGGGGTGTGAACAGTGTCAGGGGGGGTTCCGGGCCTTGTTGATGAGGCTGACAGCAGACGGGAAGAAACTGTTCTTGTGGCGCGAGGTTTTGGTCCTGATGGACCGCAGCCTCCTCTCAAAGAGACTGTGTCCGGGGTAAAAAAAAACAAAAAAAAACTAGCAAGACAGCCTCAAGGTCCAAAAGTGTTAAGGCAGTCCCATAGTGTCCCCACATCATGCCATGTGTCTATTTGCCTTGAGACATGAGTAAATTAGCTTAAATGCTAACATGCTAATGGTCATCATGTTAGCACCAAGCAAGAGAGTCCTTTTTCAGTCGGGTCTAAAAGTGGGGGCAATGTGAAGCTGTGTCTGTGCCACGTACTATGTTGCTGTGTCCCTGGTCCAGTGTGTTCCCATCTTGGGTTGGAATGTCCCCGTGCTGGTAACGGGTGGGGAATACAGTACGTTGATGAGGATAAGCGGGATGGATTTCAGTGGTTAAAGTCTCCAGCTACCATGAAAACGGTCATGGGCCACGAGCCTGTTCTGAATCCCCCTTTGGCCAATCGACACCACATCAACTCTGCAGCAGTCCTCGTTAGTATAGTGGACAGTATCTCCGCCTGTCACGTGGAAGACCGGGGTTCGATTCCCCGACGGGGAGTTCCTCTTTTGTATGTCACAATGTCACGTTGGACCTTGAGTCGGGTTGCGGTTGCAACAACCAGCCCGGTTAAACAAACCCTTCTCATTAGAACAAAACCTCTCTTAATCTTCTTCTCAAGGTGTTCAGGTGTCTTGTACAATCTGACAGTCTTTTGCTGTCAAATCATTCCATGCGTGGATAATGGAGCTGACCAGGAAAATGCCAGCTGTGGGATTTCAACCAGAGCCTCCTGAGCGTAAGGAACCTTAATCTGGCGCCTTCGATCACTCATCCACCCAACCTAAAACGGTGCCCTGATCAGGAAAAAAAACACTGTGACCTTGTGAGGTTCACTGACAACAGAGGACACTCAAAAGGAGCCGCACAAAGCAGGGTACTTGTACAGATGTCGGCAGCACAGTGGCGCAGCGGTAGCGTGCTGGGCCCATAACCCAGCGGTCGATGGATCGAAACCATCCTCTGCTATGGCTGTGCTCTTTACGTGTCCTTTGAAGAGCTTGCAGATGTATTGTCTTTGTTACTTAGCTGACCTGGTCCAGTAAAGAGTTCACGCTTCCTTTACTGCTGTTCTCGATGCATTTATTGCTCTTGAGTGCATTCACACGCCATTGCGGGACAACAGAATCGGTGACAAAGGGCAGCCTTAGCGGAGGCCAACGTTTACCGGAAACAGGCTCGACTTACTACTGACAATGCGAACCAGACTCCTGCCCCGTTTGTACAAGGACCAGATAGCACGTAGTAGCGCGCCACCAATCCCCCCAAAGTACACCACAAGGGACACGGTCGAATGCCTTTTCCAGATCCGCAAAGTACATGTAGACTGGTTGGGCAAACTCCCATGCACCCTCCAGCACCCTCGTGAGGGTGTCGAGCTGGTCCAGTGTTCCATGACTAGGACGAAAACCGCATTGGACCTCTTGTAACAGAGGTTCGACCAACGGTCGTACCCTTCTCTCCAGCACCCTGGAATAGACTTTCCCAGGGAGGCTGAGGAGTGTGATCCCCCTACAGTTGGAACACACCCTCCGGTCACCCTTCTTGAAAAGGGGGACCACCACCCCGGTCTGCCAATCCAAAGATACTGTTCCCGACTTCCACGCAATGTTGAAGAGACCTGCCAGCCAAGACAGTCCCTCAACATCCAGCAGTTCCAGCCGGGGGAGGACCGGGATATTGAGTCCGAATGGGCCATATTCCGTGCAGTAGGTGCAGACACATCTATTAAAAAATGAAAATACAAAATATACAGAATGCAGTATAAATATATGTACGCAGTCTGTTTTTTGTTTGGTATTCCGGAAGTGCAGTCTCATTGTTTTTCCTAAGAGTCCAAACTGAGCGTTAATTTAACGCATATAGAGTGTCAAAGTGGCAGGGTGAGGCAGAGGTGGGGTGTGAACAGTGTCAGGGGGGGTTCCGGGCCTTGTTGATGAGGCTGACAGCAGACAGGAAGAAACTGTTCTTGTAGCGTGAGGTTTTGGTCCTGATGGACCGCAGCCTCCTCTCAAAGAGACTGTGTCCGGGGTAAAAAAAAAACTAGCAAAACAGCCTCAAGGTTCAAAAGCGTTAAGGCAGTCCCATAGTGTCCCCACATCATGCCATGGGTCTATTTGCCTTGAGACATGAGTAAATTAGCTTAAATGCTAACATACTAATGGTCATCATGTCGGGTCTAAAAGTGGGGGCAATGTGAAGCTGTGTCTGTGCCACCTACTATGTTGCTGTGTCCCTGGTCCAGTGTGTTCCCATCTTGGGTTGGAATGTCCCCATGCTGGTAACGGGTGGGGAATACAGTCCGTTGATGAGGATAAGCGGGATGGATTTCAGTGGTTAAAGTCTCCAGCTACCATGAAAACGGTCATGGGCCACAAGCCTGTTCTGAATTCCCCTTTGGCCAATCGACACCACACCAATTCAGCAGCAGTCCTCGTTAGTATAGTGGACAGTATCTCCGCCTGTCACGTGGAAGACCGGGGTTCGATTCCCCGATGGGGAGTTTCTCTTTTGTATGTCACAATGTCACGTTGAACCTTGAGTCGGGTTGCGGTTGCAACAACCAGTCCGGTTAAACAAACCCTTCTCATTAGAACAAAACCTCTCTTAATCTTCTTCTCATGGTGTTCAGGTGTCTTGTACAATCTGACAGTCTTTTGCTGCCAAATCCTTCCAGGCGTGGATAATGGAGCTGACCAGGAAAATGCCAGCTGTGGGATTTCAACCAGAGCCTCCTGAGCGTAAGGGACCTTAATCTGGCGCCTTCGATCACTCACCCACCCAACCTAAAACGGTGCCCTGATCAGGAAAAAAAAAACTTTGACCTTGTGAGGTTCACTGACAACAGAGGACACTCAAAAGGAGCCACACAAAGCAGGGTACTTGTACAGATGTCGGCAGCAGAGTGGCGCAGCGGTAGCGTGCTGGGCCCATAACCCAGGCACGATGGATCGAAACCATCCTCTGCTATGGCTGTGCTCTTTACGTGTCCTTTGAAGAGCTTGCAGATGTATTGTCTTTGTTACTTAGCTGACCTGGTCCAGTAAAGAGTTCACGCTTCCTTGACTGCTGTTCTCGATGCATTTATTGCTCTTGAGTGCATTCACACGCCATTGCGGGACATTGAAGCCTCGTGAAACACCGCAACTGTCCTCACTAGTCCATTGTCACTCTTATGGACTTGAAGAATCCCAGCCAGTTTCCGTTTGTTTCGGGGAACCTCCTCCTCTTTGACGATCACCACATCTCCAACTTGCATGTTTCTTCTTGGCGTATGCCATCTTTGTCTCAGAGCAATGTTGGTCAGATACTCCTTCCACCATTTGTTCCAGAACTATTCTGACAAATATTGCAATTATCTCCATCTCATTTTAGTATACAAGTCCATCCATCCATCCATTTTCCTCCGCTTATCCAGGTCCAGGTCGCGGGGGGCAGCAGTCTTAGTAGGGAAGCCCAGATTTCCCGGTGACCGGCCACCTCCTCCAGCTCCACCGGGAGGACACCAAGGTGTTCCCAGGCCAGCTGTGAGACATAATCCCTCCAGCGTGTCCTCGGTCTGCCCCGGGGCCTCTTCCCAGCTGGGTATGCCCGGAACACCTCACCAGGGAGGCGTCCGGGAGGCATCCGGACTAGATGCCTGAGCCACCTCAACTGACTCCTCTCGATGTGAAGGAGAAGCGGCTCTACTCTGAGCCCTCCCGGATGACTGAGCTCCTCACCCTATCTCTTAGGGTGAGTCCAGCTACCCTACGGAGGAAACTAATTTCAGCCGCCTGTATCCGAGATGTCATTCCTTCTGTCATGACCCAAAGCTCATGACCATAGGTGAGGGTGGGAACATAGATCGACCGGTAAATTGAGAGCTTTTTAACCACGACGGTCCGTTACAGCGACCGCATTACTGTAGAGGCTGCGCCGATCCGTCTGTCGACCTCACGCTCCGACTTTCCCTCACTCGTGAACAAGACCCCGAGATACCTAAACTCCTCCACCTGGGGTAGGACCTCATTCCCAACCCGGAGGGATCACTCCACCCTTTAACGACTGAGAACCATGGCCTCTGATTTGGAGGTACTGAGTCTCATCCCAGACGCTTCACACTCAGATGCAAACCGTCCCAGTAAGCGCTGAAGGTGACAGCCCGTAGAGGCCATAAGAACCACATCATCTGCAAATAGCAGAGATGAGATTCTAAGGCCCCTGAAACAGATTCCCTCAACACCTTGGCTGCGCCTAGAAATTCTGTCCATGAAAATTGTGAACAGAATCGGCGACAAAGGGCAGCCTTGGCGGAGGCCAACGTTTACCGGAAACAGGCTCGACTTACTACTGACAATGCCAACCAGACTCCTGCCCCGTTTGTACAAGGACCAGATAGCACGTAGTAGCGCGCCACCAATCCCCCCAAAGTACGCCACGAGGGACACGGTCGAATGCCTTTTCCAGATCCGCAAAGTACATGTAGACTAATGAAGACCAAGATGGTGGCGCGTCAACAACGCGAGGCTCAGCGTCTCTCCAGATTTTGCAAATCCGCTGTGTTTTATCTGCTCCTCGCTGTTTTTTTCATCCAGTACAGTGCTGCTTTAACATCCTATAGCAGACAGGAGCTCCTAGACATAAAGTCCTCCAACTCGGACCGTTTTATCGCCGATCTCCGACTCATCCCGGAGATCTCCAGGACACCGGAGGCTGCCTTTACCCAGCATTTTCCTTGCTAATGTCCGATCTCTGATCAACAAAATGGACGAACTACGACTCTGTATCACCAAAAACAAACGGATTATGTACTCAAACGTCATGATTTTCACAGAGACTTGGCTTAACAGCAGTATCCCGAACAATGCTATCGAGTTAGCAGGACGCTCCATCCTTAGGGCAGACAACCAAAGATGGAGGTTTGTGCATTTATATAAGCAATGCTTGGTGCACAAACTCTGTTATCACAGAGAGTCACTGCTCACCTAATGTTGAGCAAAGCAACCAAAATAGTTATGAGACTGGACCTTCTCTGCCAACGCTGCATCAGCAGGGGAATTAGCTCAAATGGTAGACCGCTCGCTTAGCATGTGAGCGGTAGCGGTATCAATGCCCGCATTCTCCATAAACTCCTTTGTTTTACTGATGAAATGTTCCCAAGTAGCGAATACTAATCCGGGCCCCAATCCCTATGTCTCGGCCAAATACAGCCATAGGTATCTCCCTAAACTGGATTCAGAGTCCAGAGTGCTAACCATTACACCATGGAACCCTTTGTTTTGGATGTGACTGGCACCTTCTGGTGTATTCTTTCCTGGCAGACATAACATAAGAAACAGCTTGTCTTTCGAGCCGGACTTGAACCAGCGACCTAAGGATGCCAGCTTGAACCTCTACAGTCCTCCGCTCTTCCAAATGAGCTATCGAAGGTCTTGTTGTACAAGGACCAGATAGCACATAGTAGCGCGCCACCAATGGGATCCACCTTAGGGCCACAGCCGCCTCGACAATGGAGGCACAGAACATCCCTGCCTCCTTCTGGATCTTGCAGGTCACTGGGAAGATATTCGGCTCAAAGGACCATTTGGTACCGAACATGAAACTTTTGATCTGAGTGTCCGGGATTCAAGTCGCTGTTCAGGTGACAAGGTCTGAGGTCCACTTGCAAATGCCTCATTTTGCCCTCAAAATACAAGGACAACAGGACAACACCTTGGTGCTTTATGGAAAATACATGAGGAGCCTGGCTTTTAACTGTAACTGGAAAGGCTTGTGGCCCCGCACACAAACCAAGTATCTTCTGATCAGCTGATCCTTAACATCAGCTGTCACAGACATTGGCGTCGTTTGGGGACCTCATCCTGATCCACGGTTACCACTGATTTGTAGAGTAAGTCAATAAGTCATCATACTCTTACAGGAAGACTCAGTCCAAACACTCAATTGCTGCAGGGCAAGTAGGTTCCACCAAGACTTGAACTTGGATCACTGGATTCAGAGTCCAGAGTGCTAACCATTACAGCATGGAACCCTTTGTTTTGGATGTGACTGGCACCTACTGGCGTAACAATGGAGGCTTTGCAAACCAGGACAACAACTTTACTCTTTGATGAGCGCTTAGTATTTTGGGGTACAATCCAGGGGTCTTGTGCTCTCACGGAAATGGCTGTCCTTTTCCAACAGGAGTTGAGATGAAACGTATTCAAATAGACACTCAAATGATCACTCAATCAGAATGACTCCGTTTGCCAATTTCAGACTGCGTGACAATGACTTAAGTCCAACTCCATTGACAGGGAAGCGGAAGTCCTTCAGACAAGACGGTATTGCCATTCTTTCCTGGCAGACATAACATAAGAAACAGCTTGTCCTTCGAGCCGGACTTGAACCAGCGACCTAAGGATGCCAGCTTGAACCTCTACAGTCCTCCGCTCTTCCAACTGAGCTATCGAAGGTCTTGTTGTTTTGGGGCAAATGAGTACAGCCAAGCGTTTGACGGCGTCTTCACTGTGGACCGCTTTCCTTTCCTGAGATGCTGGATGGTGGTCCAGAATCTCTTCGAAGCCGTCCGGAAGTCCTTCTCCATGGCTTCTCCAAACTCCTCCCATGTCAGAGTTATTGCCTCAGCGAATGCCAAAGCCGCGGACCGCTTGGCCTGTCGGTTTCTGTCAGCTGAAGGCCCATGAGCCAAAAAGGCCCAATAGAACCCCTTCAGCTTGACGGCATCCCTCACCAATGGCATCCACCTTAGGGCCACAGCCGCCTCGACAATGGAGGCACAGAACATCCCTGCCTCCTTCTGGATCTTGCAGGTCACTGGGAAGATATTCGGCTCAAAGGACCATTTGGTCCCGAACATGAAACTTTTGATCTGAGTGTCCGGGATTCAAGTCCCTGTTCAGGTGACAAGGTCTGAGGTCCACTTGCAAACGCCTCATTTTGCCCTCAGAATACAAGGACAACAGGACAACACCTTGGTACTTTATGGAAAATGCATGAGGAGCCAGGCTTTTAAATGGAACTAGAAAGCCTTGTGTCCCCGCACTGTCAGAAGTGGGATTTGAACCCACGCCTCATTAGAGACTGCACCCTGAATGCAGCGCCTTCGACCGCTCGGCCATCCTGACCCTTCACATCTGGCTCCTTCTGTTCCATGAGAAACTAGGTCAGCTGTGGAATTGATCAAACATCACGATGGCCACATCAATAAAAACTAATATCTAGAGCAGCAAAAGGCCCGATTAGCTCAGTCGGTAGAGCATGAGACTCTTAATCTCATGGTCATGGGTTCGAGCCCCATGTTTGGCGATTCAGCAGTTTTATTGATACATCTGAAAGATATCTTTCCTGTTGAAAAGTGTTCAACATGCAGAAAACATTTCATTCCAAATACATAAAAACAAGTCTTTTGACCAAAGGCCTGGGGGCTCACTTCGTGTTCAAGTCCCTTCAGAGATCAAGCACATGTCCTTGTTCCTATTTGTCACCTTGATTTTTTTTGTAAAAGAAGGACTTCAAAGGGGCGGCACGGAGGTCTAATGGTTAGCGCGCAGACCTCACAGCTAGGAGACCAGAGTTCAATTCCCACCCTCGGCCATCTCTGTGTGGAGTTTGCATGTTCTCCCCGTGCATGTGTGGGTTTTCTCCGGGTACTCCGGTTTCCTCCCACATTCCAAAAACATGCTAGGTGACTCCAAATTGTCCATAGGTATGAATGTGAGTGTGAATGGTTGTTTGTCTATATGTGCCCTGTGATTGCCTGGCGACCAGTCCAGGGCAGTACCCCGCCTCTTGCCCGAAGACTGCTGGGATAGGCTCCAGCACCCCCGCGACCCTCGTGAGGAAAAGCGGTAGAAAATGAATGAATGAATGAAGGACTTCAAAGGCCTTGTTTCCACCCAGTTTCGAACTGGGGACCTTTTGCGTGTTGTATCCAGTCGTATTGACTATTGCAATGCCCTGCTTTCTGGTCTTCCTAAAAGAAGTCTACAACTTTTACAACTTTAAAATCACTGCATTGGCTCCCTGTATGTTTCAGGATCCATTTGAAGGTTCTCTTAATGGTTTTTAAATGTCTTAGGGGTTGTGGGCCTTCTTATTTTTCTGAATTTCTTTTATGTTATGAACCCTCGCGGTCCATCAGGTCCTCCAACTCCGACCTGTTATGTGTTCCCAGCCCATCAGTCATCCGGGAAATATAAATTGTGTGTCCAAACTGGGGATGGATGCTCGTGTACACACCTTCAGACATCAAAAATCATCCATTTTGTAAAAGGATGTCTTGAAAGGCCATGTTTCCACCCAGTTTCGAACTGGGGACCTTTTGCGTGTGAGGCAAACGTGATAACCACTACACTATGGAAACCTGAAGGAAGGGCCTTTTAAGGGGACTGGTGAAGTCACAAAGCAGTTGCCAAACAATGAAACACGACAATGTGTCCAAAGTGGGGGCAGATTGACAATTGTCCAAATGGACAAAGATTTCTCCTTTGTAGGGAAAATTGTTCCAGAAATAATGGGCTTTTCTTCAACAAAACAAGACATCATAATTGCGGCTTGAATGAAACACCTTAGCCACCCTCTGGGTCACTTTGATATCTCGGTGGACTCAACTTGTGCCCTTGGAGTCAATGGTTTGTAAATAGGCTTGTAACCTCCACTAATCTTGTCTGGATGGCTGGATGGCCTTTTGAAGAATGAAGTTAAGGTCCTTTCACCCAGCCAATAAGCCTTTTCAAACTATTTGCCAAGTCACAACATAAACAGGGATTGTTCTGAAAACCGGGCTTGAACCAGGGACCTTTAGAACTTCCGTCTAACGTTCTCCTAAGTGAGTATTTCAGCTTCTAAGGTGGTGTTCAGCTTTTTCAGTCGTGGGTAAAAGTGGGGGCAGGGTGAAGCTGTGTCTGTGCCACGTATGTTGCTGTGTAGCTGGTCCAGTGTGTTCTCATCTTGGGTTGGAATGTCCCCGTGCCGGTAACGGGTGGGGAATACAGTCCGTTGATGAGGATACGAGCTACAGAAAATGGGAAGGATTTCACTGATTGAAGTCTCCAGCTACCATAAAAACGGTCATGGGCCACAAGCCTGTTCTGAATTCCGCTTTGGCCAATCGATACTACATCGACTCAGTAGCAGTCCTTGTTAGTATAGTGGCCAGTATCTCCGGCTGTCACATGGAAGATTACGCGGTTGACCAGGTAGACCGGGATTCAATTGGCGGACTTGGAATTGTTTTTATGTGCAGTGACAGCAGTTCACAGACAGCGCTTAAAGATGACCCGAACCGTTCGACCGAGGACCAAGACAAATCCTATCTCCAGTCAAAACCTAACCAAATGTCAGTTCCCTGACCGGGAATCGAACAACAGCCGCGGTGGTGAAAGCACCAAGTCCCAGCCACGAGACAACCAGGGACTGCATCATGGCTGCACTCTGAAAGGCAGAGACTGTGTCACTTTGACGTACTACAGCAAAGGAAAATAGTTCTGAGACTGGACCCTCTCTGCCAACACTGCATCAGCAGCAGAATTAGCTCAAATGGTAGAATACTTGCTTAGCATGTGAGAAGCAGCGGGATCAATGCCTGTGTTTTCCAAAAGCTCTTTTGTTTTTTTGACATTAAATGTTCCCAAGTAGCGAATACTAATCCGGGGCCCAATCCCGATATCTAGGCCAAATACAGCCATAGGTATCACCCTAAACTGGATTCAGAGTCCAGAGTGCTAACCATTACACCATGGAACCCTTTGTTTTGGATGTGACTGGCACCTTCTGGGGTAACAATGGAGGCTTTGCAAACCAGGACAACAACTTTACTCTTTACGGCGTCTCATTGCGGTTGTGGCTGAGAATGCCACTATTGACTGAATTTGGATTAGATAATCAAGTCTTGTGGTGGAGAGTCTCAGGTGTAGAGTCTCAGGTGGAGAGGTGTGACGTTTCTGATCAAATTCATAGGTCATCAGTTGGTCCTGAAAACGGTCTTGGCACTTCTTTTCACGATGAAAGGTATGAAAACAGCTCTGTTGCATTGGCCGGGAATCGGACCCGGGTCTACCACGTGGATCGATCCTGGACTCATTTCCGATCCTAACATCTCTTTTACAAAAGGCAAAGAACTCCTAGAAGACTACGGGCATTGATCCCACAACAAGACAAGACAAGGTGATACCTATGGCTGTATTTGGCCTAGATATCGGGATTGGGGCCCGGGTTAGTGTTTGGTACTTGGGAACATTTAATCACAAAAAACAAAAGAGATTTTGGAGAACGCGGGCATTGATCCCGCTTCCTCTCACATGCGAAGCGAGCGCTCTACCGTTTGAGCTAATTCCCCTGCTGTTGCAGCGTTGGCAGAGAAGGTCCAGTCTTATGACTATTTTGGTTCCTTTGCTGGACTACGTCAAAGCGACACAGTCTCTGCCTTTCTGAGTGCAGACCTAAAGCAGTCCCTGGTGGTCTAGTGGATAAGATTCGGCGCTTTCACCGCTGGGTTCGATTCCCGGTCAGGAAATTGACATTTGGCTGGAGGTCGGTGGTCGACCTCCATCGCCAGATGGTCAACCTCCCACCTGTAGGCGAACTCGTCGTCCACAGTACCGAGGCCATGTCGGTGAAGACGGCAGTACATGGCACAGATACAGCTTCACCCTTCCCCCACTTTAGGCCCCGACTGAAAAAGCAGAACCCACCATCGCAGCTAAAATAGGCCACTTGGGAGAGCATTGGACTGAAGTTCTAAAGGTCTTCACAAAAAACCTCACTCCTCCTGATGGTCGTTACGTCTTTCAATAATGGGGCGTTAAAATGTAGATTTTCAAAAGGACAAAGACAATCCATCTGCAACCTGGTCAACGGACACGTAAACAGTGCAGGTACCCTGCTTTGTGTGGCACCAAAAGTGCTGAACCGCCCAATGTGGGGCTGAAACTAGCGCACAAGGAATAACTTGTTTAAGTACACCTTTTGGACCTCGATGACCCATCAAGAAGTCAACCTTTGTTGGTTCAATTCTCCCATTCACCATGAGGATGTGTGCTGGTTTAGTGCATATGCAGAACTGTCATGTAACTATGTTTGGTGTGTTTGAGGGGGTATAGCTCAGTGGTAGAGCATTTGACTGCAGATCAAGAGGTCTCCGGTTCAAATCCGGATGCCCCCTGATGCACTCCTTTGTTTTAAGAGTACATGAATGTTTTTTATTTCTGGAACATCTTATGTGAACTACAATTCTCCCTACATAGGAGAGATCTTGGTCCGTTTGGACAATTGTCAATCTGCCCCCACTTTGGACACATCATCATGTTTCATTGTTTGGCCACTGCTTTCTGAGTTTTGCCAGTACTCTTATAACCCCCCCTCCTCCACTCCGGGTTTCCATAGATTAGTGGTTATCCTGTTTGCCTCACACGCATAAGGCCCACTGTTTAAAACTGCGTGGAAACATGGGCTTTCTATTCCCTCTTTTACAAAATAACTGGTGGTCTAGTGGCTAGAATTCGGTGCTCTCACTGCTGCGGCCCCATTTCGATTCCCGGTCAGGGAGTTGACATTTGGATAGGTTTTTACTGGAGAGAGGATTTGTCTTTGGCCTCGTTGGAATGGTTGGGGTCATCTTGAAGCGCTGTTTGGGAACAATAACTCACGGACTCGGTTTCTTCACTATTACATGACAAGAGACTGGTCTAGAGAACGCGGCCAGGATTAGGTTTGGGGTATTTGTCTGACGCTGATGGATAGATCCTGGACTCATTTCCGATCCCACATTTCTTTGACAAAATACAAAGGATTCCTTTGGGAATGCTGGTATTGATTCTGCTGCATCTCGCATGGTAAGCAAGCACTAATTCCCCTGGTTTGGGGTATTTGTCGGATGCTAAGGGGTAGATCCAATCCCAACATCTCTTCTACAAAAGGTGAATAACTCCTTGGAGACTGTGGGCATTGATCCCAAACAAGACAATACAAGGTGCTAGACAGGAGAATGCAGTGAGGACTGGGTTTAGGGTGATACCTATGGCTGTATTTGGCCTAGATATTGGGATTGGAGCCCGGATTAGTGTTTGGTACTTGGGAACATTTAATCACAAAAAACAAAAGAGGTTTTGGAGAAAGCAAGCATTGATCCCACTACCTCTCACATGCAAAGCGAGCACTCTACCATTTGAGCTAATTCCCCTGCTACTGCAGCATTGGCAGAGAAATCTTCTGGCATACTCTACTTGTCTTTGCAGATGAAGAGGCCCTGGTCCCGAAATGTCCACCTCCAAGATGGACTGAGGTCTTAAACTACCCACATGGACAAGCCAAATATCTTCTGGACAAAAAGAGTTCATGGTCAGACACGACAAAGGTTGAGCCGGTCACCCGAACATGAAACTTTTGATGTGAGTGTCCGGGATTCAAGTCCCTGTTCAGGTGACCAGGTCTGAGGTCCACTTGCAAACGCCTCCTTTTTGCCCTCAATATACGAGGGCAACAGGACAATCCCTTGGTACTCTATGGAAACTACATGAGGAGCCTGGCTTTTAACTGGAACTGGAAAGACTTGTGGCCCCGCACACAAACCAAGTATCTTCTGATCAGCTGATCCTTGACATCAGCTGTCACAGACATTGGTGTAGTTTAGGGACCTCATCCTGATCCACGGTTACCACTGATTTGTAGAATAAGTGAATAAGTCATCATACGCTTACTGTTAAAGGAAGACACTGTCCAAACACTCCATTGCTGCAGGGCAAGTAGGTTCCACCAAGACTTGAACTTGGATCACTGGATTCAGAGTCCAGAGTGCTAACCATTACACCATGGAACCCATTGCTTTGGATGTGACTGGGACCTTTTGGCATAACAATGGAGGCTTTGCAAACCAGGACACCAACTTTACTCTTTGATAAGCGCAAAGTATTTTGGGGTACAATCCAGGGGTCTTGTGCTCTCACGGAAATGGCTGTCCTTTTCCAAAAGTAGTTGAGATGAAATGTATTCAAATAGACAAACTGCATTGATCACTCAATCAGAATTTCTCCGTTTGCCAATTTCAGACTGCGTCAAAAAGACTCAAGTCCAACTCCATCGACAGGGAAGCGGAAGTCCTTCAGACAAGACGGCATTGCCATTCTTTCCTGGCAGACATAACATAAGCAAAGGGCATTTCCTTCGAGCCGGACTTGATCCTGCAACCTAAGGATGCCAGCTTGAACCACTACAGTCCTCCGCTCTTCCAACTGAGCTATCGAAGGTCTTGTCGCTTTGAGGCTAGTGAGTACGGCCGAGAGTTCAACGGCGTCTCATTGCGGTTGTGGCTGAGAATACCACTATTGACAGAATTTGGATTAGATAATCAAGTCTTGTGGTGGAGAGTCTCAGGTGGAGAGTCTCAGGTGGAGAGGTGTGACGTTTCTGATTGAATTCAGAGGTCATCAGTTGGTCCTGAAAACGGTCTTGGCACTTCTTTTCACGATTTCCAATCCCACATCTCTTTTACAAAATACAAAGGATTCCTTGGAGAATGTGAGTATCGATTCTGCCACTTCTCGCATGCTAAGCAAGCACTTTACCATTTGAGGTAATTCCCCTAGTTTGGGGTAATTAGTCGGATGTTAAGGGATAGATCCAATCCCAACATCTCTTCTACAAAAGGCAAAGAACTCCTTGAAGATTGCGGGCATTGATCCCACAACAAGACAAGACGCTAGGTGCTAGAGGGCAGAATGCAGTTAAGACTGGGTTTAGGTTAGGACTGAGTTTAGGGTGATACCTATGGCTGTATTTGTCGTAGGTATCGGGATTGGGGCCTGGATGAGTGTTTGCTACTTGGGAACATTTAATGACACAAAAACAAAAGAGTTTTTGGAGAATGCGGGCGTTGATCCCGCTACCTCTCACATGCTAAGCGAGCGCTCTACCATTTGAGCTAATTCCCCTGCTGATGCAGCGTTGGCAGAGAAGGTCCAGTCTCACAACTATTTTGGTTCCTTTGCTGGAGTACGTCAAAACGACACAGTCTCTGCCTTTTTGAGTGCAACAATGATGCAGTCTCTGGAGGTCTAGTGGCTGGGACTTGGTGCTCTCATCGCCGAGGACCGGATACGATTCCCAGTCACGGAATTGACATTAAAATGTCAGGTTTTGACTGGAGATAGGATTTTTTTTATCTCGGTGGAATGGTTGGGGTCGCTATCTGTGAACTGCTGTCATCCTGAAGCGACTGACGACAGAAATCCAAATAAAACATCAATAAATGATAGAAAGCATCGTCTGCTATGGCTGCACTGTTTACATGTCCTTTGACGAGGTTGTAGATTTATTGTCTTTGTTCCTTTTGAAAATCCAAATTCTAACGGAACCGACTTGCCCTGCAGCAATCAAGTTGTGAACAGTTCCCTCACAAATGAGGTCGTCTGTAGAAATTCTTAACCATCTATCAGGGATGGCAACTGAATGAAGAATCAATACAATGAATGAAGAATGAAGAATACAAATTTCCCCACTGAGGGACGAATAAAGGCATATCTTAATCTTAATCTTAATGCCAGAAACCAACCTAGGATGTCAGACAATGCTTTGATGCAGACTGGTCATGATGCCTCTGAAGTTCACCAAAGCAGACCGGACTTAAGGTGACTCCACTTCCAAAGTTCTCAGCGATGACTGAACGTCTTGCTCCTTCTGTTCCCTGAGAAACTCGGTCAGCTGTAAAATTGATCAAACATCAGGAAGGCAACATCAATAAAAAGCAAAACAAAAAATGATATCTAGAGCAGAAAAAGGCCCGATTAGCTCAGCCGGTAGCGAATGAGACTTTTAATCTCAGGGTCGTTTGTTTGAGCCCCACATTGGGCGATTCAGCCCTTTTATTGATACATCTTGAACGTGATTATTCATTATATTGTTTGTTTATTATACTCATCTGCACAATCTGAAAGATGACCCTAACCATTCGACCAAGACAAATCCTATCTCCAGTCAAAACCTAACCGAATGTCACTTCCCTGACCGGGAGTCGAACAACGGCCGCAGTGGTGAGAGCGCCAAGTCCCAGTCACGAGACAACCAGGGACTGCATCATGGATGCACTCTGAAAGGCAGAGACTGTGTCGCTTTGACATACTCCAGCAAAGGAACCAAAATAGTTATGAGATTGGACCTTCTCTGCCAACGCTGCATCAGCAGGGGAATTAGCTCAAATGGTAGAGTGCTCGCTTAGCATGTGAGAGGTAGCGGGATCAATGCCTGCATTCTCCATAAACTCCTTTGATTTTTTGATGAAATATTCCCAAGTAGCGAATACTAATCCGGGCCCCAATTCCGATATCTAGGCCAAATACAGCCATAGGTATCACCCTAAACCCAGTCCTAACTGCATTCTCCCCTCTAGCACCTTGTCTTGTCTTGTTGTGGGATCAATGCCCACAGTCTCCAAGGAGTTCTTTGCCTTTTGGTGAAGAGATGTTGGGATTGGATCTACCCCTTAACATCCGACAAATACCCCAAACCAGGGGAATTACCTCAAATGGTAAAGTGCTTGCTTAGCATGCGAGAAGTAACAGAGTCGATACCCACATTCTCCAAGGAATCCTTTGTATTTTGTAAAAGAGTTGTGGGATCGGAAATGAGTCCAGGATCTATCCCTCAGCGTCAGACAAATACCCCAAACCTAATCCTGGCCGCATTCTCTAGATTAGTCTCTTATCATGGAATAGTGAAGAAGCCCAGTACGTGATTTATTGCTCCCAAGTAGCGCATCAAGGTGACCCCAACCATTCCACCGAGGCCTTGCAGAGATGAAGAGGCCCCGAAATGTCCACCCCCAAGATGGACTGAGGTCTTAAACTACCCACATGGACAATCCAAATATCTTCTGGACAAAAAGAGTTCGTGGTCAGACAAGACAAAGGTTGAGCCGGTCACCTGAACATGAAACGTTTGATCTGAGTGTCCGGGATTCAAGTCCCTGTTCAGGTGACCAGGTCTGAGGTCCACTTGCAAACGCCTCCTTTTTGCCCTCAAAATACGAGGGCAACAGGACAACACCTTGGTACTTTATGGAAAATACATGAGGAGCCGGGCTTTTACCTGGAACTAGAAAGACTTGTGGCCCCGCACTGTCAGAAGTGGGATTTGAACCCACGCCTCATTAGAGACTGCAACCCTCCAGGTCTCACTCCTTCTGTTCCATGAGAAACTAGGTCAGCTGTGGAATTGATCAAACACATTTCAAGCCGCAATTGTCTTGTTTTGTTGAAGAAAAGCCCATTATCTCGGGAACAATTTTCCCTACAAAGGAGAAATCTTTGTCAATTTGGACAATTGTCAATCTGGCCCCACTTTGGACACATCGTCGTGTTTCATTGTTTGGCAACTGCTTTGTGACTTTGCCAGTCCCCTTAAAAGACCCTTCCCTCTGGTTTCCATAGTGTAGTGGTTATCACGTTTGCCTCACACGCAAAAGGTCCCCAGTTCAAAACTGGGTGGAAACATGGCCTTTCAAGTCCTGCTTTTACAAAAAATCAAGGTGACAAACAGGAACAAGGATATGTGTTTGATGTCTGAAGGTGTGTACACAAGCATCCATCCCCAATTTGGACACACAATCCATATTTCCCGGATGACTGATGGGCTGGGAATACATAACAGGCCGGTGTTGGAGGACCTGAGGAACCGTGATGGTTCATAACGTAAAAGAAATTCAGAAAGATAAGGCCCACAAGCCCTAAGAATTTAAAAACCTTGGAGAGATAAGAAAGAGAGATATATACCATTAGTAAAAATAAGAAGGCCCACAACCCCTAAGACATTTAAAAACCATTAAGCGGTGTAATATGCGCCTGCCTTCTGTTCCTCGTCAGCACACGTGCAGCAAAAGTTGTTCTGTAAAAGTTGCAGACTTGTGATGTTTCTTTTAGGAAGACCAGAAAGCAGGGCATTGCAATAGTTAATACGACTGGAAATAAAAGCATGCATCAGCATCTCTCTATTTGCCCGAGAGAGGAACGGGCGGACTCTGGCTATATTCTTTAAATGAAAAACAAAATCCTGTTTTTGTAACATTTTTAATATGTGAAATAAAATTGAGCTCAGTCCCCTTAAAAGCCCCATCCTTCAGGTTTCCATAGTGTAGTGGTTATCACGTTTGCCTTACATGCAAAAGGTCCCCAGTTCGAAACTGGGTGGAAACATGGCCTTTCAAGTCCTCCTTTTACAAAAAAATCAAGGTGACAAATAGGAACAAGGACATGTACTTGATCTTTGAAGGGACTTGAACTCTTGACCCTCAGATTAAAAGTCTGATGCCCTACAAACTGAGCCTCCAGGCCTTTGGTCAGATGACTTGTTTTTGTGTATTTGTAATGCAATGTTTTCTGCATGTTGAGCAATTTTCAACAGGAAAGATATCTTCCAGATGTATCAATAAAAGCGATGAATCACCAACACCAGAAGAGGACTGCTGGAATTGAACAAACGTGCCCCTCTTTGCTAGGCTATCTTTTACCCTCCTATGCTGTGTGCTGAATTTAAATTAGTTAAATTAGTTGTATCACTGGTTGAAATGCCACAGCTGGCATTTTCCTGGTCAGGTCCATTATCCACGACTGGAATGATTTGGCAGCAAAGGACTGTCAGATTGTACAACACAGCTGAGCACTTGGAAACGAAAATTGAGAGAGGTCTTATTCTCGTGAGAAGGGTTTGCTCTACCCGAATCTTAACCCTACTCAAGGTTCAACTCAAGGTTCACTGTGACATACAAAACAAAAACTCCCTGTCTGGGAATTGTACCCCAGGGGGTGATACTGTCCACTATACAATATATCTGGGGACGTCGACCAATGAAATCCATCCATTTTCTGTACCTTTTCTGTATCCTCATTAACGGACTGTATTCCCCACCCGTTACCAGCATGGGGACATTCCAACCCAAGATGAGAACACACTGGACCAGGTACACAGCAACATACATGGCACAGACACAGCTTCACACTGCCCCCACTTTTAGCCACGACTGAAAAAGCAGAACCCCACCTTAGAAGCTGAAACACTCACTTGGGAGAGTGTTAGACTGACGTTCTGAAGGTCCCTGATTCAAGCCTGGGTTTCAGCACAATCCCTGTTTATGTTGCGACTTGGCAAACAGTTTGAAAAGGTTTGTTGGCTGGCTTCATTCTTCAAAAGGCCGGAGATGAGGTTACAAGACAAACCAGTGACCTCAAGGGCACACGTTGAGTCCACCTGGCCATGTTCTCTAGACGAGTCTCTTGTAATGTAATAGTGAAGTAACCCAGTCCGTGATTTATTGTTCCCAAGTACCAAACACTAATCTGATCCCAAGTCCCGATTTCTATGCCAAAAAAAAAGCCTTAGGTCTAACCCTAAACCCAGTCCTAATTGCCTTCTCCAGTTGAGCACCTTATCTTGTTGTGTAGTACTTACCAGAAACTCAAGTCTATCATTTATGGACGTGTTTTATTCGTTTTTCTGTCGTCAGTCGTTTCAGGATGACAGCAGTTCGCAGATAGCGCTTAAAGAGGACCCTAACCGTTCGACCGAGGACCAAGACAAATCCTATTTGTAAAATCACAAATACTTCAACTTGCTGATATAGTTCATCTTCAAACAGCTAAAATAATGCATAAGGCTAAAAATAAGCAATTATCTAAAATTGTCATCCAATACTTCTCTACAAGAGAGGAGAAATATTATCTCAGGGAAGAAGTACATTTGAAACACTTCTATGCTAGTACTTACATATATGCACCCAGACAAGGTTAGAGGAGGTTACAAGCCAAACCATTGACTGCAAGGGCACAAGTTGAGTCCACTGAGTCATCAAGGTGAGCCCGAGGGTGGCTAAGGTGTTTCTTTCACAGCTCGTTTTTAAACCTTTCAAGCCGCGATTGTCTTGTTTTGTTGAAGAAAAGCCCATTATTTCGGGAACATTTTTCCGTACAAAGGAGAAATCTTTGTCAATTTGGACAATTGTCAATCTGCCCCCACATGGTCATGTTTCATTGTTTGGCAACTGCTTTGTGACTTCGCCAGTCCCCTTAAGAGCCCTTTTCTTCGGGTTTCCATAGTGTAGTGCCCAGTTCGAAACTGGGTGGAAACATGGCCTTTCAAGTCCTTTTTTTACAAAAAAAATCAAGGTGATAAATGGGAACAAGGATATGTGTAAACCTGGGGGGTAAGGATGCTGAAGGCGCTGCATTCAGGTTGCAGTCTCTAATGAGGCGTGGGTTAAAATCCCACTTCTGACAGTGCGGGGCCGCAAGTCTTTCCAGTTCCAGTTAAAAGCCCGGCTCCTCATGTAGTTTCTATAAAGTACCAAGGTATTGTCCTGTTGTCCTTGTATTTCGAGGGCAAAAGGAGGCATTTGCAAGAGGACCTCAGACCTGGTCACCTGAACAGGGACTTGAATCCGGGACACTCAGATCAAAAGTTTCATGTTCGGGACCAAATGGTCCTTCGAGCCGAATATCTTCCCAGTGACCTGCAAGATCCAGAGGCAGGAAGGGATGTTCTGTGCCTCCACTGTCGAGGCGGCTGTGGCCCTAAGGTGGTCAGGGCCTATCGTGGCGGTACTCCTAGAACCCGTTGGTGAGGGATGCCGTCAAGCTGAAGGAGTTCTATTGGGCCTTTTTGGCTCATGGGACTTCAGCTGACAGGAACCGACAGGCCAAGTGGTCCGCGGCTTTGGCATTCGCTGAGCCAAAAACTCTGACATGGGAGGAGTTTGCAGAAGCCATGGAGAAGGACTTCCGGACGGCTTCGAAGAGATTCTGGACCACCATCCGGCGTCTCAGGAAAGGGAAGCAGTACACAGTGAAGACGCTGTCAAGCGCTTGGCTGTACTCATTTGCCCCAAAACAACAAGACCTTCGATAGCTCAGTTGGAAGAGCGGAGGACTGTAGTGGTTCAAGCTGGCATCCTTAGGTCGCTGGTTCAAGTCCGGCTCGAAGGACAAGCTGTTTCTTATGTTAGGAAAGAATGGCAATACCGTCTTGTCTGAAGGATTTCCGCTTCCCTGTCAATGGAGTTGGACTTGAGTCTTTGTCACGCAGTCTGAAATTGGCAAACGGAGTAATTCTGATTGAGTGATCATTTGAGTGTCTATTTGAATACGTTTCATCTCAACTCCTGTTGGAAAAGGACAGCCATTTCCGTGAGAGCTCAAGACCCCTGGATTGTACCCGAAAATACTTAGCGCTCATCAAAGAGTAAAGTTGTTGTCCTGGTTTGCAAAGCCTCCATTGTTACGCCAGAAGGTGCCAGTCACATCCAAAACAAAGGGTTCCATGGTGTAATGGTTAGCACTCTGGACTCTGAATCCAGTGGTCCAAGTTCAAGTCTTGGTGGAACCTACTTGCCCTGCAGCAATTTAGTGTTTGGACTGTTTCTTCCTTTAAGAGTATATTGACTTACTCTACAAATCAGTGGTGACCGTGGATCAGGACCGGGGCCTCTTCATCTCTGCAAGGACAAGTACAGTATGCCAGAAGATTTTGTCTTCATTGAGTTGTCCTTATTTATCAAGGGCCTGGATAGCTAAGTTGGTAGAGCATCAGACTTTTAATCTGAGGGTCCAGGGTTCAAGTCCCTGTTCAGGCGGTGAGGAGTAGTATTAAATGTGAAACCAATCTCTTTTATCCTCCTCCTGTGGTCAAGTCCAAAATGCCGGAAGACTTCTGCTTCCTCATCCTCAACACCGAGAAGGCCAAAGAGAAGCGACACACTCTCTGCCTTTCTGAGTGCAGACCAAAAGCAGTCCCTGGTGGTCGAGTGGCTAGGATTTGCTGCTCTCACCGCTGTGGTCCGGGTTCGATTTCCGTTCAGGGAATTGACATTTGGATAGGTTTTGACTGGAGATAAGATTTGTCTTTGGCCTCGGTGGAATGGTTGGGGTCACCTTGATGCGCTACTTGAGAACAATAAATCACGTACTGGGTTTCTTCACTATTCCATGATAAGAGACTAATCTAGAGAACGCGGCCAGGATTAGGTTTGGGGTATTTGTCTCACGCTGAGGGATAGATCCTGGACTCATTTCCGATCCCAACATCTCTTTTACAAAAGGCAAAGAACTCCTTGAAGATTGCGGGCATTGATCCCACAACAAGACAAGACGCTAGGTGCTAGAGGGCAGAATGCAGTTAGGACTGGGTTTAGGTTAGGACTGGGTTTAGGGTGATACCTATGGCTGTATTTGGCCTAGATATCGGGATTGGGGCCCGGATTAGTATTCGCTACTTAGGAACATTTCATCAAAAAAACAAAGGAGTTTATGGAGAATGCGGGCATTGATCGAATGACAAATGACAAATGAGAAATGACAAATGAACATAACGGGAGGGTTAAGATGACTACACTTCCAAAATTCTCAGCTATGACTGAACCTCTCGCTTCTTTGTTCCCTGAGAAACTCGGTTGGCTGTGGAATTGATCAAACATCAAGAAGTCCACTTCAATTAAAAAAAAAAAATAAAAAGTGATATCTTGGCCGAAAAAGGCCCGGTTAGCTCAGTCGGGAGAGCATGAGACTCTTAATCTCAGGGTCGTAGTACGAGCCCCACATTGGGCGGTTCAGCTCTTTTGGTGATACATCTTGAAAATTTCTTTCCTGTGGAAAATTCTGCAACATGCGGAAAACATTTCATTCGAAGTACACAAAAACAAATCCCATTCTTGTCTGACCACAAATGCTAGAGCGCTCACTTCGCATGTGAGATGAAGTGGAATCGATGCCTGCATTCTCCAAATGGTATATTATGCCTTTTTTTTTGCCAAAAAAGCATTCTCAATCTCCCACATCGTACCGGATACTTGGATTAATTGCATTCTAATGATGTTTCCTAAAAACACAGGTGGTGTGAAAACTGGTGCATTAGTATAGTCCGATGAGGATGGGATTCGAACCCATGCGTGCAGAACACAATGGATTAGCAGTCCATCACCTTAACCTCTCGGTCACCTCATCTCCTTCGTGGGGATGGTCTTGTGGACTTAAAATGACACATCTTAATTAGTGTTTTGGTGTTGCAGAAATTGTGGCAGCCTTCTTGTGCAGCGGGGGGATTTAACTCAAAGGCTAGAGTTCTTGCTCTACATGCAAGAAATAGCGGGTTTGATACCTGTATTGTCGAAATTATATGTTCTGGCTCTTTTTCCCCAACAAAAGCGTTCTTGATCTCCGACATCGTAGCTTATACTTTGATTCATTGCATGCTAATAATGTTTACTAAAAATACAGGTGTGGTCAAAACTAGTGTATTTTTACATCACCACACTTCAAGTGGACAGACAATCTTGGTAGCATGGCTACCGTGACAAAAGCCCATTTTCCTCTCCAGTAAATGTGCATCAGCTGAACACTTTGCAGACCTAATGCTGTGAACATTTGCGCGAACTCAAGGTCGGGTCCTACATCCTGTTTGTGTCTGATTGTAACATGATATGCATCAGGATTCTGTATGTCACCTCCCAACTGCACTTGTCTGGTCTTAAAATGTAATTGGCTGTGTTGTCATGATCGACGTTGATGAAATCAAGAGAACAAAGTCACCCCTTTACAAACTATTTGCCAACTCACGATTTAAACAGCAATTGTGCTGAAAACTGGGATTGAACCAGAGACCTTTAGAGATTCAATCCAACGCGCTCCCAACTGAGCAATTTCAGCTGCAAAAGGGTTTTTCTGCTTTTTCAGTCTGGGCTAAAAGTGGGGGTAGGGTGAAGCTGTGTCTGTGCCACGTACTATGTTGCTGTGTACCTGGTCCAGTGTGTTCTCATCTTGGGTTGGAATGTCCCCATGCTGGTAAAGGGTGGGGAATACAGTCCGTTGTAGAGGATAAGCGGTACAGTGGAGTTCACGGGTTGAAGTCGCCAGGTACCATAAAAATGGTAATGGGCCACGAGGGTGTTCTGAATTCCCCTTTGGCCAAATTGGCTAAATGGCCGTACAAAAAGCACCATACTTGGAGCCTGTGGTCAATGTCAACAGTTGGGCTAATTCAGTTCCGTTGAGACGGTGATTATGTACCAAGTCAGTTATGTCAGTCAGGATTTGGTCAAGGTTGTTGTGTGGTTTTGACATGGATAAGGCTATGTATCTAAATTTAGGAGGAGTCCATGGTCTGTAAACATACTGAGGTACTCCCCCTGCTGTTGCGGAACTTGCGGGACCTTGCAAATTTCCCCACTGAGGGACGAATAAAGGCATATCTTATCTTCTACCATAGGGTAGGCTTTTGGCAAGAAGCCGGATTCTTAATCCTACTTCTTGCCATTCTTCATGCTTTCCCAAGTTCCAACATTTCCTTGGGAGCGAGTTTGATAACCTCGGGGTGGGGACATGATGTGCCAACAGGGTTGGGAGGATTCCAACTATGGTCTTTTGGTTTGAGTGTGTCATTTAATTGAGTCGAATCAAATGTTCCCCAAGAGAGGGTGGACATGGGTGTCTGTTCAGAGGCAGTTGCAGAGTGATCATAAATTGGAAATGTCGGGTACAAAGGTGTGGCCTGAGTCGGAGTTTGTAGAACTACTGATGACTGAAAGTCTCGTTCCTTCTGTTCCCTGAGAAACAAGGTTGTCTGTGGAATTGATCAAACATCAAGGTGGCCACATCGATAAAAAAGAAAAACAAAAAATTATATCTACAGCAGAAAAAGGCCCGTTTTGCTCAGTCGGTAGCGCATGAGACTCTTACTCTGAGGGTCCTGGGTTCGAGCCCCACATTGGGCGGTTCAACTCTTTTGTTGATACATCTGAAATATGTCTTTCCTGTGGAAAATTGTTCAAAATGCAGAAAACATTGTATTCCAAATACAAAAAACAACCCCCTTCTTGTATGACCACAATTCCTAACTTGGTCGGCTGTGAAATTAACTAGGGACCTTTTGCGTGTTCGGCAAACGTGACAACCACGACACTATGGGAACCTGAAGGAAGGTGCTTTTAAAGGGACAGGCGAAGTCACAAAGCAGTTGCCAAACAATGAATCACGACGATGTGTCCAAAGTGGGGGCAGATTGACAATTGTGCAAATTTCTCAATTTCTTATCAATAAAGTAAATTTGATTAGAGATCAGATGATAGATGTTGATGGTAGACTGTCAGATTCTATTATAAAGAACAAGACCATGTAGGATAAACTGCCTAGTTTTCAATTTAAGAGGGTAAGTGTAGATGAGGTAGTAAAACTGTTGCATTCCATTAAAAGCGATGAGCCATGTGGGATTTATAATTTGGTTGGGAGGTTACTGAGGGCGGCAGCAAAGTTGATTCAGGAGCCGATTATTGAGAATGGTGTTTACCCACAGTCCTGGAAGATCGCAAAGGTGCTAGGTGGAAAAGGTTTACTTAAACAAGTTAATCCTTGTGTGCACGGTCATCTCCTTGGACTTCTCGGTGTTGAGGATGAAGGAGCAGAAATCTTCTGGCATACTGTACTTGACCACAGAAGGAGGATAAAGGAAGTAGGTTTAACATCTCAGGGAAGGGGCCTACCTTCACCGCCTGAACAGGGACTTGAACCCTGGACCCTCAGATTAAAAGTCTGATGCTCTACCAACTGAGCTATCCAGGCCTTTGTTGACTGAGGACAACTCACAAGGTAAAATCTTCTGGCATACTGTACTTGACCTTGCAGAGATGAGAGCTTCTTCTCTGGCTCTCAACAAAGGCGGTCGCATCTTTCCCCTCTCCTCCCTATCCCTTATCTTCCCTGCTTTGTTGTCCCCTGTCCATCCTGTCGATGGAGTTTGACTTGATTCTTTGTCACGCAGTCTGAAATTGGCAAACTGAGAAATTCTGATTGAGTGACCAATGCAGTCTGTCCATTTTAATACATTTCGTCTCAACTCATGTTGAAAAAGGACAGAGCCATTTCCGTGAGAGCACAAGACCCCTGGATTGTACCCAAAAATACTTTGCGTTCATCAAAGAGTAAAGCTGGTGTCCTGGTTTGCAATGCCTCGATTGTTACGCCAGAAGGTGCGAGTCACATCCAAAACAAAGGGCATGCTGGAAGCATAGCATGCATTAGTATGGCTTCAACTGAACAGAAGTTGGGCGGGTGTGAGTCTCTGTGGTGCAATCGGTCAGCGTGCTCGGCTGTTAACCGGGAGGCTGGTGGTTCGAGCCCACCCAGGGACGTTCTCTGGATGCATCAGTGTCACTGTTCGTTCGTGTTTGCGCTCCCCTCTTGCACAGCACTTGTGTGGTTCCCAATTGGCAAACTGTGTGTCAATGACTTTTCAAAAGCACATTCCAACTTCCATGGTCTAACACATTTGATCAGAAGTTAGGTTGATCAAGTCACAGATTGTTTCTGTTTGTTTCTGCACAGGTCTGGTGAAACACAGAAGCTCTGCTTGAAAATATTAGCTTTTGCAAAAGCGCCAGCCAGGATTATAGATTAAGAGATGACGGAATGATTTTATGTTAAAAGGAATCAAGTCAAACCCCATCAACTGGTAAGCACGGGCTCTTAAGAGAAGACACTGTACACTGTTGTGATTTTTTGACAGACATGTCTAGTAAACAGGAGATCCTGGGTTCAAATCCCAGCAGTGCCTTCTCTGTGTTTCAGCAGCTCCTATGCTGTTATTTAAAAGAAATGTTGTTCTTGTTCTGTTGAATAAATACCCATCATTTCTGATGTCATATGTAGTATACATGTCACATGTACTGCAATGCTCCCTACAAAAACAATACCCTTGTGTATTTGGACATTTGCAGGTTTAAGAAAACAAACCACATCAGCCAAATATCTTCTGGACAAAAGAGTGGTCAGACAAGACAAAGTTTGAGCCAGTCACCTGAACATTAGACTTTTGATCTGAGTGTCCGGGATTCAAGTCCCTGTTCAGGTGACCAGTGATAGGGTCTCAGGTCCACTTGCAAATGCCTCCTTTTTGCCCACAAAATACAAGGGCAACAGGACAATCTCTTGGTACTTTATGGAAACGATGTGAGGTGCCTGGCTTTTAACTCGAAGTGGAAAGACTTGTGTAGCCCCTCACACAAACCATGTGTCTTCCTCCCATGCACATGTTGCCAGCTGATCCTTGACATCAGTCACAGTGGCTGAGAGGTGAAGGCGTTGGACTCGAAATCCAATGGGGTTTCCCCGCTCAGGTTCAAATCCAGTCTGTGACGCTTTGGTTGGGCATTTGTTGCCGCCATGCTGTTTACCTTGTGGTGGAGTACTGTTGGTTATGAGGGCCGGGGTGTTGTCCTTTCGCGGTCCGCATTCTCTACACTGGTGGTCTGGATTTTGGGTAGAGGATAATGGGGTCCACTGTCCCCATTGATCTGCTTCTTGCAGTCTCGGTAGCCGAGAGGTTTGTTGCCACTCTGCTTTGACATGCTGTTTTCTGTACCTCTCCCCGGTCTTTCAGCGGCCTTGTCGAGGGTGTTTCACAGGTGGGTGGTGTGATGTTGGATATGGGGGGCAGTGGGTTGTCGCCGTTTTGTTGTTCCTGGAGCAGATAAAGAAGAGTGGCCAGTACGGGGGGTTGAACCCGTAACCTTGGCATTATTAGCACCACACGCTGACCAACTGACCTAACCGGGATAGTGGTAGAGAGTTGCTGGAATGACAAGGCGCTACGAAACGTGTATCGGGCGGAGCCTCTCCGACCCACACGTCGGCTCCAAATCCCACCTCCTGGGGCTCTTCCGGCACCACTCCTCTCTCCCTGCTCCAGCAGCAGAGCGCCGTCTGACGACATCGGGAGTGTCGTCCCCATGCAACTGGGAGCCAGTCGCCTTTTGCCAGCGGAGAGGAGTCACCGTCTACGCCTGTGGCTGTGCCTGTACTGTGGGAGTCCTACACAATTTCCCGCTGTCCAGTTCGCCCAGCACGCCAACGCTCTTCCTCCGCCAGGGATATTCCCCAGCTGCTGGCAGTGGCACCGTCATCCGCTTTGGTGGGCCGACTTCAGGTGGAAGGTACGATATCCTGGGCGGGGGAAGCTTCTCCTACCACAGCATTAATTGACTCTGGGGCGGACGAGAACTTCATTGATAGCGGACTGGTCAGTTCTCTTAACATTCCTACTGTTGAGCTTGTCCCCCACAAGAATGTCTGCTCGCTAGATGAACATCACCTGGCATGCATTACGCATCAGACGTGCACCATATCCTTGGTGCTGTCGGGAAACCACCACAAGGTCACTAATTTTTTTCTTATGCTCTCTCGCTCAGCTCTGTTAGTACTCGGCCTCCCCTGGCATCCCTTGTGTGTGTTGTGATGTTTTGTCATTCAGCGCCACTTTGCAGAGGCACATCCACTCGACAATTTAATTTGTTCTCCGACAGTGTTTCCCAATGTGACATTGGTTGTGCAGTGGTAGAATTCTCGCTTGCCAAGTGGGAGGCCCGGGTCCGATTCCCGGCCAATGCATTATATCTCAGCTTATACCTTTCTTTAGAGCTCATGTTGAAAAAGTACAAAGGCTCTTTTCCTGCGAAAGTGCAGTATTCAGAATGACACCTGAAACGTAACAGACCGGACCACCCGAGAGTTAAGGTGGACAGCACTTAGTGAAACCTGACTGCAGTCATGCTGTTGTAGTCTCTGTCGCGCAATTGCTCAGCACGTTTGGCTGTTAACTGAGAGGTTGGTGGTTCGATCCCACCCAGAGACTCTTAATTCACACATGTGTTGGACTTTGGACTCCCTCCCTTGTATGAACATTTTTCCCCATTGGCGAACTGTTTTTGTGTTGGTGCCAGATACACTGCTGGCACTGTGGCTAAGCTGGTCAAAGTGCCTGTCTAGTAAACAGGAGATCCTGGGTTCAAATCCCAGCAGTGCCTGGGTGCTTGGTCAGTGAAACTTTGGCAGCTGATTTCTGAACCATGTACTTCTATTTGTCACTTGCCCTTCAAGAACGAATTGACGTTGCATCCACAGCTGACGTGATTGTTGTGGATCCCATTACGCCAGAAGGTGCTTGAATCCAAAGAGTATGACATTGTGATGTGTTGCCATTCAGCGCCACTTTGCAGAGGCTCATCCACTTGACAGTTGAATTTTTTTCTCTTACAGTGTGCCCCCACGTGGCATTGGTGGTTCGGTGGTAGAATTCTCACTTGCCAAGCGGGGGCCGCGCGCGTGTTGTTGACATTTGCTGCCAGCCAATCAGGATGCGACACAGACATCAGACAAGCAAAGAGACTTGCCTGCCACGCGGGCATGATTACCATTACCATTACCATCTACCAGGGATGGCAACTGAATTAGGAATCAATGCCAGAAACCTGCTACAGGATTTCAGATAATGTTTTGATGCAGACTGATTAATGATGTTAATCATGATGCCTCTGATTAATTAAATTAATTAATCAATTAAAATTAATTAAACCATTACCTGTGAGAGGTAAGTTACACCATTGCACTAAACATTGATAGAATAGTTAGTAATCGAGTTAGTAGTGAATAACTAACAATGCTTGTGGGGATTTTTTTTTGATTTTGGACATCTTTCAGATAAATAAGCATGCAAACTGACCCGGGAACATCATGGCTGTTCCTGACAAATGAACATAACGGGAGGGTTAAGATGACTACACTTCCAAAGTTCTCAGCTATGACTGAACCTCTCGCTCCTTTTTTCCCTGAGAAACTAGGTTGGCTGTGGAATTGATCAAACATCAAGAAGTCCACATCAATTTAAAAAAAAATTAAAAAGTGATATCTTGGCCGAAAAGGGCCCGGTTAGCTCAGTCGGGAGAGCATGAGACTCTTAATCTCAGGGTCGTGGGTTCGAGCCCCACATTGGGCGGTTCAGCTCTTTTGGTGACACAGACCTGGTAGACCCAAATGAGTAGTGAGGGTGTGCTGGGAATGTCTGGCAGAGTCTCCCATTCGTCGAGTCTTCAACTCTCACCTCTGGCAGCTCACCTGCATCCCGGAGGAGGACCGGGATATTGAGTCCGAATGGGCCATATTCCGTGCCTCCATTGCTGAGGTGGCTGACCAGAGCTGCGGCCGCAAGGCCGTCGGTGCCAGTCGTGGCGGCAGGCCCCGAACCTGATAGTGGACACCAGAAGTCAGGGCCGCCGTCAAGCTGAAGAAGGAGTCCTATCCAGCATTGATGGCTTGTGGGACTCCGGAAGCAGCTGACAGGTACTGTCAGGCCAAGCGGTTCGCGGCTTCGGCGGTTGTCCAGGCAAAAACTCGGGTGTGGGAGGAATTCAGTGAGGCCATGGAGCACGACTTTCGGTCGGCCTCGAAGGGGTTCTGGCAAACCATCCGGCGCCTCCGAAAAGGGAAGCAGTGCCCAGTCCACACTGTTTACAGTGGAGACGGGGCCTGCTGACCTCGACTGGGGATTTGTTTTGGTGAAGTAGGTGCAGACACATCTATTAAAAAATCAAAATACAAAATATACAGAATGCAGTGTAAATATACTATGTACGCAGTCTGTTTTTTGTTTGTTATTCCGGAAGTGATTGTTTTTCCTAAGAGTCCAAACTTGGCGTTAGTTTAACGCATATAGAGTGTCAAAGTGGCAGGGTGAGGCAGAGGTGGGGTGTGAACAGTGTCGGGGGGGGTTCCGGGCCTTGTTGATGAGGCTGACAGCAGACAGGAAGAAACTGTTCTTGTGGCGTGAGGTTTTGGTCCTGATGGACCGCAGCCTCCTCTCAAAGAGACTGTGTCCAGGGTAAAAAAAAAAAAATCTAGCAAGACAGCCTCAAGGTCCAAAAGCGTTAAGGCAGTCCCATAGTGTCCCCACATCATGCCATGTGTCTATTTGCCTTGAGACATGAGTAAATTAGCTTAAATGCTAACATGCTAATGGTCATCATGTTAGCACCAAGCAAGATAGTCCTTTTTCAGTCGGGTCTAAAAGTGGGGGCAATGTGAAGCTGTGTCTGTGCCACCTACTATGTTGCTGTGTCCCTGGTCCAGTGTGTTCCCATCTTGGGTTGAAATGTCCCCATGATGGTAACGGGTGGGGAATACAGTCCGTTGATGAGGATAAGCGGGATGGATTTCAGTGGTTAAAGTCTCCAGCTACCATGAAAACGGTCATGGGCCACGAGCCTGTTCTGAATTCCCCTTTGGCCAATCGACACCACATCAACTCAGCAGCAGTCCTTGTTAGTATAGTGGACAGTATCTCCGCCTGTCACGTGGAAGACCGGGGTTTGATTCCCCGACGGGGAGTTCCTCTTTTGTATGTCACGTTGCGGTTGCAACAACCAGTCCGGTTAAACAAACCCTTCTCATTAGAACAAAACCTCTCTTAATCTTCTTCTCAAGGTGTTCAGGTGTCTTGTACAATCTGACAGTCTTTTGCTGCCAAATCATTCCAGTCGTGGATAATGGAGCTGACCAGGAAAATGCCAGCTGTGGGATTTCAACCAGAGCCTCCTGAGCGTAAGGAACCTTAATCTGGTGCCTTCGGTCACTCATCCACCCAACCTAAAACGGTGCCCTGATCAGGAAAAAAACAACTGTGACCTTGTGGGGTTCACTGACAAAAGAGGACACTCAAAAGCAGCCGCAAAAAGCAGGGTACTTGTACAGATGTCGGCAGCAGAGTGGCGCAGCGGTAGCGTGCTGGGCCCGTAACCCAGAGGTCGATGGATCGAAACCATCCTCTGCTATGGCTGTGCTCTTTACGTGTCCTTTGAAGAGCTTGCAGATGTATTGTCTTTGTGACTTAGCTAACCTGAGAGAAAGAGTTCACGCTTCCTATACTGATGTTCTCGATGCATTTATTGCTCTTGAGTGCATTCACACGCCATTGCGGGACAACAGAATCGGTGACAAAGGGCAGCCTTAGCGGAGGCCAACGTTTACCGGAAACAGGCTCAACTTACTACTGACAATGCAAACCAGACCCCTGCCCTGTTTGTACAAGGACCAGATAGCACGTAGTAGCGCGCCACCAATCCCCCCAAAGTTCACCACAAGGGACACGGTCGAATGCCTTTTTCCAGATCCGCAAAGTACATGTAGACTGGTTGGGCAAACTCCCATGCACCCTCCAGCACCCTCGTGAGGGTGTAGAGCTGGTCCAGTGTTCCATGACCAGGACGAAAACCGCATTGGACCTCTTGTAACAGAGGTTCGACCAACGGTCGTACCCTTCTCTCCAGCACCCTGGAATAGACTTTCCCAGGGAGGCTGAGGAGTGTGATCCCCCTATAGTTGGAACACACCCTCCGGTCACCCTTCTTGAAAAGGGGGACCACCACCCCGGTCTGCCAATCCAAAGATACTGTTCCCGACTTCCACGCAATGTTGAAGAGACGTGCCAGCCAAGACAGTCCCTCAAAATCCAGCAGTTCCAGCCGGGGGAGGACCGGGATATTGAGTCCGAATGGGCCATATTCCGTGCAGTAGGTGCAGACACATCTATTAAAAAATGAAAATACAAAATATACAGAATGCAGTATAAATATATGTACGCAGTCTGTTTTTTGTTTGTTATTCTGGAAGTGCAGTCTCATTGTTTTTCCTAAGAGTCCAAACTGAGCGTTAATTTAACGCATATAGAGTGTCAAAGTGGCAGGGTGAGGCAGAGGTGGGGTGTGAACAGTGTCAGGGGGGGTTCCGGGCCTTGTTGATGAGGCTGACAGCAGACAGGAAGAAACTGTTCTTGTAGCGTGAGGTTTTGGTCCTGATGGACCGCAGCCTCCTCTCAAAGAGACTGTGTCCGGGGTAAAAAAAAAAAACTAGCAAAACAGCCTCAAGGTTCAAAAGCGTTAAGGCAGTCCCATAGTGTCCCCACATCATGCCATGTGTCTATTTGCCTTGAGACATGAGTAAATTAGCTTAAATGCTAACATACTAATGGTCATCATGTCGGGTCTAAAAGTGGGGGCAATGTGAAGCTGTGTCTGTGCCACCTACTATGTTGCTGTGTCCCTGGTCCAGTGTGTTCCCATCTTGGGTTGGAATGTCCCCATGCTGGTAACGGGTGGGGAACACAGTCCGTTGATGAGGATAAGCGGGATGGATTTCAGTGGTTAAAGTCTCCAGCTACCATGAAAACGGTCATGGGCCACAAGCCTGTTCTGAATTCCACTTTGGCCAATTGACACCACACCAATTCAGCAGCAGTCCTCGTTAGTATAGTGGACAGTATCTCCGCCTGTCACGTGGAAGACCGGGGTTCGATTCCCCGATGGGGAGTTTCTCTTTTGTATGTCACAATGTCACGTTGAACCTTGAGTCGGGTTGCGGTTGCAACAACCAGTCCGGTTAAACAAACCCTTCTCATTAGAACAAAACCTCTCTTAATCTTCTTCTCACGGTGTTCAGGTGTCTTGTACAATCTGACAGTCTTTTGCTGCCAAATCCTTCCAGGCGTGGATAATGGAGCTGACCAGGAAAATGCCAGCTGTGGGATTTCAACCAGAGCCTCCTGAGCGTAAGGGACCTTAATCTGGCGCCTTCGATCACTCATCCACCCAACCTAAAACGGTGCCCTGATCAGGAAAAAAAAAACTTTGACCTTGTGAGGTTCACTGACAACAGAGGACACTCAAAAGGAGCCGCACAAAGCAGGGTACTTGTACAGATGTCGGCAGCAGAGTGGCGCAGCGGTAGCGTGCTGGGCCCATAACCCAGGCACGATGGATCGAAACCATCCTCTGCTATGGCTGTGCTCTTTACGTGTCCTTTGAAGAGCTTGCAGATGTATTGTCTTTGTTACTTAGCTGACCTGGTCCAGTAAAGAGTTCACGCTTCCTTGACTGCTGTTCTCGATGCATTTATTGCTCTTGAGTGCATTCACACGCCATTGCGGGACATTGAAGCCTCGTGAAACACCGCAACTGTCCTCACTAGTCCATTGTCACTCTTATGGACTTGAAGAATCCCAGCCAGTTTCCGTTTGTTTCGGGGAACCTCCTCCTCTTTGACGATCACCACATCTCCAACTTGCATGTTTCTTCTTGGCGTATGCCATCTTTGTCTCAGAGCAATGTTGGTCAGATACTCCTTCCACCATTTGTTCCAGAACTATTCTGACAAATATTGCAATTATCTCCATCTCATTTTAGTATACAAGTCCATCCATCCATCCATTTTCCTCCGCTTATCCAGGTCCAGGTCGCGGGGGGCAGCAGTCTTAGTAGGGAAGCCCAGATTTCCCGGTGACCGGCCACCTCCTCCAGCTCCACCGGGAGGACACCAAGGTGTTCCCAGGCCAGCTGTGAGACATAATCCCTCCAGCGTGTCCTCGGTCTGCCCCGGGTCCTCTTCCCAGCTGGGTATGCCCGGAACACCTCACCAGGGAGGCGTCCGGGAGGCATCCGGACTAGATGCCTGAGCCACCTCAACTGACTCCTCTCGATGTGAAGGAGAAGCGGCTCTACTCTGAGCCCTCCCGGATGACTGAGCTCCTCACCCTATCTCTTAGGGTGAGTCCAGCTACCCTACGGAGGAAACTAATTTCAGCCGCCTGTATCCGAGATGTCATTCCTTCTGTCATGACCCAAAGCTCATGACCATAGGTGAGGGTGGGAACATAGATCGACCGGTAAATTGAGAGCTTTTTAACCACGACGGTCCGTTACAGCGACCGCATTACTGTAGAGGCTGCGCCGATCCGTCTGTCGACCTCACGCTCCGACTTTCCCTCACTCGTGAACAAGACCCCGAGATACCTAAACTCCTCCACCTGGGGTAGGACCTCATTCCCAACCCGGAGGGATCACTCCACCCTTTAACGACTGAGAACCATGGCCTCTGATTTGGAGGTACTGAGTCTCATCCCAGACGCTTCACACTCAGATGCAAACCGTCCCAGTAAGCGCTGAAGGTGACAGCCCGTAGAGGCCATAAGAACCACATCATCTGCAAATAGCAGAGATGAGATTCTAAGGCCCCTGAAACAGATTCCCTCAACACCTTGGCTGCGCCTAGAAATTCTGTCCATGAAAATTGTGAACAGAATCGGCGACAAAGGGCAGCCTTGGCGGAGGCCAACGTTTACCGGAAACAGGCTCGACTTACTACTGACAATGCCAACCAGACTCCTGCCCCGTTTGTACAAGGACCAGATAGCACGTAGTAGCGCGCCACCAATCCCCCCAAAGTACGCCACGAGGGACACGGTCGAATGCCTTTTCCAGATCCGCAAAGTACATGTAGACTAATGAAGACCAAGATGGTGGCGCGTCAACAACGCGAGGCTCAGCGTCTCTCCAGATTTTGCAAATCCGCTGTGTTTTATCTGCTCCTCGCTGTTTTTTTCATCCAGTACAGTGCTGCTTTAACATCCTATAGCAGACAGGAGCTCCTAGACATAAAGTCCTCCAACTCGGACCGTTTTATCGCCGATCTCCGACTCATCCCGGAGATCTCCAGGACACCGGAGGCTGCCTTTACCCAGCATTTTCCTTGCTAATGTCCGATCTCTGATCAACAAAATGGACGAACTACGACTCTGTATCACCAAAAACAAACGGATTATGTACTCAAACGTCATGATTTTCACAGAGACTTGGCTTAACAGCAGTATCCCGAACAATGCTATCGAGTTAGCAGGACGCTCCATCCTTAGGGCAGACAACCAAAGATGGAGGTTTGTGCATTTATATAAGCAATGCTTGGTGCACAAACTCTGTTATCACAGAGAGTCACTGCTCACCTAATGTTGAGCAAAGCAACCAAAATAGTTATGAGACTGGACCTTCTCTGCCAACGCTGCATCAGCAGGGGAATTAGCTCAAATGGTAGAGCGCTCGCTTAGCATGTGAGCGGTAGCGGTATCAATGCCCGCATTCTCCATAAACTCCTTTGTTTTACTGATGAAATGTTCCCAAGTAGCGAATACTAATCCGGGCCCCAATCCCTATGTCTCGGCCAAATACAGCCATAGGTATCTCCCTAAACTGGATTCAGAGTCCAGAGTGCTAACCATTACACCATGGAACCCTTTGTTTTGGATGTGACTGGCACCTTCTGGTGTATTCTTTCCTGGCAGACATAACATAAGAAACAGCTTGTCTTTCGAGCCGGACTTGAACCAGCGACCTAAGGATGCCAGCTTGAACCTCTACAGTCCTCCGCTCTTCCAAATGAGCTATCGAAGGTCTTGTTGTACAAGGACCAGATAGCACATAGTAGCGCGCCACCAATGGGATCCACCTTAGGGCCACAGCCGCCTCGACAATGGAGGCACAGAACATCCCTGCCTCCTTCTGGATCTTGCAGGTCACTGGGAAGATATTCGGCTCAAAGGACCATTTGGTACCGAACATGAAACTTTTGATCTGAGTGTCCGGGATTCAAGTCGCTGTTCAGGTGACAAGGTCTGAGGTCCACTTGCAAATGCCTCATTTTGCCCTCAAAATACAAGGACAACAGGACAACACCTTGGTGCTTTATGGAAAATACATGAGGAGCCTGGCTTTTAACTGTAACTGGAAAGGCTTGTGGCCCCGCACACAAACCAAGTATCTTCTGATCAGCTGATCCTTAACATCAGCTGTCACAGACATTGGCGTCGTTTGGGGACCTCATCCTGATCCACGGTTACCACTGATTTGTAGAGTAAGTCAATAAGTCATCATACTCTTACAGGAAGACTCAGTCCAAACACTCAATTGCTGCAGGGCAAGTAGGTTCCACCAAGACTTGAACTTGGATCACTGGATTCAGAGTCCAGAGTGCTAACCATTACAGCATGGAACCCTTTGTTTTGGATGTGACTGGCACCTACTGGCGTAACAATGGAGGCTTTGCAAACCAGGACAACAACTTTACTCTTTGATGAGCGCTTAGTATTTTGGGGTACAATCCAGGGGTCTTGTGCTCTCACGGAAATGGCTGTCCTTTTCCAACAGGAGTTGAGATGAAACGTATTCAAATAGACACTCAAATGATCACTCAATCAGAATGACTCCGTTTGCCAATTTCAGACTGCGTGACAATGACTTAAGTCCAACTCCATTGACAGGGAAGCAGAAGTCCTTCAGACAAGACGGTATTGCCATTCTTTCCTGGCAGACATAACATAAGAAACAGCTTGTCCTTCGAGCCGGACTTGAACCAGCGACCTAAGGATGCCAGCTTGAACCTCTACAGTCCTCCGCTCTTCCAACTGAGCTATCGAAGGTCTTGTTGTTTTGGGGCAAATGAGTACAGCCAAGCGTTTGACGGCGTCTTCACTGTGGACCGCTTTCCTTTCCTGAGATGCTGGATGGTGGTCCAGAATCTCTTCGAAGCCGTCCGGAAGTCCTTCTCCATGGCTTCTCCAAACTCCTCCCATGTCAGAGTTATTGCCTCAGCGAATGCCAAAGCCGCGGACCGCTTGGCCTGTCGGTTTCTGTCAGCTGAAGGCCCATGAGCCAAAAAGGCCCAATAGAACCCCTTCAGCTTGACGGCATCCCTCACCAATGGCATCCACCTTAGGGCCACAGCCGCCTCGACAATGGAGGCACAGAACATCCCTGCCTCCTTCTGGATCTTGCAGGTCACTGGGAAGATATTCGGCTCAAAGGACCATTTGGTCCCGAACATGAAACTTTTGATCTGAGTGTCCGGGATTCAAGTCCCTGTTCAGGTGACAAGGTCTGAGGTCCACTTGCAAACGCCTCATTTTGCCCTCAGAATACAAGGACAACAGGACAACACCTTGGTACTTTATGGAAAATACATGAGGAGCCAGGCTTTTAAATGGAACTAGAAAGCCTTGTGTCCCCGCACTGTCAGAAGTGGGATTTGAACCCACGCCTCATTAGAGACTGCACCCTGAATGCAGCGCCTTCGACCGCTCGGCCATCCTGACCCTTCACGTCTGGCTCCTTCTGTTCCATGAGAAACTAGGTCAGCTGTGGAATTGATCAAACATCACGATGGCCACATCAATAAAAACTAATATCTAGAGCAGCAAAAGGCCCGATTAGCTCAGTCGGTGGAGCATGAGACTCTTAATCTCATGGTTGTGGGTTCGAGCCCCATGTTTGGCGATTCAGCAGTTTTATTGATACATCTGAAAGATATCTTTCCTGTTGAAAAGTGTTCAACATGCAGAAAACATTTCATTCCAAATACATAAAAACAAGTCTTTTGACCAAAGGCCTGGGGGCTCACTTCGTGTTCAAGTCCCTTCAGAGATCAAGCACATGTCCTTGTTCCTATTTGTCACCTTGATTTTTTTGTAAAAGAAGGACTTCAAAGGGGCGGCACGGAGGTCTAATGGTTAGCGCGCAGACCTCACAGCTAGGAGACCAGAGTTCAATTCCCACCCTCGGTCATCTCTGTGTGGAGTTTGCATGTTCTCCCCGTGCATGTGTGGGGTTTCTCCGGGTACTCCGGTTTCCTCACACATTCCAAAAACATGCTAGGTGACTCCAAATTGTCCATAGGTATGAATGTGAGTGTGAATGGTTGTTTGTCTATATGTGCCCTGTGATTGCCTGGCGACCAGTCCAGGGCAGTACCCCGCCTCTTGCCCGAAGACTGCTGGGATAGGCTCCAGCACCCCCGCGACCCTCGTGAGGAAAAGCGGTAGAAAATGAATGAATGAATGAAGGACTTCAAAGGCCTTGTTTCCACCCAGTTTCGAACTGGGGACCTTTTGCGTGTTGTATCCAGTCGTATTGACTATTGCAATGCCCTGCTTTCTGGTCTTCCTAAAAGAAGTCTACAACTTTTACAACTTTAAAATCACTGCATTGGCTCCCTGTATGTTTCAGGATCCATTTGAAGGTTCTCTTAATGGTTTTTAAATGTCTTAGGGGTTGTGGGCCTTCTTATTTTTCAGAATTTCTTTTATGTTATGAACCCTCGCGGTCCATCAGGTCCTCCAACTCCGACCTGTTATGTGTTCCCAGCCCATCAGTCATCCGGGAAATATAAATTGTGTGTCCAAACTGGGGATGGATGCTCGTGTACACACCTTCAGACATCAAGAACATATCCTTGTTCCTATTTGTCATCTTGATTTTTTTTGTAAAAGGATGTCTTGAAAGGCCATGTTTCCACCCAGTTTCGAACTGGGGACCTTTTGCGTGTGAGGCAAATGTGATAACCACTACACTATGGAAACCTGAAGGAAGGGCCTTTTAAGGGGACTGGTGAAGTCACAAAGCAGTTGCCAAACAATGAAACACGACAATGTGTCCAAAGTGGGGGCAGATTGACAATTGTCCAAATGGACAAAGATTTCTCCTTTGTAGGGAAAATTGTTCCAGAAATAATGGGCTTTTCTTCAACAAAACAAGACATCATAATTGCGGCTTGAAAGAAACACCTTAGCCACCCTCTGGGTCACTTTGATATCTCGGTGGACTCAACTTGTGCCCTTGGAGTCAATGGTTTGTAAATAGGCTTGTAACCTCCACTAATCTTGTCTGGATGGCTGGATGGCCTTTTGAAGAATGAAGTTAAGGTCCTTTCAGCCAGCCAATAAGCCTTTTCAAACTATTTGCCAAGTCACAACATAAACAGGGATTGTTCTGAAAACCGGGCTTGAACCAGGGACCTTTAGAACTTCCGTCTAACGTTCTCCTAAGTGAGTATTTCAGCTTCTAAGGTGGTGTTCAGCTTTTTCAGTTGTGGGTAAAAGTGGGGGCAGGGTGAAGCTGTGTCTGTGCCACGTATGTTGCTGTGTAGCTGGTCCAGTGTGTTCTCATCTTGGGTTGGAATGTCCCCGTGCCGGTAACGGGTGGGGAATACAGTCCGTTGATGAGGATACGAGCTACAGAAAATGGGAAGGATTTCACTGATTGAAGTCTCCAGCTACCATAAAAACGGTCATGGGCCACAAGCCTGTTCTGAATTCCGCTTTGGCCAATCGATACTACATCGACTCAGTAGCAGTCCTTGTTAGTATAGTGGCCAGTATCTCCGGCTGTCACATGGAAGATTACGCGGTTGACCAGGTAGACCGGGATTCAATTGGCGGACTTGGAATTGTTTTTATGTGCAGTGACAGCAGTTCACAGACAGCGCTTAAAGATGACCCGAACCGTTCGACCGAGGACCAAGACAAATCCTATCTCCAGTCAAAACCTAACCAAATGTCAGTTCCCTGACCGGGAATCGAACAACAGCCGCGGTGGTGAGAGCACCAAGTCCCAGCCACGAGACAACCAGGGACTGCATCATGGCTGCACTCTGAAAGGCAGAGACTGTGTCACTTTGACGTACTCTAGCAAAGGAAAATAGTTCTGAGACTGGACCCTCTCTGCCAACACTGCATCAGCAGCAGAATTAGCTCAAATGGTAGAATGCTTGCTTAGCATGTGAGAAGCAGCGGGATCAATGCCTGTGTTTTCCAAAAGCTCTTTTGTTTTTTTGACATTAAATGTTCCCAAGTAGCGAATACTAATCCGGGGCCCAATCCCGATATCTAGGCCAAATACAGCCATAGGTATCACCCTAAACTGGATTCAGAGTCCAGAGTGCTAACCATTACACCATGGAACCCTTTGTTTTGGATGTGACTGGCACCTTCTGGGGTAACAATGGAGGCTTTGCAAACCAGGACAACAACTTTACTCTTCACGGCGTCTCATTGCGGTTGTGGCTGAGAATGCCACTATTGACTGAATTTGGATTAGATAATCAAGTCTTGTGGTGGAGAGTCTCAGGTGTAGAGTCTCAGGTGGAGAGGTGTGACGTTTCTGATCAAATTCATAGGTCATCAGTTGGTCCTGAAAACGGTCTTGGCACTTCTTTTCACGATGAAAGGTATGAAAACTGCTCTGTTGCATTGGCCGGGAATCGGACCCGGGTCTACCACGTGGATCGATCCTGGACTCATTTCCGATCCTAACATCTCTTTTACAAAAGGCAAAGAACTCCTAGAAGACAACAAGACAAGACAAGGTGATACCTATGGCTGTATTTGGCCTAGATATCGGGATTGGGGCCCGGGTTAGTGTTTGGTACTTGGGAACATTTAATCACAAAAAACAAAAGAGATTTTGGAGAACGCGGGCATTGATCCCGCTTCCTCTCACATGCGAAGCGAGCGCTCTACCATTTGAGCTAATTCCCCTGCTGTTGCAGTGTTGGCAGAGAAGGTCCAGTCTTATGACTATTTTGGTTCCTTTGCTGGACTACGTCAAAGCGACACAGTCTCTGCCTTTCTGAGTGCAGACCTAAAGCAGTCCCTGGTGGTCTAGTGGATAAGATTCGGCGCTTTCCCAGCTGCGGCCTGGGTTCGATTCCCGGTCAGGAAATTGACATTTGGCTGGAGGTAGGTGGTCGACCTCCATCGCCAGATGGTCAACCTCCCACCTGTAGGCGAACTCGTCGTCCACAGTACCGAGGCCATGTCGGTGAAGACGGCAGTACATGGCACAGATACAGCTTCACCCTTCCCCCACTTTAGGCCCCGACTGAAAAAGCAGAACCCACCATCGCAGCTAAAATAGGCCACTTGGGACAGCATTGGACTGAAGTTCTAAAGGTCTTCACAAAAAACCTCACTCCTCCTGATGGTCGTTACGTCTTTCAATAATGGGGCGTTAAAATGTAGATTTTCAAAAGGACAAAGACAATCCATCTGCAACCTGGTCAACGGACACGTAAACAGTGCAGGTACCCTGCTTTGTGTGGCACCAAAAGTGCTGAACCGCCCAATGTGGGGCTGAAACTAGCGCACAAGGAATAACTTGTTTAAGTACACCTTTTGGACCTCGATGACCCATCAAGAAGTCAACCTTTGTTGGTTCAATTCTCCCATTCACCATGAGGATGTGTGCTGGTTTAGTGCATATGCAGAACTGTCATGTAACTATGTTTGGCGTGTTTGAGGGGGTATAGCTCAGTGGTAGAGCATTTGACTGCAGATCAAGAGGTCTCCGGTTCAAATCCGGATGCCCCCTGATGCACTCCTTTGTTTTAAGAATAGTCTAAGAGTACATGAATGTATGGCTCATAATAGCAACAACTTCGGTGTAATATAACTCGAGATTTTTTCCCTTTTTGCATGGCTCCTTTCTACATTCTTCATACTGACATGAAATTTCTGCAGTGGCTTTTGTCCAATTTCCTCGCGGGTGACACAGCCCCCCCCCCCCCCCCATGTCTAACAGAAAGTCCAGCCGCACCACAAAACAAAGCAAAACAAAGTCATTTCAGCTGCTTTTACCCACGATCATATCCTTTCCGTGCTGACTCAAAGCTCAGGACCATTGGACCAGAGCTCTGCCTTTGGGTTCAGCTCCCACATCACTGTGGCGGACCAGTGGAGCATCCAACGTAGATCAACTGGTAAACTGTCATGTTAGATGCCAAGAACAAGATGCCAAGGTACCTTGAACTCCTCCAGTGGGGGTCGGATCTCTTCCCCAACGCATAGACAATTTCATTGAAATGTCAAGACAACCTCTTTTGTCCTGCTAATGTGGTCTGTTTTGTTAGCCCAAATGCAACCTAAGGATGCCAGCTTGAACCACTACAGTCCTCCGCTCTTCCAACTGAGCTATCGAAGGTCTTGTCGCTTTGAGGCTAGTGAGTACGGCCGAGAGTTCAACGGCGTCTCATTGCGGTTGTGGCTGAGAATACCACGATTGACAGAATTTGGATTAGATAATCGAGTCTTGTGGTGGAGAGTCTCAGGTGGAGAGTCTCAGGTGGAGAGGTGTGACGTTTCTGATTGAATTCAGAGGTCATCAGTTGGTCCTGAAAACGGTCTTGGCACTTCTTTTCACGATTTCCAATCCCACATCTTTTTTACAAAATACAAAGGATTCCTTGGAGAATGTGAGTATCGATTCTGCCACTTCTCGCATGCTAAGCAAGCACTTTACCATTTGAGGTAATTCCCCTAGTTTGGGGTAATTAGTCGGATGTTAAGGGATAGATCCAATCCCAACATCTCTTCTACAAAAGGCAAAGAACTCCTTGAAGATTGCGGGCATTGATCCCACAACAAGACAAGACGCTAGGTGCTAGAGGGCAGAATGCAGTTAAGACTGGGTTTAGGTTAGGACTGAGTTTAGGGTGATACCTATGGCTGTATTTGGCGTAGGTATCGGGATTGGGGCCTGGATGAGTGTTTGCTACTTGGGAACATTTAATGACACAAAAACAAAAGAGTTTTTGGAGAATGCGGCAGAGAAGGTCCAGTCTGGCAACTATTTTGGTTCCTTTGCTGGAGTACGTCAAAACGACACAGTCTCTGCCTTTTTGAGTGCAACAATGATGCAGTCTCTGGAGGTCTAGTGGCTGGGACTTGGTGCTCTCATCGCCGAGGACCGGATACGATTCCCAGTCACGGAATTGACATTAAAATGTCAGGTTTTGACTGGAGATAGGATTTTTTTTATCTTGGTGGAATGGTTGGGGTCGCTATCTGTGAACTGCTGTCATCCTGAAGCGACTGACGACAGAAATCCAAATAAAACATCAATAAATGATAGAAAGCATCGTCTGCTATGGCTGCACTGTTTACATGTCCTTTGACAAGGTTGTAGATTTATTGTCTTTGTTCCTTTTGAAAATCCAAATTCTAACGGAACCGACTTGCCCTGCAGCAATCAAGTTGTGAACAGTTCCCTCACAAATGAGGTCGTCTGTAGAAATTCTTAACCATCTATCAGGGATGGCAACTGAATGAAGAATCAATACAATGAATGAAGAATGAAGAATACAAATTTCCCCACTGAGGGACGAATAAAGGCATATCTTAATCTTAATCTTAATGCCAGAAACCAGCCTAGGATGTCAGACAATGCTTTGATGCAGACTGGTCATGATGCCTCTGAAGTTCACCAAAGCAGACCTGACTTAAGGTGACTCCACTTCCAAAGTTCTCAGCGATGACTGAACGTCTTGCTCCTTCTGTTCCCTGAGAAACTCGGTCAGCTGTAAAATTGATCAAACATCAGGAAGGCAACATCAATAAAAAGCAAAACAAAAAATGATATCTAGAGCAGAAAAAGGCCCGATTAGCTCAGCCGGTAGCGAATGAGACTTTTAATCTCAGGGTCGTTTGAGCCCCACATTGGGCGATTCAGCCCTTTTATTGATACATCTTGAAGGTGATTATTCATTATATTGTTTTAGTTTATTATACTCATCTGCACAATCTGAAAGATGACCCTAACCATTCGACCAAAACAAATCATATCTCCAGTCAAAACCTAACCGAATGTCACTTCCCTGACCGGGAGTCGAACAACGGCCGCAGTGGTGAGAGCGCCAAGTCCCAGTCACGAGACAACCAGGGACTGCATCATGGATGCACTCTGAAAGGCAGAGACTGTGTCGCTTTGACGTACTCCAGCAAAGGAACCAAAATAGTTATGAGACTGGACCTTCTCTGCCAACGCTGCATCAGCAGGGGAATTAGCTCAAATGGTAGAGCGCTCGCTTAGCATGTGAGAGGTAGCGGGATCAATGCCTGCATTCTCCATAAACTCCTTTTTGATGAAATATTCCCAAGTAGCGAATACTAATCCGGGCCCCAATTCCGATATCTAGGCCAAATACAGCCATAGGTATCACCCTAAACCCAGTCCTAACCTAAACCCAGTCCTAACTGCATTCTCCCCTCTAGCACCTTGTCTTGTCTTGTTGTGGGATCAATGCCCACAGTCTCCAAGGAGTTCTTTGCCTTTTGGCGAAGAGATGTTGGGATTGGATCTACCCCTTAACATCCGACAAATACCCCAAACCAGGGGAATTACCTCAAATGGTAAAGTGCTTGCTTAGCATGCGAGAAGTAGCAGAGTCGATACCCGCATTCTCCAAGGAATCCTTTGTATTTTGTAAAAGAGTTGTGGGATCGGAAATGAGTCCAGGATCTATCCCTCAGCGTCAGACAAATACCCCAAACCTAATCCTGGCCGCATTCTCTAGATTAGTCTCTTATCATGGAATAGTGAAGAAGCCCAGTACCATTCCACCGAGGCCTTGCAGAGATGAAGAGGCCCCGAAATGTCCACCCCCAAGATGGACTGAGGTCTTAAACTACCCACATGGACAATCCAAATATCTTCTGGACAAAAAGAGTTCGTGGTCAGACAAGACAAAGATTGAGCCGGTCACCTGAACATGAAACGTTTGATCTGAGTGTCCGGGATTCAAGTCCCTGTTCAGGTGACCAGGTCTGAGGTCCACTTGCAAACGCCTCCTTTTTGCCCTCAAAATACGAGGGCAACAGGACAATCCCTTGGTACTCTATGGAAACTACAGGTAAGGGCCAGAAAATTAGAATATTTTCATAAACTTGATTTATTTCAGTCATTGTGTTCAAAAGGTATAACTTTTACATTATATTTAATCATCACCGACACCAGCAGATGACATGGCACCCCAAACCATTACTGATGGTGGAAACTTCACACTAGACTTCAAGCAACGTGGATCCTGTGCCTCTCCTCTCTTCCTCCAGACTCTGGGACCTTGTCAGTGATGGTTTGGGGTGCCATGTCATCTGTTGGTGTCGGTCCACTCTGTTTCCTGAGATCCAAGGTCAACGCAGCCGTCTACCAGCAAGTTTTAGAGCACTTCATGCTTCCTGCTGCTGACCTGCTTTATGGAGATGGGGATTATACGTTCCAACAGGACTTGGCGCCTGCACACAGCGCCAAATCTACCAGTGCCTGGTTTAAGGACCATGATATTTCTGTTCTCAATTGGCCAGCCAACTCGCCTGACCTTAGCCCCATCGAAAATCTGTGGGGTATTGTTAAGAGGAAGATGCAGAATGCCAGACCCAAAAATGCAGAAGAGCTGAAGGCCACTATCAAAGCAACCTGGGCTCTCATAACACCTGAGCAGTGCCAGAAACTGATCGACTCCATGCCACGCCGCATTAATGCAGTCATTGAGGCAAAAGGAGCTCCAACCAAGTATTGAGTACTGTACATTCTCATATTTTTCACGTTCATACTTTTCAGTTGGCCAACATTTCTAAAAATCCTTTTTTTGTATTGGCCTTAGGTAATATTCTAATTTTCTGACCCACGGAATTTCAGATTTTCATTTGTTGTCACCTATAATCATCAAAATTAAAGAAATAAACATTTGAAATGCATCAGTCTGTGTGCAATGATTAAATATAATGTAAAAGTTATACCTTTTGAACACAATGACTGAAATAAATCAAGTTTATGAAAATATTCTAATTTTCTGGCCCTTACCTGTACATGAGGAGCCTGGCTTTTAACTGGAACTGGAAAGGCTTGTGGCCCCGCACACAAACCAAGTATCTTCTGATCAGCTGATCCTTAACATCAGCTGTCACAGACATTGGCGTCGTTTGGGGACCTCATCCTGATCCACGGTTACCACTGATTTGTAGAGTAAGTCAATAAGTCATCATACTCTTACAGGAAGACTCAGTCCAAACACTCAATTGCTGCAGGGCAAGTAGGTTCCACCAAGACTTGAACTTGGACCACTGGATTCAGAGTCCAGAGTGCTAACCATTACACCATGGAACCCTTTGTTTTGGATGTGACTGGCACCTTCTGGCGTAACAATGGAGGCTTTGCAAACCAGGACAACAACTTTACTCTTTGATGAGCGCTAAGTATTTTCGGGTACAATCCAGGGGTCTTGTGGGGTCAGCCAAGCGTTTGACGGCGTCTTCACTGTGTACTGCTTTCCTTTCCTGAGATGCCGGATGGTGGTCCAGAATCTCTTCGAAGCCGTCCGGAAGTCCTTCTCCATGGCTTCTCCAAACTCCTCCCATGTCAGAGTTATTGCCTCAGCGAATGCCAAAGCCGCGGACCGCTTGGCCTGTCGGTTCCTGTCAGCTGAAGTCTCATGAGCCAAAAAGGCCCAATAGAACTCCTTCAGCTTGACGGCATCCCTCACCAATGGCATCCACCTTAGGGCCACAGCCGCCTCGACAATGGAGGCACAGAACATCCCTGCCTCCTTCTGGATCTTGCAGGTCCATAGGAATATCTGGGAAGATATTCGGCTCAAAGGACCATTTGGTCCCGAACATGAAACTTTTGATCTGAGTGTCCGGGATTCAAGTCCCTGTTCAGGTGACAAGGTCTGAGGTCCACTTGCAAACGCCTCATTTTGCCCTCAAAATACAAGGACAACAGGACAACACCTTGGTACTTTATGGAAAATACATGAGGAGCCGGGCTTTTACCTGGAACTAGAAAGACTTGTGGCCCCGCACTGTCAGAAGTGGGATTTGAACCCACGCCTCATAGAGACTGCAACCCTCCAGGTCTCACTCCTTCTGTTCCATGAGAAACTAGGTCAGCTGTGGAATTGATCAAACACCTTTCAAGCCGCAATTGTCTTGTTTTGTTGAAGAAAAGCCCATTATTTCGGGAACAATTTTCCCTACAAAGGAGAAATCTTTGTCAATCTGGACAATTGTCAATCTGGCCCCACTTTGGACACATCGTCGTGTTTCATTGTTTGGCAACTGCTTTGTGACTTTGCCAGTCCCCTTAAAAGACCCTTCCCTCTGGTTTCCATAGTGTAGTGGTTATCACGTTTGCCTCACACGCAAAAGGTCCCCAGTTCAAAACTGGGTGGAAACATGGCCTTTCAAGTCCTGCTTTTACAAAAAAATCAAGGTGACAAACCGGAACAAGGATATGTGTTTGATGTCTGAAGGTGTGTACACAAGCATCCATCCCCAATTTGGACACACAATCCATATTTCCCGGATGACTGATGGGCTGGGAATACATAACAGGCCGGTGTTGGAGGACCTGAGGAACCGCGATGGTTCATAACGTAAAAGAAATTCAGAAAGATAAGGCCCACAAGCCCTAAGAATTTAAAAACCTTGGAGAGATAAGAAAGAGAGATATATACCATTAGTAAAAATAAGAAGGCCCACAACCCCTAAGACATTTAAAAACCATTAAGTGGTGTAATATGCGCCTGCCTTCTGTTCCTCGTCAGCACACGTGCAGCAAAAGTTGTTCTGTAAAAGTTGCAGACTTGTGATGTTTCTTTTAGGAAGACCAGAAAGCAGGGCATTGCAATAGTCAATACGACTGGAAATAAAAGCATGCATCAGCATCTCTCTATTTGCCCGAGAGAGGAACGGGCGGACTCTGGCTATATTCTTTAAATGAAAAATAAAATCCTGTTTTTGTAACATATTTAATATGTGAAATAAAATTGAGCTCAGTCCCCTTAAAAGCCCCATCCTTCAGGTTTCCATAGTGTAGTGGTTATTACATGCAAAAGGCCCCCAGTTTGAAACTGGGTGGAAACATGGCCTTTCAAGTCCTCCTTTTACAAAAAAATCAAGGTGACAAATAGGAACAAGGACATGTACTTGATCTTTGAAGGGACTTGAACTCTTAACCCTCAGATTAAAAGTCTGATGCCCTACAAACTGAGCCTCCAGGCCTTTGGTCAGATGACTTGTTTTTGTGTATTTGTAATGCAATGTTTTCTGCATGTTGAGCAATTTTCAACAGGAAAGATATCTTCCAGATGTATCAATAAAAGCGATGAATCACCAACACCAGAAGAGGACTGCTGGAATTGAACAAACGTGCCCCTCTTTGCTAGGCTATCTTTTACCCTCCTATGCTGTGTGCTGAATTTAAATTAGTTAAATTAGTTGTATCACTGGTTGAAATGCCACAGCTGGCATTTTCCTGGTCAGGTCCATTATCCACGACTGGAATGATTTGGCAGCAAAGGACTGTCAGATTGTACAACACAGCTGAGCACTTGGAAACGAAAATTGAGAGAGGTCTTGTTCTCGTGAGAAGGGTTTGCTCTACCCGAATCTTAACCCTACTCAAGGTTCAACTCAAGGTTCACTGTGACATACAAAACAAGAACTCCCTGTCTGGGAATTGTACCCCAGGGGGTGATACTGTCCACTATACAATATATCTGGGGACGTCGACCAATGAAATCCATCCATTTTCTGTACCTTTTCTGTATCCTCATCAACGGACTGTATTCCCCACCCGTTACCAGCATGGGGACATTCCAACCCAAGATGAGAACACACTGGACCAGGTACTGTTGGCAAATAATGCAACACGAACCATCTCTGCAGTTGTAGGAAAAGGGGTCCCTTTGTTTATTTAACACAGCACTTATATAGACCTCATGAACACTAGCAATGACGTGGATTTACAGAATTCAGTCCTTATCTGGTCATGTTTCTTGACTGGACCCAAGTGTTTTGGCAGAACATCTTGGACTCCAAACCCATCCGAAAACATCTTGTGTAACAATCAGGTCACGTTGGCCTCCCCAAGTCACGTAGCCCTCTTAAGTTCAACTAGAGTTTACCAAAAAGAAAAGTCATATGCAATGCGCAAGAAAGTAATCATTTTACAATATATTCCTCCCTTTTGGGGGTACTAAACCCCCAAAACAGCAAACAGTGTCACTTGGTCCAGTATTGGCCCCTTGGCACATTACCATTTTCCGAAACGAATTCACATATGCCGTTCAAGGGGATCTCGCTGCCTTCTTGTCCTGGAACATGGGGAAGGGGAAATGTTGTGGGAGGGGATTCGGGGCCCAGGGCGAGGGCAGGATTGGTTAAGAGCAATATTTCTGCTCCCGTTATCATCGCCCAGAGGATTATTGTGCCTCGGTGTTGGCCATCTTCAGTCCCTTTCTTCGACCACCCGCCGATGGTCAGCACGATGTCATCTGGAGGGACCCTTTGGCTTCTTTTGTTGAGATGAGGTGGTGACTTGGCACGTCACATGTAGGAGGAGGGCGCTCATCTCACCCCTTCCTCAATGCCAGCCTCCTGGATGGATGTCCTTCTGCTCGGTCTGGCTCTTTCCTCGACTGTGGCCCTCAGGAATGGCTTGTCCCGGTTGATGCGGTCCTCCGGAATGGCTCGTCTCAGTTGGCGGGTTCCCTTGGTTGGCGCCCCCTCCACTGGAACATTCCCTTCCTAACTCTAACCCTATGCTTATTATTTGAGTGTCTGATGACTATTGCAATTTATGAGTTACCTAACTAACATAGACACTACACCCTTCAATATATAAATGTAATCTAACCGCTGTAATGTAGTGAGTATTGACATCGTTGACTACCTGTAGTCTATGGTAACTGTGTAAAATCCTTAATGCTCTAAAGTACTGTGTAGCTACCTCGTTGAGCAACTGCGTACGTGTACATTCACTCAAACTATAACGCTATAAGGCAACTAGAATAGTGAGCGACTGATAAACTCCTAGTATAGTAAGTGTACCTAGTACATGTGCTACTACTGACTGACTGGTATTATCAACACTGATTTAACTGTAAGTGAGTGCACTGTTGTTCAGTTCCGTCAAGTCCCTTGCCCTTCTATATCAGTCCTGTCCATGGGATGGCGGTTTCCCAAGCAATATTTGCACAGTTCGTGGAGAGGACTTGGTGCATAGTGACATACAGATGGTGGTGTTCAGCTCACGATCCGGCTCCCTTCCCAATTGTGGCAACAATCATACCTCATGGCTCATTGAGTCCTCTGAGTCAGTGCCATCATCCTCACGATCGTCCGGATTGGGAAACAGGTGAGGCTGCTCAACCACCTTATAGGATCCCTCTCGTCTTGGCTCGTGCCACTTTCGCCTGTACACTTTGATGTACACCTGGTCGCCTGGCACACCAAAGCGTCTGTCACCTTTGTCGACTCAGGAATCCTGTTTTTCTCCTGCACATAGATAGCTCCATGTATGGCAGTTAACATATTTTATATACTCTTTCAATTCACTTTGCAACTGCTCAAGTGGGGGCCCTTTATAAGGCCCTCTCAAATGCGGTGCTGGCATGGGTCGACCCGTAAGCATCTCATGCGGTATTAAATGTGTAATTCTGTTAGTTTGCATGCAATAGCTCATTAAAGCAAGTGGTAGTGCATCCACCCAATTTAACTTTGTACTAGCACAGATTTTATTGAGCTTGGCTTTATGTGTCCCATTTACTCGTTCTCCCATTCCCTGGGACTGGGGATGATAGACACACCCTAACCTTTGTTTTATTCGCAGTTGTTGTAGAATTCCTTTGGCTACCCTTTTCACGAACGCCAGACCATTGTCTGACCTTATTTCTGATGGTATTCCAAACCATGGATTACTTCACTTAACAAGAATTTAACAACAGTTTCCGAACTTTGATATTTTGACGGCGTCGCTTCACCCCAACGACTAACTTGGTCAATCACTACTAACATGTACCGCTTTCCATGCACCGATCTAATCATATCTACATAATCTAGCACAGGATGTTTGAATGGTCCTTCTGGAACTGGTATGTGTCCAATGGTGTGGTTATACCTTTTCTGACATTGTTCTGTTTCACATTGTCCCAAGACTTCATCAACCATTGACTGTAAATATGGTGACCAATATCCTTGTTGTTTTATCCCCCTTACAACTTCCCCCTTTGCACAGTAATCTGGACTGTGCACATCTGATATAAGCAATGTAAGTAAGAAGACTGGTGGAACAAGCAAACCTTTTTCATCTTTCTCACAAGCCCTTCAATTGTTTGATTTATACCTTTCTCTGCCTCTAATTTCAGAGGGTTCTGAGCTCGTCTCTGAAGTTTCAGGTTGGGTTTGAGCTCTACTCTAACCGGGTTGGCAGATTTCACTAACCCTATGTCTGTTTCGTGTTTTGACCACAAATTTTCTGGGACATGTTTCAGCATGTCTTGTTAAGTCACTCTCACCTTCACTGATTTGTGACGTCTGTGGAACATCAAATGGAGTAATGATCACTTCTTTTGGTGCTGCTACATGATGGATCATAGTAGACTGTGCAGTGGTACTCAGACTGTGGTTTTATTGCTTTTGGAATTTGTGCAAGGATGTACTTTTCCCACTTTTGGAAAGCCAGGAGCACTGGTTTTGATATATCTCCTAACCAATACACTTTTGCTCGTGCTGTCTGAACAGTCATTTGGAAATTTTCCTCAGCTTTATCTAATTTCACTTCCTCAGACATACATGAAATATTTACATTCAGTTTACATAAGGCATCTCTTCCTAGCAAATATAGGTTAGCCGAACTGGAGCTGTCATTGGTATTGTTTGACGCTTTCTGAAAATCCTACTGTTTTGACAAATTTGTACTACTGGTTCTTTTTAATTATTAGTGTTACTATTGGCTGCTGACCTTTCCTTGCAAGATTCTCTGGGCCCCCTAATAACCATAATTTGGACCTCGCCATAGGTCAACTGGACCTGAAAATTGCCGTTGTGAATTTGGTCCTTGGCCTTGAGGTTGTCGATCTCCATAGCCTCCTTCGATCCAATTGGGTGCCGGCCATGGGTTGGTCTTTTGTGGCGTTCGATATGCTCTTGGTTAAGCATATACATTGATGCCAGGTGACGCTTGGACTGATGGTACTGGAGGTGGGGCTGAAGCTGGTATTACGGGTGCCTCCACACTTGGCCTTGCATCCCCAGCTGAGGCTTGAGCTTTCTTTTTGTTTGACAGTTCCCCAAGTTGCAATTGGGCAACCTTTCTTTGAACTTGTCTATCTTGCTCTTGCACCCTTTGTTCATCTCGTCGGTGCTTCTCAATAGCATGTACCACATGCTCACCGAATTCTCTGTGTGACTTTGATGCCAGTCCCACAACATCTTCCAGTCTACTTCTTACTGGAGTTGGCATGGCTTCAACTACTGCCGTTCTGAATAGCGTGGTCATCAAAGGACTGTTGTCAACTTCCTCCTCAGTCTCTTGCTTCCACCTCTTGAGCTGGCGGCTGATATATTCAGCAGGGTTCTCTGTTTCAGTGAGTGGCTGTCCCTTCAGGGCCTTGGGATCAATCTTGATTGGATACTCCCTTCGCAGTGTCCCCCATAAGTCTCTGCGATAGGGATTGAACTCAATTCCATCCGCTTCTGGAGTTCGCATCCACTGATGGCCACTTAGATATAGCACATTTTCCATTGTTGGTATCCCCAACACTCGTGCCCACACAGCCTTGATATCTCCAAGTGCCAGTATTTTGCCCACCGTTTCTTCTTCAAACGCCCTTATCCACTTGCTGGCCCCCTCATGGATACCAGGCAGCCTAGCGATCAACCCCTCAAGATCAAGTGTCTGCCAAGGAATGTACTGTCCCTGTGTTCCTTTTATTAATATTGGTAATTGATTAGCTGGGTCAGTATACCTCTCTGGAGGGTGTATGCCAGGCCTGTATCTGAGATCATACTTTCCATTGTCTTTACCAGTTGCAGCAAAGGTAAGACTTCCCCCTAACACTTCTCTTTCTTCTGCCGCGCGTATTTTCACTGGATAACTTACCCTTCTTTTTCCTGCTAGAGCACTAAGTACTCCTCCTCCTGCTCCTCTATTCCTCTCTTCTTGTTTTTCTTTTGCAACATTACTTTGAACATATTTTTCATTAACCTCATCTATCTCATCCTCAAGTTCTTGAATCATAGTTCTTTCCTTTTCTCTATCCGAGTCCAAGTGCTCCAGGTTTAACCAATATGAGTGTCCATCCTTTCTTGTCATCTCTTTAAGAGCATGATCTTTGTCAGCATACAATCCAAAACTTTTGGCTTCTTTGGTTTTGCACCCTTTCTTTCCGTGCTGCAGTATTGGGGTGGATTTTTCAACCTTTCAACTGGTGAGATAACTTCTTGCTTGTTGTCATCAATGTCAATCTCTCCTGCAAGTTGGACATTTCCTGAGATAAAATGATAAATGCCAGATGAAGCCACTGCAGAGAACTGAGTATTAGCCTCCATGTTTTTGTTTTTTGTTTTAAATCCATCATCGCCTTTAGCTTTCAGCATTTCGCGATTCTTTTTAATTGTTTTCCTGAACAATTCACCTTCCTTTTTAAACAATTGTATGATTTCCAACTCATTTTCCCTTTTCTGCTGCCTCTTCTTACTTTTGTCTTTAGGTTTATAGTCTTTAATTCTGACTTCCATGTCATTACACAAACTCACATCGAATGTTCCACCTTTGGGCCAACTTGGATTTAAGCTTTTAGTACGTTTTGTCCACTTTTTGGAGATCTTCTCTATGTCATCCTTCCTTTTGGGGTATTTTAGCCCTAAAATCATTGTTGACAGAATAGCCATTTTTAGTGTTTTTCGTTCAGAAAAAATAAAACTGTTACTATTTGTTTATAACAAAATGAAATATTTTAACAAAAATACCTTGAACTTGGACTGTAACTATACTTTAATTTAATGACAATTGTGTTTATCCAGGTCCAAAATTAAGTATTTTCCAAATGATGTACACTAACGTGACGCATTAGAATATTCTAGACACACTAACTCTGAACACAAAAACCACTGTAAAATAAAAACTCTTGCACTGGCGCACTTCCACTTCAACACTCTGAGGGAGGGTTGTAGCCACTCCCCTTGTATCACCTCGCTCAACACCTCCTCCAATGAATCAGTTCACATCCGGTCAATGGCCCAACCACACAGCTTGACTAAATTTAAAACACTTTTAAAATAATGTGCAACAGAGTTTAATCACTATGCGGAAGAGACACGTTCTATTGTCCATTCAACTGTAACAATCATGTCCTTTCAACAAGCCTACCACCTTTACCACAGAGCAAGCAAAGTTATGACGCACTTCAAATTTCTCCTTCACAACACACAACACATGAGGCTGACTAACACAGTTAAACACAGTGTCCTCACTTAGCAACTCCTGCGACAAACACAGAGATGACACACAAACTGCTTGCACTTAAGCTATGTTTCGAGTTGACCTTTTTGTTGTTCCAGAAGAGATCATTCAAACACAGTGTAATATAGGAACTATGGTGACAATACACTTTTAACCACACTTCTCACTTGGTTGTTTGGCACTATTTAGCTATTTATACTGGCTTATGTTGCTGTACTGTGATTAGCGTGAATACGTTTACAGCTATTCTCTTGGCCGGTCACAATGCCAAGACACACTTTTACCCTCAGCTGACCCTCATTCATATAAACACACACACACACACACACTCAAGACACTGAATAGAAAAACAGCTGGAAGATTTACAGATAAGACGAGACAGTCAGCCAAACACACACACTAGAAGTCTTGAATAAGCCAATCGAACTCCGGAGTTTTATTTACATGCACAAAAACAATCACACAATTTGAGCAATTCGATTGATTGCTTCACGCCTTACTTTCCTCCAGTTTTCTAGATTAGGTATACATTAATATACTCATAAATTATTCGGTCCACCTCATAGGACTGCAAAACTGTATTTGAGTTACATCACAAAGTACACAAGAAGACTTGCTTTATTGCAAATCTACCATGTGTAGTTTGAGTATGCTTCTCTTCTCACTAGACGTGAAATGATTCACGTGTATTTTATTAGGCGCAACCTTTTTGCTCTATAGTTCGTCACCTCCTTTGCGCGTTTGGAGGTCGTAACTACCCAGACTTGGCGCGCAACTCACGAACTCTGCGTTAATGAAGGTATCCCTCTGTACCATTTGCAGTCGGCTTCATCTTTAGCCTGACAGTTCCTCTTGAACACACTCCGGGACTCAGAGCTGCTGCAGCATAAGTCTTAAAATACACACACAGCCGGCAAGAGCCTCTTGCTCTTTTTCTTACACTTTTGCACTTTTTCTACACTTTTCTTATACTTAACACTACAACAAGCCAATCATGCTGTAGTACAGCCGGACTCGAGTCATTTTTAGTTAAAACACACAAAGGTTTTTCCCACTCTCAAGTGAGGGCTACACTTTGTGTGAGTGTACCCCACCAACAATCTGCATTTGTATTACTCATGCAATAATAACAGGTTCTTTTATTTGGAGAAATTTAAACATTAATGCTCATTAAGTACCTCCACAACTGCACCACACTGTCAAGCCAAATGGTAAGAAATCTTACCTATTTTTACAGCCGTTGGCTTGCAGTGCTGTGCAGTTCTGGAGCCACAGGCATCAACGTCTTTCGTTCCAATCCTGTTCGTGACGCCAAATGTTGGCAAATAATGCAACACGAACCATCTCTGCAGTTGTAGGAAAAGGGGTCCCTTTGTTTATTTAACACAGCACTTATATAGACCTCATGAACACTAGCAATGACGTGGATTTACAGAATTCAGTCCTTATCTGGTCATGTTTCTTGACTGGACCCAAGTGTTTTGGCAGAACATCTTGGACTCCAAACCCATCCGAAAACATCTTGTGTAACAATCAGGTCACGTTGGCCTCCCCAAGTCACGTAGCCCTCTTAAGTTCAACTAGAGTTTACCAAAAAGAAAAGTCATATGCAATGCGCAAGAAAGTAATCATTTTACAATAGTACACAGCAACATACATGGCACAGACACAGCTTCACACTGCCCCCACTTTTAGCCACGACTGAAAAAGCAGAACCCCACCTTAGAAGCTGAAACACTCACTTGGGAGAGTGTTAGACTGACGTTCTGAAGGTCCCTGATTCAAGCCTGGGTTTCAGCACAATCCCTGTTTATGTTGCGACTTGGCAAACAGTTTGAAAAGGTTTGTTGGCTGGCTTCATTCTTCAAAAGGCCGGAGATGAGGTTACAAGACAAACCAGTGACCTCAAGGGCACACGTTGAGTCCACCTGGCCGTGTTCTCTAGACGAGTCTCTTGTAATGTAATAGTGAAGAAACCCAGTCCGTGATTTATTGTTCCCAAGTACCAAACACTAATCTGATCCCAAGTCCCAATTTCTATGCCAAAAAAAAGCCTTAGGTCTAACCCTAAACTCAGTCCTAATTGCCTTCTCCAGTTGAGCACCTTATCTTGTTGTGTAGTACTTACCAGAAACTCAAGTCTATCATTTATGGACGTGTTTTATTCGTTTTTCTGTCGTCAGTCGTTTCAGGATGACAGCAGTTCGCAGATAGCGCTTAAAGAGGACCCTAACCGTTCGACCGAGGACCAAGACAAATCCTATTTGTAAAATCACAAATACTTCAACTTGCTGATATAGTTCATCTTCAAACAGCTAAAATAATGCATAAGGCTAAAAATAAGCAATTATCTAAAATTGTCATCCAATACTTCTCTACAAGAGAGGAGAAATATTATCTCAGGGAAGAAGTACATTTGAAACACTTCTATGCTAGTACTTACATATATGCACCCAGACAAGGTTAGAGGAGGTTACAAGCCAAACCATTGACTGCAAGGGCACAAGTTGAGTCCACTGAGTCATCAAGGTGAGCCCGAGGGTGGCTAAGGTGTTTCTTTCACAGCTCGTTTTTAAACCTTTCAAGCCGCGATTGTCTTGTTTTGTTGAAGAAAAGCCCATTATTTCGGGAACATTTTTCCGTACAAAGGAGAAATCTTTGTCAATTTGGACAATTGTCAATCTGCCCCCACTTTGGACACATGGTCATGTTTCATTGTTTGGCAACTGCTTTGTGACTTCACCAGTCCCCTTAAGAGCCCCTTTCTTCGGGTTTCCATAGTGTAGTGGTTATCACGTTTGCCTCACACGCAAAAGGTCCCCAGTTTGAAACTGGGTGGAAACATGGCCTTTCAAGTCCTTTTTTTACAAAAAAAATCAAGGTGATAAATGGGAACAAGGATATGTGTAAACCTGGGGGGTAAGGATGCTGAAGGCGCTGCATTCAGGTTGCAGTCTCTAATGAGGCGTGGGTTAAAATCCCACTTCTGACAGTGCGGGGCCGCAAGTCTTTCCAGTTCCAGTTAAAAGCCCGGCTCCTCATGTAGTTTCTATAAAGTACCAAGGTATTGTCCTGTTGTCCTTGTATTTCGAGGGCAAAAGGAGGCATTTGCAAGAGGACCTCAGACCTGGTCACCTGAACAGGGACTTGAATCCGGGACACTCAGATCAAAAGTTTCATGTTCGGGACCAAATGGTCCTTCGAGCCGAATATCTTCCCAGTGACCTGCAAGATCCAGAGGCAGGAAGGGGTGTTCTGTGCCTCCACTGTCGAGGCGGCTGTGGCCCTAAGGTGGTCAGGGCCTATCGTGGCGGTACTCCTAGAACCCGTTGGTGAGGGATGCCGTCAAGCTGAAGGAGTTCTATTGGGCCTTTTTGGCTCATGGAATTTCAGCTGACAGGAACCGACAGGCCAAGTGGTCCGCGGCTTTGGCATTCGCTGAGCCAAAAACTCTGACATGGGAGGAGTTTGGAGAAGCCATGGAGAAGGACTTCCGGACGGCTTCGAAGAGATTCTGGACCACCATCCGGCGTCTCAGGAAAGGAAAGCAGTACACAGTGAAGACGCTGTCAAGCGCTTGGCTGTACTCATTTGCCCCAAAACAACAAGACCTTCGATAGCTCAGTTGGAAGAGCGGAGGACTGTAGTGGTTCAAGCTGGCATCCTTAGGTCGCTGGTTCAAGTCCGGCTCGAAGGACAAGCTGTTTCTTATGTTATGTCTGCCAGGAAAGAATGGCAATACCGTCTTGTCTGAAGGACTTCCGCTTCCCTGTCAATGGAGTTGGACTTGAGTCTTTGTCACGCAGTCTGAAATTGGCAAACGGAGTAATTCTGATTGAGTGATCATTTGAGTGTCTATTTGAATACGTTTCATCTCAACTCCTGTTGGAAAAGGACAGCCATTTCCGTGAGAGCTCAAGACCCCTGGATTGTACCCGAAAATACTTAGCGCTCATCAAAGAGTAAAATTGTTGTCCTGGTTTGCAAAGCCTCCATTGTTACGCCAGAAGGTGCCAGTCACATCCAAAACAAAGGGTTCCATGGTGTAATGGTTAGCACTCTGGACTCTGAATCCAGTGGTCCAAGTTCAAGTCTTGGTGGAACCTACTTGCCCTGCAGCAATTGAGTGTTTGGACTGTTTCTTCCTTTAACAGTAAGAGTATATTGACTTACTCTACAAATCAGTGGTAACCGTGGATCAGGATGAGGTCCCCAAACGGCGCCAATGTCTGTGACAGCTGATGTTAAGGATCAGCTGATCAGAAGATACTTGGTTTGTGTGCGGGGCCACAAGCCTTTCCAGTTACAGTTAAAAGCCAGGCTCCTCATGTAGTTTCCATAGAGTACCAAGGGATTGTCCTGTTGCCCTCGTAGTTTGAGGGCAAAAAGGAGGCGTTTGCAAGTGGACCTCAGACCTGGTCACCTGAACAAGGACTTGAATCCCGGACACTCAGATCAAAGGTTTCATGTTCAGGTGACTGGCTCAACCTTTGTCTTGTCTGACGACAAACTCTTTTTGTCCAGAAGATATTTGGATTGTCCATGTGGGTAGTAAGACCTCAGTCCTTGGGGGTGGACATTTCGGGACCGGGGCCTCTTCATCTCTGCAAGGACAAGTACAGTATGCCAGAAGATTTTGTCTTCATTGAGTTGTCCTTATTTATCAAGGGCCTGGATAGCTAAGTTGGTAGAGCATCAGACTTTTAATCTGAGGGTCCAGGGTTCAAGTCCCTGTTCAGGCGGTGAGGAGTAGTATTAAATGTGAAACCAATCTCTTTTATCCTCCTCCTGTGGTCAAGTCCAAAATGCCGGAAGACTTCTGCTTCCTCATCCTCAACACCGAGAAGGCCAAAGAGAAGCGACACACTCTCTGCCTTTCTGAGTGCAGACCAAAAGCAGTCCCTGGTGGTCGAGTGGCTAGGATTTGCTGCTCTCACCGCTGTGGTCCGGGTTCGATTTCCGTTCAGGGAATTGACATTTGGATAGGTTTTGACTGGAGGTAAGATTTGTCTTTGGCCTCGGTGGAATGGTTGGGGTCACCTTGATGCGCTACTTGAGAACAATAAATCACGTACTGGGTTTCTTCACTATTCCATGATAAGAGACTAATCTAGAGAACGCGGCCAGGATTAGGTTTGGGGTATTTGTCTCACGCTGAGGGTAAGATCCTGGACTCATTTCCGATCCCAACATCTCTTTTACAAAATACAAAGGATTCCTTGGAGAATGCGGGTATCGACTCTGCTACTTCTCGCATGCTAAGCAAGCACTTTACCATTTGAGGTAATTCCCCTGGTTTGGGATATTTGTCGGATGCTAAGGGGTGATCCAATCCCAACATCTCTTCTACAAAAGGCAAATAACTCCTTGGAGACAGTGGGCATTGATACCACAACAAGACAAGACAAGGTGCTAGAAGGGAGAATGCAGTTAGGACTGGGTTTAGGTTAGGACTGGGTTTAGGGTGATACCTATGGCTGTATTTGGCCTAGATATCGGGATTGGGGCCCGGATTAGTATTCGCTACTTAGGAACATTTCATCAAAAAAACAAAGGAGTTTATGGAGAATGCGGGCATTGATCGAATGACAAATGACAAAGGAGAAATGACAAATGAACATAACGGGAGGGTTAGGATGACTACACTTCCAAAATTCTCAGCTATGACTGAACCTCTTGCTTCTTTGTTCCCTGAGAAACTCGGTTGGCTGTGGAATTGATCAAACATCAAGAAGTCCACATCAATTAAAAAAAAAATTAAAAAGTGATATCTTGGCCGAAAAAGGCCCGGTTAGCTCAGTCGGGAGAGCATGAGACTCTTAATCTCAGGGTCGTGGGTGCGAGCCCCACATTGGGCGGTTCAGCTCTTTTGGTGATACAACTTGAAAATTTCTTTCCTGTGGAAAATTCTGCAACATGCGGAAAACATTTCATTCAAAGTACACAAAAACAAATCCCATTCTTGTCTGACCACAAATGCTAGAGCGCTCACTTTGCATGTGAGATGAAGTGGAATCGATTCCTGCATTCTCCAAATGGTATATTATGCCTTTTTCTTGCCAAAAAAGCATTCTCAATCTCCCACATCGTACCGGATACTTGGATTAATTGCATTCTAATGATGTTTCCTAAAAACACAGGTGGTGTGAAAACTGGTGCATTAGTATAGTCCGATTAGGATGGGATTCGAGCCCATGCGTGCAGAACACAATGGATTAGCAGTCCATCACCTTAACCTCTCGGTCACCTCATCTCCTGCGTGGGGATGGTCTTGTGGACTTAAAATGACACATCTTAATTAGTGTTTTGGTGTTGCAGAAATTGTGGCAGCCTTCTTGTGCAGCGGGGGGATTTAACTCAAAGGCTAGAGTTCTTGCTCTACATGCAAGAAATAGCGGGTTTGATACCCATTTTGTCGAAATTATATGTTCTGGCTCTTTTTCCCCAACAAAAGCGTTCTTGATCTCCGACATCGTAGCTTATACTTTGATTCATTGCATGCTAATAATGTTTACTAAAAATACAGGTGTGGTCAAAACTAGTGTATTTTTACATCACCACACTTCAAGTGGACAGACAATCTTGGTAGCATGGCTACCGTGACAAAAGCCCATTTTCCTCTCCAGTAAATGTGCATCAGCTGAACACTTTGCAGACCTAATGCTGTGAACATTTGCGCGAACTCAAGGTCGGGTCCTACATCCTGTTTGTGTCTGATTGTAACATGATATGCATCAGGATTCTGTATGTCACCTCCCAACTGCACTTGTCTGGTCTTAATATGTAATTGGCTGTGTTGTCGTGATCGACGTTGATGAAATCAAGAGAACAAAGTCACCCCTTTACAAACTATTTGCCAACTCACGATGTAAACAGCAATTGTGCTGAAAACTGGGATTGAACCAGAGACCTTTAGAGATTCAATCCAACGCGCTCCCAACTGAGCAATTTCAGCTGCAAAAGGGTTTTTCTGCTTTTTCAGTCTGGGCTAAAAGTGGGGGTAGGGTGAAGCTGTGTCTGTGCCACGTACTATGTTGCTGTGTACCTGGTCCAGTGTGTTCTCATCTTGGGTTGGAATGTCCCCATGCTGGTAAAGGGTGGGGAATACAGTCCGTTGTAGAGGATAAGCGGTACAGTGGAGTTCACGGGTTGAAGTCGCCAGGTACCATAAAAATGGTAATGGGCCACGAGGGTGTTCTGAATTCCCCTTTGGCCAAATTGGCTAAATGGCCGTACAAAAAGCACCATACTTGGAGCCTGTGGTCAATGTCAACAGTTGGGCTAATTCAGTTCCGTTGAGACGGTGATTATGTACCAAGTCAGTTATGTCAGTCAGGATTTGGTCAAGGTTGTTGTGTGGTTTTGGCATGGATAAGGCTATGTATCTAAATTTAGGAGGAGTCCATGGTCTGTAAACATACTGAGGTACTCCCCCTGCTGTTGCGGAACTTGCGGGACCTTGCAAATTTCCCCACTGAGGGACGAATAAAGGCATATCTTATCTTCTACCATAGGGTAGGCTTTTGGCAAGAAGCCGGATTCTTAATCCTACTTCTTGCCATTCTTCATGCTTTCCCAAGTTCCAACATTTCCTTGGGAGCGAGTTTGATAACCTCGGGGTGGGGACATGATGTGCCAACGGGGTTGGGAGGATTCCAACTATGGTCTTTTGGTTTGAGTGTGTCATTTAATTGAGTCGAATCAAATGTTCCCCAAGAGAGGGTGGACATGGGTGTCTGTTCAGAGGCAGTTGCAGAGTGATCATAATTTGGAAATGTCGGGTACAAAGATGTGGCCTGAGTCGGAGTTTGTAGAACTACTGATGACTGAAAGTCTCGTTCCTTCTGTTCCCTGAGAAACAAGGTTGTCTGTGGAATTGATCAAACATCAAGGTGGCCACATCGATAAAAAAGAAAAACAAAAAATTATATCTACAGCAGAAAAAGGCCCGTTTTGCTCAGTCGATCGCGCATGAGACTCTTACTCTGAGGGTCCTGGGTTCGAGCCCCACATTGGGCGGTTCAACTCTTTTGTTGATACATCTGAAATATGTTTTTCCTGTGGAAAATTGTTCAAAATGCAGAAAACATTGTATTCCAAATACAAAATATGACCACAATTCCTAACTTGGTCGGCTGTGAAATTAACTAGGGACCTTTTGCGTGTTCGGCAAACGTGACAACCACGACACTATGGAAACCTGAAGGAAGGTGCTTTTAAGGGGACAGGCGAAGTCACAAAGCAGTTGCCAAACAATGAATCACGACGATGTGTCCAAAGTGGGGGCAGATTGACAATTGTGCAAATTTCTCAATTTCTTATCAATAAAGTAAATTTGATTAGAGATCAGATGATAGATGTTGATGGTAGACTGTCAGATTCTATTATAAAGAACAAGACCATGTAGGATAAACTGCCTAGTTTTCAATTTAAGAGGGTAAGTGTAGATGAGGTAGTAAAACTGTTGCATTCCATTAAAAGCGATGAGCCATGTGGTATTTATAATTTGGTTGGGAGGTTACTGAGGGCGGCAGCAAAGTTGATTTAGGAGCCGATTATTGAGAATTGTGTTTACCCACAGTCCTGGAAGATCGCAAAGGTGCTAGGTGGAAAAGGTTTACTTAAACAAGTTAATCCTTGTGTGCACGGTCATCTCCTTGGACTTCTCGATGTTGAGGATGAAGGAGCAGAAATCTTCTGGCATACTGTACTTGACCACAGAAGGAGGATAAAGGAAGTAGGTTTAACATTTCAGGGAAGGGGCCTACCTTCACCACCTGAACAGGGACTTGAACCCTGGACCCTCAGATTAAAAGTCTGATGCTCTTCCAACTGAGCTATCCAGGCCTTTGTTGACTGAGGACAACTCACAAGGTAAAATCTTCTGGCATACTGTACTTGACCTTGCAGAGATGAGAGCTTCTTCTCTGGCTCTCAACAAAGGCGGTCACATCTTTCCCCTCTCCTCCCTATCCCTTATCTTCCCTGCTTTGTTGTCCCCTGTCCATCCTGTCGATGGAGTTTGACTTGATTCTTTGTCACGCAGTCTGAAATTGGCAAACTGAGAAATTCTGACACTGTACACTGTTGTGATTTTTTGACAGACATGTCTTGTAAACAGGAGATCCTGGGGGTCACTGGGGGGTCTCTGATCAGGGTCACGGGAACATTCCTTCTTCAGCACATTCAAACACTTTCTATTGTCTAAGCAAATGGATATAAGGGTGATAACTAACAAATTAATACCTGTATCTACATTTTATTCTAACAATCTGAAATATGTCTTTCCTGTGGAAAATTGTTCAAAATGCAGAAAACATTGTATCCCAGCAGTGCCTTCTCTGTGTTTCAGCAGCTCCGATGCTGTTATTTAAAAGAAGCCTAAAGACAATACCCTTGTGTATTTGGACATTTGCAGGTTTAAGAAAACAAACCACATCAGCCAAATATCTTCTGGACAAAAGAGTGGTCAGACAAGACAAAGCCAGTCACCTGAACATTAGACTTTTGATCTGAGTGTCCAGGATTCAAGTCCCTGTTCAGGTGACCAGTGATAGGGTCTGAGGTCCACTTGCAAACGCCTCCTTTTTGCCCACAAAATACAAGGGCAACAGGACAATCCCTTGGTACTTTATGGAAACGATGTGAGGTGCCTGGCTTTTAACTAGAAGTGGAAAGACTTGTGTAGCCCCTCACACAAACCATGTGTCTTCCTCCCATGCACATGTTGCCAGCTGATCCTTGACATCAGCAAAATTTTGGTTCTAGGACAATGGGGTCACCTGCCCCCATTGGTCTTTTCCAAGTGGTCACGGTGGCCGAGAGGTGAATGCGTTGGACTCGAAATCCAATGGGGTTTCCCCACACAGAATTCTCACTTGCCAAGCGGGGGCCACGCGCGTGTTGTTGACATTGGCTGCCAGCCAATCAGGATGCGACACAGACATCAGACAAGCAAAGAGACTCGCCTGCCATGTGGGCATGATTACCATTACCATTACCATCTATCAGGGATGGACACTGAATTAGGAATCAATGCCAGAAACCTGCTACAGGATTTCAGATAATGTTTTGATGCAGACTGATTAATGATGTTAATCATGATGTCTCTGATTAATTAAATTAATTAATCAATTAAAATTAATTAAACCATTACCTGTGAGAGGTAAGTTACACCATTGCACTAAACATTGATAGAATAGTTAGTAATGGAGTTAGTAGTGAATAACTAACAATGCTTGTGGGGATTTTTTTTTGGTTTTGGACATCTTTCAGATAAATAAGCATGCAAACTGACATCATGGCTGTTCCTGACAAATGAACATAACGGGAGGGTTAAGATGACTACACTTCCAAAGTTCTCAGCTATGACTGAACCTCTCGCTCCTTTTTTCCCTGAGAAACTAGGTTGGCTGTGGAATTGATCAAACATCAAGAAGTCCACATCAATTAAGAAAAAAATTTAAAAGTGATATCTTGGCAGAAAAAGGCCCGGTTAGCTCAGTCGGGAGAGCATGAGACTCTTAATCTCAGGGTCGTGGGTTCGAGCCCCACATTGGGCGGTTCAGCTCTTTTTGTGACACAGACCTGGTAGACCCAAATGAGTAGTGAGGGTGTGCTGGGAACGTCTGGCAGAGTCTCCCGTTCGTCGAGTCTTCAACTCTCACCTCTGGCAGAGCTTCAACTGCATCCCGGAGGAGGACCGGGATATTGAGTCCGAATGGGCCATAATCCGTGCCTCCATTGCTGAGGTGGCCGACCAGAGCTGCGGCCGCAAGGCCGTCGGTGCCAGTCGTGGCGGCAGGCCCAGAACTCGATGGTGGACACCAGAAGTCAGGGCCTCCGTCAAGCTGAAGAAGGTACTGTCAGGCCAAACGATTTGCGGCTTCGGCGGTTGTCCAGGCAAAAACTCGGGTGTGGGAGGAATTCGGTGAGGCCATGGAGCACGACTTTCGGTTGGCCTCGAAGGGGTTCTGGCAAATCGTCCGGCGCCTCCGAAAAGGGAAGCAGAGCCCAGTCCACACTGTTTACAGTGGAGACGGGGCCTGCTGACCTCGACTGGGGATTTGTTTTGGTGAAGTAGGTGCAGACACATCTATTAAAAAATGAAAATACAAAATATACAGAATGCAGTATAAATATATGTACGCAGTCTGTTTTTTGTTTGTTATTCTGAAAGTGATTGTTTTTCCTAAGAGTCCAACCTGAGCGTTAGTTTAACGCATATAGAGTGTCAAAGTGGCAAGGTGAGGCAGAGGTGGGGTGTGAACAGTGTCAGGGGGGGGGGGGTCCGGGCCTTGTTGATGAGGCTGACAGCAGACAGGAAGAAACTGTTCTTGTGGCGTGAGGTTTTGGTCCTGATGGACCGCAGCCTCCTCTCAAAGAGACTGTGTCCAGGGTAAAAAAAAATAGCAAGACAGCCTCAAGGTCCAACAGTGTTAAGGCAGTCCCATAGTGTCCCCACATCATGCCATGTGTCTATTTGCCTTGAGACATGAGTAAATTAGCTTAAATGCTAACATGCTAATGGTCATCATGTTAGCACCAAGCAAGAGAGTCCTTTTTCAGTCGGGTCTAAAAGTGGGGGCAATGTGAAGCTGTGTCTGTGCCACCTACTATGTTGCTGTGTCCCTGGTCCAGTGTGTTGCCATCTTGGGTTGGAATGTCCCCATGATGGTAACGGGTGGGGAATACAGTCCGTTGATGAGGATAAGCGGGATGGATTTCAGTGGTTAAAGTCTCCAGCTACCATGAAAACGGTCATGGGCCACAAGCGTGTTCTGAATTCCCCTTTGGCCAATCGACACCACATCAACTCAGCAGCAGTCCTCGTTAGTATAGTGGACAGTATCTCCGCCTGTCATGTGGAAGACCGGGGTTCGATTCCCAGACGGGGAGTTCCTCTTTTGTATGTCACAATGTCACGTTGCGGTTGCAACAACCAGTCCGGTTAAACAAACCCTTCTCATCAGAACAAAACCTCTCTTAATCTTCTTCTCAAGGTGTTCAGGTGTCTTGTACAATCTGACAGTCTCTTGCTGCCAAATCATTCCAGTCGTGGATAATGGAGCTGACCAGGAAAATGCCAGCTGTGGGATTTCAACCAGAGCCTCCTGAGCGTAAGGAACCTTAATCTGGCGCCTTCGGTCACTCATCCACCCAACCTAAAACGGTGCCCTGATCAGGAAAAAAACAACTGTGACCTTGTGAGGTTCACTGACAACAGAGGACACTCAAAAGGAGCCGCACAAAGCAGGGTACTTGTACAGATGTCGGCAGCAGAGTGGCGCAGCGGTAGCGTGCTGGGCCCATAACCCAGAGGTCGATGGATCGAAACCATCCTCTGCTATGGCTGTGCTCTTTACGTGTCCTTTGAAGAGCTTGCAGATGTATTGTCTTTGTTACTCAGCTGACCTGGTCCAGTAAAGAGTTCACGCTTCCTTTACTGATGTTCTCGATGCATTTATTGCTCTTGAGTGCATTCACACGCCATTGCGGGACAACAGAATCGGTGACAAAGGGCAGCCTTAGCGGAGGCCAACGTTTACCGGAAACAGGCTCGAATTACTACTGACAATGCGAACCAGACCCCTGCCCCGTTTGTACAAGGACCAGATAGCACGTAGTAGCGCGCCACCAATCCCCCCAAAGTTCACCACAAGGGACACGGTCGAATGCCTTTTCCAGATCCGCAAAGTACATGTAGACTGGTTGGGCAAACTCCCATGCACCCTCCAGCACCCTCGTGAGGGTGTAGAGCTGGTCCAGTGTTCCATGACCAGGACGAAAACCGCATTGGACCTCTTGTAACAGAGGTTCGACCAACGGTCGTACCCTTCTCTCCAGCACCCTGGAATAGACTTTCCCAGGGAGGCTGAGGAGTGTGATCCCCCTATAGTTGGAACACACCCTCCGGTCACCCTTCTTGAAAAGGGGGACCACCACCCCGGTCTGCCAATCCAAAGATACTGTTCCCGACTTCCAGGCAATGTTGAAGAGACGTGCCAGCCAAGACAGTCCCTCAACATCCAGCAGTTCCAGCCGGGGGAGGACCGGGATATTGAGTCCGAATGGGCCATATTCCGTGCCTCCATTGCTGAGGCGGCTGACTGGAGCTGCTGCCGCAAGGCGGTCGGTGCCAGTAGTGGCGGCAGGCCCCGAACCCGATGGTGGACACCAGAGGTCAGGGCCGCCGTCAACCTGAAGAAGGAGTCCTATCCAGCATTGATGGCTTGTGGGACTCCGGAAGCAGCTGACAGGTACTGTCAGGCCAAACGGTCTGCAGCTTTGGCGCTTGTCCAGGGATAAACTCGAGTGTGGAAGGAATTCGGTGAGGCCATGGAGCACGACTTTCGGTCGGCCTCGAAGGGGTTCTGGCAAATCGTCCGGCGCCTCAGAAAAGGGAAGCAGTGCCCAGTCCACACAGTTTACAGTGGAGACGGGGCCTGCTGACCTCGACTGGGGATTTGTTTTGGTGAAGTAGGTGCAGACACATCTATTAAAAATGAAAATACAAAATATACAGAATGCAGTATAAATATATGTATGCAGTCTGTTTTTTGTTTGTTATTCCGGATGTGCAGTCTCATTGTTTTTCCTAAGAGTCCAAACTGAGCGTTAATTTAACGCATATAGAGTGTCAAAGTGGCAGGGTGAGGCAGAGGTGGGGTGTGAACAGTGTCAGGGGGGTTCCGGGCCTTGTTGATGAGGCTGACAGCAGACAGGAAGAAACTGTTCTTGTAGCGTGAGGTTTTGGTCCTGATGGACCGCAGCCTCCTCTCAAAGAGACTGTGTCCGGGGTAAAAAAAAAAAACTAGCAAAACAGCCTCCAGGTTCAAAAGCGTTAATGCAGTCCCATAGTGTCCCCACATCATGCCATGTGTCTATTTGCCTTGAGACATGAGTAAATTAGCTTAAATGCTAACATACTAATGGTCATCATGTTAGCACCAAGCAAGAGAGCCCTTTTTCAGTCGGGTCTAAAAGTGGGGGCAATGTGAAGCTGTGTCTGTGCCACCTACTATGTTGCTGTGTCCCTGGTCCAGTGTGTTCCCATCTTGGGTTGGAATGTCCCCATGCTGGTAACGGGTGGGGAATACAGTCCGTTGATGAGGATAAGCGGGATGGATTTCAGTGGTTAAAGTCTCCAGCTACGATGAAAACGGTCATGGGCCAAACTCTGGTCAAACGGTCAAACTCTGTTATCACAGAGAGTCACTGCTCACCTAATGTTGAGCAAAGGAACCAAAATAGTTATGAGACTGGACCTTCTCTGCCAACACCGCATCAGCAGGGGAATTAGCTCAAATGGTAGAGCGCTCGCTTAGCATGTGAGAGGTAGCGGTATCAATTCCCGCATTCTCCATAAACTCCTTTGTTTTACTGATGAAATGTTCCCAAGTAGCGAATACTAATCCGGGCCCCAATCCCGATATCTCGGCCAAATACAGCCATAGGTATCACCCTAAACTGGATTCAGAGTCCAGAGTGCTAAAGATTACACCATGGAACCCTTTGTTTTGGATGTGACTGGCACCTTCTGGCGTTTTCTTTCCTGGCAGACATAACATAAGAAACAGCTGGTCTTTCGAGCCGGACTTGAACCAGCGACCTAAGGATGCCAGCTTGAACCGCTACAGTCCTATCGAAGGTCTTGTTGTACAAGGACCAGATAGCACGTAGTAGCGCGCCACCAATGGCACCACCGTAGGGCCACAGCCGCCTCGACAATGGAGGCACAGAACATCCCTGCCTCCTTCTGGATCTTGCAGGTCACTGGGAAGATATTCGGCTCAAAGGACCGTTTGATCCCGAACATGAAACTTTTGATCTGAGTGTCCGGGATTCAAGTCCCTGTTCAGGTGACAAGGTCTGAGGTCCACTTGCAAATGCCTCATTTTGCCCTCAAAATACAAGGACAACAGGACAACACCTTGGTACTTTATGGAAAATACATGAGGAGCCTGGCTTTTAACTGTAACTGGAAAGGCTTGTGGCCCCGTACACAAACCAAGTATCTTCTGATCAGCTGATCCTTAACATCAGCTGTCACAGACATTGGCGTCATTTGGGGACGTCATCCTGATTCACGGTTACCACTGATTTGTAGAGTAAGTCAATAAGTCATCATACTCTTACAGGAAGACTCAGTCCAAACACTCAATTGCTGCAGGGCAAGTAGGTTCCACCAAGACTTGAACTTGGACCACTGGATTCAGAGTCCAGAGTGCTAACCATTACACCATGGAACCCTTTGTTTTGGACTTGACTGTCACCTTCTGGCGTAACAATGGAGGCTTTGCAAACCAGGACAACAACTTTACTCTTTGATGAGCGCTTAGTATTTTGGGGTACAATCCAGGGGTCTTGCTCTCACGGAAATGGCTGTCCTTTTCCAACAGGAGTTGAGATGAAACGTATTCAAATAGACACTCAATCAGAATTACTCCGTTTGCCAATTTCAGACTGCGTGACAATGACTTAAGTCCAACTCCATTGACAGGGAAGCGGAAGTCCTTCAGACAAGACGGTATTGCCATTCTTTCCTGGCAGACATAACATAAGAAACAGCTTGTCCTTCGAGCCGGTCCCGTTGGTCCCGAACATGAAACTTTTGATCTGAGTGTCCGGGATTCAAGTCCCTGTTCAGGTGACAAGGTCCGAGGTCCACTTGCAAACGCCTCATTTTGCCCTCAAAATACAAGGGCAACAGGACAACACCTTGGTACTTTATGGAAAATACATGAGGAGTCAGAAGTGGGATTTGAACCCACGCCTCATTAGAGACTGCAACCTGAATGCAGCGCCTTCGACCGCTCGGCCATCCTGACCCTCCAGGTCTCACTCCTTCTGCTCCATGAGAAACTAGGTCAGCTGTGGAATTGATCAAACACCTTTCAAGCCGCATTTGTCTTGTTTTGTTGAAGAAAAGCCCATTATTTCGGGAACAATTTTCCCTACAAAGGAGAAATCTTTGTCAATTTGGACAATTGTCAATCTGGCCCCACTTTGGACACATCGTCGTGTTTCATTGTTTGGCAACTGCTTTGTGACTTTGCCAGTCCCCTTAAAAGACCCTGCCTTCTGGTTTCCATAGTGTAGTGGTTATCACGTTTCCCTCACACGCAAAAGGTCCCCAGTTCAAAACTGGGTGGAAACATGGCCTTTCAAGTCCTGCTTTTACAAAAAAATCAAGGTGACAAACCGGAACAAGGATATGTGTTTGATGTCTGAAGGTGTGTACACAAGCATCCATCCTCAATTTGGACACACAATCCATATTTCCCGGATGACTGATGGGCTGGGAATACATAACAGGCCGGTGTTGGAGGACCTGAGGAACCGCGATGGTTCATAACGTAAAAGAAATTCAGAAAGATAAGGCCCACAAGCCCTAAGAATTTAAAAACCTTTGAGAGATAAGAAAGAAAGATATATACCATTAATAAAAATAAGAAGGCCCACAACCCCTAAGACATTTAAAAACCATTAAGCGGTGTAATATGCGCCTGCCTTCTGTTCCTCGTCAGCACACGTGCAGCAAAAGTTGTTCTGTAAAAGTTGCAGACTTGTGATGTTTCTTTTAGGAAGACCAGAAAGCAGGGCATTGCAATAGTCAATACGACTGGAAATAAAAGCATGCATCAGCATCTCTCTATTTGCCCGAGAGAGGAACGGGCGGACTCTGGCTATATTCTTTAAATGAAAAATAAAATCCTGTTTTTGTAACATTTTTAATATGTGAAATAAAATTGAGCTCAGTCCCCTTAAAAGCCCCATCCTTCAGTTTTCCATAGTGTAGTGGTTATCACGTTTGCCTTACATGCAAAAGGTCCCCAGTTCGAAACTGGGTGGAAACATGGCCTTTCAAGGCCTCCTTTTACAAAAAAAATCAAGGTGATAAATGGGAACAAGGATATGTGTAAACCTGGGGGGTAAGGATGCTGAAGGCGCTGCATTCAGGTTGCAGTCTCTAATGAGGCATGGGTTCAAATCCCACTTCTGACAGTGCGGGGACGCAAGTCTTTCCAGTTCCAGTTAAAAGCCCGGCTCCTCATGTAGTTTCTATAAAGTACCAAGGTATTGTCCTGTTGTCCTTGTATTTCGAGGGCAAAAGGAGGCATTTGCAAGAGGACCTCAGACCTGGTCACCTGAACAGGGACTTGAATCCGGGACACTCAGATCAAAAGTTTCATGTTCAGGACCAAATGGTCCTTCGAGCCGAATATCTTCCCAGTGACCTGCAAGATCCAGAGGCAGGAAGGGATGTTCTGTGCCTCCATTGTCGAGGCGGCTGTGGCCCTAAGGTGGTCAGGGCCTATCGTGGCGGTACTCCTAGAACCCGTTGGTGAGGGATGCCGTCAAGCTGAAGGAGTTCTATTGGGCCTTTTTGGCTCATGGGACTTCAGCTGACAGGAACCGACAGGCCAAGTGGTCCGCGGCTTTGGCATTCGCTGTAGTATTAGTATTCGCTACTTGGGAACATTTCAATCAAAAAAAACAAAGGAGTTTATGGAGAATGCAGGCATTGATCCCGCTACCTCTAACACGCTAAGCGAGCGCTCTACCATTTAAGCTAATTCCCCTGCTGATGAAGTGTTGGCAGAGAAAGTCCAGTCTCATAACTGTATTCCTTTGCTGGAGTACGTCAAAGCGACACAGTCTCTGCCTTTCAGAGTGCAGCCATGATGCAGTCCCTGGTTGTCTAGTGGCTGGGACTTGGTGCTTTCACCACCGCGGCTGCTGTTCGATTCCCGGTCAGGGAACTGACATTTGGTTCGGTTTTGACTGGAGATAGGATTTGTATTGGTCCTCGGTCTGTGAACTGCTGTCACTGCACATGAGAACAATTTCAAGTCCGCCAATTGAATCCCGGTCTACCTGTTCAACGGACATGTAAACAGTGCAGGTACCCTCCTTTGTGCGGCTTCATTTCAGTGTCTTCCGTTGTCAGCGAACCTCACAAGGTCACAGTTTTTTCCTGATCAGGGCACCGTATTGGGTTGTGTGAATGAGTGGTCTAAAGCACCAGATTAAGGCTCCTTTCGCTCAGGAGCCATTGGTTGAAATCCCACAGCTGTCGTTTTCCTGGTCAGGTCCATTATCCACGGCTGGAATGATTTGGTAGCAAAGGACTGTCAGATTGTACAACACAGCTGAGCACTTGGAGAAGAAGATGAATAGAGGTCTTGTTCTCCCGGACTGGTTGTTGCAACCGCAACCCTGCTCAAGGTTCAACGTGACATACAAAACAGGAACTCCCCGTCTGGGAATCGAATCGCGCAATCTTCCATGTGACAGGCGGAGATACTGGCCACTATACTAACAAGGACTGCTGCTGAGTCGATGTAGTGTCGATTGGCCAAAGCGGAATTCAGAACAGGCTTCTGGCCCATGACCGTTTTTATGGTAGCTGGAGACTTCAACCAGTGAAATCCTTCCCATTTTCCGTAGCTCTTATCCTCATCAACGGACTGTATTCCCCACCCGTTACCAGCATGGGGACATTCCAACCCAAGATGAGAACACACTGGACTAGGTACACAACAACATACGTGGCACAGACACAGCTTCACCCTGCCCCCACTTTTACCCACGACTGAAAAAGCAGAACACCACCTCAGAAGCTGAAATACTCACTTAGGAGGAAGTTAGACTGAAGTTCTAAAGGTCCCTGGTTCTAGCCCGGTTTTCAGAACAATCCCTGTTTATGTTGTGACTTGGCAAATAGCTTGAAAAGGCTTATTGGCTGGCTGAAAGGACCTTAACTTCATTCTTCAAAAGGCCAGACATCCAGCCATCCAGACAAGGTTAGAGGAGGTTACAAGCCTATTTACAAACCATTGACTCCAAGGGCACAAGTTGAGTCCACCGAGATATCAAAGTGACCCCGAGGGTGACTAAGGTGTTTCTTTCAAGCCGCGATTGTGATGTCTTGTTTTGTTGAAGAAAAGCCCATAATTTCTGGAACAATTTTCCCTACAAAGGAGACATCTTTGTCTATTTGTTTTATTTATTTTGAGGGCAAAATGAGGCGTTTGCAAGTGGACCTCAGACCTTGTCACCTGAACAAGTAGTTGAATCCCGGACACTCAGATCAAAAGTTTCATGTTCGGGACCAAATGGTCCTTTGAGCCAAATATCTTCCCAGTGACCTGCAAGATCCAGAGGGAGGCAGGGATGTTCTGTGCCTCCATTGTCGAGGCGCCTGTGGCCCTAAGGCGGATGCCATTGGTGAGGGATGCCGTCAAGCTGAAGGAGTTCTATTGGGCCTTTTTGGCTCATGGGACTTCAGCTGACAGGAACCGACAGGCCAAGCGGTCCGCGACTTTGGCATTCCCTAAGGCAAAAACTCTGACATGGGAGGAGTTTGGAGGAGCCATGAAGAAGGACTTCCGGACGGCTTCGCAGAGATTCTGGACCACCATCCGGCATCTCAGAAAAGGAAAGCAATACACAGTGAAGACGCCGTCAAACGCTTGGCTGTACTCATTTGCCCCAAAACAACATCCTTAGGTCGCTGGTTCAAGTCCGGCTCGAAGGACAAGCTGTTTCTTATGTTATGTCTGCCAGGAAAGAATGGCAATACCGTCTTGTCTGAAGGACTTCCGCTTCCCTGTCAATGAAGTTGGACTTGAGTCTTTATCACGCAGTCTGAAATTGGCAAACGGAGTAATTCTGATTGAGTGATCATTTGAGTGTCTATTTGAATACGTTTCCTCTCAACTCCTGTTGGAAAAGGACAGCCATTTCCGTGAGAGCAAGACCCCTGGTCCATGGTGTAATGGTTAGCACTCTGGACTCTGAATCCAGTGGTCCAAGTTCAAGTCTTGGTGGAACCTACTTGCCCTGCAGCAATTGAGTGTTTGGACTGAGTCTTCCTGTAAGAGTATGATGACTTATTGACTTACTCTACAAATCAGTGGTAACCGTGGATCAGGATGAGGTCCCCAAACGACGCCAATGTCTGTGACAGCTGATGTTAAGGATCAGCTGATCAGAAGATACTTGGTTTGTGTGCGGGGCCACAAGCCTTTCCAGTTACAGTTAAAAGCCAGGCTCCTCATGTAGTTTCCATAGAGTACCAAGGGATTGTCCTGTTGCCCTCGTAGTTTGAGGGCAAAAAGGAGGCGTTTGCAAGTGGACCTCAGACCTGGTCACCTGAACAGGGACTTGAATCCCGGACACTCAGATCAAAAGTTTCATGTTCAGGTGACTGGCTCAACCTTTGTCTTGTCTGACGACAAACTCTTTTTGTCCAGAAGATATTTGGATTGTCCATGTGGATAGTAAGACCTCAGTCCATCTTGGGGGTGGACATTTCGGGACCGGGGCCTCTTCATCTCTGCAAGGACAAGTACAGTATGCCAGAAGATTTTGTCTTCATTGAGTTGTCCTTATTTATCAAGGGCCTGGATAGCTAAGTTGGTAGAGCATCAGACTTTTAATCTGAGGGTCCAGGGTTCAAGTCCCTGTTCAGGCGGTGAGGAGAAGTATTAAATGTGAAACCAATTTCTTTTATCCTCCTCCTGTGGTCAAGTCCAAAATGCCAGAAGACTTCTGCTTCCTCATCCTCAACACCGAGAAGGCCAAAGAGAAGCGACACACTCTCTGCCTTTCTGAGTGCAGACCAAAAGCAGTCCCTGGTGGTCGAGTGGCTAGGATTTGCTGCTCTCACCGCTGTGGTCCGGGTTCGATTTCCGTTCAGGGAATTGACATTTGGATAGGTTTTGACTGGAGGTAGGATTTGTCTTCGGCCTCGGTGGAATGGTTGGGGTCACCTTGATGCGCTACTTGAGAACAATAAATCACGTACTGGGTTTCTTCACTATTCCATGATAAGAGACTAATCTAGAGAACGAGGCCAGGATTAGGTTTGGGGTATTTGTCTCACGCTGAGGGATAGATCCTGGACTCATTTCCGATCCCAACATCTCTTTTACAAAATACAAAGGATTCCTTGGAGAATGCGGGTATCGACTCTGCTACTTCTCGCATGCTAAGCAAGCACTTTACCATTTGAGGTAATTCCCCTGGTTTGGGGTATTTGTCGGATGCTAAGGGGTGATCCAATCCCAACATCTCTTCTACAAAAGGCAAAGAACTCCTTGGAGACTGTGGGCATTGATACCACAACAAGACAAGACAAGGTGCCAGAAGGGAGAATGCAGTTAGGACTGGGTTTAGGTTAGGACTGGGTTTAGGGTGATACCTATGGCTGTATTTGGCCTAGATATCGGGATTGGGGCCCGGATTAGTATTCGCTACTTGGGAACATTTCATCAAAAAAACAAAGGAGTTCATGGAGAATGCGGGCATTGATCGAATGACAAATGACAAATGACAAATTAACATAACGGGAGGGTTAAGATGACTACACTTCCAAAATTCTCAGCTATGACTGAACCTCTCGCTCCTTTGTTCCCTGAGAAACTCGGTTGGCTGTGGAATTGATCAAACATCAAGAAGTCCACATCAATTAAAAAAAAAATTAAAAAGTGATATCTTGGCTGAAAAAGGCCTGGTTAGCTCAGTCGGGAGAGCATGAGACTCTTAATCTCAGGGTTGTGGGTACGAGCCCCACATTGGGTGGTTCAGCTCTTTTGGTGATACATCTTGAAAATTTCTTTCCTGTGGAAAATTCTGCAACATGCGGAAAACATTTCATTCGAAGTACACAAAAACAAATCCCATTCTTGTCTGACCACAAATGCTAGAGCGCTCACTTCGCATGTGAGATGAAGTGGAATCGATGCCTGCATTCTCCAAATGGTATATTATGCCTTTTTCTTGCCAAAAAAGCATTCTCAATCTCCCACATCGTACCGGATACTTGGATTAATTGCATTCTAATGATGTTTCCTAAAAACACAGGTGGTGTCAAAACTGGTGCATTAGTATAGTCCGATGAGGATGGGATTCGAACCCATGCATGCAGAACACAATGGATTAGCAGTCCATCACCTTAACCTCTCGGTCACCTCATCTCCTTCGTGGGGATGGTCTTGTGGACTTAAAATGACACATCTTAATTAGTGTTTTGGTGTTGCAGAAATTGTGGCAGCCTTCTTGTGCAGCGGGGGGATTTAACTCAAAGGCTAGAGTTCTTGCTCTACATGCAAGAAATAGCGGGTTTGATACCCGTATTGTCGAAATGATATGTTCTGGCTTTTTTTCCCCAACAAAAGCGTTCTTGATCTCCGACATCGTAGCTTATACTTTGATTCATTGCATGCTAATAATGTTTACTAAAAATACAGGTGTGGTCAAAACTAGTGCATTTTTACATCACCACACTTCAAGTGGACAGACAATCTTGGTAGCATGGCTACCGTGACAAAAGCCCATTTTCCTCTCCAGTAAATGTGCATCAGCTGAACACTTTGCAGACCTAATGCTGTGAACATTTGCGCGAACTCAAGGTCGAGTCCTACGTCCTGTTTGTGTCTGATTGTAACATGATATGCATCAGGATTCTGTATGTCACCTCCCAACTGCACTTGTCTGGTCTTAATATGTAATTGGCTGTGTTGTCGTGATCGACGTTGATGAAATCAATAGAACAAAGTCACCCCTTTACAAACTATTTGCCAACTCACGATGTAAACAGCAATTGTGCTGAAAACTGGGATTGAACCAGAGACCTTTAGAGATTCAATCCAACGCGCTCCCAACTGAGCAATTTCAGCTGCAAAAGGGTTTTTCTGCTTTTTCAGTCTGGGCTAAAAGTGGGGGTAGGGTGAAGCTGTGTCTGTGCCACGTACTATGTTGCTGTGTACCTGGTCCAGTGTGTTCTCATCTTGGGTTGGAATGTCCCCATGCTGGTAAAGGGTGGGAAATACAGTCCGTTGTAGAGGATAAGCGGTACAGTGGAGTTCACGGGTTGAAGTCGCCAGGTACCATAAAAATGGTAATGGGCCACGAGGGTGTTCTGAATTCCCCTTTGGCCAAATTGGCTAAATGGCCGTACAAAAAGCACTATACTTGGAGCCTGTGGTCAATGTCAACAGTTGGGCTAATTCAGTTCCGTTGAGACGGTGATTATGTACCAAGTCAGTTATGTCAGTCAGGATTTGGTCAAGGTTGTTGTGTGGTTTTGGCATGGATAAGGCTATGTATCTAAATTTAGGAGGAGTCCATGGTCTGTAAACATACTGAGGTACTCCCCCTGCTGTTGCGGAACTTGCGGGACCTTGCAAATTTCCCCACTGAGGGACGAATAAAGGCATATTTTATCTTCTACCATAGGGTAGGCTTTTGGCAAGAAGCCGGATTCTTAATCCTACTTCTTGCCATTCTTCATGCTTTCCCAAGTTCCAACATTTCCTTGGGAGCGAGTTTGATAACCTCGGGGTGGGGACATGATGTGCCAACGGGGTTGGGAGGATTCCAACTATGGTCTTTTGGTTTGAGTGTGTCATTTAATTGAGTCAAATCAAATGTTCCCCAAGAGAGGGTGGACATGGGTGTCTGTTCAGAGGCAGTTGCAGAGTGATCATAAATTGGAAATGTCGGGTACAAAGATGTGGCCTGAGTCGGAGTTTGTAGAACTACTGATGACTGAAAGTCTTGTTCCTTCTGTTCCCTGAGAAACAAGGTTGTCTGTGGAATTGATCAAACATCAAGGTGGCCACATCGATAAAAAAGAAAAACAAAAAATTATATCTACAGCAGAAAAAGGCCCGTTTTGCTCAGTCGGTAGCGCATGAGACTCTTACTCTGAGGGTCCTGGGTTCGAGCCCCACATTGGGCGGTTCAACTCTTTTGCTGATACATCTGAAATATGTCTTTCCTGTGGAAAATTGTTCAAAATGCAGAAAACATTGTATTCCAAATACAAAAAACAACCCCCTTCTTGTATGACCACAATTCCTAACTTGGTCGGCTGTGAAATTAACTAGGGACCTTTTGCGTGTTCGGCAAACGTGACAACCACGACACTATGGAAACCTGAAGGAAGGTGCTTTTAAGGGGACAGGCGAAGTCACAAAGCAGTTGCCAAACAATGAATCACGACGATGTGTCCAAAGTGGGGGCAGATTGACAATTGTGCAAATTTCTCAATTTCTTATCAATAAAGTAAATTTGATTAGAGATCAGATGATAGATGTTGATGGTAGACTGTCAGATTCTATTATAAAGAACAAGACCATGTAGGATAAAGTGCCTAGATTTCAATTTAAGAGGGTAAGTGTAGATGAGGTAGTAAAACTGTTGCATTCCATTAAAAGCGATGAGCCATGTGGTATTTATAATTTGGTTGGGAGGTTACTGAGGGCGGCAGCAAAGTTGATTCAGGAGCCGATTATTGAGAATGGTGTTTACCCACAGTCCTGGAAGATCGCAAAGGTGCTAGGTCGAAAAGGTTTACTTAAACAAGTTAATCCTTGTGTGCACGGTCATCTCCTTGGACTTCTCGGTGTTGAGGATGAAGGAGCAGAAATCTTCTGGCATACTGTACTTGACCACAGAAGGAGGATAAAGGAAGTAGGTTTAACATTTCAGGGAAGGGGCCTACCTTCACCACCTGAACAGGGACTTGAACCCTGGACCCTCAGATTAAAAGTCTGATACTCTTCCAACTGAGCTATCCAGGCCTTTGTTGACTGAGGACAACTCACAAGGTAAAATCTTCTGGCATACTGTACTTGACCTTGCAGAGATGAGAGCTTCTTCTCTGGCTCTCAACAAAGGCGGTCGCATCTTTCCCCTCTCCTCCCTATCCCTTATCTTCCCTGCTTTGTTGTCCCCTGTCCATCCTGTCGATGGAGTTTGACTTGATTCTTTGTCACGCAGTCTGAAATTGGCAAACTGAGAAATTCTGATTGAGTGATCAATGCAGTCTGTCCATTTTAATACATTTCGTCTCAACTCATGTTGAAAAAGGACAGAGCCATTTCCGTGAGAGCACAAGACCCCTGGATTGTACCCAAAAATACTTTGCGTTCATCAAAGAGTAAAGCTGGTGTCCTGGTTTGCAATGCCTCGATTGTTATGCCAGAAGGTGCGAGTCACATCGAAAACAAAGGGCATGCTGGAAGCATAGCATGCGTTAGTATGGCTTCAACTGAACAGAAGTTGGGCGGGTGTGAGTCTCTGTGGCGCAATCGGTCAGCGCGCTCGGCTGTTAACCGGGAGGCTGGTGGTTCGATCCCACCCAGGGACGTTCTCTGGATGCATGAGTGTCTCTGTTCATTTGTGTTTGCGCTCCACTCTTGCACAGCACTTGTGTGGTTCCCAATTGGCAAACTGTGTGTCAATGACTTTTCAAAAGCACATTCCAACTTCCATGGTCTAACACATTTGATCAGAAGTTAGGTTGATCAAGTCACAGATTGTTTCTGTTTGTTTCTGCACAGGTCTGGTGAAACACAGACCTTTTAGACACAGACCTTTTAGACCTAATATTTTCAAGCTCTGCTTGAAAATATTAGCTTTTGCAAAAGCGCCAGCCAGGATTATAGATTAAGAGATGACGGAATGATTTTATGTTAAAAGGAATCAAGTCAAACCCCATCAACTGGTAAGCACGGGCCCTTTAGAGAAGACACTGTACACTGTTGTGATTTTTTGACAGACATGTCTAGTAAACAGGAGATCCTGGGGGTCACTGGGGGGTCTCTGATCAGGGTCACGGGAACATTCCTTCTTCAGCACATTCAAACACTTTCTATTGTCTAAGCAAATGGATATAAGGGTGATAACTAACAAATTAATACCTGTATCTACATTTTATTCTAACAATCTGAAATATGTCTTTCCTGTGGAAAATTGTTCAAAATGCAGAAAACATTGTATCCCAGCAGTGCCTTCTCTGTGTTTCAGCAGCCCCTATGCTGTTATTTAAAAGAAGCCTAAAGACAAAGACAATACCCTTGTGTATTTGGACATTTGCAGGTTTAAGAAAACAAACCACATCAGCCAAATATCTTCTGGACAAAAGAGTGGTCAGACAAGACAAAGACAGTCACCTGAACATTAGACTTTTGATCTGAGTGTCCAGGATTCAAGTCCCTGTTCAGGTGACCAGTGATAGGGTCTGAGGTCCACTTGCAAACGCCTCCTTTTTGCCCACAAAATACAAGGGCAACAGGACAATCCCTTGGTACTTTATGGAAACGATGTGAGGTGCCTGGCTTTTAACTAGAAGTGGAAAGACTTGTGTAGCCCCTCACACAAACCATGTGTCTTCCTCCCATGCACATGTTGCCAGCTGATGCTTGACATCAGCAAAATTTTGGTTCTAGGACAATGGGGTCACCTGCCCCCATTGGTCTTTTCCAAGTGGTCACGGTGGCCGAGAGGTTAATGCGTTGGACTCGAAATCCAATGGGGTTTCCCCGCACAGAATTCTCACTTGCCAAGCGGGGGCCACGCGCGTGTTGTTGACATTGGCTGCCAGCCAATCAGGATGCGACACAGACATCAGACAAGCAAAGAGACTCGCCTGCCACGCGGGCATGATTACCATTACCATTACCATCTATCAGGGATGGACACTGAATTAGGAATCAATGCCAGAAACCTGCTACAGGATTTCAGATAATGTTTTGATGCAGACTGATTAATGATGTTAATCATGATGCCTCTGATTAATTAAATTAATTAATCAATTAAAATTAATTAAACCATTACCTGTGAGAGGTAAGTTACACCATTGCACTAAACATTGATAGAATAGTTAGTAATGGAGTTAGTAGTGAATAACTAACAATGCTTGTGGGGATTTTTTTTTGGTTTTGGACATCTTTCAGATAAATAAGCATGCAAACTGACATCATGGCTGTTCCTGACAAATGAACATAACGGGAGCGTTAAGATGACTACACTTCCAAAGTTCTCAGCTATGACTGAACCTCTCGCTCCTTTTTTCCCTGAGAAACTAGGTTGGCTGTGGAATTGATCAAACATCAAGAAGTCCACATCAATTAAAAAAAAAATTAAAAAGTGATATCTTGGCAGAAAAAGGCCCGGTTAGCTCAGTCGGGAGAGCATGAGACTCTTAATCTCAGGGTCGTGGGTTCGAGCCCCACATTGGGCGGTTCAGCTCTTTTCGTGACACAGACCTGGTAGACCCAAATGAGTAGTGAGGGTGTGCTGGGAACGTCTGGCAGAGTCTCCCGTTCGTCGAGTCTTCAACTCTCACCTCTGGCAGAGCTTCAACTGCATCCCGGAGGAGGACCGGAATATTGAGTCCGAATGGGCCATAATCTGTGCCTCCATTGCTGAGGTGGCTGACCAGAGCTGCGGCCGCAAGGCCGTCGGTGCCAGTCGTGGCGGCAGGCCCAGAACCCGATGGTGGACACCAGAAGTCAGGGCCTCCGTCAAGCTGAAGAAGGTACTGTCAGGCCAAACGATTTGCGGCTTCGGCGGTTGTCCAGGCAAAAACTCGGGTGTGGGAGGAATTCGGTGAGGCCATGGAGCACGACTTTCAGTTGGCCTCGAAGGGGTTCTGGCAAATCGTCCGGCGCCTCCGAAAAGGGAAGCAGAGCCCAGTCCACACTGTTTACAGTGGAGACGGGGCCTGCTGACCTCGACTGGGGATTTGTTTTGGTGAAGTAGGTGCAGACACATCTATTAAAAAATGAAAATACAAAATATACAGAATGCAGTATAAATATATGTACGCAGTCTGTTTTTGTTTGTTATTCTGAAAGTGATTGTTTTTCCTAAGAGTCCAACCTGAGCGTTAGTTTAACGCATATAGAGTGTCAAAGTGGCAAGGTGAGGCAGAGGTGGGGTGTGAACAGTGTCAGGGGGGGGGGGGTTCGGGCCTTGTTGATGAGGCTGACAGCAGACAGGAAGAAACTGTTCTTGTGGCGTGAGGTTTTGGTCCTGATGGACCGCAGCCTCCTCTAAAAAAAAATAGCAAGACAGCCTCAAGGTCCAACAGTGTTAAGGCAGTCCCATAGTGTCCCCACATCATGCCATGTGTCTATTTGCCTTGAGACATGAGTAAATTAGCTTAAATGCTAACATGCTAATGGTCATCATGTTAGCACCAAGCAAGAGAGTCCTTTTTCAGTCGGGTCTAAAAGTGGGGGCAATGTGAAGCTGTGTCTGTGCCACCTACTATGTTGCTGTGTCCCTGGTCCAGTGTGTTGCCATCTTGGGTTGGAATGTCCCCATGATGGTAACGGGTGGGGAATACAGTCCGTTGATGAGGATAAGCGGGATGGATTTCAGTGGTTAAAGTCTCCAGCTACCATGAAAACGGTCATGGGCCACGAGCGTGTTCTGAATTCCCCTTTGGCCAATCGACACCACATCAACTCAGCAGCAGTCCTCGTTAGTATAGTGGACAGTATCTCCGCCTGTCATGTGGAAGACCGGGGTTCGATTCCCCGACGGGGAGTTCCTCTTTTGTATGTCACAATGTCACGTTGCGGTTGCAACAACCAGTCCGGTTAAACAAACCCTTCTCATCAGAACAAAACCTCTCTTAATCTTCTTCTCAAGGTGTTCAGGTGTCTTGTACAATCTGACAGTCTTTTGCTGCCAAATCATTCCAGTCGTGGATAATGGAGCTGACCAGGAAAATGCCAGCTGTGGGATTTCAACCAGAGCCTCCTGAGCGTAAGGAACCTTAATCTGGCGCCTTCGGTCACTCATCCACCCAACCTAAAACGGTGCCCTGATCAGGAAAAAAACAACTGTGACCTTGTGAGGTTCACTGACAACAGAGGACACTCAAAAGGAGCCGCACAAAGCAGGGTACTTGTACAGATGTCGGCAGCAGAGTGGCGCAGCGGTAGCGTGCTGGGCCCATAACCCAGAGGTCGATGGATCGAAACCATTCTCTGCTATGGCTGTGCTCTTTACGTGTCCTTTGAAGAGCTTGCAGATGTATTGTCTTTGTTACTTAGCTGACCTGGTCCAGTAAAGAGTTCACGCTTCCTTTACTGATGTTCTCGATGCATTTATTGCTCTTGAGTGCATTCACACGCCATTGCGGGACAACAGAATCGGTGACAAAGGGCAGCCTTAGCGGAGGCCAACGTTTACCGGAAACAGGCTCGACTTACTACTGACAATGCGAACCAGACCCCTGCCCCGTTTGTACAAGGACCAGATAGCACGTAGTAGCGCGCCACCAATCCCCCCAAAGTTCGCCACAAGGGACACGGTCGAATGCCTTTTCCAGATCCGCAAAGTACATGTAGACTGGTTGGGCAAACTCCCATGCACCCTCCAGCACCCTCGTGAGGGTGTAGAGCTGGTCCAGTGTTCCATGACCAGGACGAAAACCGCATTGGACCTCTTGTAACAGAGGTTCGACCAACGGTCGTACCCTTCTCTCCAGCACCCTGGAATAGACTTTCCCAGGGAGGCTGAGGAGTGTGATCCCCCTATAGTTGGAACACACCCTCCGGTCACCCTTCTTGAAAAGGGGGACCACCACCCCGGTCTGCCAATCCAAAGATACTGTTCCCGACTTCCAGGCAATGTTGAAGAGACGTGCCAGCCAAGACAGTCCCTCAACATCCAGCAGTTCCAGCCGGGGGAGGACCGGGATATTGAGTCCGAATGGGCCATATTCCGTGCCTCCATTGCTGAGGCGGCTGACCGGAGCTGCTGCCGCAAGGCGGTCGGTGCCAGTAGTGGCGGCAGGCCCCGAACCCGATGGTGGACACCAGAGGTCAGGGCCGCCGTCAACCTGAAGAAGGAGTCCTATCCAGCATTGATGGCTTGTGGGACTCCGGAAGCAGCTGACAGGTACTGTCAGGCCAAACGGTCTGCAGCTTCGGCGCTTGTCCAGGGATAAACTCGAGTGTGGAAGGAATTCGGTGAGGCCATGGAGCACGACTTTCGGTCGGCCTCGAAGGGGTTCTGGCAAACCGTCCGGCGCCTCCGAAAAGGGAAGCAGTGCCAAGTCCACACTGTTTACAGTGGAGACGGGGCCTGCTGAACTCGACTGGGGATTTGTTTTGGTGAAGTAGGTGCAGACACATCTATTAAAAATGAAAATACAAAATATACAGAATGCAGAATAAATATATGTACGCAGTCTGTTTTTTGTTTGCAGTCTGATTGTTTTTCCTAAGAGTCCAAACTGAGCGTTAATTTAACGCATATAGAGTGTCAAAGTGGCAGGGTGAGGCAGAGGTGGGGTGTGAACAGTGTCGGGGGGGATCCGGGCCTTGTTGATGAGGCTGACAGTAGACAGGAAGGAACTGTTCTTTTAGCGTGAGGTTTTGGTCCTGATGGACCGCAGCCTCCTCTCAAAGAGACTGTGTCCGGGGTAAAAAAAAAAACTAGCAAAACAGCCCCAAGGTTCAAAAGCGTTAAGGCAGTCCCATAGTGTCCCCACATCATGCCATGTGTCTATTTGCCTTGAGACATGAGTAAATTAGCTTAAATGCTAACATGCTAATGGTCATCATGTTCGCACCAAGCAAGAGAGTCCTTTTTCAGTCGGGTCTAAAAGTGGGGGCAATGTGAAGCTGTGTCTGTGCCACCTACTATGTTGCTGTGTCCCTGGTCCAGTGTGTTCCCATCTTGGGTTGGAATGTCCCCATGCTGGTAACGGGTGGGGAATACAGTCCGTTGATGAGGATAAGAGCTACGGAAAATGGGAAGGATTCCACTGGTTGAAGTCTCCAGCTACCATAAAAACGGTCATGGGCCACAAGCCTGTTCTGAATTCCGCTTTGGCCAAACGACACTACATCGACTCAGCAGCAGTCGTTGCGGTAGAAAATGAATGAATGAATGAATGAATGAAGGACTTCAAAGGCCATGTTTCCACCCAGTTTCGAACTGGGGACCTTTTGCGTGTTGTATCCAGTCGTATTGACTATCGCAATGCCCTTTCTGGTCTTCCTAAAAGAAGTCTACAACTTTTACAGAACAGCTTTTGCTGCACGTGTGCTGACGAGGACCAGAAGGCAGGCGCATATTACACCGCTTCTAAAATCACTGCATTGGCTCCCAGTATGTTTCAGGATCCATTTGAAGGTTCTCTTAATGTTTTTTAAATGTCTTAGGGGTTGTGGGCCTTCTTATTTTTCTGAATTTCTTTTATGTTATGAACCCTCGCGGTCCATCAGGTCCTCCAACAACCTGTTATGTATTCCCAGCCCATCAGTCATCCGGGAAATATGAATTGTGTGTCCAAACTGGGGATGGATGCTCGTGTACACACCTTCAGACATCAAGAACATATCCTTGTTCCTATTTGTCATCTTGATTTTTTTTGTAAAAGGAGGTCTTGAAAGGCCATGTTTCCACCCAGTTTCGAACTGGGGACCTTTTGCGTGTGAGGCAAACGTGATAACCACTACACTATGGAAACCTGAAGGGAGGGGCTTTTAAGGGGACTGGTGAAGTCACAAAGCAGTTGCCAAACAATGAAACACGACGATGTGTCCAAAGTGGGGGCAGACAATTGTCCAAATGGACAAAGATTTCTCCTTTGTAGGGAAAATTGTTCCAGAAATAATGGGCCTTTCTTCAACAAAACAAGACATCATAATTGCGGCTTGAAAGAAACACCTTAGCCACCCTCTGGGTCACTTTGATATCTCGGTGGACTCAACTTGTGCCCTTGGAGTCAATGGTTTGTAAATAGGCTCCTCTAACCTTGTCTGGATGGCTGGATGGCCTTTTGAAGACTGAAGTTAAGGTCCTTTCAGCCAGCCAATAAGCCTTTTCAAACTATTTGCCAAGTCACAACATAAACAGGGATTGTTCTGAAAACCGGGCTTGAACCAGGGACCTTTAGAACTTCAGTCTAACGTTCTCCTAAGTGAGTATTTCAGCTTCTAAGGTGGTGTTCTGCTTTTTCAGTTGTGGGTAAAAGTGGGGGCAGGGTGAAGCTGTGTCTGTGCCACGTATGTTGTGGTGTAGCTGGTCCAGTGTGTTCTCATCTTGGGTTGGAATGTCTCCATGCCGGTAACGGGTGGGGAATACAGTCCGTTGATGAGGATAAGAGCTACAGAAAATGGGAAGGATTTCACTGATTGAAGTCTCCAGCTACCATAAAAACGGTCATGGGCCACAACCCTGTTCTGAATTCCGCTTTGGCCAATCGACACTACATCGACTCAGCAGCAGTCCTTGTTAGTATAGTGGCCAGTATCTCTGCCTGTCACATGGAAGATTGCGCGGTTCGATTCCCAGACGGGGAGTTCCTGTTTTGTATGTCACGTTGAACCTTGAGCAGGGCTGCGGTTGCAACAACCAGTCCGGGAGAACAAGACCTCTTATTCATCTTCTTTCCAAGTGCTCAGCTGTGTTGTACAATCTGACAGTGCTTTGCTACCAAATCATTCCAGTCGTGGATAATGGACCTGACCAGGAAAATGACAGCTGTGGGATTTCAACCAGTGGCTCCTGAGCGAAAGGAGCCTTAATCTGGTGCTTTAGATCACTCATCCACACAACCCAAAGCGGTGCCCTGATCAGGAAAAAACTGTGACCTTGTGAGGTTCGCTGACAACGGAGGACACTGAAATGGAGCCGCACAAAGGAGGGTACCTGCACTGTTTACGTGTCCGTTGACCAGGTAGACCGGGATTCAATTGGCGGACTTGTTTTTATGTGCAGTGACAGCAGTTCACAGACAGCGCTTAAAGATGACCCGAACCGTTCGACCGAGGACCAAGACAAATCCTATCTCCAGTCAAAACCTAACCAAATGTCAGTTTTCTGACCCGGAATCGAACAACAGCCGCGGTGGTGAGAGCACCAAGTCCCAGCCACTAGACAACCAGGGACTGCATCATGGCTGCACTCTGAAAGGCAGAGACTGTGTCGCTTTGACGTAGTCCAGCAAAGTTATGAGACTGGAACTTCTCTGCCAACACTGCATCAGCAGGGGAATTAGCTCAAATGGTAGAGCGCTTGCTTAGCATGTGAGAGGTAGCGGGATCAATGCCTGCATTCTCCATAAACTTATTTGTTTTTTGATAAAATGTTCCCAAGTAGCGAATACTAATCCGGGCCCCAATCCCGATATCTAGGCCAAATACAGCCATAGGTATCACCCCAAACCCAGTCCTAACCTATACCCAGTCCTAACTGCATTCTCCCTTCTAGCACCTTGTCTTGTCTTGTTGTGGTATCAATGCCCACAGTCTCCAAGGAGTTCTTTGCCTTTTGTAGAAGAGATGTTGGGATTGGATCACCCCTTAGCATCCGACAAATACCCCAAACCAGGGGAATTACCTTAAATGGTAAAGTGCTTGCTTAGCATGCGAGAAGTAGGAATGGAATAGTGAAGAAACCCAGTACGTGATTTATTGTTCTCAAGTAGCGCATCAAGGTGACCCCAACCATTCAACCGAGGCCAAAGACAAATCCTACCTCCAGTCAAAACCTATCCAAATGTCAATTCCCTGAACGGAAATCGAACCCGGACCACAGCGGTGAGAGCAGCAAATCCTAGCCACTCGACCACCAGGGACTGCTTTTGGTCTGCACTCAGAAAGCCAGAGAGTGTGTCGCTTCTCTTTGGCCTTCTCGGTGTTGAGGATGAGGACGCAGAAGTCTTCTGGCACTTGCAAACGCCTCCTTTTTGCCCTCAAATTACGAGGGCAACAGGACAATCCCTTGGTACTCTATGGAAACTACATGAGGAGCCTGGCTTTTAACTGTAACTGGAAAGGCTTGTGGCCCCGCACACAAACCAAGTATCTTCTGATCAGCTGATCCTTAACATCAGCTGTCACAGACATTGGCGTCGTTTGGGGACCTCATCCTGATCCACGGTTACCACTGATTTGTAGAGTAAGTCAATATACTCTTACTGTTAAAGGAAGAAACAGTCCAAACACTCAATTGCTGCAGGGCAAGTAGGTTCCACCAAGACTTGAACTTGGACCACTGGATTCAGAGTCCAGAGTGCTAACCATTACACCATGGAACCCTTTGTTTTGGATGTGACTGGCACCTTCTGGCGTAACAATGGAGGCTTTGCAAACAAGGACAACAACTTTACTCTTTGATGAGCGCTAAGTATTTTCGGGTACAATCCAGGGGTCTTGAGCTCTCACGGAAATGGCTGTCCTTTTCCAACAGGAGTTGAGATGAAACGTATTCAAATAGACACTCAAATGATCACTCAATCAGAATTACTCCGTTTGCCAATTTCAGACTGCGTGACAAAGACTCAAGTCCAACTCCATTGACAGGGAAGCGGAAGTCCTTCAGACAAGACGGTATTGCCATTCTTTCCTGGCAGACATAACATAAGAAACAGCTTGCCCTTCGAGCCGGACTTGAACCAGCGACCTAAGGATGTTGTTTTGGGGCAAATGAGTACAGCCAAGCATTTGATGGCGTCTTCACTGTGTATTGCTTTCCTTTCCTGAGATGCCGGATGGTGGTCCAGAATCTCTGCGAAGCCGTCCGGAAGTCCTTCTTCATGGCTCCTCCAAACTCCTCCCATGTCAGAGTTTTTGCCTCAGCGAATGCTAAAGCCGCGGACCGCTTGGCCTGTCGGTTCCTGTCAGCTGAAGTCCCATGAGCCAAAAAGGCCCAATAGAACTCATTCAGCTTGACGGCATCCCTCACCAATGGCATCCGCCTTAGGGCCACAGCCGCCTCGACAATGGAGGCACAGAACATCCCTGCCTCCCTCTGGATCTTGCAGGTCACTGGGAAGATATTCGGCTCAAAGGACCATTTGGTCCCGAACATGAAACTTTTGATCTGAGTGTCCGGGATTCAAGTACCTGTTCAGGTGACAAGGTCTGAGGTCCACTTGCAAACGCCTCATTTTGCCCTCAAAATAAATAAAACAAATAGACAAAGATGTCTCCTTTGTAGGGAAAATTGTTCCAGAAATTATGGGCTTTTCTTCAACAAAACAAGACATCACAATCGCGGCTTGAAAGAAACACCTTAGTCACCCTCGGGGTCACTTTGATATCTCGGTGGACTCAACTTGTGCCCTTGGAGTCAATGGTTTGTAAATAGGCTTGTAACCTCCTCTAACCTTGTCTGGATGGCTGGATGTCTGGCCTTTTGAAGAATGAAGTTAAGGTCCTTTCAGCCAGCCAATAAGCCTTTTCAAACTATTTGCCAAGTCACAACATAAACAGGGATTGTTCTGAAAACCGGGCTTGAACCAGGGACCTTTAGAACTTCAGTCTAACTTTCTCCTAAGTGAGTATTTCAGCTTCTGAGGTGGTGTTCTGCTTTTTCAGTCGTAGGTAAAAGTGGGGGCAGGGTGAAGCTGTGTCTGTGCCATGTATGTTGCTGTGTACCGGGTCCAGTGTGTTCTCATCTTGGGTTGGAATGTCCCCATGCCGGTAACGGGTGGGGAATACAGTCCGTTGATGAGGATAAGAGCTACGGAAAATGGGAAGGATTCCACTGGTTGAAGTCTCCAGCTACCATAAAAACGGTCATGGGCCACAAGCCTGTTCTGAATTCCGCTTTGGCCAAACGACACTACATCGACTCAGCAGCAGTCGTTGTTAGTATAGTGGCCAGTATCTCCGCCTGTCACATGGAAGATTATGCGGTTGACCAGGTAGACCGGGATTCAATTGGCGGACTTGGAATTGTTTTTATGTGCAGTGACAGCAGTTCACAGACAGCGCTTAAAGATGACCCGAACCGTTCGACCGAGGACCAAGACAAATCCTATCTCCAGTCAAAACCTAACCAAATGTCAGTTCCCTGACCGGGAATCGAACAACAGCCGCGGTGGTGAGAGCACTAAGTCCCAGCCACGAGACAACCAGGGACTGCATCATGGCTGCACTCTGAAAGGCAGAGACTGTGTCACTTTGACATACTCCAGCAAAGGAAAATAGTTATGAGACTGGACCTTCTCTGCCAACACTGCATCAGCAGTGGAATTAGCTCAAGTGGTAGAGTGCTTGCTTAGCATGTGAGAGGTAGCGGGATCAATGCCTGCGTTTCCCAAAAGCTCTTTTGTTTTTTTGTCATTAAATGTTCCCAAGTAGCGAATACTAATCCGGGCCCCAATCCCGATATCTAGGCCAAATACAGCCATAGGTATCACCCTAAACTGGATTCAGAGTCCAGAGTGCTAACCATTACACCATGGGACCCTTTGTTTTGGATGTGACTGGCACCTTCTGGGGTAACAATGGAGGCTTTGCAAACCAGGACAACAACTTTACTCTTTACGGCGTCTCATTGTGGTTGTGGCTGAGAATGCCACTATTGACTGAATTTGGATTAGATAATCAAGTCTTGTGGTGGAGAGTCTCAGGTGTAGAGTCTCAGGTGGAGAGGTGTGACGTTTCTGATCGAAATCAGAGGTCATCAGTTGGTCCTGAAAACGGTCTTGGCACTTCTTTTCACGATGAAAGGTATGAAAACAGCTCTGTTGCACTGGCCGGGAATCGGACCCGGGTCTACCACGTGGATCGATCCTGGACTCATTTCCGATCCTAACATCTCTTTTACAAAAGGCAAAGAACTCCTAGAAGACTGCGGGCATTGATCCCACAACAAGACAAGGTGATACCTATGGCTGTATTTGGCCTAGATATCGGGATTGGGGGCCGGGTTCGTGTTTGGTACTTGGGAACATTTAATCACAAAAAACAAAAGAGATTTTAGAGAATGCGGGCATTGATCCCGCTTCCTCTCACATGCGAAGCGAGCGCTCTACCATTTGAGCTAATTCTCCTGCTGTTGCAGCGTTGGCAGAGAAGGTCCAGTCTTATAACTATTTTGGTTCCTTTGCTGGACTACGTCAAAGCGACACAGTCTCTGCCTTTCTGAGTGCAGACCTAAAGCAGTCCCTGGTGGTCTAGTGGATAAGATTCGGCCAGGGTTCGATTCCCGGTCAGGAAATTGACATTTGGCTGGAGGTAGGTGGTCAACCTCCATCGCCAGATGGTCAACCTCCCACCTGTAGGCGAACTCGTCGTCCACAGTACCGAGGCCATGTCGGCGAAGACGGCACTACATGGCACAGATACAGCTTCACCCTTCCCCCACTTTAGGCCCCGACTGAAAAAGCAGAACCCACCATCGCAGCTAAAATAGGCCACTTGGAAGAGCATTGGACTGAAGTTCTAAAGGTCCTCACAAAAAACCTCACTCCTCCTGATGGTCGTTACGTCTTTCAATAATGGGGCGTTAAAATGTGCTCCTTCTGTTCCCTGAGAAACTCGGTCAGCTATAAAATTGATCAAACATCAGGAAGGCAACATCAATAAAAAGCAAAACAAAAAATGATATCTAGAGCAGAAAAAGGCCCGATTAGCTCAGCCGGTAGCGAATGAGACTTTTAATCTCAGGGTCGTTTGTTTGAGCCCCACATTGGGCGATTCAGCCCTTTTATTGATACATCTTGAAGGTGATTATTCATTATATTGTTTTAGTTTATTATACTCATCTGCACAATCTAAAAGATGACCCTAACCATTCGACCAAGACAAATCCTATCTCCAGTCAAAACCTAACCAAATGTCACTTCCCTGACCGGGAGTCGAACAACGGCCGCAGTGGTGAGAGCACCAAGCCCCAGTCACGAGACAACCAGGGACTGCATCATGGATGCACTCTGAAAGGCAGAGACTGTGTCGCTTTGACGTACTCCACCAATGGAACCAAAATAGTTATGAGACTGGACCTTCTCTGCCAACACTGCATCAGCAGGGGAATTAGCTCAAATGGTAGAGCGCTCGCTTAGCATGTGAGAGGTAGAGGGATCAATGCCTGCATTCTCCATAAACTCCTTTGTTTTTTTGATGAAATATTCCCAAGTAGCGAATACTAATCCGGGCCCCAATTCCGATATCTAGGCCAAATACAGCCATAGGTATCACCCTAAACCCAGTCCTAACCTAAACCCAGTCCTAACTGCATTCTCCCCTCTAGCACCATGTCTTGTCTTGTTGTGGGATCAATGCCCACAGTCTCCAAGGAGTTCTTTGCATTTTGGCGAAGAGATGTTGGGATTGGATCTACCCCTTAGCATCCGACAAATACCCCAAACCAGGGGAATTACCTCAAATGGTAAAGTGCTATCTTAGCATGCGAGAAGTAGCAGAGTCGATAGCCGCATTCTCCAAGGAATCCTTTGTATTTTGTAAAAGAGTTGTGGGATCGGAAATGAGTCCAGGATCTATCCCTCAGCGTCAGACAAATACCCCAAACCTAATCCTGGCCGCATTCTCTAGATTAGTCTCTTATCATGGAATAGTGAAGAAGCCCAGTACGTGATTCATTGTTCCCAAGTAGCGCATCAAGGTGACCCCAACCATTCCACCGAGGCCTTGCAGACATGAAGAGGCCCCGAAATGTCCACCCCCAAGATGGACTGAGGTCTTAAACTACCCACATGGACAATCCAAATATCTTCTGGACAAAAAGAATTCGTGGTCAGACAAGACAAAAGTTGAGCCGGTCACCTTAACATGAAACGTTTGATCTGAGTGTCCGGGATTCAAGTCCCTGTTCAGGTGACCAGGTCTGAGGTCCACTTGCAAACGCCTCCTTTTTGCCCTCAAAATACGAGGGCAACAGGACAATCCCTTGGTACTCTATGGAAACTACATGAGGAGCCTGGCTTTTAACTGGAACTGGAAAGGCTTGTGGCCCCGCACACAAACCAAGTATCTTCTGATCAGCTGATCCTTAACATCAGCTGTCACAGACATTGGTGTCGTTTGGGGACCTCATCCTGATCCACGGTTACCACTGATTTGTAGAGTAAGTCAATAAGTCATCATACTCTTACAGGAAGACTCAGTCCAAACACTCAATTGCTGCAGGGCAAGTAGGTTCCACCAAGACTTGAACTTGGACCACTGGATTCAGAGTCCAGAGTGCTAACCATTACACCATGGAACCCTTTGTTTTGGATGTGACTGGCACCTTCTGGCGTAACAATGGAGGCTTTGCAAACCAGGACAACAACTTTCAGCCAAGCGTTTGACGGCGTCTTCACTGTGTACTGCTTTCCTTTCCTGAGATGCCGGATGGTGGTCCAGAATCTCTTCGAAGCCGTCCGGAAGTCCTTCTCCATGGCTTCTCCAAACTCCTCCCATGTCAGAGTTATTGCCTCAGCGAATGCCAAAGCCGCGGACCGCTTGGCCTGTCGGTTCCTGTCAGCTGAAGTCCCATGAGCCAAAAAGGCCCAATAGAACTCCTTCAGCTTGACGGCATCCCTCACCAATGGCATCCACCTTAGGGCCACAGCCGCCTCGACAATGGAGGCACAGAACAAGACAAAGGTTGAGCCGGTCACCTTAACATGAAACGTTTGATCTGAGTGTCCGGGATTCAAGTCCCTGTTCAGGTGACAAGGTCTGAGGTCCACTTGCAAACGCCTCATTTTGCCCTCAAAATACAAGGACAACAGGACAACACCTTGGTACTTTATGGAAAATACATGAGGAGCCGGGCTTTTACCTGGAACTAGAAAGACTTGTGGCCCCGCACTGTCAGAAGTGGGATTTGAACCCACGCCTCATTAGAGACGGCAACCCTCCAGGTCTCACTCCTTCTGTTCCATGAGAAACTAGGTCAGCTGTGGAATTGATCAAACACCTTTCAAGCCGGAATTGTCTTGTTTTGTTGAAGAAAAGCCCATTATTTCTGGAACAATTTTCCCTACAAAGGAGAAATCTTTGTCAATTTGGACAATTGTCAATCTGGCCCCACTTTGGACACATCGTCGTGTTTCATTGTTTGGCAACTGCTTTGTGACTTTGCCAGTCCCCTTAAAAGACCCTTCCCTCTGGTTTCCATAGTGTAGTGGTTATCACGTTTGCCTCACACGCAAAAGGTCCCCAGTTCAAAACTGGGTGGAAACATGGCCTTTCAAGTCCTGCTTTTACAAAAAAATCAAGGTGACAAACCGGAACAAGGATATGTGTTTGATGTCTGAAGGTGTGTACACAAGCATCCATCCTCAATTTGGACACACAATCCATATTTCCCGCATGACTGATGGGCTGGGAATACATAACAGGCCGGTGTTGGAGGACCTGAGGAACCGCGATGGTTCATAACGTAAAAGAAATTCAGAAAGATAAGGCCCACAAGCCCTAAGAATTTAAAAACCTTTGAGAGATAAGAAAGAAAGATATATACCATTAATAAAAATAAGAAGGCCCACAACCCCTAAGACATTTAAAAACCATTAAGCGGTGTAATATGCGCCTGCCTTCTGTTCCTCGTCAGCACACGTGCAGCAAAAGTTGTTCGGTAAAAGTTGCAGACTTGTGATGTTTCTTTTAGGAAGACCAGAAAGCAGGGCATTGCAATAGCCAATACGACTGGTAATAAAAGCATGCATCAGCATCTCTCTATTTGCCCGAGAGAGGAACGGGCGGACTCTGGCTATATTCTTTAAATGAAACATAAAATCCTGTTGTTGTAACATGTTTAATATGTGAAATAAAATTGAGCTCAGTCCCCTTAAAAGCCCCATCCTTCAGGTTTCCATAGTGTAGTGGTTATCACGTTTGCCTTACATGCAAAAGGTCCCCAGTTCGAAACTGGGTGGAAACATGGCCTTTCAAGTCCACCTTTTACAAAAAAATCAAGGTGACAAATAGGAACAAGGACATGTACTTGATCTTTGAAGGGACTTGAACTCTTGACAATCAGATTAAAAGTATAATGCCCTACAAACTGAGCCTCCAGGCCTTTGGTCAGATGACTTGTTTTTGTGTATTTGTAATGCAATGTTTTCTGCATGTTGAGCAATTTTCAATAGGAAAGATATCTTCCAGATGTATCAATAAAAGCGATGAATCACCAAATGTGGGGCTCGAACCCACAATCATGAGATTAAGAATCTCATGCTCTACCGACTGAGCAAATCAGGCCTTTTCCTGCTCTAAATATCATTTTTTGTTCTGTTTTTATTGATGTGGCCATCCTGATGTTTGATCAATACCACAGCTGACCGAGTTTCTCAGGGAACAGAAGGAGCGAGACGTTCAGTCATCACTGAGAACTTTGGAAGTGGAGTCACCTTAAGTATGGTCTGCTTTGGTGAACTTCAAAGACATCATGACCAGTCTGCATCAAAGCATTGTCTTGTAATGGACTAGACTCAGCTGTCGGAAAAGTGTTGTCATGGTCTTTGTATAGAGGAACAATTACAGGAGGTTTTGAGGGTCAGGATGGCCGAGTGGTCGAAGGCGCTGCATTCAGGTTGCAGTCTCTAATGAGGCGTGGGTTCGAATCCCACTTCTGACAGTTTCTTGCATTTCGAAGTGGCGTCACCCAGTAAACCAGGGGTGCTTTTCAACATGACCGCTGCTGAAAAGTGTACAAAGCAGACCTATTGCATCCTGGGGTCTTGCGTTTCTCCAGAAAATAGTCTTTATACTTCAACATGACCTCGAATGAAAAGTATCAGAGTCATGGAAACACCAGAAGAGGACTGCTGGAATTGAACAAACGTGCCCCTCTTTGCTAGGCTATCTTTTACCCTCCTATGCTGTGTGCTGAATTTAAATTAGTTAAATTAGTTGTATCACTGGTTGAAATGCCACAGCTGGCATTTTCCTGGTATTGTACATTTGGTATTGTCATCCAATACTTCTCTACAAGAGAGGAGAAATATTATCTCAGGGAAGAAGTACATTTGAAACACTTGTATGCTAGTACTTACATATATGCACCCAGACAAGGTTAGAGGAGGTTACAAGCCAAACCATTGACTCCAAGGGCACAAGTTGAGTCCACTGAGTCATCAAGGTGAGCCCGAGGGTGGCTAAGGTGTTTCTTTCACAGCTCGTTTTTAAACCTTCAAGCCGCGATTGTCTTGTTTTGTTGAAGAAAAGCCCATTATTTCGGGAACATTTTTCCGTACAAAGGAGAAATCTTTGTCAATTTGGACAATTGTCAATCTGCCCCCACTTTGGACACATGGTCATGTTTCATTGTTTGGCAACTGCTTTGTGACTTCGCCAGTCCCCTTAAGAGCCCCTTTCTTCGGGTTTCCATAGTGTAGTGGTTATCACGTTTGCCTCACACGCAAAAGGTCCCCAGTTCGAAACTGGGTGGAAACATGGCCTTTCAAGTCCTTTTCTTACAAAAAAAAATCAAGGTGATAAATGGGAACAAGGATATGTGTAAACCTGGGGGGTAAGGATGCTGAAGGCGCTGCATTCAGGTTGCAGTCACTAATGAGGCGTGGGTTCAAATCCCACTTCTGACAGTGCGGGCCGCAAGTCTTTCCAGTTCCAGTTAAAAGCCCGGCTCCTCATGTAGTTTCTATAAAGTACCAAGGTATTGTCCTGTTGTCCTGAGGGCAAAAGGAGGCATTTGCAAGAGGACCTCAGACCTGGTCACCTGAACAGGGACTTGAATCCGGGACACTCAGATCAAAAGTTTCATGTTCGGGACCAAATGGTCCTTCAAGCCGAATATCTTCCCAGTGACCTGCAAGATCCAGAGGCAGGAAGGGATGTTCTGTGCCTCCATTGTCGAGGCGGCTGTGGCCCTAAGGTGGTCAGGGCCTATCGTGGCGGTACTCCTAGAACCCGTTGGTGAGGGATGCCGTCAAGCTGAAGGAGTTCTATTGGGCCTTTTTGGCTCATGGGACTTCAGCTGACAGGAACCGACAGGCCAAGTGGTCCGCGGCTTTGGCATTCGCTGAGCCAAAAACTCTGACATGGGAGGAGTTTGGAGAAGCCATGGAGAAGGACTTCTGGACGGCTTCGAAGAGATTCTGGACCACCATCCGGCGTCTCAGGAAAGGAAAGCAGTACACAGTGAAGACGCTGTCAAGCGCTTGGCTGTACTTATTCGCCCGAAAACACAAGACCTTAGATAGCTCAGTTGGAAGAGCGGAGGACTGTAGTGGTGCAAGCTGGCATCCTTAGGTCGCTGGTTCAAGTCCGGCTCGAAGGACAAGCTGTTTCTTATGTTATGTCTGCCAGGAAGGAATGGCAATACCGTCTTGAGTCTTTGTCACGCAATCTGAAATTGGCAAACAGAGTAATTCTGTGTGTCTATTTAACTACGTTTCATCTCAACTCCTGTTGGAAAAGGACAGCCATTTCCATGAGAGCACAAGACCCCTGGATTGTACCCGAAAATACTTTGCGCTCATCAGAGAGTAAAGTTGTTGTCCTGGTTTGCAAAGCCTCCATTGTTACGCCAGAAGGTGCCAGTCACATCCAAAACAAAGGGTTCCATGGTGTAATGGTTAGCACTCTGGACTCTGAATCCAGTTTAGGGTGATACCTATTTGGCCTAGATATCGGGATTGGGCCCCGGATTAGTATTCGCTACTTGGGAACATTTCAATCAAAAAAACAAAGGAGTTCATGGAGAATGCAGGCATTGATCCTGCTACCTCTCACATGCTAAGCGAGCGCTCTACCATTTAAGCTAATTCCCCTGCTGATGCAGTGTTGGCAGAGAAAGTCCAGTCTCATAACTATATTCCTTTGCTGGAGTACGTCAAAGCGACACAGTCTCTGCCTTTCAGAGTGCAGCCATGATGCAGTCCCTGGTTGTCTAGTGGCTGGGACTTGGTGCTTTCACCACCGCAGCTGTTGTTCGATTCCTGGTCAGGGAACTGACATTTGGTTCGGTTTTGACTGGAGATAGAATTTGTCTTGGTCCTCGGTCGAACGGTTCGGGTCATCTTTCAGCGCTGTCTGTGAACTGCTGTCACTGCACATAAGAACAATTTCAAGTCTGCCAATTGAATCCCGGTCTACCTGGTCAACGGACATGTAAACAGTGCAGGTACCCTCCTTTGTGCGGCTTCATTTCAGTGTCCTCCGTTGTCAGCGAACCTCACAAGGTCACAGTTTTTTCCTGATCAGGGCACCATATTGGGTTGTGTGGATGAGTGGTCTAAAGCACCAGATTAAGGCTCCTTTCGCTCAGGAGCCATTGGTTGAAATCCCACAGCTGTCGTTTTCCTGTTTAGGTCCATTATCCACGGCTGGAATGATTTGGTAAGATTAAGATTAAGATATGCCTTTATTCGTCCCTCAGTGGGGAAATTTGTATTGCACAGCAGCAAGAGTACAGAGTCAGTTAAGCAGTACAAAATACACAATATAGAAAAATAAACAATATAAACAACCCAAGTATTAACAGAAATCAACAGTTTTTCCCAGAGTTATATACAATACAGTATGTAGATAATATGAAACCAGATGAGATATATGACCAGTCTATACACTGAGATCCTGTTAGAGAGTTAATATGAGGCATTATGGAAATACTTCACATATAACTTAGTATATTGCATTAGAGCCCATAATATTGCACATGGAGGTTTATCAGATATTGCACAGTGAACGGGGTCTGGAGTAACTATACTGACTAAAAGCAAGTATTACACAGATGTACATAGCAGTGTAGAAGTCTATTGTGAGCGGTGCTGGTTGTACAGCCTGACAGCTGCAGGAAGAAAAGACCTGCGATATCGCTCCTTCACACACTTGGGGTGAAGCAGTCTATCGCTGAAGGAGCTCTCAAGTGCTGTCAAAGTGTCCTGCAGGGGGTGGGAGTCGTTCTCCAACATGGATGATAGCTTAGCCAGCATCCTCCTCTCTCCCACCACCTCCACTGGGTCAAGAGGGCAACCCAGTGCAGAGCTGGCCTTCCTGATGATCTTATCCAGTCTCTTCCTATCCGCAGCCGAAATGCTGCTGCCCCAGCAGACCACTCCCTGGAAAATGGCTGAAGCCACAACAGAGTCATAGAACGTCTTGAGGAGTGCCCCTTGCACTCCAAAAGACCTCAGTCTCCTGAGCAGATAGAGTCTGCTCATGCCCTTCCTGTAAAGTGCTTCCGTGTGATGAGTCCAGTCCAGTCTATTGTTGAGATGAACACCCAGGTACTTGTAAGATGTCACCATCTCAATGTCGATTCCCTGAATGTTCACTGGTGTTGGAGGAGAGTGGATGCGCCTGCGGAAATCCACCACCAGCTCTCTGGTTTTCCCCGTGTTGATCTGGAGGCAGTTCCGCTGGCACCAATCCACAAAGTCCCGTGTCAGTCCTCTGTACTCCAAGTCGTCCCCATCTGTGATGAGGCCAACAATTGCAGAGTCGTCAGAGAACTTCTGCAGGTGGCAGGTTGGTGTGTTGTAGGAGAAGTCTGCTGTGTAGAGGGTGAAAAGGAACGGAGCCAGGACCGTTCCCTGCGGAGCCCCCGTACTGCAGACAACCGTGTCGGACACACAGTCCCGTGTCCTCACATACTGTGGACGGTTGGTGAGGTAGTCCAGTATCCACGATGTGAGGTGCAGGTCCACCCCTGTGTGCTCCAGCTTGTCCCTCAGAAGTGCTGGCTGGATGGTGTTGAACGCACTGGAAAAATCAAAGAACATGATTCTCACCGTGCTCCCAGGTTTCTCCAGGTGAGAGAGCGCTCTGTGCTGGAGGAAGATGACGGCGTCGTCCACCCCAGTGCCAGGTTGATAGGCAAACTGAAGCGGGTCCATCGAAGGACCCACCAGGGGGCGGAGATGGTCAAGGATCAGCCGCTCCAGGGTCTTCATCAGGTGTGATGTAAGTGCCACCGGCCTGTAGCTGCTGAGGTCCTTGGGGTGCGGCGTCTTGGGGACAGGAACCACGCAGGATGTCTTCCACAGCTGTGGCACCCTCCGCAGCTTCAGGCTCAGGTTGAAGATGTGCTCAACAATCTCAACAATAGCAAAGGACTGTCAGATTGTACAACACAGCTGAGCACTTGGAGAAGAAGATGAATAGAGGTCTTGTTCTCCCGGACTGGTTGTTGCAACCGCAACCCTGCTCAAGGTTCAACGTGACATACAAAACAGGAACTCCCCGTCTGGGAATCGAACCGCGCAATCTTCCATGTGACAGGCGGAGATACTGGCCACTATACTAACAAGGACTGCTGCTGAGTCGATGTAGTGTCGATTGGCCAAAGCGGAATTCAGAACAGGCTTGTTGCCCATGACTGTTTTTATGGTAGCTGGAGACTTCAACCAGTGAAATCCTTCCCATTTTCCGTAGCTCTTATCCTCATCAACGGACTGTATTCCCCACCCGTTACCGGCATGGGGACATTCCAACCCAAGATGAGAACACACTGGACTAGGTACACAGCAACATACGTGGCACAGACACAGCTTCACCCTGCCTCCACTTTTACCCACGACTGAAAAAGCAGAACACCACCTCAGAAGCTGAAATACTCACTTGGGAGGAAGTTAGACTGAAGTTCTAAAGGTCCCTGGTTCTAGCCCGGTTTTCAGAACAATCCCTGTTTATGTTGTGACTTGGCAAATAGTTTGAAAAGGCTTATTGGCTGGCTGAAAGGACCTTAACTTCATTCTTCAAAAGGCCAGACATCCAGCCATCCAGACAAGGTTAGAGGAGGTTACAAGCCTATTTACAAACCATTGACTCCAAGGGCACAAGTTGAGTCCACCGAGATATCAAAGTGACCCCGAGGGTGACTAAGGTGTTTCTTTCAAGCCACGATTGTGATGTCTTGTTTTGTTGAAGAAAAGCCCATAATTTCTGGAACAATTTTCCCTACAAAGGAGACATCTTTGTCTATTTGTTTTATTTATTTTGAGGGCAAAATGAGGCGTTTGCAAGTGGACCTCAGACCTTGTCACCTGAACAGGTACTTGAATCCCGGACACTCAGATCAAAAGTTTCATGTTCGGGACCAAATGGTCCTTTGAGCCGAATATCTTCCCAGTGACCTGCAAGATCCAGAGGGAGGCAGGGATGTTCTGTGCCTCCATTGTCGAGGCGGCTGTGGCCCTAAGGCGGATGCCATTGGTGAGGGATGCCGTCAAGCTGAAGGAGTTCTATTGGGCCTTTTTGGCTCATGGGACTTCAGCTGACAGGAACCGACAGGCCAAGCGGTCCGCGGCTTTAGCATTCGCTGAGGCAAAAACTCTGACATGGGAGGAGTTTGGAGGAGCCATGAAGAAGGACTTCCGGACGGCTTCGCAGAGATTCTGGACCACCATCCGGCATCTCAGGAAAGGAAAGCAATACACAGTGAAGACGCCGTCAAATGCTTGGCTGTACTCATTTGCCCCAAAACAACATCCTTAGGTCGCTGGTTCAAGTCCGGCTCGAAGGACAAGCTGTTTCTTATGTTATGTCTGCCAGGAAAGAATGGCAATACCGTCTTGTCTGAAGGACTTCCGCTTCCCTGTCAATGGAGTTGGACTTGCGTTTTTGTCACGCAGTCTGAAATTGGCAAACGGAGTAATTCTGATTGAGTGATCATTTGAGTGTCTATTTGAATACGTTTCATCTCAACTCCTGTTGGAAAAGGACAGCCATTTCCGTGAGAGCTCAAGACCCCTGGATTGTACCCGAAAATACTTAGCGCTCATCAAAGAGTAAAGTTGTCCTGGTTTGCAAAGCCTCCATTGTTACGCCAGAAGGTGCCAGTCACATCCAAAACAAAGGGTTCCATGGTGTAATGGTTAGCACTCTGGACTCTGAATCCAGTGGTCCAAGTTCAAGTCTTGGTGGAACCTACTTGCCCTGCAGCAATTGAGTGTTTGGACTGTTTCTTCCTTTAACAGTAAGAGTATATTGACTTACTCTACAAATCAGTGGTAACCGTGGATCAGGATGAGGTCCCCAAACGACGCCAATGTCTGTGACAGCTGATGTTAAGGATCAGCTGATCAGAAGATACTTGGTTTGTGTGCGGGGCCACAAGCCTTTCCAGTTACAGTTAAAAGCCAGGCTCCTCATGTAGTTTCCATAGAGTACCAAGGGATTGTCCTGTTGCCCTCGTAATTTGAGGGCAAAAAGGAGGCGTTTGCAGGTGCCAGAAGACTTCTGCTTCCTCATCCTCAACACCGAGAAGGCCAAAGAGAAGCGACACACTCTCTGGCTTTCTGAGTGCAGACCAAAAGCAGTCCCTGGTGGTCGAGTGGCTAGGATTTGCTGCTCTCACCGCTGTGGTCCGGGTTCGATTTCCGTTCAGGGAATTGACATTTGGATAGGTTTTGACTGGAGGTAGGATTTGTCTTCGGCCTCGGTGGAATGGTTGGGGTCACCTTGATGCGCTACTTGAGAACAATAAATCACGTACTGGGTTTCTTCACCATTCCATGATAAGAGACTAATCTAGAGAACGCGGCCAGGATTAGGTTTGGGGTATTTGTCTCACGCTGAGGGATAGATCCTGGACTCATTTCCGATCCCAACATCTCTTTTACAAAATACAAAGGATTCCTTGGAGAATGCGGGTATCGACTCTGCTACTTCTCGCATGCTAAGCAAGCACTTTACCATTTGAGGTAATTCCCCTGGTTTGGGGTATTTGTCGGATGCTAAGGGGTGATCCAATCCCAACATCTCTTCTACAAAAGGCAAAGAACTCCTTGGAGACTGTGGGCATTGATACCACAACAAGACAAGACAAGGTGCTAGAAGGGAGAATGCAGTTAGGACTGGGTTTAGGTTAGGACTGGGTTTAGGGTGATACCTATGGCTGTATTTGGCCTAGATATCGGGATTGGGGCCCGGATTAGTATTCGCTACTTAGGAACATTTCATCAAAAAAACAAAGGAGTTTATGGAGAATGCGGGCATTGATCGAATGACAAATGAGAAATGACAAATGAACATAACGGGAGGGTTAAGATGACTACACTTCCAAAATTCTCAGCTATGACTGAACCTCTCGCTCCTTTGTTCCCTGAGAAACTCGGTTGGCTGTGGAATTGATCAAACATCAAGAAGTCCACATCAATTAAAAAAAAAATTCATTCGAAGTACACAAAAACAAATCCCATTCTTGTCTGACCACAAATGCTAGAGCGCTCACTTCGCATGTGAGATGAAGTGGAATCGATGCCTGCATTCTCCAAATGGTATATTATGCCTTTTTCTTGCCAAAAAAGCATTCTCAATCTCCCACATCGTACCGGATACTTGGATTAATTGCATTCTAATGATGTTTCCTAAAAACACAGGGGGTGTCAAAACTGGTGCATTAGTATAGTCCGATGAGGATGGGATTCGAACCCATGCGTGCAGAACACAATGGATTAGCAGTCCATCACCTTAATCTCGGTCACCTCATCTCCTTCGTGGGGATGGTCTTGTGGACTTAAAATGACACATCTTAATTAGTGTTTTGGTGTTGCAGAAATTGTGGCAGCCTTCTTGTGCAGCGGGGGGATTTAACTCAAAGGCTAGAGTTCTTGCTCTACATGCAAGAAATAGCGGGTTCGATACCCGTATTGTCGAAATGATATGTTCTGGCTCTTTTTCCCCAACAAAAGTGTTCTTGATCGCCGACATCGTAGCTTATACTTTGATTCATTGCATGCTAATAATGTTTACTAAAAATACAGGTGTGGTCAAAACTAGTGTATTTTTACATCACCACACTTCAAGTGGACAGACAATCTTGGTAGCATGGCATGGATTGTAACATGATATGCATCAGGATTCTGTATGTCACCTCCCAACTGCACTTGTCTGGTCTTAATATGTAATTGGCTGTGTTGTCGTGATCGACGTTGATGAAATCAAGAGAACAAAGTCAACCCTTTACAAACTATTTGCCAACTCACGATGTAAACAGCAATTGTGCTGAAAACTGGGATTGAACTAGAGACCTTTAGAGATTCAATCCAACGCGCTCCCAACTGAGCAATTTCAGCTGCAAAAGGGTTTTTCTGCTTTTTCAGTCTGGGCTAAAAGTGGGGGTAGGGTGAAGCTGTGTCTGTGCCACGTACTATGTTGCTGTGTACCTGGTCCAGTGTGTTCTCATCTTGGGTTGGAATGTCCCCATGCTGGTAAAGGGTGGGGAATACAGTCCGTTGTAGAGGATAAGCGGTACAGTGGAGTTCACGGGTTGAAGTCGCCAGGTACCATAAAAATGGTAATGGCCACGAGGGTGTTCTGAATTCCCCTTTGGCCAAATTGGCTAAATGGCCGTACAAAAAGCACTATACTTGGAGCCTGTGGTCAATGTCAACAGTTGGGCTAATTCAGTTCCGTTGAGACGGTGATTATGTACCAAGTCAGTTATGTCAGTCAGGATTTGGTCAAGGTTGTTGTGTGGTTTTGGCATGGATAAGGCTATGTATCTAAATTTAGGAGGAGTCCATGGTCTGTAAACATACTGAGGTACTCCCCCTGCTGTTGCGGAACTTGCGGGACCTTGCAAATTTCCCCACTGAGGGACGAATAAAGGCATATTTTATCTTCTACCATAGGGTAGGCTTTTGGCAAGAAGCCGGATTCTTAATCCTACTTCTTGCCATTCTTCATGCTTTCCCAAGTTCCAACATTTCCTTGGGAGCGAGTTTGATAACCTCGGGGTGGGGACATGATGTGCCAACGGGGTTGGGAGGATTCCAACTATGGTCTTTTGGTTTGAGTGTGTCATTTAATTGAGTCAAATCAAATGTTCCCCAAGAGAGGGTGGACATGGGTGTCTGTTCAGAGGCAGTTGCAGAGTGATCATAAATTGGAAATGTCGGGTACAAAGATGTGGCCTGAGTCGGAGTTTGTAGAACTACTGATGACTGAAAGTCTTGTTCCTTCTGTTCCCTGAGAAACAAGGTTGTCTGTGGAATTGATCAAACATCAAGGTGGCCACATCGATAAAAAAGAAAAACAAAAAATTATATCTACAGCAGAAAAAGGCCCGTTTTGCTCAGTCGGTTCGAGCCCCACATTGGGCGGTTCAACTCTTTTGTTGATACATCTGAAATATGTCTTTCCTGTGGAAAATTGTTCAAAATGCAGAAAACATTGTATTCCAAATACAAAAAACAACCCCCTTCTTGTATGACCACAATTCCTAACTTGGTCGGCTGTGAAATTAACTAGGGACCTTTTGCGTGTTCGGCAAACGTGACAACCACGACACTATGGAAACCTGAAGGAAGGTGCTTTTAAGGGGACAGGCGAAGTCACAAAGCAGTTGCCAAACAATGAATCACGACGATGTGTCCAAAGTGGGGGCAGATTGACAATTGTCCAAATTGGCAAATATTTCTCAATTTCTTATCAATAAAGTAAATTTGATTAGAGATCAGATGATAGATGTTGATGGTAGACTGTCAGATTCTATTATAAAGAACAAGACCATGTAGGATAAACTGCCTAGTTTTCAATTTAAGAGGGTAAGTGTAGATGAGGTAGTAAAACTGTTGCATTCCATTAAAAGCGATGAGCCATGTGGTATTTATAATTTGGTTGGGAGGTTACTGAGGGCGGCAGCAAAGTTGATTCAGGAGCCGATTATTGAGAATGGTGTTTACCCACAGTCCTGGAAGATCGCAAAGGTGCTAGGTCGAAAAGGTTTACTTAAACCAGTTAATCCTTGTGTGCACGGTCATCTCCTTGGACTTCTCGGTGTTGAGGATGAAGGAGCAGAAATCTTCTGCCATACTGTACTTGACCACAGAAGGAGGATAAAGGAAGTAGGTTTAACATTTCAGGGAAGGGGCCTACCTTCACCGCCTGAACAGGGACTTGAACCCTGGACCCAGATTAAAAGGCTAATGCTCTACCAACTGAGCTATCCAGGCCTTTGTTGACTGAGGACAACTCACAAGGTAAAATCTTCTGGCATACTGTACTTGACCTTGCAGAGATGAGAGCTTCTTCTCTGGCTCTCAACAAAGGCGGTCGCATCTTTCCCCTCTCCTCCCTATCCCTTATCTTCCCTGCTTTGTTGTCCCCTGTCCATCCTGTCAATGGAGTTTGACTTGATTCTTTGTCACGCAGTCTGAAATTGGCAAACTGAGAAATTCTGATTGAGTGACCAATGCAGTCTGTCCATTTTAATACATTTCGTCTCAACTCATGTTGAAAAAGGAAAGACCCATTTCCGTGAGAGCACAAGACCCCTGGATTGTACCCAAAAATACTTTGCGTTCATCAAAGAGCAAAGCTGGTGTCCTGGTTTGCAATGCCTCGATTGTTACGCCAGAAGGTGCGAGTCACATCCAAAACAAAGGGCATGCTGGAAGCATAGCATGCATTAGTATGGCTTCAACTGAACAGAAGTTGGCAGGGTGTGAGTCTCTGTGGCGCAATCGGTCAGCGCGCTCGGCTGTTAACCGGGAGGCTGGTGGTTCGAGCCCACCCAGGGACGTTCTCTGGATGCATCAGTTTCACTCTTCATTCGTGTTTGCACTCCACTCTTGCACAGCACTTGTGTGGTTCCCAATTGGCAAACTGTGTGACAATGACTTTTCAAAAGCACATTACAGCTTCCATGGTCTAACACATTTGATCAGAAGTTAGGTTGATCAAGTCACAGATGTCAGTTTGTTTCTGCACAGGTCTGGTGAAACACAGAAGCTCTGCTTGAAAATATTAGCTTTTGCAAAAGCGCCAGCCAGGATTATAGATTAAGAGATGACGGAATGCTTTTATGTTAAAAGGAATCAAGTCAAACCCCATCAACTGGTAAGCAGGGGCCCTTAAGAGAAGACACTGTACACTGTTGTGATTTTTTGACAGACATGTCTAGTAAACAGGAGATCCTGGGTTCAAATCCCAGCAGTGCCTTCTCTGTGTTTCAGCAGCTCCTATGCTGTTATTTAAAAGAAATGTTGTTCTTGTTCTGTTGAATAAATACCCATCATTTCTGATGTCATATGTAGTATACATGTCACATGTACTGCAATGCTCCCTACAGAGACAATACCCTTGTGTATTTGGACATTTGCAGGTTTAAGAAAACAAACCACATCAGCCAAATATCTTCTGGACAAAAGAGTGGTCAGACAAGACAAAGTTTGAGCCAGTCACCTGAACATTAGACTTTTGATCTGAGTGTCCGGGATTCAAGTCCCTGTTCAGGTGACCAGTGATAGGGTCTGAGGTCCACTTGCAAACGCCTCCTTTTTGCCCACAAAATACAAGGGCAACAGGACAATCCCTTGGTACTTTATGGAAACGATGTGAGGTGCCTGGCTTTTAACTAGAAGTGGAAAGACTTGTGTAGCCCCTCACACAAACCATGTGTGTTCCTCCCATGGACATTTGCCAGCTGATCCTTGACATCCGCAAAATTTTGGTTCTAGGACAATGGGGTCACCTGCCCCCATTGGTCTTTTCCACGCGGTCACGGTGGCCGAGAGGTTAAGGTGTTGGATTCGAAATCCAATGGGGTTTCCCCGCACAGGTTCGAATCCTGTCTGTGACGCTTTCGTTGGGCATTTGTTGCCGCCATGCTGTTTACCTCGTGGTGGAGTACTGTTGCTTATGAGGGCCGGGGTGTTGTCCTTTCGCGGTCCGCATTCTCTACACTGGTGGTCTGGATTTTGGGTAGAGGATAATGGGGTCCACTGTCCCCATTGATCTGCTTCTTGCAGTCTCGGTGGCCAAAAGGTTTGTTGCCACTTTGCTTTGACATGCTGTTTTCTGTACCTCTCCCTGGTCTTTCAGCGGCCTTGTCGAGGGTGTTTCACAGGTGGGTGGGTGGTGTGATGTTGGATATGGGGGCCAGTGGGTTGTCGCCGTTTTGTTGTTCCTGGAGCACATAAAGAAGAGTGGCCAGTACAGGGGGTTGAACCCGTGACCTTAGCATTAATAGCACCACACGCTGACCAACTGAGCTAACCGGGATAGCGGCAGAGAGCTGCTGGAATGACAAGGCGCTACGAAACGCGTATCGGGCGGAGCCTCTCCAACCCACACGTCGGCTCCAAATCCCACCTCCTGGGGCTCTTCCGGCACCACTCCTCTCTCCCTGCTCCAGCAGCGGAGCGCCGTCTGACGACATCGGGAGTGTCATCCCCATGCAACTGGGAGCCAGTCGCCTTTTGCCAGCGGAGAGGAGTCACCGTCTACGCCTGTGCCTGTACTGTGGGAGTCCTACAAACAATTTCCCGCTGTCCAGTTCGCCCAGCACACCAACGCTCTTCCTCCGCCAGGGATATTCCCCAGCTGCTGGCACTGCCCGCTCCAACCACACCGGCTGCGTCATCCGCTTTGGTGGGCCGACTTCAGACTCCTCAGGTGTCTTGGGATCCGGCTCGAAGGACCAAGTAAATCTCAGGTTCAAACTCCTGTGACACTTGTAAAAACACTTAAATACAGAAATACAGAAGAGACAGACAACAATATTCAAAGTTTCTCGCAGCGAGGCGAATGAAACAACATACCCAGTGACATGCCGCTCCACTCTGAGTATGCCATTCATACTCCTCTCTTTTTATTTTCTTTAGGAGATCCCTAATACATGGTCGTGCAACTCTAAGGGGAGGGGGAAGCAAGCAGTTGCACAAGCTGTACTTGTTGTCTATGTGTGTGTGTGTATGTGAGAATAATTACTTTTTGTGCATGTGTTCTTATCTTGGCACATTTTGCATGATGAAACTTCTTCAAGGTTGCTGCTGGCATTCCCAGGCACCTGCAAGATTAGTAGTGTTGGGAGTAGCTGGTCAGCGTCTTGGAATGCTGCTTCAAAACACTCAAGACTATTGTCTATTGTCTAAGCAAATGGATATAAGGGTGATAACTTAACACTATAATAGTTGAATTTACATTTTATTCTAACAGTCAGCTCTCTCACACATGCAATCAATCAAAGTATAAGGTACAATGTCGGAGATCAAGAACGCTTTTGTTGGGAAGAAAAAGCCATAACATACGGTATCAAACCCACTATCTCCTGCATGTAAAGCAAGCGCTCTGTCCTTTGAGTTCATTCCCGCCGGTGCACAAAAAGGCTGCCACAGTTTCTGCAAAACCAAAACACTAATTAAGACTCATTTGGAGTCAACAAGACCATCCTCAGATTAAAAGTCAGATGCTCTACAAACTGAGCAAGACTTTGGTCACAAGACTTGCAAACGCCTCCTTTTTGCCCTCAGAATAGGGTTAGGACAACAGGACAATCCTTGGTACATTATCCTTGACATCAGCTGTCACAGACATTCGCGTCATTTGGGAACTCATCCTGATCCACGGTTACCACTGATTTGTATTTGAACTCAAATCTGCAAATAAATGAGTAATCATACTCTTACTGTAAAAGGAAGACACAGCCCAAACACTTGATTGCTGCAGGCCAAGTCACTTGGTAGCTCATTTGGCAGCAAAGGACTGTCAGATTGTACAGATTGTCGAGGAATCGAACCACGCAATCTTCCATGTGACAGAAGGAGATACTGGCCACTATACTAACAAGGACTGCTGTTGAGTTGATGTGGTGTTCATTGGCCAAAGCCGAATTCAGAACAGGCCCGTGGCCCATGACCATTTTGATAGTAGCTGGAGACTTCAACCAATGAAATCCATCAATTTACTGTAGCGCTTATTAACGGACTGTATTCCCCACCCGTTATCAGCATGGGGACATTCCAACCCAAGATGAGAACACACTGGACCAGGTACACAGACACAGCTTCACACTGCCCCCACTTTTAGCCACGACTGAAAAAGCAGAACCCCACATTGGAAGCTGAAATAGCTCACTTGGTAGAGCGTTAGACTGAAGTTGTGAAGGTTCCTGGTTCAAGCCTGGGTTTCAAAGATGACATGGATGTAAAGGCTTATTGGCTGGCTGAAAGGACCTTCACTTCGTTCTTCAAAAGGCCAGCCAACCAGAAAAGGTTTGAGGAGGTTACAAGCCAAACCAGAAGAGGACTGCTGGAATTGAACAAACGTGCCCCTCTTTGCTAGGCTATCTTTTACCCTCCTCTGCTGTGTGCTGAATTAAAATTAGTTGAATTAGTTGTATCACTGGTTGAAATGCCACAGCTGGCATTTTCCTGGTCAGGTCCATTATCCACGACTGGAATGACTTGGCAGCAAAGGACTGTCAGATTGTACAACACAGCTGAGCACTTGGAAACGAAAATTGAGAGAGGTCTTGTTCTCGTGGGAAGGGTTTGCTCTACCCGAATCGTAACCCTACTCAAGGTTCAACGTGACATTGTGACATACAAAACAGGAACTCCCTGTCTGGGAATTGTACCCCAGGGGGTGATACTGTCTACTATACAATATATCTGGGGACGTCAACCAATGAAATCCAACCATTTTCTGTACCTTTTCTGTATCCTCATCAACGGACTGTATTCCCCACCCGTTACCAGCATGGGGACATTCCAACCCAAGATGAGAACACACTGGACCAGGTACACAGCAACATACGTGGCACAGACACAGCTTCACACTGCCCCCACTTTTAGCCACGACTGAAAAAGCAGAACGCCAACTTAGAAGCTGAAATACTCACTTGGGAGCGTGTTAGACTGACGTTCTGAAGGTCCCTGATTCAAGGCTGGGTTTCAGCACAATCCCTGTTTATGTTGCGACTTGGCAAACAGTTTGAAAAGGCTTATTGGCTGGCTTCATTCTTCAAAAAGCTGGAGATGAGGTTACAAGACAAACCAGTGACCTCAAGGGCACACGTTGAGTCCACCTGGCCGTGTTCTCCAGACGAGTCTCTTGTAATGTAATAGTGAAGAAACCCAGTCCGTGATTTATTGTTCCAAAGTACCAAACACTAATCTGATCCCAAGTCCCGATTTCTATGCCAAAAAAAGCCTTAGGTCTAACCCTAAACCCAGTCCTAACTGCCTTCTCCAGTCGAGCACCTTATCTTGTTGTGTAGTACTTACCAGAAACTCAAGTCTATCATAAAATTGAGCTCAGTCCCCTTAAAAGATCCATCCTTCAGGTTTCCATAGTGTAGTGGTTATCACGTTTGCCTCACATGCAAAAGGTCACCAGTTCGAAACTGGGTGGAAACATGGCCTTTCAAGTCCTACTTTTACAAAAAAAAATCAAGGTGACAAATGGGAACGAGGATATGTGCTTGATCTCTGAAGGGACTTGAACTCTTGACCCTCAGATTAAAATCTGATGCCCTACGAAGTGAGCCGCCAGGGTTTTTGGTCAGAAGACTTGTTTGTGTGCATTTGGAATGAAATGTTTTCTGCATGTTGAACAATTTTTAACATGAAAGATATCTTTCAGATGTATAAATAAAAAGTGCTGAATCGCCCAATATGGGGTGTTTGCGCTCCACTCTTGCACAGCACTTGCGTGGTTCCCAATTGGCAAACTGTGTGTTAATGACTTTTCAAAAGCACATTACAGCTTCCATGGTCTAACACATTTGATCAGAAGTTAGGTTGATCAAGTCACAGATTTCAGTTTGTTTCTGCACAGGTCTGGTGAAACACAGAAGCTCTGCTTGAAAATATTAGCTTTTGCAAAAGCGCCAGCCAGGATTATAGATTAAGAGATGACGGAATGCTTTTATGTTAAAAGGAATCAAGTCAAACCCCATCAACTGGTAAGCAGGGGCCCTTAAGAGAAGACACTGTACACTGTTGTGCTTTTTTGACAGACATGTCTAGTAAACAGGAGACCCTTGGTTCAAATCCCAGCAGTCCCTTCTCTACACAGACAGTACGGGGGGTTGAACCCGTGACCTTGGCGTTATTAGCACCACACGCTGACCAACTGAGCTAACCGGGATAGCGGCAGAGAGCTGCTGGAATGACAAGGCGCTACGAAACGCGTATCGGGCGGAGCCTCTCCGACCCACACGTCGGCTCCAAATCCCACCTCCTGGGGCTCTTCCGGCACCACTCCTCTCTCCCTGCTCCAGCAGCGGAGCGCCGTCGGACGACATCGGGAGTGTCGTCCCCATGCAACTGGGAGCCAGTCGCCTTTCGCCAGCGGAGAGGGGTCACCGTCTACGCCTGTGGCTGTGCCTGTACTGTGGGAGTCCTACACACAATTTCCCGCTGTCCAGTTCGCCCAGCACGCCAACGCTCTTCCTCCGCCAGGGATATTCCCCAGCTGCTGGCACTGCCCGCTCCAACCACACCGGCTGCATCATCCGCTTTAGTGGGCCGACTTCAGGTGGAAGGTACGATATCCTGGGCGGGGGAAGCTTCTCCTACCACAGCATTAATTGACTCTGGGGCGGACGAGAACTTCATTGATAGCGGACTGGTCAGTTCTCTTAACATTCCTACTGTTGAGCTTGTCCCCCACAAGAATGTCTGCTCGCTAGATGAACATCACCTGGCATGCATTACGCATCAGACGTGCACCATATCCTTGGTGCTGTCGGGAAACCACCACAAGGTCACTCATTTTTTTCTTATGCCCTCTCGCTCAGCTCTGTTAGTACTCGGCCTCCCCTGGCATCCCTTGCGTGTGTTGTGATGTTTTGTCATTCAGCGCCACTTTGCAGAGGCACATCCACTCGACAATTTAATTTGTTCTCCGACAGTGTTTCCCAATGTGGTTCAGTGGTAGAATTCTCGCTTGCCAAGCGGGAGACCCGGGTCCGATTCCTGGCCAATGCAGTATATCTCAGCTTATACCTTTCTTTAGAGCTCATGTTGAAAAAGTACAAAGGCTCTTTTCCTGCGAAAGTGCAGTATTCAGAATGACACCTGAAACGTAACAGACCGGACCACCCGAGAGTTAAGGTGGACAGCACTTAGTGAAACCTGACTGCAGTCATGCTGTTGTAGTCTCTGTCGCGCAATTGCTCAGCACGTTTGGCTGTTAACTGAGAGGTTGGTGGTTCGAGCCCACCCAGGGACTCTCAATTCACACATGTGTTGGACTTTGGACTCCCTCCCTTGTATGAACATTTTTCCCCATTGGCGAACTGTTTTTGTGTTGGTGCCAGATGCACTGCGGGCACTGTGGCTAAGCTGGTCAAAGTGCCTGTCTAGTAAACAGGAGATCCTGGGTTCAAATCCCAGCAGTGCCTGGGTGCTTGGTCAGTGAAACTTTGGCAGCTGATTTCTGAACCATGTACTTCTTTTTGTCACTTGCCCTTCAAGAACAAATTGACGTTGCATCCACAGCTGACGTGATTGTTGTGGATCCCATTACGCCAGAAGGTGCTTGAATCCAAAGAGTATGACATTGTGATGTGTTGCCATTCAGCGCCACTTTGCAGAGGCTCATCCACTTGACAGTTGAATTTTTTTCTCTTACAGTGTGTCCCCACGTGGCATTGGTGGTTCGGTGGTAGAATTCTCACTTGCCAAGCGGGGGCCGCGCGCGTGTTGTTGACATTTGCTGCCAGCCAATCAGGATGCGACACAGACGTCAGACAAGCAAAGAGACTCGCCTGCCACACGGGCATGATTACCATTACCATTACCATCTATCAGGGATGGCAACTGAATTAGGAATCAATGCCAGAAACCTGCCACAGGATTTCAGATAATGTTTTGATGCAGACTGGTCATGATGCCTCTGATTAATTAAATTAATTAATCAATTAAAATTAATTAAACCATTACCTGTGAGAGGTAAGTTACACCATTGCACTAAACATTGATAGAATAGTTAGTAATGGAGTTAGTAGTGAATAACTAACAATGCTTGTGGGGATTTTTTTTGGTTTTGGACATCTTTCAGATAAATAAGCATGCAAACTGACCCGGGAACATCATGGCTGTTCCTGACAAATGAACATAACGGGAGGGTTAAGATGACTACACTTCCAAAGTTCTCAGCTATGACTGAACCTCTCGCTCCTTTTTTCCCTGAGAAACTAGCTTGGCTGTGGAATTGATCAAACATCAAGAAGTCCACATCAATTAAAAAAAAATTAAAAAGTGATATCTTGGCCGAAAAAGGCCCGGTTAGCTCAGTTGGGAGAGCATGAGACTCTTAATCTCAGGGTCGTGGGTCCGAGCCCCACATTCAGCTCTTTTGGTGATACAGACCTGGTAGACCCAAATGAGTAGTGAGGGTGTGCTGGGAACGTCTGGCAGAGTCTCCCGTTCGTCGAGTCTTCAACTCTCACCTCTGGCAGAGCTTCACCTGCATCCTGGGGGAGGACCGGGATATTGAGTCCGAATGGGTCATATTCCGTGCCTCCATTGCTGAGGTGGCTAACCGGAGCTGCGGCCGCAAGGCCGTCGGTGCCAGTCGTGGCGGCAGGCCCCGAACCCGATGGTGGACACCAGAAGTCAGGGCCGCCGTCAAGCTGAAGAAGGAGTCCTATCCAGCATTGATGGCTTGTGGGACTCCGGAAGCAGCTGACAGGTACTGTCAGGCCAAATGGTTCGCGGCTTCTGCGGTTGTCCAGGCAAAAACTCGGGTGTGGGAGGAATTCGGTGAGGCCATGGAGCACGACTTTCGGTCGGCCTCGAAGGGGCTCTGGCAAACCGTCCGGCGCCTCCAAAAAGGGATGCAGAGCCCAGTCCACACTGTTTACAGTGGAGACGGGGCCTGCTGACCTCGACTGGGGATTTGTTTTGGTGAAGTAGGTGCAGACACATCTATTAAAAAATGAAAATACAAAATATACAGAATGCAGTATAAATATATGTACGCAGTCTGTTTTTTGTCCCCACATCATGCCATGTGTCTATTTGCCTTAAGACATGAGTAAATTAGCTTAAATGCTAACATGCTAATGGTCATCATGTTAGCACCAAGCAAGAGAGTCCTTTTTCAGTCGGGTCTAAAAGTGGGGGCAATGTGAAGCTGTGTCTGTGCCATCTACTATGTTGCTGTGTCCCTCGTCCAGTGTGTTCCCATCTTGGGTTGGAATGTCCCCATGCTGGTAACGGGTACAGTCCGTTGATGAGGATAAGCGGGATGGATTTCAGTGGTTAAAGTCTCCAGCTACCATGAAAACGGTCATGGGCCACGAGCCTGTTCTGAATTCCCCTTTGGCCAATCAACACCACATCAACTCAGCAGCAATCCTCGTTGGTATAGTGGACAGTATCTCCGCCTGTCACGTGGAAGACCGGGGTTCGATTCCCCGATGGGGAGTTCCTCTTTTGTATGTCACAATGTCACTTTGCGGTTGCAACAACCAGTCCGGTTAAACAAACCCTTCTCATTAGAACAAAACCTCTCTTAATCTTCTTCTCAAGGTGTTCAGGTGTCTTGTACAATCTGACAGTCTTTTGCTGCCAAATCATTTACAGTCGTGGGTAATGGAGTTGACCAGGAAAATGCCAGCTGTGGGATTTCAACCAGAGCCTCCTGAGCGTAAGGAACCTTAATCTGGCGCCTTCGATCATTCACCCACCCAACCTAAAACGGTGCCCTGATCCCTGGTGCCCTGGTGCCCAGAAGTGGGATTTGTGAGGTTCATTGACAACAGAGGACACTCAAAAGGAGCCGCACAAAGCAGGGTACTTGTACGGATGTCGGCAGCAGAGTGGCGCAGCGGTAGTGTGCTGGGCCCATAACCCAGAGGTCGATGGATCGAAACCATCCTCTGCTATGGCTGTGCTCTTTACGAGTCCTTTGAAGAGCTTGCATTGTATTGTCTTTGTTACTTAGATTTCATGCTTCCTTTACTGCTGTTCTCGACGCATTTATTGCTCTTGAGTGCATTCACACGCCTTTGCGGGACAACAGAATCGGTGACAAAGGACAGCCTTAGCGGAGGCCAACGTTTACCGGAAACAAGCTCGACTTACTACTGACAATGCGAACCAGACTCCTGCCCCGTTTGTACAAGGACCAGATAGCACGAAGTAGCGCGCCACCAATCCCCCCAAAGTACGCCACGATGGACACAACCCCTTGGGGGTTGTGGGCCTTCTTATTTTTCTGAATCCCAGCCACGAGACAACCAGGGACTGCATCATGGCTGCACTCTGAAAGTCTCTGCCTTTCCAGACCAAAATAGTTGTGAGACTGGACCTTCTCTGCCAATCCTGCATCCGCAGGGGAATTAGCTCAAATGGTAGAGCGCTCGCTTAGCATGTGAGAGGTAGCGGGATCAATACCCGCATTCCCCATAAACTCCTTTGGTTTTTGTGATTAGAAACACCGAAGTTGTTGCTATTGTGAGCCATTCATGTACTCTTAGACTATTCTTAAACCAAAGGAGTGCATCAGGGGGCATCCGGATTTGAACCAGAGACCTCTTGATCTGCAGTCAAATGCTCCACTGAGCTATACCCCCTCAAACAAACATGGTTATACGATGGGAACTAAGTTCTGCATATGCACTAAACCAGCACACATCCTCATGGTGACTGGGAGAATTGAACCAACAAAGGTTGACTTCTTGATGGGTCAGCTTGGTCCAAAAGGTGTACTTAAACAAGTCATTCCTTGTGTGCTAGTTTGAGCCCCACATTTGGCGGTTCAGCACTTTTGGTGATGGTGATGGAAAATTGTGCAACATGCAGAAAACATTTCATTTGAAGTCCACAAAAACAAATCCCATTTTTGTATGACCACAAATGGTAGAGCGCTCGCTTCGCATGTGAGATGAAGTGGAATCAATGCCTGCATTCTCCAAATGGTATATTATGCCTTTTTCCTGCTAAAAAAAGCTCTCCAACATCGTACCTGATGCTTTATTTGCATTCTAATGATGTTTCCTAAAAACACAGGTGGTGTCAAAACCTGCAGGACCTTTGTTGACATGGTCTTGTTGACTCCGAACATCTGAATGAGTGTTTTGGTGTTGCAGAAACTGTGGTAGCCTAGTTAGAACCCAACCTTAAACTACAGGTTCTTTTGTTGAATGGCTAGTGGCGCAGTGGATGACGTAATCATACAGTGGTCCGTACTCATGATTGTGTCCGCACCAAACCCGGGTCATGGCAGGTGTTTTTCTTTTTCAGTCGGGGCCAGAAGTGGGGGAGGGGTGAAGCTGTGTCTGTGGCACGTACTGTCGTTGTCGCCGACTCTGGGCGACGAGTCCGCCTACAGGTGGGAGGTTGACCATCTGGCGACTCTATCTCCAGTCAAAACCTATCCAAATGTCAATTCCCCGACCGGGAATCGAACCCGGCCACGGCGGTGAAAGCGCCGAATCCTAGCCACTAGACCACCAGGGACTGTGTCATGGCTGCACTCAGAAAGGCAGAGACTGTGTCGCTTTGACGTACTCCAGCAAAGGAACCAAAATAGTTCTGAGACTGGACCTTCTCTGCCAATGCTGCAACAGCGGGGGAATTAGCTCAAATGGTAGAGTGCTCGCTTAGCATGCAAGAAGTAGCGGAATCGATACCCGCATTCTCCAAGAAATCCTTGTCCGGAATCTTCTTTTTTGTCAAAGAGATGACGGAATTGAGTCCAGGAACTATCCATCAGCGTCAGACAAATTCCCCAAACCTAATCCTGGCCGTGTTCTCTAGACTAGTCTCTTGTCATGGAATAGTGAAGAAACACAGTCCGTGATTTATTGTTCCCAAGTACCAAACACTAATCTGAGCCCCAATACTGATTTCTATGCCAAAGACAGCCGTAGGCCTAACCCTAAACCCAGTCCAGCACCTTATCTTGTTGTGTAGTACTTACCAGAAACTCAAGTCTATCATTTATTGACATGTTTTATTCGTATTTCTGTCGTCAGTCGCTTCAGGATGACAGTAGTTCACAGATCGTGCTTCAAGATGACCCCAGCCATTTGACCAAGGACCAAGACAAATCCTATCTCCAGTCAAAACCTATCCAAATGTCAATTCCGTGACCGGGAATCGTAACCGGGCCGCGGCGGTGAGAGCACCAAGTCCTAGCCAGTAGACCACCAGGGACAGCATCATGGCTGCACTCTGAAAGGCAGAGACTGTGTCGCTTTGACGTACTCCAGCAAAGGAACCAAAATAGTTTTGAGACTGGACCTTCTCTGCCAACGCTGCATCAGCAGGGGAATTAGCTCAAATGGTAGAGCACTCGCTTAGCATGTGAGAGGTATCAATGAGGGATCAATGTCCGCATTCTCCATAAACTCCTTTATTTTTTGTGATTAAATGTTCCCAAGTAGCGAACATTAATCCGGGCCCCAATCCCGATATCTAGGCCAAATACAGCCATAGGTATCACTCTAATCCCAGTCCTAACTTAAACCCAGCCCTAACCTAAACCCAGTCCTAACCGCATTCTCCTGTGTAGCACCTTGTCTTGTCTTGTTGTGGGATCAATATCCGCAGTCTCCTAGGAGTTCTTTGCCTTTTGTAGAAGAGATGTTGGGATTGGATCACCCCTTAGCATCCGACAAATACTCCAAACCAGGGGAATTACCTCAAATGGTAAAGTGCTTGTTTAGCATGCGAGAAGTAGCAAAATCGATAGGCGATCCTTTGTATTTTGTAAAAGAGATGTTGGGATCGGAAATGAGTCCAGGATCTATCCCTCAGCGTCAGACAAATACCCCAAACCTAATCCTGGCCGCGTTCTCTAGACCAGTCTCTTGTCATGTAATACTGAAGAAACCGAGTGTGAGTTATTACTGTGAGTTATTGTTCCCAAATAGCACTTCAAGATGACCCCAACCATTCCACCGAGGCCCAAGACAAATCCTATGTCCAGTCAAAACCTACCCAAATGTCCAAAGGTGAGAGCACCGAATCCTAGCCACTAGACCACCAGGGACTGCTTTAGGTCTGCACTCAGAAAGGCAGAGATTGTGTGGCTTCTCTTTGGCCTTCTCGGTGTTGAGGATGAGGGAGCAGAAGTCTTCTGGCATTCTGGACTTGACCACAGGAGGAGGTTAAAGGAGGTTGGTTGCACATTGAAGGGAAGGGCCCTTCTTCTCACCACCGGAACAGGGACTGAAACCTGAACCTTCAGATTAAAAGGCTGATGCTCTACCAACTGAGCTATCCAGGCCATTGATAAATGGGGACAACTCAATGAAGACAAAATGAAGACAAAATCTTCTGGCATACTGTACTTGTCCTTGCAGAGATGAAGAAGTCCCGGTCCCAAAATGTCCACCTCCAAGATGGACTGAGGTCTTAAACTGCCCACATGGACAAGCCAAATATCTTATGGACAAAAAGAGTTAATGGTCAGACAAGACAAAGGTTGAGCCGGTCACCTGAATATTAAACTTTTGATCTGAGTGTCCGGGATTCAAGTCCCTTTTCAAGTGACCACGTCTGAGGTCCACTTACAAACGCCTCCTTTTGCCCTCAACAGGACAATCCCTTGGTAGTTTATTGAAACTACATGAGTAGCCTGGCTTTTAACTGGAACTAGAAAGACTTGAGGCCCCGCACTGTCAGAAGTGGGATTAGAACCCACATCTCATTAGAGACTGCAACCTGAATGCAGCGCCTTCGACTGCTCGGCCATCCTGCCCCTCCAGGTCTCACTCCTTTCATTCCAAATACACAAAAACAAGTCTTTTGACCAAAGGCCTGGGGGCTTACTTCGTAGGGCATCAGACTTTTAATCTGAGGGTCAAGAGTTCAAGTCCCTTCAGAGATCAAGCACATATACTTGTTCCTATTTGTCACCTTGACTTTTTTGTAAAAGAAGGATTTGAAAGGCCATGTTTCCACCCAGTTTCAAACTGGGGACCTTTTGTGTGTGAGGCAAACGTGATAACCACTACACTATGGAAACCTGAAGGATGGGGCTTTGAAGGGGACTGAGCTCAATTTTATTCCACACCTTAAAAATGTTACAAAAACAGGATTTTATTTTTCATTTAAAGAATATAGCCAGAGTCTGCCCGTTCCTCTCTCAGGCAAATAGAGAGATGCTGATGCATGCTTTTATTTCCAGTCGTATTGACTATTGCAATGCCCTGCTTTCTGGTCTTCCTAAAAGAAATATCACAAGTCTGCAACTTTTACAGAACAACTTTTGCTGCACGTGTGCTGGCGAGGACCAGAAGGCAGGCGCATATTACACCGCTTCTAAAATCACTGCATTGGCTCCCTGTATGTTTCAGGATCCATTTGAAGGTTCTCTTAATGGTTTTTTAAATGTCTTGAGGGTTGTGGGCCTTCTTATTTTTCTTAATGGTATATATCTTTCTTTCTTATCTCTTAAAGGTTTTTAAATTCTTATGGGTTGTGGGCCTTATCTTTCTGAATTTCTTTTACGTTATGAACCCTCGCGCTCCCTCAGGTCCTCCAACACCGGCCTGTTATGTATTCCCAGCCCTTCAGTCATCCGGGAAATATGGATTGTGTGTCCAAACTGGGGACCGATGCTCGTGTACACACCTTCAGACATCAAGCACATATCCTTGTTCCGATTTGTCATCTTGATTTTTTTGTAAAAGGAGGACTTGAAAGGCCATGTTTCCACCCAGTTTTGAACTGGGGACCTTTTGCGTGTGAGGCAAACGTGATAACCACTACACTATGGAAACCTGAAGGAGTCCAAAGTGGGGGCAGATTGACAATTGTCCAAATTGACAAATATTTCTCCTTCGGTAGGGAAAATTGTTCCTGAAATAATGGGCTTTTCTTCAACAAAACAAGACATCACAATCGCGGCTTGAAAGAAACACCTTAGCCACCCTTGGGCTCACCTTGATGTCTCGTTGGACTCAACTTGTGCCCTTGGAGTCAATGGTTTGGCTTGTAACCTCCTATTGTCTGGGTGCATATAAGTGCGAGCATAGAAGTGTTTCAAATGTACTTCTTCCCTGAGATCATATTTCTCCTCTCTTGTAGAGAAGTATTGGATGACAATTTTAGCTAATTGCTTATTTTTAGCCTTATGCATTATTTTAGCTTTTTGAAGATGAACTATATCAGCAAGTTGAAGTATTTGTGATTTTACAAATAGGATTTGTCTTGGTCCTTGGTCGAACTGCATTAAAAGTGGGCAATAATGCACTCGACATTGTTCTATAGTATAGAACAATGTCGAGCAGCTTAAATCAATCTTTGCTTAAGGATTTCAATACCAAAAAAGAACACGGCGAACGGCTGCTTCCAGTCAACTTTATTTTTCACACTTCCACCACCAGAGCACAGCACACACACCGATTCCGGCACTTCCTGGTTCACAGGTCATGCTCAACCCGCCCCACATAGCTGGCCAAACACATGCCTGCAACAGAAGAACCAACTGCGTTCGTGGTTTTCTGAGGGTGGCTAAGGTGTTCATTTTATAGCTTACTTTTAAACCTTTCAAGCCGCGATTGTGATGTGTTGCTTTGTTGAAGAAAAGCCCATTATTTCTGGAACAATTTTCCCTACAAAGGATACATCTTTGTCTATTTGGACGATTGTCAATCTGCCCCCACTTTGGACACATCGTCATGTTTCATTGTTTGGCAACTGCTTTGTGACTTCGCCAGTCCCCTTAAGAGCCCCTTCCTTCAGGTTTCCATAGTGTAGTGGTTATCACGTTTGCCTCACACGCAAAAGGTCCCCAGTTCAAAACTGGGTGGAAACATGGCCTTTCAAGTCCTTTTTATGCTCTAGATATCATTTTTTGTTCTGTTTTTTATTGATGTGGCCATCCTGATGTTTGATCAATTCCACAACTGACCTAGTTTCTCAGGGGACAGAAGGAGCAAAACCTGGAGGGTCAGGATGGCCGAGCGGTCGAAGGCGCTGCATTCAGGTTGCAGCGTGGGTTCAAATCCCACTTCTGACAGCTTCTTGCATCGTGAAGTGGTGTCACCCAGTAAACCAGGGGTGCTTTTCAACATGACCGCAGAAAAGTGGACAAAGCAGACCTATTGCATCCTGGGGTCTTGCGTTTCTTCGGAAAACACTCTTTGTACTTCAACATGACCTCGGATGAAAAGTATGAAAACCACAGTCATGGAAATACCAGAAAAGGACTGCAGGAATTGAACAAACAAGCCCCTCTTTGCTAGGCTTGTAATTTGACCAACTATCTTTTCCCCTCCTCTGCTGAGTGTCCACTGAATGTAGGTGGCTGTTCTCGCGGGGACATCAATTAGTTAAATTTGTTGTATCACTGGTTGAAATCCCACAGCTGGTATTTTCCTGGTCAAGTCCATTATCCATGACTGGAATGACTTGGCAGCAAAGGACTGTCAGATTGTACAACACAGCTGAGCACTTGGAGAAAAAGATTGAGAGAGGTCTTGTTCTACTGAGACGGGTTTGCTCTACCCGAATCGAATCGAATAGAATTGATACCCGCATTCTCCAAGGAATCCTTTTCCGAAATCCGTTTTTTGTCAAAGAAATGACAGAATTGATTCCAGGATCTATCCATCAGCATCAGACAAATACCTTAAACCTAATCCTGGCCGTGTTCTCTAGACCAGTCTCTTGTCATGTAATAGTGAAGAAACCCAGTCCATGATTTATTGTTCCCATGTACCAAACACTAATCTGAGCCCCAATACCGATTTCTATGCCAAATACAGCCTTAGGCCTAACCCTAAACCCAGTCCTAACTGCCTTCTCCAGTCCAGCACCTTATCTTGTTGTGTAGTACTTACCAGAAACTCAAGTCCATCATTTATTGGTGTTTTATTCAGTCGCTTCAGGATGACAGCAGTTCACAGAAAGCGCTTCAAGATTACCCGAACTGTTCGACCAAGGACCAACCCAAATCCGCCACTAGACAACCAGGGACTGCATCGTGGCTGCAGTCTGAAAGGCAGAGACTGTGTCGCTTTGACGTACTCCAGCAAAGGAACCAAAATAGTTATGAGACTGGACCTTCTCTGCCAATGCTGCATCAGCAGGCGATTTAGCTCAAATGGTAGAGCGCTTGCTTAGCATGTGAGAGGTTGTGTGGTCATGCCCGCATTCTCAAAAATCTCTTTTGTTTTTTGTGATTAAATGTTCCCAAGTATCGAACACTAATCCGGGTCCCAATCCCGATATCGAGGCCAAATACAGCCATAGGTATCACCCTAAACCCAGTCCTAATTGCATTCTCCTGTCTAGCACCTTGTCTTGTCTTGTTGTGGGATAAATGCCCGCAATCTCCTAGGAGTTCTTTGCCTTTTGTAGAAGAGATGTTGGGATCGGAAATGAATCCAGGATCGATCCGCGTGGGGAGACCTGGGTCCGATTCCCGGCCAATGCAACAGGGCTGTTTTCATACCTTTCATCGTGAAAAAAGTGCCAAGACCGTTTTCAGGACCAACTGATGACCTCTGAATTCGATCAGAAACGTCACACCTCTCCACCTGAGACTTTCCACCTCAGACGCTCCACCACAAGACTTGATTATCTAATCCAAATCCTTTTCATAGTGGCATTCTCAGCCACAGCGTGTTAGAATCCGCAACCTCAATGAGACGTCGTTGAACGCCCGGCTGTACTCACTCGCCCCAACACAACAAGACCTTCGATAGCTCAGTTGGAAGCGAGGAGGACTGTGGTGGTTCAAGCTGGCATCCTTAGGTCGCTGGTTCAAGTCCATCTCAAAAGACAAGCCGTTTGCTTATGTTATGTCTGCCAGGAAAGAATGGCAATACCGTCTTGTCTGAAGGACCTCCGCTTCCCTGTCGATGGAGTTGGACTTGAGTCTTTGTCACGCAGTCTGAAATTGGCAAACCGAGAAATTCTGAATGAGTGGCCAATTAATTTTGTCTGTTTGAATACATTTCATCTCAACTCCTGTTGGAAAAGGACAGCCATTTCCATGAGAGCACAGGACCCCTGGATTGTACCCCAAAATACTTTGCGCTCATCAAAGAGTAAAGTTGGTGTCCTGGTTTGCAATGCCTCCATTGTTATGCCAGAAGATGCCAGTCATCCAAAACAAAGGGTTCCATGGTGTAATGGTTAGCACTCTGGACTCTGAATCCAGTGATCCAAGTTCAAGTCTTGGAGGAACCTACGTGACTTGCAGCAATCAAGTGTTTGGACTGTGTCTTCCTTTAACAGTAAAAGAATGATGACTTACTGACTTACTCTGAGGTCCCCAAACGACGCTGATGTCAAGGATCAGCTGATCAGAAGATACTTGGTTTGTGTGCGGGGCCACAAGTCTTTCCAGTTCAAGTTAAAAGCCAGGCTCCTCATGTAGTTTCCATAAAGTACCAAGGGATTGTCCTGTTGCCCTCGTATTTTGGACCTCAGACCTGGTTATCTGAACGTGGACTTGAATCCCGGACACTCAGATCAAAAGTTTCATGTTCAGATGACAGATTCAACCTTTGTCTTGTCTGACCATGAACTCTTTTTGTCCAAAAGATATTTGGCTTGTCCATGTGGGCAGTTTAAGACCTCTGTCCATCTTGGAGGTGGACATTTCGGGACTGGGGCTTCTTCATCTCTGCAAGGACAAGTACAGTATGCCAGAAGATTTTGTCTTCATTGAGTTGTCCTCGTTTATCAAGGGCCTGGATAGCTCAGTTCGTAGAGCATCAGACTTTTAATCTGAGGATCCAGGGTTCAAGTCCTTGTTCAGGTGGTGAGGAGCAGTATTAAATGTGAAACCAATCTCTTTTATCCTCCTCCCGTGGTCAAGTCCAGAATGCCAGAAGACTTCTGCTCCCTCAACACCGAGAAGGCCAAAGAGAAGCGACACAGTCTCTGCCTTTCTGAGTGCAGACCAAAAGCAGTCCCTGGTGGTCGAGCGGCTAGGATTCGGTGCTCTCACCGCTGCGGCTGAATTGTTTTTTCCTGGAGATAGGATTTGTCTTCGGCCTCTGTGGAATGGTTGGGGTCACCTTGAAGCGCTACTTGAGAGCAATAAATCACGGACTGGGATTCTTCACTATGCCATGACAAGAGACTGGTCTCAGAACACGGCCAGGATTAGGTTTGGGGTATTTGTCTGACGCTGAGGGATAGATCCTGGACTCATTTCCGATCCCACATCTCTTTTACAAAATACAAAGGATTCCTTGGAGAATGCGGGTATCGATTCTGCTACTTCTTGCATGCTAAGCAAGCACTTTACCATTTGAGGCAATTCCCCGGGTTTGGGGTATTTGTCGGATGCTAAGGGGTATTTCCAATCCCAACATCTATTCTACAAAAGGCAAAGAACTCCTCGGAGACTGTGGGCATTGATCCCACAACAAGACAAGACAAGGTGCTAGACAGGAGAATGCAGTTAGGACTGGGTTTAGGGTGATACATATGGCTGTATTTGGCCTAGATATCGGGATTGGGACCCAGATTAGTGTTCGGTACTTCGAACATTTCATCACAAAAAACAGAAGAGACTATGGAGAATGCGGGCATTGATCCCGCTACCTCTCACATGCTAAGCGAGCGCTCTACTATTTGAGCTAATTCCCCTGCTCGTGCAGTGTTGGCAGAGAAGGTCCAGTCTCGCAACTATTTTGGTTCCTTTGCTGGAGTACGTCAAAGCAAACTGCAAGAGATGTCTCCCCCATCCCGGAACTCATGGGGGTGCGTATCTCTTTGTTCCATATCTGTGTGTAACTAAGCCAGTAAACGGGTTTTAATAAAGTAATCAGTCTGATGTGTTCCACTAAGTGTTGTCTCTATCCGGGCATGTGGGTGTAGCTAGCCAAACTGCGAGATGAGTATAATAAACTAAAACAATATAATGAATAATCACCTTCAAGATGTATCAATAAAAGTGCTGGTTCCCATGTACTAAACACTAATCTGAGCCCCAATACCGATTTCTATGCCAAATACAGCCTTAGGCCTCACCCTAAACCCAGTCCTAACTGCCTTCTCCAGTCCAGCACCTTATCTTGTTGTGTAGTACTTACCAGAAACTCAAGTCCATCATTTATTAATGTTTTATTCAGTCGCTTCAGGATGACGGCAGTTCACAGATAGCGCTTCAAGATTACCCGAACTGTTCGACCAAGGACCAACCCAAATCCGCCACTAGACCACCAGGGACTGCATCGTGGCTGCAGTCTGAAAGGCAGAGACTGTGTCGCTTTGACGTACTCCAGCAAAGGAACCAAAATAGTTATGAGACTGGACCTTCTATGCCAATGCTGCGTCAGCAGGGGAATTAGCTCAAATGGTTGAGTGCTAGCTTAGCATGTGAGAGGCAGCGGGATCAATGCCCGCATTCTCCATAAACGCCTTTGTTTTTTGATGAAATGTTCCCAAGTAGCGAATACTAATCCGGGCCCCAATACCGATATCTACGCCAAATACAGCCATAGGTATCACCCTAAACCCAGTCCTAACCTAAACCCAATCCTAACTGCATTCTCCCCTCTAGCACCTTGTCTTGTCTTGTTGTGGGATCAATGCCCACAGTCTCCAAGGAGTTCTTTGCCTTTTGTAGAAGAGATGTTGGGATTGGATCACCCCTTAGCATCCGACAAATACCCCAAACCAGGGGAATTACCTCAAATGGTAAAGTGCTTGCTTAGCATGCGAGAAGTAGCAGAATCGATAGCATCATTCTCCAAGGAATCCTTTGTATTTTGTAAAAGAGATGTGGGATCGGAAATGAGTCCAGGATCTATCCCTCAGCGTGAGACAAATACCCCAAACCTAATCCTGGCCGCGTTCTCTAGATTAGTCTCTTATCATGGAATAGTGAAGAAACCCAGTCCGTGATTTATTGTTCTCAAGTAGCGCATCAAGGTGACCCCAACCATTCCACCGAGGCCGAAGACAAGTCCTACCTCCAGTCAAAACCTATCCAAATGTCAATTCCCTGAACGGAAATCGAACCCGGACCACAGCGGTGAGAGCACCGAATCCTAGCCACTAGACCACCAGGGAGCGCTTTTGGTTTGCACTCAGAAAGGCAGAGACTGTGTCGCTTCTCTTTGGCCTTCTCGGTGTTGAGGGAGCAGAAGTCTTCTGGCATTTTGGACTTGACCACAGGAGGAGGATAAAAGAGATTGGTTTCACATTTAATACTTCTCCTCACCGCCTGAACAGGGACTTGATCCCTGGACCTTCAGATTAAAAGTCTGATACTCTACCAATTGAGCAGAATCTCTTCGAAGCCGTCCGGAAGTCCTTCTCCATGGCTTCTCCAAACTCCTCCCATGTCAGAGTTTTTGCCTCATGGAGGAGGTTTATGGTAAAAATTTAGCATCCTAACACATCCTTTCAGGAGATGGGATACCAGGACATTTAACCCAAATTCTCTAAGACATTATTAATCTCAAAGGTGTCCAAAGTGTGGCCCTCTTTCTGGCCTTTTACATGTGATCTTTGACACATTAGAGCCCTCCACATATGAAATAACAGCCTTATAGTCAGACAATGACAATGACTATTATGTGACAATGACTATTATTGTGTGAATGCTGAATTGCTGTCATGGTAGTCAGCCAGTTTCATCTATTTTTTGGTCGCTAACTGCTCCTCCATTTCTTCACCAATTCAAACAAAACCAACATCAAAATGTTCAGCTCACTTAGGACAGGTGTGCTACGTATTCAGGTTTTTCAAATATATTCCCACATTTAGTGTAATGTTTTATTTTCTGTGAAAAAGTTCCCATTAAAACTGAATTGCCAATTTATTGGGTAGGAGATTTTTGTTTTGTTTTTATTTTTTTTATTTTATTTTTGTCACGTACCGAAGTAGGAGGTGATATGACCATACAGTGACATAATGGGTACCATAGTAACTGTCAATATAGTGATATGTATAGCACATCATATATTTATTAATACATAATACAAACCTCTCCGTTTAGTGATGTCCACACAATCTCCACACGTAAAGCTATAAGTGCATTGGGAACCACAGTCGTAAACATTCCAATCCTGTAGGCGGCAGTAGGTCCTAAAATTCTATCCAATCAGAATCATCCTCTGTCATCTGTCAGACTCGTCACTTCCGCAAACAAAAAACATGGCGCCAGATTTGTTCGTGTGGACTAACAAGGAGGCAGAAAAGGAGTACAAAGTCAACAAGACGCAAGAAAATGTCGATTGTGAATCTTGCCAAAGCAAGTCGGCGTCGGAACCTGCTACTCGGAGGAAGCCTCGGACGTGAAATTGTTATTTCAGTGAAGACTGCCGACTTCAAAGTGTTTTTTTTTTAAAGTGAAGCAATATGTGAGCTTTCAAATACAAGCAAGCAAAAAGCGCTGGAAAAATAGGTACAACCATCACAGTTCTGTGGTCATCCATATTGTTTTACAGAAATAGAAAGACGTAGAAAGCTCACACGCCGCCATGTTGTGTAGCACAACTTGGCAGCTCAGCGTGCGCAGTGTATAGGCATATGTAGGTAGTTTACAGCAGCACGGTAGGGCATTTTAATGCCTTATCGCCTCCAGAATGTCAGAAACCCTGAGTGAACACGTCCAAAGTCGCAAACGAACACGATGGCAGACTCGCGGCGACAAAAACGCTCGGCGGTTTCTGATGTAAACACAGGTCGCGTGTGTGACATCACAGCATTCGCTGTCGCATGTCGTGACGTTTGGAAAATGTAAAACTCCGTTTTGGGCCTCCATACCCAAACACCGAATCAGAATTTTCTCCAAATCCACACTTTTTGGACGTAGGTATTGAAAACTTTCGTTTTAAGGGTCGTGTAATCGTGGAAAAAGAACTTAGTTTGATGCGATACCTGCCTCCGTGTGTGGACAGTGCCTCAGGAACAGGTTTTGACACTATGAAAATGACCACTAGAGGGTGCTCCATGTTCATCTTTGTGTTGCCATGACGCCACCTTATTGAATGACTCCATCCGCTAGATTGGTCTTTAATCACCAACACAATATTGTTGTTTATTCCTCATAGGTCCCTCAGATCTTAATGTGCCCATTTATGGAGGCTTGTTCAGTTCTCCCTGCGGGGATGCACACCAGCGACTGTTAGATTTCTCTTTTCACGTCCACATTACAGGCGCTATCCTGGGGTTCATGCTGGGCGTGTTCCAGATGCCGACCAGCGAGTGCGAGGATCTTTACCGCAAGCTGGGCTCTGATGTTTTCAAGCAGAATGTCATAGTTGGTACGGTGAAGATGGATGGAGCCACGCGTTCTACGACAGCGAAGCCTGGGAGAGCATCCTCAAGTCAGTGCTGCTTAACCTAGTCCTGGGTTAAGTCCCCTAGGCTGATACTATCATCTAATAATAGTGACGGTTGCAGCCCTCGGCCCTTGGGGGCCCCATAACAATTTAGTGGAATATAGCCTTGTTGCAGGGTGATATCAAATTTGAACTTCCATCCACTGAGCCTGTTTGACTATGTTAGTCTTGATGTCCTCATTTGGGCTGGGTTAAACAATTATTTCTGTAATCGATTAATCTAGAAAATAGTTTTTCGATGCATCGATTAATCCCTGAAAGTCCCTGATAAGTCCCTGAAAACATAAACCATAAACACAATAATAGTAGACATAATAAGGAAATACGTATAAGACATTAAATAACATGAATAGCATTTTCTAGACATGAAATAACATTTTCTCTTATGTCTACTATATTGGGTAATAGGACTGTAAAGGTGACTATAGGGGTGTTATTTCATAACTAGAGCGCTTTAATGGTAAAAACTGGATCTAGAAGGTGGTAAACAGGTAATGCATGTTTTTAATTTTCCCTTACTATGTCTACTATATTGGGTAATAGGAGTATAAAGGTGACTATAGGGGTGTTATTTCATGTCTAGAGGGCTCTATTCATGTTCCAAAGTGTATTTAGAAGGTGGTAAACAAGTTTTCCGTCTTATTTGTTCTTATTATGTCTACTATATTGGGTAATAGGAGTGTAAAGGTAGCTATAGGGGTGTTATGTCATACCTAGAGGGCTCTAATCATGTTAAAAAGTGTATTTAAAAGGTTGTAAACAAGTTTTCCATCTTACATGCTCTTATTATGTCTACTATATTGGGTAATTGGAGTGTAAAGGGAGCTATAGGGGTGTTGTATCCTGTGTAGAAGGCTCTAATCATGTTAAAAAATGTATTTAGAAGGTTGTAAAAACGTTTTCCGTCTTATTTTCCCTTATTATGGCTACTATATTGGGTAATAAGAGTGTAAAGGTGACTATAGGGGTGTTATTTCATATCTAGAGGGCTCTAATCATGGTAAAAAGTGGATCTAGAAGGTGGTAAACAGGTAATGCATGTCTCATTTTCCCTTACTATGTCTACTATATTGGGTAAAAGGAGTATAAAGGTGACTATAGGGGTGTTATTTCATGTCTACAGGGCTCTATTCATGTTCCAAAGTGTATTTAGAAGGTGGTAAACAAGTCTTGCCGCGGCCGCCGCCATGTTTTGATCATGAGTAGTGGTGTGGCGTTCGTGAACGAACGGGTCAAAAGAACTAGTTCTTTTTTGCGAACAAATGAACCGCCCATAAAATACCCGTTCAGTCCGCCGGCCGTTTTGTTCATGACCGACACAGCACTAGTTGGTGAGCTGTTCAGTCGAAACCAACGTGAACATGAGTGAACGGACTGGCTAACGACAAATTGACCGAAATGAACGGCTCTTTTTACTGAATGAAGCGGAATGATCCTGTTCACTGAAATGAATGGTGCAACATGCAGTTCTTGTGTCGACGTATTTTTGTGTCGATGTCATAGATGGCGTTGACACGTCGTCCCAGCCCTAGTCCTCATAGAACGATATCAAATGTGACATCCTTCTTCTGTCACAGAGAAAAAATGGGCTCACACCTCCTTGTGGAGACTTCTAGAAACCCAGAATGTCCCAAAGTGAGTGAATCCAGAGTACACAAGAATAAAGCTCTACATATTGGCCTTGCATGCTCACTAGGATATCATCTTCTTGGCCCTTAGGTGGCAGCAGTGAGCACTGTCGTGAACAGGGGCACACCACTGAAGGCCTACATGTTCAGAAACTACAACCTGCTGCCAGGGGTACGCTCCCACTACCTGGGGGGCTGCCAACACCGGCTCTGGCAGGTTATCCGTGCCACATCCAGGGTATTTCCAGGAATTCCCCTTGTGGAGTGACTTCCATCAGGTAGGTGAGAAGAGACCAACCGTGCTGAAGCGGTCTAAAGTGCTATTTTCAGCCCCATCAAAATATAATAATCCTTCTAATTGTTTTGGCCCGTTTCTTAAGTCAGTGTTGGGTTTGACTGTCAATTAAGTAATTTATCAAATGTTCTGGATGTTGAGGGACTGTCTTGCCTGGCATGTCTCTTCAACATTGCATGGAAGTCGGGAACAGTACCTTTGGATTGGCAGACCTTTTTAAGAAGGGTTACCGGAGGGTGTGTTCCAACTATAGGGGGATCACACTCCTCAGCCTCCCCGGGAAAGTCTATTCCGTACAACCGTTGGTCGAACCTTTGCTACAAGAGGTCCAATGCAGTTTTCGTCCTGGTAGTGGAACACTGAACCACCTCTACACCCTCACAAGGGTGCTTGAGGGTGCATGGGAGTTTGCCCAACCGGTCTACATGTGCTTTGTGGACGTGGAAAAGCATCTTTGGGGGTGCTCCGGGAGTACTGGATTGATGGCGCGCTACTACGTGCTATCCGGTCCTTGTACAAACGAGGCAGGAGCCTGGTTCGCATTACCGGTCGTAAGTCGAGCCTGTTTCCGGTAAACGTTGGCCTCCATCTTTGTCACCGATTCTGTTCACAGGTGTTGAGGGAGTCCGTTTCGGGGACCTTAGAATCTCATCTCTGCTATTTGCAGATGATGTGGTTCTTGTGGCCTCTTCGGGCTGTGACCTTCAGCGTTTACTGGGATGGTTTGCATCTGAGTGTGAAGCGTCTGGGACGAGACTCAGTACCTCCAAATCAGAGGCCATGGTTCTCAGTCGTAAAAGGGTGGAGTGCTCCCTCCGGGTTGGGAATGAGGTCCTGTCCCAGGTGGAGGAGTTTAAGTATCTCAGGGTCTTGTTTACGAGTGAGGGAAGGTATGAGCGTGAGGTCGACAGACGGATCGGTGCAGCCTCGGCAGTAATTCGGTCGCTGTACCGGACCGTCATGGTGAAAAGAGAGCTTCCGGGATCTGGGAGGGGCCCAGAGTAGAGTCGCTTCTCCTTCACATCGAGAGGAGTCGGTTGAGATGACTCGGGTATCTGGTCCGGATGCCTCCCTGGTGAGGTGTTCCGGGCCTTCCAGAAGGACAACCATCTCTGCAGCAATCCACCAATCAGGCCTGTATGGTAGAGTGGCCAGACGAAAGCCACTCCTTAGTAAAAGGAACATGGCAGCCCGTCTGGAATTTGCCAAAAAGCACCTGAATGACTCTCAGACCATGAGAAACAAAATTCTCTGGTCTGATGGCTTTTTGAAGGCTCTCCTCTCTCCACAGAGGAACGCTGGAGCTCTGACAGAGTGACCATCGGGGCCTTGGTCACCTCCCTGACTAAGGCCCTTCTTCCCCGATCGCTCAGTTTAGAAGGCCGGCCAGCTCTAGGAAGAGTCCTGGTGGTTCCAAACGTCTTCCATTTACGAATAATGGAGGCCACTGTGCTCATTGGGACCTTCAAAGCAGCAGAAATGTTTCTGTATCCTTCCCCAGATTTGTGCCTCAAGACAATCCTGTCTCGCAGGTCTACAGACAGTTCTTTTGACTTCATGCTTGGTGTTTGTGCTCTGACATGCACAGTCAACTGTGGGACCTTATATAGACAGTTATTATATTTCCAAATCATGTCCAATCAACTGAATTTACTGCAGGTGGACTCCAATTGAGCTGTAGAAAGATCTCAAGGATGATCAGAGGAAAAAAGATGCACCTGAGCTCAATTTTGAGCTTCATGGCAAAGGCTGTGAATACTTATGTAAATGTGATTTTTTTGTTTTCTATTTTTAATAAATTCAAAAAAGGTCAAAAAAAAAACTTTTTCACATTGTCATAATGGAGTATTTTGTGTAGAATTTTGAGGTAAGAGATTAATTTAATACAATTTGGAATGAGGCTGTAACATGACAAAATGTGGAAAAAGTGAAGCGCTGTGAATACTTTCCGGATGCACTGTATACAGTATAAGTTGTTAGCACATCTACAGTACATGTATTGCTGTACGAAACAAAGTGCCAAAAGTTGCATCTTTTCATTTGTCACTATGTAGCCCGCGCTGGAGGGAAACGGTTTTGAACACCCCTGTGCTGAAGCTTGTGTTCGATTCATGCATGTATGAAAACTAGGCAAGATGCAAAAGCATATGAACGGTAGCACTTTGCATGACACGCAGGAGGCATTTCCTGTTTCCTTTTGCCGGAGGAGACGCACTTAAATCCATCCCTGCTGAGCAAGCTATGCATCAGCCGTTATAACAAAACACCGATTCCGCTACATGAGCGATCAATACCTAATGCTCCCTTTTTACTCTCTGAGTAAACACTCAGAAAACTACACGAGTGAGAAGTCTTAGTAAGCACACATGAAGGTGTGTGTGTGTGCTCGGGGTGTGTATTGGCAAGAATCTGGCGATACGATACGTATCACGATACTAGGCTCACGATACTAGGCTCACAATACGATATATCACGATACTGTTAACAAGGCGATATTTTTTTTGTTTTTTCTTGTAGTTAAAACTGAATGACACCAGCAATATGCACTTACTAAACACATTTTATTCCATTAGAATAGTATGTTATGCTGTATCACAAACTTTCCTCTGTAAAAACTAAAGTGTAACATTTGGAGAAATACAGCTTTAACATCCACCTTTAAATTTACAAAAAAACCATTAAAAACAAATAAATACTCCAAAAAAATTAAATTTAATGATAAATACTCCAAAAACACGAGTCAAAGATCATCTATATGCCAAGGTGTGCTGCTTTTGAGGACCTACTCCAAAAACACGAGTCAAAGATCATCTATTTACCAGGAAGGTGTGCTGTTTTTGAGGACCTACTCCAAAAACACGAGTCAAAGGTCATCTATATGGCAAGAAGGTGTGCTGTTTTTGAGGACCTACTCCAAAAACATGAGTCAATTATCACCTATATGACAGGAAGATGTGCTGCTTTTGAGGGCCTACTCCAAAAATACGAGTTGAACATCCTTTCTATGACAGTAAAGTGTGCTGTTTTTGAGGAACTACTCAAAAAACAGGAGTCGGAGATCCTCTGTATGACAGGAAGGTGTGCTGTTTTTGAAGACATACTCCCAAAACACGAAGATCCTCTCGATGCCAGGAAGGTGTGCTGTTTTTGAGGACCTACTCCAAAAACACAAATCAAAGATCATTTAAATGACAGGATGGTGTGCTGCTTTTGAGGACCTACTCCCAAAACACGAGTCGAAGATCCTCACTATGACAGGGTGGTGTGCTGTTTTTCAGGACCTACTTCAAAAACACGAGTCAAATTTCTTCTATATGACGGGATGGTGTGCTGTTTTTGAGGACCTACTCCAAAAATCTGAGTCAAAGATCATCTATTTAACAGGAAGGTGTGCTGTTTTTGAGGACCTACTCCAAAAACATGAGTCATGGATCACCTATATGACAGGAAGATGTGCTGCTTTTGAGGGCCTACTCCAAAAATACGAGTTGAACATCCTTTCTATGACAGTAAAGTGTGCTGTTTTTGAGGAACTACTCAAAAAACAGGAGTCGGAGATTCTCTGTATGACAGGAAGGTGTGCTGTTTTTGAAGACATACTCCCAAAACACGAAGATCCTCTCGATGCCAGGAAGGTGTGCTGTTTTTGAGGACCTACTCCAAAAACACAAATCAAAGATCATCTAAATGACAGGATGGTGTGCTGCTTTTGAGGACCTACTCCCAAAACACGAGTCGAAGATCCTCACTATGACAGGGTGGTGTGCTGTTTTTCAGGACCTACTTCAAAAACACGAGTCAAATTTCTTCTATATGACGGGATGGTGTGCTGTTTTTGAGGACCTACTCCAAAAATCCGAGTCAAAGATCATCTATTTAACAGTAAGGTGTGCTGTTTTTGAGGACCTACTCCAAAAACATGAGTCATGGATCACCTATATGACAGGAAGATGTGCTGCTTTTGAGGGCCTACTCCAAAACTACGAGTTGAACATCCTTTCTATGACAGTAAAGTGTGCTGTTTTTGAGGAACTACTCAAAAAACAGGAGTCGGAGATCCTCTGTATGACAGGAAGGTGTGCTGTTTTTGAAGACATACTCCCAAAACACGAAGATCCTCTCGATGCCAGGAAGGTGTGCTGTTTTTGAGGACCTACTCCAAAAACACAAATCAAAGATCATCTAAATGACAGGATGGTGTGCTGCTTTTGAGGACCTACTCCCAAAACACGAGTCAAATTTCTTCTATATGACGGGATGGTGTGCTGTTTTTGAGGACCTACTCCCAAAGCTCCCTGGTGAGGTGTTCCGGGCATGCCCAGCCGGGAAAAGGCCCCGGGGCAGACCTAGGACACGCTGGAGGGATTATGTCTCACAGCTGGCCTGGGAACGCCTTGGTGTCCTCCCGGTGGCGCTGGAGGAGGTGGCCGGGGACCGGGAAGTCTGGGCTTCCCTTCTAAGACTGCTGCCCCCGCGACCCGGACCCGGATAAGCGGAGGAAAATGGATGGATGGATGGATGGACTCCCAAAGCTCGAGTCAGAGATAATCTATATGACAAGGATGGTGTGCTGTTTTTGAGGACCTACTCCAAAAACACAAGTCCACGGATTTTATTATTATTTACTTATTGGTAAGAAAAAATGCTAGTCAGAGATCCTCTATTTGACAAGATGTCTTCTGTTTGTAGGCTCTGCCCCAAAGTCCAACTGAACTTCCCACGGTTGGAACTTAACTTCACTCGCCACCTTGTCATGTCGAACAACCCAAAAGGACATTAAGTCATCTTTCCGAAACATGGAGTTTCGGTGTATCGCAGAATTCGTAAGGCAGAATTAGCGGTTCCGTCATGGTTGATATGGTGGGTAAAACCGTTAGCACTCGGACTGTGATATGAATGACAACAAGGATGGATCGAGAGACAGAGTGGCCCGGATGCTATTCGTCGCTATATCAACCCCCCTCCCCTCTCCTAGTGTTGTTCCCCTTCCTATCCCGTCACCCCCTCGTCTCACTGCCTAGTATGTTGAATATGTATGGACGGATTATTGCACATTTTCACTTGTACTTCTTTATAAGTGACAAGAATAAAGGCAGTCTCATGCCTGTGTGACATACGGTCATCTCACTCTTTTCCACCCATGCAGTTTTCCACTCCCTGGAAGTTTTCCAGAATAATAAATCCCCCAAACAATCCCCCCATTTGTTTGCCCCTAAGGCTTGCAGCGCTATGCGGCTAATGCGTGACAGAATGTCTCAAGAAAGTACACATTGTTTGCTGCCATGTGGGGGATGTGTACAGTCTGTATGTATGTGTATACATAGACGTACACATGTAGTTTGCGCACACCTGGAGGTAAGTGAGTCGAAGATTCTCCATATGACAGGAATCTGTGCTGTTTTTGAGGACCTACTCCAAAAATACGAATCAAAGATCCTCTCTATGACAGGAAGGTGTGCTGTTTTTGAGGACCTACTCCAAAAACACAAGTCGAAGATCCTCTATATGACAGGAATGTGTGCTGTTTTTGACGACCTACTCCAAAAACACGAGTCGAAGATCCTCTATATGACAGGAAAGTGTGCTGTTTTTGAGGACCTACTCCCAAAACATGAGTCAAAGATCCTCTGTATTCGTCGCTATATCAACCCCCCTCCCCTCTTCTAGTGTTGTTCCCCTCCTGTGTTCCTAGAGTTGTTCCCCTTCCTGTGTTCTGTTTTTGAGGACCTACTCCAAAAACACAAGTTGAAGATCATCTATATGACAGGAATGTGTTCTGTTTTTGAGGACCTCCTTCAAAAACACAAGTCGAACATCCTCTTTGTGACAGGAGAGTGTGCTGTTTTTGAGGACCTACCCCAAAAACACGAGTCGAAGATCCTGTATGTGAAAGGAAAGTGTGCTGTTTTTGAGGACCTACTCCAAAAACACAAGTCGAAGATCCTCTATATGACAGGAATGTGTGCTGTTTTTGAGGACCTACTCCCAAAACATAAGTCAAAGATCCTTTGTATGACAGGGAAGTGTGCTGTTTTTGAGGACCTACTCCAAACACACGAGTCAAAGATCCTCTATGTGACAGGAATGTGTTCTGTTTTTGAGGACCTACATCAAAAACACAAGTCAAACATCCTCTTTGTGACAGGAAAGTGTGCTGTTTTTGAGGACCTACCCCAAAAACATGAGTCGAAGATCCTCTATGTGAAAGGAAAGTGTGCTGTTTTTGAGGACCTACTTCGAAAACACAAGTCAAACATCCTCTCTATGACAGGAAAGTGCTTTTTTTGAGGACCTACACCTGGAGGTAAGAATGTCTGTAAGAAATATGGATTAGACCAAGTATACCTGTTAATTAGCCCTCATGAAATAGGACATCTACCTACACATCACTACTATGAGTAGGACATATGGAAGTGAGAAGTATAGATCAGAGGGAGCCAACTGCTGTGGCCCAGCAAGGTGCACCGTATTGGGCACACGCTCCATGCTGCGTCGCCATGGAGGTCTCTGGCAGACTCCAGAGTCAACCCACTCACGTACGCATGAGGAGAACATGCAAACTCCACAAAGAGATGCCCAAGCGGAGAATCGAACCCAGAGTAGAGCAACAACAGCTCTGTTTTTTTTAATCTACGTCCTACTGAGGTAGAACAAGGGCATGGAGGGAGGAAGGGTACGCATGCTCCACATGAAAGCACTCTCAATCATCTCTTTGCTAAACGACGCAGGCGTGGATGACTTCAGGCGTTTGACAATGCGTGAAGCGACGAGGAGGGGCCTTGTTGCCATGGTGTCGCAGGGTCCATGGGAGCGGAATGGGGGCGCGGTCCTGTAGCCGCCACCCTTTTAGTGAGTTAGTGAGAATTTGTCAGTGCTAGAGAGAGCAAGAATGGCTGTGTGTGGACTCATTTTCAGTGGATAGTAAGTCAAGCTCTACCCTGACTACTCTTAAGTTATATGCAAGAATCATGTTGGAAAATGGCCCAGTTTGATGATGTCATAATTCCCTCATATCACCCGGAGAAAACCCACGCACACACGAGGAGAACATGCAAACTCCACACAGAGATGGCCGAGGGTGGGATTGAACTCGGGTCTCCTAGCTGTGAGGTCTGCATGTTAACCACTCGATCACCGCGCAGCCCCAAATAATGGTCATGTCCCCTAATAATAATAATAATAATGGGTACCATAGTAACTGTCAAAATAGTAACTGATGTGTGTGTTTGAGATGACGTTTCTTTCCCTGCCTGAGGCGTCTCAATCCCGATAAGTCCTGCCTGGGAGATCATTTGAACCTTGCCGTGACCTTTTTGGGTAGATCCAAAGAAATGGCGGAAAGGGCCAATTTACCATGACGACCTATGACCTGGAAGTCCTAAGCGGCGCCGCTTCCAACACTGACAACCTCTTCATCCTTTCCACTAGCCGAGGTGCCTTGGCAGCGTCAGCCATGACATTTAGCTCTTTTTCTTCCAAACATAACACATGTGCTCTTCTTTTATGAAAGGAATGAGCATCTCAGCAGGTCTCCTTAGGTATTTGGAACTTGTGAATAGGGACTTGTGAGCGCCGGCTTGATGGACTACATAGCCAGAGGCCGAGTGGAATGACTCTGGCTGGGATTTGAATAGCGCACCACATTTACGTGTCACACAAGCCCATCTCATTCATCATGGCTTTGATTTTATTGATGCCTAAGGGAGGGGTATTTCAGCATAATGTCCAATCGAGGTGTGTGGCATTGCGTGCTTTGCTCTATGGTACTCGGGTTAGCCTAGAAATGTAGCTTTTTGATTGAAGAAGTCCTGTCAATGCTAGCGTGCTACGTACATGTTGACACAGCATTGAGTTGCACCACATTGTTGGGAATGTGGCGTGATCCCGTCTCAAGGATCACTTACACACAAACACAATTTCTGATCAATCCAATGTCAAGTTTTATGTATAATAAGTAGGGGAAATATTTTTCATTCATTCATTTTCTATGGCTTTTCCTCATGAGGGTCGCGGGGGTGCTGGAGCCTATCCCAGCTGTCTTCGGGCGAGAAGCGGGGTACACCCTGGACTGGTGGCCAGCCAATCACAGGACACATATTGACAAAATTCATACCTATGGACAATTTGGAGTCGCCCGAAGTCAGCTGGGATAGGCTCCAGCATAGCCCTGCGTCCCTAATGAGGATAGGCGTCATAGAAAATGCATTCTTTGCATCTGTTGTTCTTTTCATTTATTCATTCATTTATTCATTTTCTACCGCTTATCCTCGCGGGGGTGCTGGAGCCTATCCCAGCTGTCTTCGGGCGAGAAGCGGGGTACACCCTGGACTGGTGGCCAGCCAATCACAGGGCACATGTCGACAAAATTCATACTTATGGACAATTTGGAGTCGCCCGAAGTCAGCTGGGATAGGCTCCAGCATAGCCCTGCATCCCTAATGAAGATAAGCAGCATAGAAAATGCATTCTTTGCATCTGTTGTTCTTTTCATTCATTCATTTTCTACCGCTTATCCTCACGATGGTCGCGGGGGTGCTGGAGCCTATGCCAGTTGTCTTTGGGCGAGAGGCGGGGTCCACCCTGGACTGGTGGCCAGCCAATCACAGGGCATATATAGACAAACAACCATTCACACTCACATTCATACCTATGGACAATTTGGAGTCGCTAATTAACCTAGCATGTTTTTGGAATGTGGGAGGAAACCGGAGTACCCGGAGAAAACCCACGCATGCACGGGGAGAACATGCAAATTGAGGGTGGAATTGAACCCTAGTCTCTGAGGTGTGAGGCCTGCGCACTAACCACTCATCCGCCGTGCAGCCCCAAAAATCACATTTTATCCGTAGTTAACTCAGGATTAATTGCATTTAATCACACATAAATATGTTCTTATCTATAAAAAGTAGGGGAAA